>NC_081373.1:8025096-8720096 GCF_030684315.1 Stegostoma tigrinum
TCTCTCTCTCTGCGCGCCCCTCTCTCTCTCTCTCCCTGCGCGCCCGTCTCTCTCTCTCTCTCTCTCTCCCCCTGCGCGCCCGTCTCTCTCTCTCTCTCTCTCTGTCTCTCTCTCTGCGCGCCCCTCTCTCTCTCTCTCTCTCTGTCTCTCTCTCTGCGCGCCCCTCTCTCTCTCTCTCTCTGTCTCTCTCTCTGCGCGCCCCTCTCTCTCTCTCTCTCTCTCTGCGCGCCCCTCTCTCTCTCTCTCTCTGTCTCTCTCTCTGCGCGCCCCTCTCTCTCTCTCTCCCTGCGCGCCCGTCTCTCTCTCTCTCTCTCTCTCCCCCTGCGCGCCCGTCTCTCTCTCTCTCTCTCTCTCTCCCTGCGCGCCCGTCTCTCTCTCTCTCTCTCTCTGTCTCTCTCTCTGCGCGCCCCTCTCTCTCTCTCTCTCTCTGTCTCTCTCTCTGCGCGCCCCTCTCTCTCTCTCTCTCTGTCTCTCTCTCTGCGCGCCCCTCTCTCTCTCTGTCTCTCTCTCTGCGCGCCCCCCTCTCTCTCTCTCTCTCTGCGCGCCCCCCTCGCGCCCGCCCCCCCCTCCCCCGTTGCTGTACCCCAACCAGGAATAGAGCCAGCTCTTGTTTCAAGCCATTTGGTGAATTCGCTCCACACCAGGAGACAGCATCTTTCTCACTGTTCACATGGTATCAAGGCTAGACTGGGCTTTTAAAATCATGACACTGTAGCATTTCCTGATCCATTTAATTGGGTCAACTGGACACTGCCTAATGCCACCTTCGTAAGGAGGGGGCATAGGAACAGGAGGGGGCTGTTCAGCCTGTCATTCAGTACAATCATGGCTGATTTGAACATCTTCAGTGCCTTTTGGCCACTCCATCCCATTATCCCAAATGCCATTGATGACCGGTGTTCTATAGTTGCTCCAGAAAATGTAGCTTTATGAAATGGAGAAGGCGTTTTAATGTACCGGTGAGCACCTCATAGCAGAGCGACCGTCTGCAGACTGGAAATCAGCCAAAGGCATGCAGAGTGATGCCAGCGATGTGGGTTCAATTACCATGGTGGCTGAGGTTGTCATGAAGGTCGCTCTCGCACGCTCACTGTCTCCACCTTTCCTCTGAGGCATGGTGACCCCCAGGTTAAGCCACATCAGTCATCTC
Organism: Stegostoma tigrinum; assembly: GCF_030684315.1. NCBI lineage: Eukaryota > Metazoa > Chordata > Chondrichthyes > Orectolobiformes > Stegostomatidae > Stegostoma > Stegostoma tigrinum. Next base: position 8,026,247 of record NC_081373.1, read on the forward strand.
TCTTCAGGGCTCCGCTGAGTGTACTTTTAGGGGTGTAAATGCTGTCCCTGCCCTCTGGTGGCAGGTGACAGAACTGCTTGTGCCGTGGTGCGCAAGAAGTAACATCCACTTGCTCCCTCTGGTGAAAGCATAATGTTGGGAGCATCTTGAGGGGGCAGAGGCAGAAAACCAGATGCTTGGCTTTTAAAGAATTCTGTCTTCAACACCGAAAAACCAAAAGAACTGCAGGTGCTGTAAATCAGAAGCTGGAACAGAAACAGCTGGAAAAGCTCAGGTCTGGCAGTATCTGTGGAGAGAAATCAGTTAACGTTTCAGGTCTGGTGACTCTTCCTCAGAACTACAGAATAATCTGCTATCTCTACAGAATAATCTTTCTGTTCCTGTGTGATATTGTGATGTAATCTGCAGTTCAGCAATATTTTACTGTCCTTGCATTGAAGGGTGTCTATCTATCAGGATTTCCACACTGCCACACCTTCACAGCGTTTTTTTTAAGCTGTGTTCCAGGTGTTTTTCACACTCACTTTCTGCAGTGAGGACTGTACAAATCTCAACCTCAGTGATGAGTTATTCATCATGTCTGCATTCCTACTGACTTCGCAGTTGAAATATCTGACCTCATATCAATTTATTTTTTCATTGTTCTGTTTTAAAAAATATTTTTCTTTCTCAGGTGTTTATTTTTCTTTTAGATAGATGGTCTGGAATTCAGTGGCTGTTAACTGATGATGTAGTCCGTTTAATATTAATGGAGACAGTAGTGTAAAAGCCATCAGGGTCATTATTTCTTTGAGAATTTCGAAAACCAAGCTTTATAGTCTTGTTCTCCATTCCTTGCATTAGCACACCCCCGCCTCTAATGTCCTCAGGCCCACCATCCTCTGAGATACCTGCACATATCTAATACAATAATCTTATGCTAATTTCAATTGATATCAATTCAAGGATAGTAAAGTATAACGCTTGTGGATTGCATCAAAATATATGGATACAGGAATAGAAAGATTACTGTTATCCCATCATTGGTTGTTATCTCTCTGGTTGTTTTAACCTTGCAATTCTTTTCCTGAAATCTACATCCTTTTAATCTCTCTCTCCTTAAACGCTAGCTCTTTGGCAATCTTCCTAATAACTCCTCCCATGTCTTAATGTGAAATGTCTGGTGTTAGCTCCTGTAAAGTACCTATAGGTGTTGTGCTATGTTGGAAGTGCAGTATGAAAATAAGTTATTGCAAAGGGTTAAATGCAAATGAATTATTATCGTTTAAGTTTTTCACTTGGGCCTTGAATCATTCATGTGATTAGCACTTCAGGATGTTGTACTTTTTTGTTCTTGTCTAATAAAAGCAGATCATAGCATACAAAGTGTGTAAGGGGGATAGAAGAGAGCGAGGAATGCAATATTACGGCTGCAGGGAAAGTGCACAGAGAGTAGGATCACCATTAAGTTTAAGATTTGAGAGGTCCATTCAGAAGTCCAATAACCAGGGAAGAAGCTGTTCTTGAATCTGTTCGTACATGTGTTTAAGCTTTTATATCTTCTGCCAAATGGAAAGGGGTTGGAAAAGATTAGAACCAGGATGGGGAAGGGTCTTTCGATTATGTTGACTGCCTTCCTGAGACAGCCAACATCATCAAGAAATATAGAAGGAGTCAATGGATATGAGGTTGGCTCGTGTGATGGATTGGGCTGTGTTCACAACTCTCTGTAAAGAGAGTAGCTGGTGAGTACTTTTTATTCGTTGGTAGCTCTGTTAAGGTGATTAAATATGTTTGCATTATGAATATTAATATATTTTTCTTTCTTTGTTTCTTCCCCAAACCTGTTCTGGAAACAATGACCAGGATTTTTGCCAAGTTATTTACTCCCTCCTTATGAAGAAGTAGTGAACAGACCAGTGACCCCACCACCTCCCTACAGTGCCTTTCATCATCAGCAATGTGTCACAGACTGTAATAGCCCCTCAAGTCCTGAGCCACCTAGGTCCCCCGACACGCCGAGTAACTCTGTGCCAACAGTCTGTGAGGTGGTGCCCCGGCAAGGCAGCACTCTGGACCTGGACTCGCCCCTGTTGTATTCGGAAAATGGCTTGAACAAAACTCAGACAGCGAGCCAGGTGGAGGATCTGGGCCCTACCTCAGAGCTGGAGCCTGTGCGTGCTTGTTGCCTGGACCTGGAGGAGGAGCTGAGCTGCCCCGAGAAAGAGCAACTGACTGACTATTATCCGAGCTCTTCCTCGAAAATCGAAAGCTGGCACCACCAGGCGTGCTTGGAAATCAAAGATGTGGATAAGATGCCAGGGAGACACCGCAGGTTCACTGGCGATTCTGGGATCGAGGTCTGTGTTTGCAACAGGGACGATGATCCAAAGGAGTTGGATGGTCTGATTGACGGTTTGGGGGGTGCGATGGAGTTCTGTGACAGCTGTAACATGTGTGATTCGTGCCCACGAGGGGACATGAGGGAGGAAGGCCTGGCTGAAGCGAATGAGCAACAGGATTGCAAGGAGCAGCGTGTCCCAGAGGAGCCAGTGTGTCTTTTGTTGGATACCATCAATGAGAATGAGTTGCTTCAAGCTCATCAGCATCATGATTCCCAAACCTAACTGCAGCTTGTCCCATCAGCTGCACTCTTCAATATCTGTGCTTAAGGACTCCTCGACTCTCTTCTCATTGAGCTTCAAAACCATCCTGGTATCTGCGTGTACCTGGGGGGAGAGAGAGAGAGAGAGATGGCAAAAAGATGGTTGATGCCAAACTGGTGATGGTATGGAGCAGAGACTGTGCTGGCAACATTGAACCAGGAGAAATTGGTCAGCCTAGCTACACGACTAGCATTCTATGATGTTTAATGTTGACCTGTCATATTGTCGTATAGATGCAATTTTGACGTCAACTGGAATTTTGTATCCAAAATTTTAAATTTTTAATCAAAACCTATTTGCATGGGATTGTGGCCCTACATTAATCTTGACGGTCTAAAAGACCACTTTAGTTTTCTTTGCCTGTGTCCGAACAAGAGAGACAGCTTTATAGATCTGGAGTGAAATCCCAGATAGAATAAAAACTGGAGACTTTAGTCCTGGCACATGGGTGTGCTTTTGAATAGCAGGAGTGAGAGGGGTCTCTCTTCAGGGACTGTGAATACTGGCTTTAAAATGCATAAAGGGCATCTTTCCGCATTGTTTATCTCTCGCCTCGACAGAAGCACAAGTTGCATTGTTTCGGTTACTAAGGCTTTGATTTTTTTTTTACATTTGCATTGCTTGTGAGGATTCAGGAAGTACGTGAAAATAGATGATCGGGTCATGTGCAGAAGCTGACCCAGTGAGAAACACAACAAAAAACTATAACTGGGTTGGATATGCAATTTTTCCTTGTCCTGAATCTGTAACTACGTATCTAATGTAAGTGGAGACTGACTGGTATGGCTGCTGTTGCTGGGAGTGATTTTCTTTTCAAAACAGTTTCCCAAGAGAAACAGTTGGTTGTGATTTGGTTATGCGCTGTTTAATTTGGTGTACATTATATCATTGATAGATCTGCTGTGCAGTGAGAACAGTCATACATACTCTCTCTCACTCCCTCTCTCTTAATCTCGCTCCCTCTATCCCCCCTCTCTGTCTCGCTCACATACACACCAGAGCTGCTTCCCTACCAATGCTGTGTCTAATTAATGTAATAGCACAAACAAATTTCCTCTGTGTGCTCTGTGCAGCAAATTCATTTGTCTGAAGCTTCTGTGTCTTGTACACAGCATGGAGATTAAGGTGTGTGTGTGTGTGTTTGTTAGTATCTGTGAAAACAAATTGGGATTTATATTTCGCCTTTCGTGACCTCAGGGTATCCCAAAGCGCTTTACAACCAATGAATTACTTCTTAAAGTGTAGTCACTGTTGTACTGTAAGAATTGAGGCAACCAAATGTTCCCACCAGCAATCTCTAACAAGCAGCAATAAGAAATAGGTGTGTTTTAGATGTTGGTTGAGGGAGAAACATGGGCCAGTAACTGGGAAGAATGCTGCTTTTTGAGAGGCAGAGTGGGGTATTTAGTGTCCAAGCACATGAGTGGACATGACCTCAGTTTAATGTCTGAATGATGGCAGTGCTGGGCTGTACTGAAGAGTAAGTAGAACGATGTTAGCTGAAGTACAGAATCAATGAGTGCATGGTGTTGGATGTGCACACTGGAATGCCGAACCTGTTACCAGGGCCTGAGCACAACTCTGATTCATCCCTGGACATCTATCTATGTTATAATAACATACAAGCTTTCCTTCCTCACTCACTTCCATTTTGTTCTTGACCCTACCACAGCCCAATATTTCTGTGATTTTTTTTTTGAATCTGGCATTAGGTTACAGGGTGAGCAGTACATTTATATTGATGGTGAGCGAGTCCTTTATTCAGGGTGCTGCCCTCAACAGCTCAGGAATGACTGTCTCATCTGTCGTTAAATACTGGAACATCCGATATGTGTTGAGCTGTTTGCGACTGAGTCAGAACTGGCTGCAGGTTCTCTGTAACACCAGTGATCTCACTTTTCGAGAGGAGATAGCCATTTGAGTTGTGTAACACGAAAGTGGGAGATGGGAAGGTAATCTGACCTTACTATAACAGAGTAAGATTTTAAAACTGAGCCAAGGAACTTGTGGCACAGAGTTCTACCAGGTTTGGTTGGTACATAGGCAGCCCTGTAAGTGTAGAGCCAGTGAGGAATGGATTGAGACAGGTTTTAAAATTGGCAGCAGGCTGCTGAAGTGAACCTGGTTTTTGCCTGGGGTCGTGGGGGTGGGGGGGATTGGAATTATTTGGGGCTGTTGGTGGATGTAAGCAAACTGCAGTAAATTTTAGCTGGCTGAGTTGTGGAAACTGTCAGACAATGATAGAGATTTCTGGATCCATTCATAGGATTTGTTTAGATTTTAAAAGATGTGTTAGGAAGGGGGAACTCTCTGTGGCACGTTAAGTGGGAAAGTATGGGCTTAAAATTAGATTTTTGATTTGGAAACACCTGTCTTCACATTTTAAATTACAAGTGGCAAAGCCTTGATACAAGTAGAGACTGCTGAATGAGAAAACAAACTTCTTTCTTGAACTGCAGGGAGCTGCATGCAGTTGTATATTAGGCTGGTCTGGTCTTAGATAACCACTTGAAGACCTGATCCATGGAGTACTCCTACCAAATGCTAGCTTTGACTTGGGTTTACCATTCGTTGTAATTTTTCCAGTCAATATTTTAATGGTTCATTGAAAAAGCTATAGTGTCTTCTGATCTCATGGCCATTGTTTTCCTTTCAAGAGCCTTGTCACCTTACCGCGAGGACTTGATTTGTTATCACTCCACACCCCTTCAAACTGCAACTCTTTACAATACACATCTGTCAGTTGGGTGCAGTTATCCACTTGGTTCGCTGTGGGGTCTTGTAGAATGGAGAGAGAGGGGGACTGGCTGAGTTGCTATTGAGAGAGCCTCAAGGACAGGATGGACTGAATGGCCTCTTTTCTTAGCCACGCTGATTCTACAAAATGTCACATCTCAACAACTCCCCTGATCCCCTTGAGCTGCAGCAAGGCAGTGTCAGTGGGAATGGGCTCTGTATCTGGGCAGTGTTCACAGCACGCGTTATCGCTGTCACTGGAAGCAGCAGCAAATCATCTGTGTGAAGTCAGTACCACTCAGTCTGTTGGTGATTTTACCAAGGTGATAATCATTCAAACAGTTTCAAATAAAAATTAAAAGCGTATAATTACATTGTTCTCCTTTGTGTTTCTCTGGCTTTCTTGTCTAATCTCCCCTACAAGAAGAAACGTGTATCTTTAACTGGAAAACAAAAAAATGCTGGAGGTCACTGGGCCCAGCAGCACCCATGGAGATGTTATCTGTACTTGAAATGTCACCTTGTTTTTTCTCCATAAATGTTGACTGACCCACTGTGATCTCCAGCAATTTTTGTTTTCAGTTCAGATTCCAGCACCTGCATTAATTCGCTCCTACATTGTATCCCTAAACTATTATTTGTTTGTAATAGAAAATTGAACAAAGTCACACACATCATTACAATCTAGAATCATAGAGCTGTACAGCATGGAAACAGGCCCTTTGGTCCAACTTGGCTGTACTGAACGGCTCCCCTAAATTAATCTAGTGCCATTTCCCAGCATTTGGCCCCTATCTCTCTCTCAAACCCTTCCTATTCATGTACGCATACTGATGCCTTTTAAATACTGCAAAAGTTCCTCTGGCAGCTCATTCCATACACACACCACCCTTGGTGTGGAAAAGTTGCCCCTTAGATTCTTTCTTTATGTTGACCCTCATATCCTTTAATATCTAGCCCCCTCACCTTAAACCTATGCTTGTAATTTTTTTTTTCTGCATCCTTATGCATTTAACAGCATCTTTCTGAGAGCTGAGAGATCAGAGATGAATGCAATATTTCAATGGAGGCCTAACTAATGTCTGTACAGACGCAACATGACCTCCCAACTCCTATACTCAATGCAATGACCAATACAGGCAAGTATGTCAAATGCCTCTTCACTACGCTGTCTGTCTGTGAGTCCACTTTCAAGGAACTAAGAACCTGCACCCCAAGCTCTCTTTGGCAACACTTCCCTAGGACCTTACCATGAAGTGTATAAGTCGTGGCCCATTTGCCTTTCCAAAATGGAGCTCCTCATATTTTTCTGAATTTGTATCTGTCACTCCTTTGCTCATCTGCTCAAGGTCCTGTTGTACTTTTGAGACATCCCTCGCTGTCCAGATGAGATTTACCAGGATGGTGTCTGGGATGGAGAAGTTTAACTATGAAGAACGGTTGAATAAACTCAGCTTGTTTTTGGAGCACAGCAGGTTGAACAGAGACCAGATTGAGATGTAGAAGACTCTGAAGGCCAAGGATAGAGTTAAATAGCCACTGTTCCCCTTAGTTGAGGGATCAATATCAAGGAGGCATCATTTTAATGAAAGGCAGGAGATTTAAAGGGGATTTGAGGAACACTTTTAAGCGTTCAGAGAGTGGTGAGGGTCTGGAATACACTAACTGGTAGGCAAGTTGAAGCAGGAAACCTCACAACCTTAGAAAGCCATTTTGAAATATCTTACTCAGGGCTATGGGCCAAATGCTGGTGAGTGGGACGAGTGTAGATACAGATTTTTTTCAGAGTAGACCAAATGGGCTGAGGGGCCTCTTCTGTACCGTATGATTCTAGGAGATAGAGGATCAGCCATGGTATTTGTGAACATTTTGGCCCCTCACACCCTTGCCACCATTCAGTAAGATTCCGGCTGAATTCCACAGGGTACTTGATCCACTCTACTGGTTTTTGATCCCCTTCCTAAACAAGGATACATCCACTTCTATCTTAATATCTGGTAACCCCCAAATTCCCTGCCTTCTGAGGCAGAATTCCAGAGTGTCTCAACCCTCGAAGAGCGATCAGAATTCTCCTAATATGTGCTTAAAAAGGTAAACCCTAATTTAAAAAATATCCCCTGGCTCTGGGCTCTCTCACAAGGAATAAACGTTTCATAACATGACATCAATCAAGTCACCTCTCGTTCTTTTAAACTCCAGTGGAAATGAGCCCTAACTGTCCAACCTAGCCTCAGAAGTCTGTCAAAAGGCTAGGTATTGATTGGATGGGCTGAATAGCCTCCTACTAATCATTTGTGTCCCTAGTCTAGCCATTTTGCAAATGCGTCTATTCAGAAATAGACTCAGGTTATTGTTAGATCTATAAGCTTAACATTGTTGATTCCACGCTGATGGGTGACAACAGTTTTGGTTCTATAATGCCCTTAACACAGTTTGCAAAGAGCCTGAGGCAGATGGATTTTTAACCAGTAAGGGAATGATGTGTTGTGGTGAATATGTAGGAAAGTGGAGTGTGAATTATTAGGTAAACCATGATCTGATTTAATGGTGGGGCAGACCTGCTGGGCTGAAGCAAAAGGTGACTTGGAAATGGGACCTTGCCTGCATTATATAAACGCATACAGTTTGGAAATAGACCCTGCGGTCTAAGTTGTCCATGCCTACCAGGTTTCCCAAACTAAACTAGCCCCATTTGGCTGCATCAGAGATAATGGGAACTGCAGATGCTGGAGAATCCCAGATAACAAAGTGTGGAGCTGGGTTAACGCAGCAGGCCAAGCAGCATCTCAGGAGCTTTTGTGCTTCTAAGGTGCTGCTTGGCCTGCTGTGCTCATCCAGCTCCACACTTTGTTATCCCCCATTTGACTGCATTTGGCCCATATCCCTCTCACCCTTTCCTATTCATGTACCTGTCCAAATACCTTTTAAATGTTGTAACTGTACCAGAATCTACCATTTCGTCTCATAGTTCATTCCACTTATGAACCAGCCTCTGAAAAGAAATTGCCACTCGGGTCCCTTTTCAGCCTGGACAGAGAGCACTGGAATTTGCTTAACAATAATTCTGGCTCTGTAGAATGCTCACCGGACCAGAAACGTTAACTCTATTTTCTCCTTCACAGATGCTGCCAGACCTGCTGAGCTTTTCCAGCAACTTTGTTTTTATTTCTTAAGTTTGCTTTCCTGGATGTCACTTTTCAGGGCTCTTTTGCTCTTCAGTTTCAAACATTTCTTCAGTTGTGGGTTGCAAGTTTTAGCATGCATGTTACCATTCACATTTCAAACATTTCCGTTTTCTGGACCATGTCTGTTTGCTGTCCAGGTTTGAGACAGCAAGAATGTGGAAAGAATGGAGCACCATCTCTGTGATCAGAGATAATGGGAACTGCAGATGTTGGAGAATCTGAGACGACAAAGTATGGGGCTGGATGAACACAGCAGGCCAAGCAGCATCATAGGAGCTTTTGTGCTCCCAAGATGCTGCTTGGCCTGCTGCGTTCATCCAGCTCCACACTGTTACCTATCTCTCTGTTCCCTTTGTTCAGGTAGCTCCATAAAACCTGTCTCTTTCCTGCTCTGCTGTGTGGGGAAACTTGGTCAGCACAGATAAGTTGAACGAAAGGGTCTGTCTCCATGCTCTATGACTCCACAGCTTGTGCTCTCTGTCAAAAGTTTCTTCATAAAGCTGCTTTCCAGTAACACTATCAATGTTACAGAGGATGCATAAATAATCAATAGAACTTTTTGAGAATAGAAAAATGGGAAGCAATTAATGTAGTGTATTTGGATTTTCAGAAGGCACTTGATAAGGTGCCACACATGTGATTACTGACTAAGATAAGAGCCCATGGGGGTGATAGTATATGAACATGGCTAGAGGATTCACTGACAACCAGCTGGAATAAGGAGGGCATTTTAAGCAGACAGCCCATAACCAGAGATGTGCCACAATGATTACTGCTGAGGGCACAGTTATTTGCAATAAACATTCATGACTTAGGTGAGGAAAGTAAATGGACAGTCAACAATTTTTCAGGTGACAAAACAATGATGGGGAAGCAACTGGTGAGGATGACATTCAATCTGCTGAGCGATATCGCCTGGGCCCCTTACTGGCTTTTGAGGCAATCCAGAGGATGTTCACTCATGACACCATAAGACACAGGAGTGGAATTTTGCTACTTGGCTTATTGAGTCTGCTCCACCATTCAATCATGGCTATGTTTCTCAACCCCATTCTCCTGCCTTTTCCCCATGAACCTTGATCCCCTTACCAATCAAGAGTGCATTTCTGTCTTAAACAAACTCAATGACTTGCCCTCCAAGGCCTCTGCAGAAATGAGTTCCACGGATCAACGAGCCTCTGGCTGAAGAAATTCCTCATCTCAGGTCTGAAGGGTCAGCCCTTCACTCTGAGGATCTGCCCTAGAGTCCTAGTCTCTCCTACTAGTGGAAGTATCTTCTCCACATCCACTCTATCCAGACCCCTCTATTGTATAAGTTTCAATCAGATCCTCCCTCATCCTTTCTAAACTCCATTGAGTACAGGCCCAGAGTCCTCAAATCCTCCTGACGTGACAAGCCTTTCATCCCCAGGATCATTCCTGTAAACCTTCTTGGACTTCCACCAAGGCTAGCCCATCCTTTTTTAGATACGCTTATCACCCAATACCGTATGGAAGGACTGTCTTATGAGGAGAGATTGAGTGGATTGGGCCTCTACTCATTAGAATTTAGAGGAATAAAAGGTAACCTTTTTGAAGCGAACAAGCTTCTTAGGGAGTTCGAAAGGGGTTGCTTCCCCTTGTGAGAGAGTCTAGAAACAGAAGGCAAATCTCAGAATAAGGGGCCGCACATTTTAGGCAGAGATAAAGAGAATTTTTTTCTCTCCGAGGGGAGTAAATCTGCTGAATTCCTTATGGGAGAGGGCTGTTGAGGCTGGGTCATTACATCAAAGGGTGAGGTAGATGAATTTTTAACCAGGAGGGCAATAAGGGGTAATGGAGAAAAAGGCAGGAAAGCGGAGTTGAGGATTATCAGAGAATCCATCATTTCATTAGATGGTGGAGCAGTACTCAGTGGGCTGAGTGGTCAACTTCTACTCCAGCAGCTTGTGCCTGACACTGTGTACCCATTAGATACAATTCTTAGAGACAAAAAGAAACTGTGGAAGCTGGATTCCAAGGCAGATAAACAGGAGGCTGGAAGAACACAGCAGGCCAGGCACAGGAGCAGTCAACGTTTCAGGTGCTACCCTTCTTCAGGACCCTTCAGGAAACTAAGATGTGGAAGGAGTTTGGTTAGATAAGTGATAAAGACAAAAAGTGGGGTACAGACACATTAACAGTAATCTCACAGTAAGGTTGGGTATAAAGGAAAATGTAATAGAAGCCGAAGCTATGCCTGCTTCTTTGTAGGGTACGTGGAACAGTCCCTCTTCCGCACCTACACAGGCCCCAAACCCCACCTCTTCCTCCGGTACATTGATGACTGTATCGGCGCCGCCTCTTGCTCCCCAGAGGAGCTCGAGCAGTTCATCCATTTCACCAACACCTTCCACCCCAACCTTCAGTTCACCTGGGCCATCCCCAGCACATCCCTCACCTTCCTGGACGTCTCAGTCTCCATCTCAGGCAACCACCTGGAAACCGATATCCACTTCAAGCCCACTGACTCCCACCCACCTTCTTGCAAAAATTCCATCCCCTATTCCCAATTCCTTCGCCTCCACTGCATCTGCTCCCAGGATGAGGCATTCCACTCCTGTGCATCCCAGATGTCCTCGTTCATCAAGGGCTGCAACTTACCCCCACAGTGGTCGAGAATGGCCTCAACCGTGCCTCCCACATTTCCCGCACCTCATCCCTCACACCCCGCCCCCGCAATAACCGCCAAAAGAGAATCCCCCTCGTCTTCACATACCACCCCACCAACCTTCGGTTACAACAATACAACGCATCATCCTCCGACACTTCCACCATCTACAATCTGACTCCACGCTTGTCTGCCTTCCGGAGAGACCACTCTCTCCGTGACTCCCTTGTCCGCTCCACACTCCACACTCCCCTCCAAACCCCACCACGCCCACCTTCCCCTGCAACCGCAGGAAGTGCTACACTTGCCCCCACACCACCTCCTTCACCCCTATCCCAGGCCCCAAGATGACTTTCCACATCAAGCAGATATTCACCTGCACATCTGCCAATGTGGTATACTGCATCCACTGTACCCGGTGTGGTTTCCTCGACACTGGGGACCGCTTTGCAGAACACCTCCGATCAGTTCACAGTAAACAACTGCACCTCCCAGTCGCAAACCATTTAAACTCCCCCTCACATTCCTTAGACGACATGTCCATCCTGGGCCTCCTGCAGTGCCATAATGATGCCACCCGAAGGTTGCAGGAACAGCAACTCATATTCGGCTTGGGAACCCTGCAGTCCAATGGTATCAATGTGGATTTCACCAGCTTCAAAATCTCCCCTCCCCCCACTGCATCCCAAAACCAACCCAGCTCATCCCAGCCTGCCTAACCTTTCCTTCCTCTCACCTATCCCCTCCTCCCACCTCAAGCCACACCTCCATTTCCTACCTACTAATCTCATCCCACCTCCTTGACCTGTCCGTCCTCCTCGGACTGACCTATCCCCTCCCTACCTCCCCACCCATACTCTCCTCTCCACCTATCTTCTCCTCTATCCCAACTTCAGTCCGCCTCCCCCTCTCTCCCTATTTATTTCAGAACCCTCTCCCCTTCCCCCTTTTCTGATGAAGGGTCTAGGCCCGAAACGTCAGCTTTTGTGCTTCTGAGATGTTGCTTGTCCTGCTGTGTTCATCCAGCTCCACACTTTGTTATCTCGGATTCTCCAGCATCTGCAGTTCCCATTAGCTCTGCTACAATTTTAACCCCATGAACTGAAGACCATTTTTACTTCAGCAGGCTTTGAGCCACCCATTCATTTTTCTAATCTTACTCACCTTGTACTAATTGGCATGTGGCTTAGGTTATCATGGTTACCTTTGATGTTTTGCTTGTTAATTTAGTGCTTTGCTCCTCATACTGACCATGAAGGATGTCTTTCCTTATTCAATGTTTATCAAGGGCCTTTTTAGCCAAAAACGTAATTCTGCTGGAGATGATGGAGTTCAGCTGTATCACTATCTCTCTTAAAAACTTGCCCTTCCCAACTCATCACTAGAGATTGCAGAAAGTTCTTTCCTGTGTCAGCATATAAAACGAAGGAGCCTGAGCCCCCTCAAGTTGTCCTGACACTGTCAAAGACTTGTCTCTTTCAACTCCAATCTGGGGAGTAAAAATAAAAATATAAAATTCATAATATACATACATGTGTTCTTAGATAATGTGTTTATTTTACTTGCCCATAGTTTATTACATTTTTAGTTTTGGTTACAGGTTGAAATACTGTCTGAAAATGAGATTCTAACCATTTTTTGAGACCCTAGTGAGATGATGTGGGTGTACCAGATAGATACAGTAAGCTGAGGTGACTCACAGACTTGACATTGTTTCTTATTCCAGTCTTGCTTCTGAAAAGTTTCTCTGGCTGCTGAGTGAAGGCATTTGTCACTTCAAATAACTAAAGAGAGTTCATGTGGACCAAAGGCAAGAACAGGGAGAAGAAATCTAAATATTAACTCTTGTTGCAAGTTTATTGAGTAATAAACAGAACTATTACCAGTTCACTGAATACACATTTATATAAAATGTTTGACATACTGTTACTAATATCTGTTACAAAGTTCTGTGGCATGTTTAGCATTGGCATGACTAATCAATCAACAATCCCAAAAAAAATTACATACCACATGACTATAAATATGGTGGTTTTAAAAGCTCTAATACCCCTTGCTTGTAGACTCTAGAGATATTGCCATTGTCTTTGTGCAAGAAAGAACTGATATTTGTATTTGTAATGGTGTAGCGGCTTTAACATAGTAAGGAGCTTCAAAGCATTTTACAGCAGTGTTCTTAAACCAATTTGACACTGGGAAATATCAAGTTTACCAACCAAAAGCTTAGAAAGAGATTATTTCAGGGAGGAGTGGGGAGAGGTAGATGAGTTGAGGAGTTTAGGGAGTGACTTCTCAACATGGGATCTGACCCTGCAGTCAATGATGGAGCACAAAGGTTGGGCAAATAAGTGGAGGAATGGAGGGACCTTGAGAGATTACAGGGACAGAACTTATTAAAACCTACCTTTTTGACCAGGTTTTTGATTATCTGACCTAACATCTCAGTGTTGGGTCCTGGTGTGGCTCAGTATAACCCTGACACTCCTATGAAATTCCTTGGAAATGCCTCATTGCATTAGAGATGTCATGTAACAGGAGTTGTTGTCATGGAGAGGTGACAAGGCCAAAGAGGGATTAGAAGTGAAGGACGAGAATTTGAAAAGTGGGGTGCGACTTAAATTGGGAACCTCAGGAGATGTGTAAGCAGGGGAGATAATGAGTGAGCATTGCTTGTATGTGAGTGAGGTCACGAGCAGCAGAATTTTAGACAGGATCATGCAGCATACAACATGGGAGGGTCTGGTCAGATGTACAGCATGCAAACAGACCCATTCGGTCCTTCTCGTCTATACGGAACAGATCCTAAGTTAATCTAGTTCCATTTGCCAGCATTTGACCATTATTGCTCCAAACCCTTCCTATTCACGTACGTGCCTCTTAAATGTTGTAACTGTACTCAACTCTGCCACTTCCTCTAGCAGTGCATTTCATACACGCACCACCCTCTGCATGAAAAAGCTGTCCCTCCAGTCTTCTTTAAATCTTTCCCCTCTCACCTCTTCCTATGCCCTTCTAGTTTTGGACTCCCCACCCCTGCCCAACCCTGCAGAAAAAACTTTGTCTATTCTCCCTATCCATGCCTCTCCTGATTTTAAAAACCTCTGTAAGGTCACTTCTCAGCCTCCAACACTCCGGGGAAAATAGTCCCAGCTTATTCACTCCTCCCTATAGCTCAAACCCTACCAAGGGGCATGGATGAGATATAAACTGTGCTGTGCTGTAAATAAACTCCCTTTTATTGATGTGGAACAAAGAATTACTCATACACAAAGAGCAGATGAAGATGTAGAAGTAATGTCATTAGCTAAATAATCCAGAACGTCAGGTTTATATTCGGGGAAATCTGTCCGAATATCACCATAATAGTTGGTAAAATTTTAACTTGATCAGAAGTGTGGAATTAAAAGCTTATATAATGTCGATGGTCTAACCCATTGGCTTCACTCATGTCCATCAGGGAGGGATATCTGTTGTCATTGCATGGTTTGCATGGTTTGCATGGGCTATATGTGATTCCAGACCCCCCAGCCAACGTAATCACCTTTCAACTCCACCTCCCCCTCCCAAAATGGCCAAGCAACATTCCAGGGCAATTACAGATATGCAACAAATTCTGGTCTCACCAGCATTCATTCTGTGAATGAATAAAACTTACATTCACACACCGTTTCATAGAATCCCTACAGAAACAGGCCCCTCAGCCCAACAAGCCCATGCCAACCCTTGGAGCATCCCACCCAGACCCATTCCTCCTATAACCCACCTAATCTACAGACCCCTGAACACTACGGGCAATTTCCCACGGCCAATCTACCTAACCTGCACATCTTTGGATTGAGGGATGAAACTGGAGCGCCTGGAGGAAACCCACGCAGACACGGGGAGAATGTGCATATTCCACACAGACAGTTGCCTGAGGGTGGAATCGAACCCGGGTCCCTGGTGCTGTGAGGCTGCGGTGCTAACCACTGAGCCACTGTACTGCCCTAAATTATTCAAAAGCACGTAGAAACAAATATAAAGGCTGCAATAATTAATCTGGCAAGTTCATTTTATACAAAGAATAAGGTATGACATCCTGAGCAGCAAAACTACTGTCTATACATTCATCAGAGTATATTAATCAGAAGAGAAAACTTATTCCAATCCATAAATATTGCAGCATTTATATTAACGTGCACTGATTATACACTTTTTATACTAAGGGCTTTCTGTGGTAGCTCTAGCCTAACGAAGAGACCAGAGCGCTAATACAGAGGAAAACAGAGAAATGTTTTATTTCTGCTACCTGACCAGTTAAAGTTTGGATGGAGGGGCTGGGAGGCTCATCAGGAACTAACAGAGGCTGAGGTCTCTCTGAACACAGAGCTTTAGTAATACCTCAAAGGCTGAGTGCTGGTTACATTGCCCTTGATCTAACGCACTGTTGCAACACAATCCAACCCTAAACCTTCATTGTCTAGAAATCTGATCTGATTATGTCAATGGGTTCATAAAAACATTGCCACAAACAGCTATGTTACTGATAAAATTCACACGGGTAATTTTCCAGGACAATAAAGGCTCTTTCGAGCTCCAATAGATGCTTGTATTGAAGAGGGAGTTTAAGACAGGCACTTTGTTTTACAAAACAGGAAATCTCATAATCTACACGTTCTGAAGAGGCAAAAAGGCATAAAAGTCTCAAACAAAAAGCTGCTCTAATCTAATATTGACAGTGTAACAATTGTCATTAGAACTCATCTAGTTCAGTAGCTTCCTTTAGGGAAGGAAATCTACTCAGTCTGGCCTCCTCTTCAGACCCACAGCAATGTGGTTGACTCTCAACTGCCCTGAAAATGGCCCAAGAAGCTGTTGAGTTCAAGGACAATTAAGGATATGCAATGACCACGGACGTCCTCTAAAGGGGAAGAGTGTGGGTTTGCTTTTTTCAAAATTAGTTTCACTCAGAATTTTGTCTTGGGGAACATTGTTCCGAGCAGAGTAGCCTTCATCTCTGATCTGTGGGTTTTGTGTTGATCACAGGCCAACAGATGTCTATTGTATGTGCTGCCAGGAATGGTATCTGTATAAAGTATACTCAGGCGACTTGAGTCAAGACTAGAGATGTGGACCCACTGTGTGAAACTGACATGAAAGAGGCAATTTCGATCAGGGAAGGGGAAACTAATGTCATATCACGGAGCAGTGGATACTCTCCAGAGATGTGGTATTTGGTTTTGGACAGGAGCGGTTGCATCTGGAACAAATCTCAAAATTATCCCTGAAAACTTGACCCAAATGAGTTGTTACTTCCAAGCACTTTCCTGCTTAGATCTAGAATTAAATATTATGTAGACCCTATCTTTAGCCTTAACATGAAGCTGTCCCCTCTCAGCCACTCAGAAAGCCCTTCTCATGACTTATTCTGAGAACGCTTCACTGTTTGCCAGCCACTTCAAACAGGATGAAAATTATGTCAACACAGTGGGGAGCTGCAGGAACGCAGTAGGTCAGGCAGCATCGGAGGAGCAGGCAAGTTTCGGGTTTACAGACCTGATGAAGAGTGTAAACCTGAAATGTCGACTTTCTGCTCCTCTGAAGCTGCCTGACCTGCTGCGTTCCTCCAGCTCCACACTGTATTGACTCTGACTCCAGCATCCGCAGTTCTTGCTATCCCCCAGGATAAAAATTACATCAGGAGTGAACACACTTTTTAAACGGAAGCGCCTGGCAATGTGTAAATGATTATGCTGAACAGGTATGGAGCCCAGGATGACACGATAAGAATGTAACAGGAGCAGGAGTGGTCCCATGGGGTGCTCAGCAGATTTCCAATTGATTGCATTGTCCCATCACAGGGAGCTGTTTTATGAAGAATGGTTGCAGCTGCTAACCATTTTGCCCTCCAGTTCGGTCACTTGTTATTTTCCCAGGCTTTCCTGAGCTTGAGCTGAACTTTAAACTTTTCTGGTTGTAGGACAATCCCAAAGTTTCCTCTCAAACTTGGCAGGGGGTAGCCCGGAGGAACATCGATAGTGAAGCGCTGAAGAAACCAAGATATGAAGAGGAAGAGTTCCATCCTGGCCAGGATCTCTCCAAGACAAGCCCTGACTCCAGCACCAAAAGGGATATAGCTTGTGGAAGGCGAGTAAATGTGTTTCCCATCTTTATCCAGGAACCGGCCTAGAAGAGAGAATAAAAGTTTTTTTTAAAAGTTTGATAATCATTATGATAGAGAAAGAGGCCATTCAGCCCACTGTATCCAAACCATCCCCTGCAGAACCATAGATAATAGGAACTGCAGACGCTGGAGAATCCGAGATAACAAGGTGTGAAGCTGGGTGAAGACAGCAGACCACGCAGCATCTTAGGAGCACAAAAGCTGATGTTTTCGGCTGAGACCCTTCATCAAAAAATCTGATGAAGGTTCTAGGCCCGAAACGTCAGCTTTCCTGCTCCTAAGATGCTGCTTTTCCTACTGTGTTCATCCAGCTCCACACCTTGTTATCCCTGCAGAACCATCCCCACTCCCCATAAACCTCTTGCACGTATATTTCGCTCAAGCATTGATTCATTTTCCTCTTGAAAGAATTGATGGTCTTCAGTCCAATGATTCTCAGCCTTAAATATTGACTTCACCAGCTTCAAAATTCCTCCACCCCCATCCTGTCCATCTTCCTCCTCACCTATCCACTCCATCCTTCTCATTGACCAACACAATAACCCCCATACCACATCCACCTATCTCCATCCCACCTACCCTCCCCCCAGCCCCACCTCACACCCTCTATCTATTTCTGGGACCCCTCCCCCTCCCAAGTGCTGATGAATGGTTTTGGCCCAAAACCTTGCTTTTCCTGCTCCTCAGATGCTGTCTTTTCCAGCTCCACATTTATTGACTCTAGCTTCCAGCATTTGCAGTCCTTATTGTCTCCTGGATGAAATGTATCCCAGGCTGCTGAGTGAGGCAAAGGGAGGGAACAGCAGTGGCATTGGCAATAATTTTCAATTCTTCTCTGGCTACAGAAGAAGTGCCAGAGGACTGAGGACAGCCAATGTCTTACTGTTATTCAAGAAGGGAACAAGGGATAAACCAGGAAAGTACAGGCCAGTCAGCCTAACCCCAGTGGTGAACAAACTTTTGGGAGCAATTCTGAGGGAAAGGGTTGATCTGCACTTGGAGAGATGGGCATTAAAGAAGAACAGTGAACACAGCCTTGCTAACACGAGGGCAGATCTAACCACCTTGACTAGGTTTTTCAAAAGGTGACCAGTTCTGCAGATGGGGACAATGCATTCCCCACGAGGATTTCAGCGAGGTTTTTGAGAACTTCCCACACGGCAGACTGACAGTGAAGTAAGAGCCCAAGGGGGGGATGCCTAGACATCTGGTTAATCAAATCCAGAATTGGCCAAGTGGCAGAAAGCAGCGGGTGACGGTAGAGGGGTAGCGCATGATTACCCCTGAGAGCCTGCGAGTATGTCTGCAGGGATCAGTGTTTGGGCCTCTGCTGCTTTCGGTATATAGAAACGGTTTACACTAGAATTTAGGGGAATTTATCAGTACGTTTTGTGGATGACATGACAATTGGTAGGGTAGTAGACGTGAGGATAGCCTTAGATAACGGGAGGATTTAGATGGGCTGATCCATGGCAAATGAAATTCAATCTAGATAAGTGTGGTGTAATGCATTTGGGCAGGACCAACAAGGCAAGGAAATACATAAGACATGCTAGGCTTCTGTAGGGAGGACATGATTGAGATGTATAAATTGACGAGGGGCTTAGACAGGAAGGACATTTTTGCCCTTGGCAGAAAGATCAATGACCAGGGGAATTTAAGGGAAGGGGCAAGAGATTTGGAGGGGATGTGAGGAAAGACGTTTTCATCCAGAGGGAGGACATGAAGTGAAAGGTAAGGCTGAGGTATTTTCAACAATCTTCAGAAGTGCCAAGTGGATGGTCCATCCTGACCTCCTCCAGAGGTCCCCAGCCCCACACTCACCAGTCTTCAGTCAATTCGATTCACTCCACATAAAATCAAGAAACGGTTGAAAGTACTGGATACTACAAAGGCTACAGGCCTGGACAACATTCCCGCAATAGTACTGAAATGTGTTCCCCTAGCCAAGCTGTTCCAGCACAGTTACAGCATTGGCATCTACCTGACAATGTGGAAAAACTGCCCAGGTATGTCTAAAAGCAGGACAAATCCAACCCGGCCAATTCCTGCCCCATCAGCCTCCTCTCGATCATCAGGAAAGTGATGGAAGGTGTCAGTAAGAGTGTTATCGCACAGCACCTGCTCAGTGACGCCCAGTTTGGGTTCCGCCAGGGCCACTCAGCTCCTGACCTCACTACAGCCTTGGTTCAAACATGGATAAAAGAGCTGAATTCCAGAGGTGACGTGAGAATGACAGCCCTTGATATCAAGGCTGCATTCGACTGAGGGTGGCATCGCAGAGTCCTGACAAGCCTGGAATCAATGGGAATAATGGGAAAAGATCTTGCTGGATGCATAAGGATGTGAGCAAAAAGGAGGCGGTCACTGGACAAGGGAAGAAATAAAAGGTCTGTCCAGCAGAAAACAGAAACAGCAGAATTATTGCCTCACTTGTTCAAAAAAAAAACAGGGAGTAGCCATTCAGATCGGAGATGATAGAGCTTGATGCTTCCTTCTTCCGGGGTTTGCCAGTAAGATCAGCATTTGCTGCCCAGTGCTATTGGGCGGGACAAACACAGTTGCTTGTGGAGCTATTTCCAAGGGCAGGTGAGAGTCAGCCACGTTGCTGCAGCCTCAGAGTCATGTGTAGGCAACCCAGGAAAAGGTAACAAAATGTCCTCAAGGAGATTAGTGAAAAAGACGGCGTTTTACCAACAATCACATGATGCCATCACTGAGGCTAGCTTCCAATTGCCGGCTCATTTATTGAATATTATTTCTAGCTGAACCCTTGTGTTGAGAGCATTAACCTGGATCTTTGGATCATTACTCTGCGATCACCCTCTCCCACAAAGCTGTAATGTTACAAAGCTCTCACCTGGATCAAAGGCATGTGGATTTTCCCATTCCTGTTCATTGTGATGAATAGCCCAGAGGTTGATGATGACGCGAGTACCTTTGGGGACTGTGTATTCACCAATACTAGAAATCAAGAGATTGCAATTGGTGTTAAAATTCTACCTTAAAGGCTGAGAATTTTGTTTCAAATGACAACCTATTGGAAAGAAGTGGAGAAAGATTTGCATTTGTATAGTGCCTTTCACAATGTTGGCATCTCCCAGCTTGTTTTATAGACAATAAAGTACTTTTGAACTGGTACCACTGTTGTCATAGAGGAAACACAGCAGGCAGTTTCTGCATAGCAAGCTCCCACAAGCAGCAATGGGATAAACCATCAGGTATTCTGCTCTCTATTGATGTTAGTTGAGAGATTAGTCTTGGTCAAGCCGTCCTGTTCTTCTTTAATTGTGTTGAGGGAGTATTTATATTTACCTAAGAGAGACAATTGGGCCTGGGTTTTAACTAGAAGAAATGTTTCTGACAATAAGTGAAGTCACCATAGTTCTACTGGACCATAGCTGCATGCTCTAATTAGAGAGAGAAGCCTGAGGGTCACCACACCTCAGATGAGGGACAAGGTCGAGAAGGAGAATCTTACATAGTAACCTCAAGTGAAGCAGGAACTGAACTCACTGCTGCTGTGACTCTGCATCACAAAGCAGTTGTCCAGACAACGCAGTTAACTGCCCAAACTGACCTCCTTTTGACCGAGCACACTCCAATACTGCACTGGGTTAGGTGCTCAAGTCTTTGGGATGGGATTTGAATTTCGAACTGTCTGTCTCAGAGGTTACTTATCATGATGAAAGGTGTATGATTTCTATATATATGTAAATGCCATTTTCATAATTTCATTTCAAAATAGTAAGCAATAGATATTGGTCATTTTTGTGAAAGTTTTCTTTTAACAAAAAGGTCAGCAAGTTCTTCTGGAACAGTGACCTAAACTCAGCATTTCTCAGTGCAGTTAACAAAAATATTTATAATACTGTGTTTGCAACAGGTAGAGTTAACATTAAGTTCAGTTTACTTTCCTTGTGCAATACATCCCTTTTTTTGAACTATATTTTGGCTTTCAGAATATAGAGCTCCCTGATTTACGGACATCTGACTTACAAACATGATCTCTTACGGGGTGTAATTTTAAAGATCCAAAATGCAAGCACTTCCTGTACCTATAAAAGGCTCCTTTATGTTGTCTTGCATTGCGTTCAGACTTGCATACAAATCAACTTGTGAACAGAACCCATTTGCAACCCAGGGAATTACCTCGACATCAGGCTTGAACATTACTGATATTTAGAAATGTCCAATTGTCCAGGCATGTAGCTTTATAAAATCAATTTTGGAAGTTAAAGCATTACTGAAAGGATTTAAACATGTAGGAAACACCGGGATAATGAACATACACACCAAATTAATTGGCCTTACATGGATAGATTGATAAAACTGAGGTTGTTCTCAGTGCCAAGAAAGTTGAGAGCTGTTTGATAGAGATTTTCACAATCATGAAGAGGCTGGGCACAGAAGAAAGGGAGGTGGAAGGGAAAGAAGCAGGGACAAGATGAACAAAGATGTTTTACACAATAACTGTTTAGGATCTGAAATGCATTGCCGAACATTATCTGGATACATATTCAATTGCAGGTTTCAAAGGAGAATTGGATAACTTTTGGAAGAGAAAATATTTGCAGGGCTGCGGCAAAATGATGAGGGGCTTAGATGAGCTGAATTGCACTTATAGAAAGCTAGCATTAGCATATTTGTTTTGACTGGTCTCCTTTCGCATCATAACCATTGCACAATTCTAATTGGCAGAATGTGACCAGTGGTAACCCAAGGATCAGTGGTAGACCCTTCGTGTTTTGCATTTGAGTAGTGCTGAAAAAAGTGGATATATTGTCACAGCTTTTCATTTCGCACTCATTTGGGAACTTTGCAAGAACACCAAATCAAATGGAAACAACGAGTGCAGATTGGTTGGCAAATGGATTCTCATTGGTAGAGAGTTGCCTGGAATATGTACCAGTTACATGATGAGTGACAGTTAGCTGCCAAGCTTTGTTAAATTGGAGCCAGGCAGGATGGCCCTGGTTACCCTGAGGAATGAACTTGATTTGTTGAGTTGCAATGGGATGCAGTTCTTTCTCTTTCCATGTGTATTAATACACGTGGCTTCCAGCATAACACAAGCACACCATGTTTTGTGTCTGATTGACAACCTTAATTGGGTTGTCAGTGTAATTCTTAAAGGCCTTTTCATTTTACATTGGTATTCCTTGTGAATTATGCTGACAAGTGCACGATGAAAAGAAGTTTCTTTTAGCAGTACTCACATTCTGTATGATCAAAAGACTGGTTGCTACAATTCCTCAACAATTAACATGAAGGAACCTCTCTCTTTATCTCTCGCTCTCTCTCGTCCCCTGTATTGTCCTCGCTGTCTTCACTGTAGCTTACGCAATGCTGCGCAGGGCAAGGTGAGGAGGCTAACTCCTAGTACAGAGCCTGTGCTGTTGGCACTATTCTGCGCTGCATTTCCTGCCTGGCTACATGGCTCTGAGGTGCGGACTGTCTACAACAGTACCTCAACGTACTGGAACAACACCACTAACGCTGCATTGTCTACGATCCTGCGAATCTGCTGGGAGGAAAAACATATCTACACCAGCAATTCAACCAGGCCAACATCCCCAGTATCAATGCACTGGCCACACCCGATGGGCTGAGCATGACCGAAACAAGCCTTCCCGAACAGGAGCTCTACTCCCAGCTTCGGAATGGCAAGTGAACCCCAACTGTAGACAGAGGAAGTGCTTCAGTGATACTCTTAAGGTCTCATCGGTGAGGTGCGCCATTCCCACAGACAGCCGGGAATCACTGACCCGGGAAATTCAAAGTGGAGGAGGGGCATCCAGGAAGGTGCCGAGGGGCATCCGGGAAGGTGCCGAGAACCTCGAGACTTGCTGTTGGAGAAAAAGCGGAAGCCGGGCGAGAACAGCGAATGGAGCGCACTGCCACACCCACCCCTTCCCGGGACCATCATCTTCGTCAAGGGTAATGGAGCCTGCAGTAGCCACAGTGGTACATACAGCCAGCTACAGACTCACTCCGAGGGTAGAGGAGAGTCACCCTCACCTGCGAGGCACTGCTGCTGATGATAATGATGCGATGCATTCTAGCCGTCCAGCCCCATATTAAGGAATGCAGCAGACATGTGCGGGAGAGTCCGACTAAGTAAAATGTCACCCAAATTTACTGCACATCTGAGAGCGAAATCACTCGGGAGCGATGTGAGGAAGTAGTTCTTCACTCATAACAAAATGGGACTCTCCCTCAGAAACCGTACGGGCTGTGGCTCAGGTGAAAAATTTAAAACTGAGATTGATAGATTTTTCTTAGTTAGGGGCTTTCAGGGATATGAAGCCAACCGGAATAATTCATTTCAGTTTTTTTCATGTTAACCATTGAGGAATTGTAGCAGCCAGTCATTTGATCACACAGAAAGTGAGTCCTGCTGAAATAAACTTTTTTATCTTGTACTCATCAGGGTAATTCACAAGGAATACTAATGTAAAATGAAAGCAACCTTACAGGATCTAATTGAATGATAGAACATATTCAAGGGGCTGAGTGGCACTCTTCTGTTCCTATGTTCCCAGTGGAGAACTGGAGAGATGTTTGAGATAACAAGGTGTGGAGCTGGATGAACACAGCAGGCCAAGCAGCATTAGAGGACCAGGAAAGCTGACGTTTCGGGTCTAGACCCTTGTTTCAGAGATGTTTACCTGGAGTCTGCCAGAGCCACATGTGGAATTAGGAGAGGTGAGACTGGCTGGATCCGTAAGACTTCGCTGATCGTTGCACTGAGAAAGTGCATGTTGTTTCTATCACTCAGTTGAGGAGTCCTGTTTAATCCAACTTTGCTATCAATTTCTTCTTGTATTTTTTTCTGTACCTGTGGTGTAAACAATGGGCCACAATTGTTCAGCTATCTCACTGGTTTCTTTCACAAGGTATCCTTTCATGTCTTTTACTTACACTGAAGGACTTCTGAAGTAAGCAACTATTATTATGAGACAACGTTTTCCTCAAATCACTGTCATGGGAAACATGAGAATGTCTGTGCGTGCGTCTGTGTGTATGTCCGTGTCTGTGTGTATATACATGTAGACATCTGCCTGTTATTTGTGATTGTGTATCTGTGTGCATGTCTATGTGTGTGGTCGTCTGTGTATCTGACTGTAGATAACTAGTGTGTACATTGTGTGTGTATCGGTGGGTGGCTGTATATGTGGTTGGGTGTGTGTGGATGACTGTACTTGTGGTACATATGAGAGTGTCTGTGCCTGTATATGTGGTTGTATGAATATGTGTCCGTCTGTAGGTGACTATTTGTGCATGTGTTTGTCTGCCAGCGTGGTGTGTGTCAGTGAGTATGTGTATCTTTGTGTGAATGAGAGGTACACAGGGGCATGTTTCAGTGTTTGTGTGAGAGTTTCTATACATGGTTGTGCTTTGTACATGGGTGCACAGAGTAGTTAAGAAGGGATAATTTTACAGTGAACATATGAGGAAAAACAAATCCAGATTAAAATACATTTCAATTTGTTTAAAAGAAACACACTTCCAAAAGCTTGCCAAAAGAAACTACGTCCAACATGAAGCAGCTTCCCATTGGTAAGAAATTTTGCAGCAGTGTTAAAGAGAGCTGCAAATGGAGTCATCTATTCTGCATTAATGTTCCACAATTAATTTCTCTGTGGACGCTACCAAACTTTACAATGACCTAACCATCCACTGGGAGATCTGTAACTCTCTAATCCCTGCTGCATACTTTAATTCAAGTATTTTTTAAAATTCATTCACAGGATGAGGGCATCACTGGCTAGGTCAGCATTTATTGCCCATCCCTAATTGCCCAGAGGGCAGTTCAGAGTCAATCACATTGCTGTGGGTCTGGAGTCACATGTAAGCCAGACCAGGTAAAGATGGCAGTTTCCTTCCCTAAAGGACATTAGTGAACCAGATGGGGATTTCCTACAATTGACAATGGATTCACCGTCATCATTAGACTCTCAATTACAGATATTTTATTGAATTCAAATTCCAACGTTTGCCGTGGCAGGATTCAAACCTCAGGTCCGCAGAACGTTATCTGGGTCTCTGGATTAATAGTCCAGCGATAATACCACTAGGCCATCACCTCCTCGTTTATATTACCTCAGGACAGTGAAGCAGGTAAATAATTGTCCATGCGAGGGTTATAGATGTGGTCTCCACCCCCGCTCCAAAAATATCTGCCACAGTCATTTGCAGATGGTCGTCTGTCAGTCTCTCCTCATACTTGGAGCTGTTATTATTCTCTGCATTCATCTTGGCTTTGATCAAAATGTCAAGCAAGTCGTTTACAGAGTCACTGCTGTAACTCGCCTGGAAAGTGGTTTGGAGCAGAGAAAGACATCACATAAGTGATCGGTTGTTCATAAAAGACCCCCCGGATATGTGCGGGTTAATGGACAGACCTTGATTTGATTTTTACATTCAACACAGAGCAAGAGTAAAAGCCGAGGTCCTACAGAAGTGGGCAGAGAAAAGCCTCAATATGGCTCTGCTATATCAAAGGACAGAGCCATGAAAAAGTCTTTGGACTTACTTCAGTCAAAACAGCTGAATGCATGAGCAGAGCTTTGCACAGTAGACAAACACATTTAGACTCGAGAACTGTTTCAAGTTAAACCCAAATTCCAGAGCAAGGACATATAGGTATAATCAGGGAGTGGTGCGTGTGTGTAATAAGCTGCTAGAGGAGGTGGGTACAATTACAACATGTAAACGGTATCTGGATGAGTTCATGAATAGGAAGGGTTTAGACGGATATGGGCCAAATGCTGGCAAGTGGGACTAGATTAATTTAGGATAATCCAGTTAGCATGGACGAGTTGGACCAAAGGGTCTGTGTCCATCTCATGACTAAGTAGTTCAATGAAATATGAAAAACTAATATCAGAGGAAATGCTATCACACCAGGATAAATTGTGTCTGAGATAATGGGAACTACAGATGCTGGAGAATTTTTGTGCTCCTAAGATGGTGCTTGGCCTGCTGTGTTCATTCAGTTCCACACTTTGTTGCACCAGGATGAGTACCTGGTTTTGAGTGAGATTGTAGAGAAAGCCATTTCAAGGTTGGATCAATGCCTTATTTTGTGATCACTGGGATGAATTGGATGTGAAAGGAGCTTGTAGAGAAACACAGTGGAGAAAGCCAAAGGGTTTATGTACTCCAGGGATCCTAAATCCAAGCCACCAAACCTGGTGAATGGGGTGTAATACAAAACTAAATATAAAATCATCCTGATTCTGTTCTCTCATTTGGGAGAGATGACTGGTGGTGAGTTTAACCAGATGGTCATCATGCCTCAGGTAAGTTTGAGAGGGCAGGACCTTTACACAGACCTCAGCTGGTACCAGGAATTGAACCCATGCATTGTAAAACCAGTTGTCTAGCCAAATGAACTACAGGGTTTCCATTAGAATGCGATATATTGATTGGGTAAGCAACATGGTGTGAAATAAAGCCTTGGGAATGGCCATGTTAATCAACTTGTTCAGTTGTGTTATGATACACCTCCTTGGCAGGGAGACTGGATTCTAATTGTCTGGGAGGAGCACTACCACCAGCCAATAAGACTGCTTGTACACATTGTGGAATGATGCCAAGGGACACAAATTAATATTCATAAGAAAACGTGAAGTGAGTTACCAAGTCCCATTAGCTAACAGAATGTTCTTCCCTTGATGAAGACAGTATCTTCATGAATCTGAGATAACACGGCATGGAGCTGGAGGAACACAGCAGGCCAGGCAGCATCAGCGGAGCAGGAAAGCTGACATTTCAGGTCAGGACCCTTCTTCAGAAATGGAGTGATCCACCTCAATTTGACTCAAAACGTTAACTCTGATTTCTTGCCACAGATGCTGTCAGACCTACTGGGCTTTTCTGTTTTTGTTTCTGATTTACAGCATCCGCAGTTCTTTCGGATTTTATTTCTTAACTATTCTATTCCCATTTCCCAGTAGATGGCCCATTGCCTTTTATGCCTTGGCATCGCAAGTGCGCATCTAAATACTTCTTCAATGTTGTGAAAGCTCTATCTCTAACAGGTAGTGAGTTCCTGATTCCCACCACGCTCTCCTTACATCTCTTTTCAACTTTGGAATGCAGCTACTGTATTTTACAACCCCACCCTCCCACCAATGGGACAGGGAAGGAGGGTTGGTTTACAATTCTACACCCATTGACCATTGCTGACCGATACACAAACACGCACCATATGCAATAGCACACGTCCACTCAACTACTGCCATTACATCAGTGATGTGGAGGTTTACTCTCTACAGCAAAGTACCTTGTGGTCTTCAAATTTCTTCTGAAGGATACTGTCTCGAACTGCAATGCTTTGTTTCAGAAGGTGGAGGTCTTCATTGGGAAATAGCTGTGAAGGAATTAACAGTGAGATTGGCTGTGATAGAGATTACCACAGGATCTGCAATCACACATTAATGATTTACAGTCACAGTTACTTGCATCCCATCCGTAAATCACAGTTGCCAAGCATTGTCCACCATCAAAGATTATTTCAATTAGGGTCTAAGTAGTCTAAGAAGTTATAAATAGAAGTTGCGATTCAGAACAAAGTACCTGCAACCAGGGAAAGATGTCCACTAATGAATCCTTTCCGACAGTATTCACAATGCCTTGGCTGTACTTCAGCATCTTCTGAAACTCTGGGTCATCTTTCTCATACTTGGAGTTGAAGCACAACATGCAGATGACATTTGTGATGACTCGGGTCACCTCAGGCATTATATCCAATGGGGAGCCAAGGTAATGCTCAAACGTACTGTACATTGATTGCATTTCTTGGCAAACTGCTCACCACCAATCCAAAAAAAAAAGAGAAAAATGGTCACTTGAGCCAGCACTGCCATAACATGAGCTAACGTTTTTGGAATGAAGCAAGGTAGAAATTTGATTTTCCACCTTATTGCTTCAAAACCAAAGAAGAAGAAACAAAAGGCGATCCTATTGGAGAGAACAGCAAAACTTCTTCAAGTTGGCTTTCCTCTTGGTTCCTGTTTATATCATCTCTCTCATTCACCTTCATTCCTGGTTACATCCTCATGGAGACACTTTGGGATCTATCTCCTCACTTATTTCTTCACCCTTGTGCCTCTCTGCACTAAGAGGATACCTACTGTGTGGAAGCAGGCCATTCAGCTCATCGAGTTCTGCACTGACTGTCCGAAGAGCATCGAACTAAGACACACTACCCCACCCCATCCCTGTAACCTTGCGTTTCCCATGGTTAATCTACCCAGCCTGCACATCCCTGAATGATGTGGGCAGTTTAATATGGCCAATCCACCTGACCTGGTGCATCCTGGATTTTGTTAAGTGCTTATCACGTGAACATTCGTTCCCCGACTGACAAGTCCAGAAGTAGCTCTTAAGCAGAGTGCCTTCTGTGTCAAAAGGCCAGTGATGCTGCCAAGTGAGTGACTCTGCCAGGCTCCTGTGCCCTAAAGTCACACCAGAAATGAATGGTTTTACAACTTCCTGCAAAACTAATTTCATTCTGCTTGGGGCTGCTGTATCAAACTGTTCTACACTGTCTTTCCTTCCAAGCTCGTAAAGATATTGCCAATTCATCAGGTCAGTTGTACTGGTGTTGTTTATTTATTTTCTGGTATTTCAGGTCCGTTGTACTGGTGTTGTTTATTTATTTTCTGGTATTTCAGGTCCGTTGTACTGGTGTTGTTTATTTATTTTCTGGTATTTCAGGTCCGTTGTACTGGTGTTGTTTATTTATTTTCTGGTATTTCAGGTCCGTTGTACTGGTGTTGTTTATTTATTTTCTGGTATTTCAGGTCCGTTGTACTGGTGTTGTTTATTTATTTTCTGGTATTTCAGGTCCGTTGTACTGGTGTTGTTTATTTATTTTCTGGTATTTCAGGTCCGTTGTACTGGTGTTGTTTATTTATTTTCTGGTATTTCAGGTCCGTTGTACTGGTGTTGTTTATTTATTTTCTGGTATTTCAGGTCCGTTGTACTGGTGTTGTTTATTTATTTTCTGGTATTTCAGGTCCGTTGTACTGGTGTTGTTTATTTATTTTCTGGTATTTCAGGTCCGTTGTACTGGTGTTGTTTATTTATTTTCTGGTATTTCAGGTCCGTTGTACTGGTGTTGTTTATTTATTTTCTGGTATTTCAGGTCCGTTGTACTGGTGTTGTTTATTTATTTTCTGGTATTTCAGGTCCGTTGTACTGGTGTTGTTTATTTATTTTCTGGTATTTCAGGTCCGTTGTACTGGTGTTGTTTATTTATTTTCTGGTATTTCAGGTCCGTTGTACTGGTGTTGTTTATTTATTTTCTGGTATTTCAGGTCCGTTGTACTGGTGTTGTTTATTTATTTTCTGGTATTTCAGGTCCGTTGTACTGGTGTTGTTTATTTATTTTCTGGTATTTCAGGTCCGTTGTACTGGTGTTGTTTATTTATTTTCTGGTATTTCAGGTCCGTTGTACTGGTGTTGTTTATTTATTTTCTGGTATTTCAGGTCCGTTGTACTGGTGTTGTTTATTTATTTTCTGGTATTTCAGGTCCGTTGTACTGGTGTTGTTTATTTATTTTCTGGTATTTCAGGTCCGTTGTACTGGTGTTGTTTATTTATTTTCTGGTATTTCAGGTCCGTTGTACTGGTGTTGTTTATTTATTTTCTGGTATTTCAGGTCCGTTGTACTGGTGTTGTTTATTTATTTTCTGGTATTTCAGGTCCGTTGTACTGGTGTTGTTTATTTATTTTCTGGTATTTCAGGTCCGTTGTACTGGTGTTGTTTATTTATTTTCTGGTATTTCAGGTCCGTTGTACTGGTGTTGTTTATTTATTTTCTGGTATTTCAGGTCCGTTGTACTGGTGTTGTTTATTTATTTTCTGGTATTTCAGGTCCGTTGTACTGGTGTTGTTTATTTATTTTCTGGTATTTCAGGTCCGTTGTACTGGTGTTGTTTATTTATTTTCTGGTATTTCAGGTCCGTTGTACTGGTGTTGTTTATTTATTTTCTGGTATTTCAGGTCCGTTGTACTGGTGTTGTTTATTTATTTTCTGGTATTTCAGGTCCGTTGTACTGGTGTTGTTTATTTATTTTCTGGTATTTCAGGTCCGTTGTACTGGTGTTGTTTATTTATTTTCTGGTATTTCAGGTCCGTTGTACTGGTGTTGTTTATTTATTTTCTGGTATTTCAGGTCCGTTGTACTGGTGTTGTTTATTTATTTTCTGGTATTTCAGGTCCGTTGTACTGGTGTTGTTTATTTATTTTCTGGTATTTCAGGTCCGTTGTACTGGTGTTGTTTATTTATTTTCTGGTATTTCAGGTCCGTTGTACTGGTGTTGTTTATTTATTTTCTGGTATTTCAGGTCCGTTGTACTGGTGTTGTTTATTTATTTTCTGGTATTTCAGGTCCGTTGTACTGGTGTTGTTTATTTATTTTCTGGTATTTCAGGTCCGTTGTACTGGTGTTGTTTATTTATTTTCTGGTATTTCAGGTCCGTTGTACTGGTGTTGTTTATTTATTTTCTGGTATTTCAGGTCCGTTGTACTGGTGTTGTTTATTTATTTTCTGGTATTTCAGGTCCGTTGTACTGGTGTTGTTTATTTATTTTCTGGTATTTCAGGTCCGTTGTACTGGTGTTGTTTATTTATTTTCTGGTATTTCAGGTCCGTTGTACTGGTGTTGTTTATTTATTTTCTGGTATTTCAGGTCCGTTGTACTGGTGTTGTTTATTTATTTTCTGGTATTTCAGGTCCGTTGTACTGGTGTTGTTTATTTATTTTCTGGTATTTCAGGTCCGTTGTACTGGTGTTGTTTATTTATTTTCTGGTATTTCAGGTCCGTTGTACTGGTGTTGTTTATTTATTTTCTGGTATTTCAGGTCCGTTGTACTGGTGTTGTTTATTTATTTTCTGGTATTTCAGGTCCGTTGTACTGGTGTTGTTTATTTATTTTCTGGTATTTCAGGTCCGTTGTACTGGTGTTGTTTATTTATTTTCTGGTATTTCAGGTCCGTTGTACTGGTGTTGTTTATTTATTTTCTGGTATTTCAGGTCCGTTGTACTGGTGTTGTTTATTTATTTTCTGGTATTTCAGGTCCGTTGTACTGGTGTTGTTTATTTATTTTCTGGTATTTCAGGTCCGTTGTACTGGTGTTGTTTATTTATTTTCTGGTATTTCAGGTCCGTTGTACTGGTGTTGTTTATTTATTTTCTGGTATTTCAGGTCCGTTGTACTGGTGTTGTTTATTTATTTTCTGGTATTTCAGGTCCGTTGTACTGGTGTTGTTTATTTATTTTCTGGTATTTCAGGTCCGTTGTACTGGTGTTGTTTATTTATTTTCTGGTATTTCAGGTCCGTTGTACTGGTGTTGTTTATTTATTTTCTGGTATTTCAGGTCCGTTGTACTGGTGTTGTTTATTTATTTTCTGGTATTTCAGGTCCGTTGTACTGGTGTTGTTTATTTATTTTCTGGTATTTCAGGTCCGTTGGTTGTTATTCACACATGAAGCGATGTAGCAAAGCAAGAGCAGGAAGCTGTTCACTTGCACATTATCGCAGGGTGATAATGACCTAATGGTATTATCACTAGACTATTAATCCACAGACCCTAATGCTCCAGGAACTCGGGTTCAAATCCTGCCATTGGCAGATGGTGGAATTTGAATTCCATAATAGCTTGGAATTATGTATCTAATGATGAGCTCCTCTTCCTCACAGTGATGTGAGGACTCTTAGCTGCCCTCTGGGTAATAAATGTTGGCCTAGACAGTGATCCCATGAATTTTTTTAAGAAAAAATACACTCACTTGCAGCTGTGGATAATGTAAATGAGCAGGAGCACAGCCTAAGTTTCTCTAATTCAAGCAAATGTAGGACAGTTCAAATGTCATGATTGGGACTGGGCATATATCATCATCACTCTGGGCAATAATACATTCAGTTAATTGCAATGAATTTCCATTAACTCTTTGTCTTTCTGTTACAGTGCCCTACCAAAGACTGTCTACTCCACTTGATGTTTTTTTACGAAGTGTAGACTTGATTAAGCCAATTCCACTGACTCAATGACATCAAGAAACTTGCTTGTGTCAGTGAACGCATCGCTCACTGTTAAACATATCGCACCTTCAGGGGAATCCAAAAGAATTTCTGGTGCACAACTGCTGCACATACTCACTCATTCTCTCTAATGATGCAGATCCATCACCAAACAGGTATATAGCTGAATGAACAAGCTTCCTGTGAAACTTCCAGCTGGGGCTGTAGTTTCCAAATGCAATATCTTTCCCATCTCTGGAGAGCAGGTTGGTAGTCAACTGAACAGAGAAAAGATATTATTGGTTTGCTGTAACATTTAAACATTGCATTGTAATGATCCTGGGAAAGTCGAGGGCTGTGACGCATTGTCAAAAGTAAAAAGTGTACCTCATAAGCTGTAAGAGGAGGAGGAACGGGAGATAGAAGGTTCTGTGACATTGTAAAAGGGATATTGTCATCACAGTCTTATCAGATCAGTAGGTCGATTAGAAAGAGGCAGCATGGATTTCTGAAGGGGAAGTTGTGTTTAACTAACCTGCTTTAGATTTCTGAAGGGGTAACAAAGGCCCAATGACAGTAACACTGCTGGTGGTGTACATCGATTTTCAGGTGAGGTCGTTGACTTGCTCGCCGAGCTGGCTTGTTCTCGTTCAGATGTTCGATCACCATGCTCGGTAACATCATCAGTGGAGCCTCCGATGTAGTGATGTTATTCTACTCTGCTTGGAATTTATACTGTCCGCTCTGTTATGGTGAGTACTGTCATTTCCGGTTTTGATCTGTACAGGTTTCTAAATGAGGTCCAATTCCATGTGTTCGTTGATTGCATTATGGGTGGAGAACCATGCCTCTAGGAATTCCTGTGTGTGTTTACGTTTGGCTTGGGCTACTATGGTTACCTTGTCCCACTTGTCCAAAATTACTTTGTCCAAACGTACAAATTCCAAGCGGAATAGAATAACATCGCTTCATCGGAGGCTCCACTGATGATGTCTGAACAAGAACAAGCCAGCTCGGTGAGCAGGTCAACAACTTCCCCCACAATCTGAGCTACAGATCTTTGTCAAAACTTTGAATGGATTTTCAAGAGTTTGATACAGTGACACTCAACAGACTTGTGAGGAAGGTTATACCTAATGAAGTAAAAGGATAAGCAGCTACATGAACACAAAATTGGCTGAGTGATATGAAACAGAGAGCAATTAACAGTGGATATTTTTCAGGCTGGAGGAATGTCTGTAGTGGAGTGTCACAGGGTCGAATTGAGACCCTTGCTTTTCGTGGTCTATATTCACGATTTAGATCATGGCGTGTGGAGGGAAATGTCATAGTTTGCAGATGAAATGAAGCCTGGAAGAATTCTAAGTTGAGAGGAGGACAGTGTAGAAGTCTAGAAAGACACAGACAAGTTGGTAGAGTGGAGTGGATAGGTGACAGAAGACTCTCAATGCAGAGAAGTGGGAGGTAATGTATGTTGGTAGGAAGAACATTGAACAGCAGTACAAAAAGGGGGTACCACTTCAAGTGGGTGCAGGGGCATGGGGATCTGGGTGTAGATGGGCACAGATTATTGAAAGTGGCAGGATAGCTAGAGTGAACAATAAATCAAGCATATTATGTGCTTTGCATTTATTAACAGGAACACAGAGCAGAAGAGAAAGGAGGTGATATTGAATTTCTACAAGGTGCTTGTTAGACCTCAGCTGGAATATACTTGTACATTTGTGGGTACCACATTATAGGAAAATAATAATATATATTGGAGGGGGTGCACAAGCAATTTACAAGAATGGTTCCAGGAATGACGAACTTCAGTGATGAGAATGAATTGAAGAAGTTGGGACCTGTTGGACAGAAGGAGGCTGAGAGGAGATCTGATAGATTTTGCAAAGTCAGAAGCAAGAGTGGGCAGATAGAAATGGCTTCTGTTCATTAAAGTAACAAGAACAACAAGTGTAAAGCTCAGGAGATTTGCAAAAGTAGTGAATGGTGAAGTGAGGAAAAACCTTGTCTTTCTGTTTGGGTCTGGAATGCACTGCCTGAAAGTTTGGCGGAGCCAGGTTCAATTGAAGCATTCAAGAGGGCTTTGAATAACTATTTAGATAAAAGTTAGATGCAAGGGGATGAAGATAAAGCATGAGATTGCCACTCTGTAATGAGCTGAATGGCCTCCTCCTACTCCCATTCACTTTTGAGGGAAAAGCTTGTTTCAGCCAGAGGGTGTTTGGGGTCTGGAATTAACTGCCTGGGAGGGGAGTTGAGGCAGGAAACCTCAACCTTTTCAAAAGTACTTGGATAAGCACTTGAACCATCACAATCTTCAAAGCTAAGGGCCTATTACAGGAAGGCGGGACTCATGTAGATAGCAGTTTAGTTACAGTCAATGAGATCTACAACACAGAAAAATGCCCTTTTGCCCATCACATCCATCCCAGTCGAAAACAACCACATAACTATTGATTTTCTGAAGAAGGGTCTCGACCC
The DNA here is from genome assembly GCF_030684315.1 of Stegostoma tigrinum. Lineage (NCBI taxonomy): Eukaryota > Metazoa > Chordata > Chondrichthyes > Orectolobiformes > Stegostomatidae > Stegostoma > Stegostoma tigrinum. The sequence goes on from NC_081373.1 coordinate 8,061,129, forward strand.
AAAATGTCAACTTTCCTGCTCCTCTGAAGCTGCTTGTTTCATCCAGCTTCACACCGTGTTACCTCACATAACTATTCCATGCCCTCTTTCCAGCACTTGGCCCATAGCCTTGTATGCCTCAGTATCATATCTAAACATAATCTTGACGAAGGAGCAATATTCCAAAAGCTTGTGTTTTCTAATAAATCTGCTGGGCAATAACCTGATGTCTGACCTACGTTAATACAAAATGAGACTGGTTTCAGTTTTGTTTGAGTGTGTGTGTTTTTTTGATTCGTTTTAGATTTAGGTTTTATTGTCACGTGTACTCAACCACAGGGTACAAGAGTGAAAAGTGTACAATGTCACCACACGTACCACCACCTTAGGTGCAAAACCTTAGTTACAGAAATAGAGAAATAAGTTAAAATGTCATAGAGATATACAGCATGGAACAAACCCTTTGGTCCAATTCATCCATGATGGCCAGATATCATAACTTAACCTAGTCCTGTTTACCAGCATTTGGCCCACATCCATCTAGACCCTTCCTCATTAGATTACTTTTAGAATTAGAGTCAGATTCCCTAGAGTGTGGAAACGGGTCCTACTGCCCAACAAGTCCACACTGGCCCTCAGAGTATCCCACCCAGACCCATCCCCATTAAGTCACCTAACCTCCCCATCCCTGAACACTACAGGCAATTTCCCACAGCCAATCTACCTAGCCTACACATCTGTGAGAGGAAACTGGAGCACACGCAGAAAACCCACACGGATACGGGGAGAATGTGCAAACTCCGCACAGTCACCCGAAGATGGGATTGAACCCAGGTCCCTGGTGTTGTGAGGCAACAGTGCTAACCACTGAGCCACCGTGCCGCCCTTCCTATTCAGACACACATCAATGTGTCTTTTTTTTGTTGTAACTGTACCAGTTTCCACTACTTTCTCTGGCAGCTCATTCCATACATGCACCACCCTCCACATGGAACAGTTGCCCCTTAGCTCCCTTCTAAATGCTTCCCTCTCTCCCTCACTCTGGGGAAAAAGACCTTCTATATTTACCCTGTCCATGTCTGTCATGATTTTATAAACCTCAATAAGGTAACCCCTCAACCTCTAATGCTCCAGGAAAATAGCTCCAGCCTATCCAGTCTCTCCCTGTAGCTTAAACCCTCCAACCCTGGCAACATCCTTGTTAAATCTTTATGAACCCTTTCTAGTTTCACAACATCCTTCCTACAGCAGGGAGACCAGAAGTGCATGCAGTATTCCAAAACTGGCCTTGCCAATACTCTGTAAAGCTGCAACGTGACATCCCAACTCCTACACTAATGCACTGACCAATAAAGACCCCACTCACAAGCTTTCAAAGCACAGCTCCTTTAACAGGTGAAGTGAAGAAAGAAGGTAATTCACTTGACAAAGAGGCAGTGCTCTGAAAGCTTGAGATTTCAAACAAACCCGCTGGACTATAACCTGGTGTCATGTGATTTCTGACCTCGTCCACCCGAGTCTGACACCTGCACTCCACATCATCCGAGTTTCTATGTTTCACATCAGAGAAAGGAACTGGTGAGTGTGTTCATCAAGTTGGAGAAAGCAGCTTATGAAGAGGCTCATATACAGGATAGATCAGTTGGGCTGAATGGCCTGTTTCTGAGCTGTATGTTGTAATTGTGTTCAAAGATGAGGAGTTTGACTGGGAGGCACTGACTGAGGGAAGAAGATGCATTTTGATTGTGGGGAAACAGACGCTAGGGAATGAAGTGTTGGGAGGTTTGTGGCAGGAATTTTCCTGCAGTGCCACAATGATGCCACCCGAAGGTTGCAGGAACAGCAACTCATATTCCGCCTGGGAACCCTGCAGCCCAATGGTATCAATGTGGACTTCACCAGCTTCAAAATCTCCCCTTCCCCCACCGCATCCCAAAACCAGCCCAGTTCGTCCCCTCCCCCCACTGCACCACACAACCAGCCCAGCTCTTCCCCTCCACCCACTGCATCCCAAAACCAGTCCAACCTGTCTCTGCCTCCCTAACCTGTTCTTCCTCTCACCCATCCCTTCCTCCCACCCCAAGCCGCACCCCCAGCTACCTACTAACCTCATCCCACCTCCTTGACCTGTCCGTCTCCCCTGGACTGACCTATCCCCTCCCTACCTCCCCACCTATACTCTCCTCTCCACCTATCTTCCTTTCTCCATCTTCGGTCCGCCTCCCCCTCTCTCCCTATTTATTTCAGAACCCTCACCCCATCCCCCTCTCTGATGAAGGGTCTGGGCCCGAAACGTCAGCTTTTGTGCTCCTGAGATGCTGCTGGGCCTGCTGTGTTCATCCAGCCTCACATTTTATTATCTAAGCTAGTCGGTGCAGGTAGACACCCGAAGGAGGCAGAGGGCTCTCCTATTTTGCCGCAGATTGAAATTGAGCAGACAGTCGGTTTATTTTGCCGAGGAACAGAATACAAAAACCCAACCCAAAACACCTGAAACAAGACAACCATCGCGAACCTGCAAATTAATTTCGTTACACATCGGAGATTGCCTGTGACATTAGAAGAAGCACTAAACAGTGAATAGTCTGCACGATGCAATTGCAAAAATAATGTTCTCATTCGAAAAGCTTACCATATTGGGTCTCCCCGCAAAGATTCTGCTCTTTTTCAGCAGCACTTCCTTGGCATATTCGTAGTTGTTGATCACCAGCACATAATGGGAGCCTAGCATGAAGGAAAACATGCTCCCATATGATTTCTGGAGTTTCTGGAACAGAAGGTGAGGTGGTAAATCGCTTCTCAAACTCAGCAAACTCCCGATCAACGGCCATGATGGCAAACTCTTCGGAATCTTGCCAGCATTCCGCCTGGCCCGAGCGATCTGGGTCAAAGAGAAGATCAGCAGGGCCACGCTCAGCATGAGGACAGCTGTGAGCACGTTCATTGCGAAGATGCACTTCCCTGCGATCTATCCAAGGTGGACACGGAGCAGCGTTTTTATGCGCCGCGCACTTGATATATCGCTGCAGCCTTGAACGCGAGTGAGATAATTCCTCCGCATTGCGAAATAATTCTCCACTCAGCACATTTTTCACCTTCACCACTACCCCACCACCCCAGTACCACAGCCAATCCCATTCAGCCCCAACCTCAGCCAATCCCATTTCCCCCAAACCTCAAGCTTCTAACAATCCCATTCAGCCCCAACCTCAGCCAATCCCATTTCCCCCAAAGCCCAAGCTTCGAACAATCCCATTCAGCCCCAACCTCAGCCAATCCCATTTCCCCCAAACCTCAAGCTTCTAACAATCCCATTTAGCCCCAACCTCAGCCAATCCCATTTCCCCCAAACCTCAAGCTTCTAACAATCCCATTCAGCCCCAACCTCAGCCAATCCCATTTCCCCCAAACCTCAAGCTTCTAACAATCCCATTCAGCCCCAACCTCAGCCAATCCCATTTCCCCCAAAGCCCAAGCTTCGAACAATCCCATTCACCCCCCAACCTCAGCCAATCCCATTTCCCCCAAACCTCAAGCTTCTAACAATCCCATTTAGCCCCAACCTCAGCCAATCCCATTTCCCCCAAACCTCAAGCTTCTAACAATCCCATTCAGCCCCAACCTCAGCCAATCCCATTTCCCCCAAAGCCCAAGCTTCGAACAATCCCATTCACCCCCCAACCTCAGCCAATCCCATTTCCCCCAAACCCCAAGCTTCTAACAATCCCATTCACCCCCCAATCTCAGCCAATCCCATTTCCCCCAAAGCCCAAGCTTCTAACAATCCCATTCACCCCCAACCTCAGCCAATCCCATTTCCCCCAAAGCCCAAGCTTCTAACAATCCCATTCACCCCCAACCTCAGCCAATCCCATTTTCCCCAAACCCCAAGCTTCTAACGATCCCATTCACCCCCAACCTCAGCCAATCCCATTTCCCCCAAACCCCAAGCTTCTAACAATCCCATTCACCCCCCAACCTCAGCCAATCCCATTTCTCCCAAACCCCAAGCTTCTAACAATCCCATTCACCCCCCAACCTCAGCCAATCCCATTTCCCCCAAACCCCAAGCTTCTAACAATCCCATTCAGCCCCCAACCTCAGCCAATCCCATTTCCCCCAAACCCCAAGCTTCTAACAATCCCATTCACCCCCCAACCTCAGCCAATCCCATTTCCCCCAAAGCCCAAGCTTCTAAAAATCCCATTCACCCCCCAACCTCAGCCAATCCCATTTCCCCCAAACCCCAAGCTTCTAACAATCCCATTCAGCCCCAACCTCAGCCAATCCCATTTCCCCCAAACCCCAAGCTTCTAACAATCGCATTCACCCCCAACCTCAGCCAATCCTATTTCCCCCAAACCCCAAGCTTCTAACAATCCCATTTCCCTCACACCCCCAACCTCAGTCAATCCCATTTCCCCCAAACACCCAGCATCAGACAATTCCATTTCCCCCACACCCCAAACCTCAGTCAATCCCATACACCCCCAGCATCAGCCAATCCCATATCCCCCACACTCCATCTCAGCCAATTCCTTTTCCCATACCCCCAACCTCAACCAATCCCATTCCCCACACCCACCTCACCTCAGCCAATTCTATTCCGTCACTCTAACCCTCAGCAAATTCTGCCCCCAGTCCCACCACTTCAGCTAATCCCTTTCCTTAGACCCAGCCCACCGCTAACACCCCAATCTCAGCCAATTCCATTCCCCCGACTACTTCTGCCAATCCCATTCCCCCAGCACCAAGGCCTCAGCCAAATCCATTCTGCCCCACCCCCACTACTTCAGCCATTCCCCATTCCCCTCCTGCCACAACCTCCGTCAATCCCATACCCCCACACCACACCTCAGCCAATCCTATTCTGGGAAAATTCAACACAGCCTGCAGAGGGCGCTCCTACTCTAATCCAGCCAGAATCCAGAGAGCCTCTCCAGCAGTTAACCTTCTGGCCAGGCAGTATTGTGTGGACAGAAGCTGAGCTCAGGTCCCAGAGCCTTTAAAGAAACATAGAAAACAGGAGTAGGAGTAGGCCTTTTGAGTCTTTCTTTAAAATGTAATTGTTTGTGAAATGTGGGAATTGCTGTCTGCCCAGCATTTATTGCCTGTCCCTAGCTGCCCTGAAGAAGGTGGTAACAAGGTGTAGAGCTGGATGAACACAGCAGACCAAGCAGCATCAGGGGAGCAGGAAAGCTCTGAAGAAGGGCCTAGCCTGAAACGTCAGCTTTCCTGCTGCTCTGATGCTGCTTGGCCTGCTGTGTTCATCCAGCTCTACACCTGTTATCTCAGATTCTCCAGCATCTGCAGTTCCTACTATCTCTTCACATGGTGGTGGTGAGCTGATTTCTTGAAACACTGTAGTCCACTTGCTGTAGATAGACCCACAATGCCTTTAGGGAGGGAATTCATAAATTTGACCCAGTGACAATGAAGGAACAGCAATACATTTCCAAGTCAGGATGGTGAGAGGCTTGGAGTTGAGTTTGCGGGCGGGGGGGAGGTGGGGAGGTGGTGCGGTGTTCCCATGCATCTGCTGCCCTTGTCCTTCTAGATGGAAGAGGTCGTGGATTTGGAAGCTGCTTTCTGAGGACGTTGGATGATTTCTGTTCCACCATTCTGTACGATCGTGCCAGTTCTTCCGACTCACGGTGGCTCAGTGGTTAGCACTGCAGCTTCACAGCACCAGGGACCCAGGTTCGATTCCACCCTCGGGCGCCTGTCTGTTTGGAGATTGCACACATTCTCCCCGTGTCAGTGGGGGTTTTCTGTGGGTGCTCCGGTTTCCTCCCACAGCCCAAAGACGTGCAGGTTAGGTGGATTGGCCATGCTAAATTGCTTGTAGTGTTCAGGGATGTGTAGCTTAGGTGCTGGGTTATGGGTCTGGGTGGGATGATCCTAGGATCGGGGTGGACTTGTTGGGCTGAAGAGCCTGTTTCCATACAGTAGGGATTCTATGATTTATGATCTTCGGTCTCCTGTACCCACTTTGCTCCCAATTTTCCTTTGATCCTTTCATCGCCAAGTGCAATTCTTGATTTGATTTAAGCTCTATTGTGCCGTGTACTTCAAGCACAGGAGCACAGTGAAAAATATATAATGTTACCACACACAGTGTGATCTGAGGAAAAATAGTACCCCTGTAAAAACCTTAGGTAGAAGTAGTAACACATATAAACAAGGTTAAAAGTAGTATAACTGTTGTTCTTAGTATCAGTAGAAAATTAAAGAAATAAATTAAAACTTAACATTACAGTCCTTCCTAGTAATAGAGATAAAAATACAACAGACTTTCCGAAGCATTACTCCCCGTAAGGCTCGGGGCTGCTCTGTTTTGGCCTACAGTCCCATAAACCTTGGGCTTCCTGCTGTTGGCGCTAAAGATGCCAGGGTCTTCCCTCCCCAACACTTCGCGGTCAGTCTGACCATGTTGGGCTCAGGCCCCACCAGAACAGCTTGGCCGCACTGTTCCTCCAGCCACACTGCTCTGGCCTGACAGCTACCCCCCTGCACTGTTCCTCCAGCTGACAGTGCACTGGCCTGACAGCTAGCCCCCCGCACTGTTCCTCCAGCCGACACTGCATCCAGCCGGCTGTGCTAACCAAACCCTGTGATAAAGGAATGGAAACACCCTACATTTTGTTTCTTAATTAGAAATGGTTCAAGGATTATGGGGAGAAGGCACGAGAATGGGTTTGAGAACAGCCATCATCAAATTGTGAAGCAGCCTCGGTGGACCGAATGGCCTTATTCTGCTCCTATTTCTTATGGGTTTATAGCACAGTCAGCCTTCAGAGAATCACACTCATCACTCACTCTGGCCAGGAAACATGGCTGGGCTTTTCTCACCAGCATCTTACAGGGGTCTGAGTGATGTGAGCTATAGTCAGACTTGTGACCGAAACAGGCTGGGGGGAAGGCTGGGATGATGATTGCGAAGAGGGGCAAATGCACCTGTAAAGCTTGATATGGTAAAGCACAGGTGTGAATGGCCAATATGGAGGTTGGGTCATGGTGGGGGATGATGTCTGTGGTCAGGAGTACCCTGGTACAATCTGAGGACAGTGCAATGCCATACCTGGCATGATTACCCTATATATCAGGAGCTGGGAGTGCAGGGGCAATGTGGGCAGGTGCACGCTCATGTGGATTGGTTGAGTGGGACTTGGCAGGGTCTACTGCTTTACACAAAATCCTAGCGGGAAAGGGATCTGAATGCTGGGGGCCACCCTGATATGTAGAGATGCCACCTTCCCCTTCTCAGACATATTGAATTTCTGACCTAGACTGACCAGGGCAGATTCCCAATGCTGGTGCCCGCCTGGGTATATAATGGGCTTTTAAAGATGGTGCGGGTGCCAGGGATGCTGGTCTTTCACCAGGTATCTGGTGAGTGGTGGATTGTTCCGGAAACTGTGCGGGGTAAAATGGACGTAGAATTGACGCGAAGCTGGGATGGGTAGTTAATGAGCTGCGTCCGGTAAGATACAGTGAGAAATCTTGCTCAGTCTCACAGTGCAAATCTCTGCAAAAGTCACACATATCTTGTACTTAGCTAAAAAAAGGTAAGATTCAGCCCTATGTGTCTGATACTGTGCATCGCCCCATAAATGAGATATATGAGTAGGAAAAGTGTTGCAAAGTTGGGTACAGTACTAGTGAATTAGAAGGCAGGACATTAAAATTTGATGTTTGTAAAATATTCACGTTTATGAAGTGATTGGGGCGAAAAGCATTGCATGGTCCCTTTAAAAGATGATGTGCCTTTTCTAAGCTTGAAGTAAAAAAATGTGTTTGGGCAGCATGTGGGTCTGCAGGTGCACAGAGTACCTGAATAGTATCACTTTTATCAAAAAGCTGGATGCTTGACAGAATCAAGCCAATGTTTTGTTCTTTTATCAAGACAAGTTTAGCTTTAGCCAATTCATTTAAACCGGGTCCTTATGTGCCAAAAACCAATTAAACATAAATCTCATGGTTTTGACAACATGGGATCAATCCTGCTGTTAGAAATTGATATGTCATCAAGGGTAAAAAAGATGAGGACAGTTGCAAAATCGGCAGAGAGCAAACTGCCATCTAGCAGAAGATAGCTTTCTCAGTTCTTACAGAACGCATCATCTAAATAAAGGTACTGTAGCACTCTTATTTAATACTACTGACAGAAGAATTCAACGGAGACCATGTTCCTGACAGAAGATCAACGGAGAAGACACAGAATATTCTGGAAGACATAACCAAGCTGTGATTTTGAGAAGCTAAATTCTAATTTTTTTTTGGATTGTATAAGTGGGTCTTGTACTTATTAAAATAGCATACTATTAGAATCTTGTTTTATTTGAGAATAGTTAGTAGTTAGAGGGGAATTGTTCAATACCTTATAGCTCAGTTACTTTGCTCACTGTTAGATTTAGATAAATAAATTGTTACTTGTTGATGATAAAGTGTGTGTCAAGAGTCTTTAACCACTTCTCTATAACAGGCTGGGGATGAGAGGCAGGCTATAGCACTTTTCACACTTCTTTTTACAGGGCGTAGGGTGAGACAAGCCTCACTGGGTGTTTCAGTTTTAGTTATCAGTGGGAGGGGTGCTCAACCTTTGCTTTCTAACAGATTGGGGGCTCGGGTCTGGGATTTGGAGAGGTCTGGACAGATCAGATCTGGAATTTGAAAGGATTTGGATGGATCTGGACAGTTTTGGATAGATTTCGGGTAGGAAATGTCCCAGCAGATTAAAACAAACTTGGGGATTAGTATCCTAGATCTTTCAATGAAACTTAGACAAGAAGTGAAAAATCTGCTTATTTGCAGTTGCTTGTTCCTGGTTAAATCAAAAGTGGGGAAATGGTTCTTAACATTTGCTAAAAAGCTTCTGGGGTTTGAGGATGCTTCCCAAATTTACCAAGAAAGTTTAGAGAGACAAAGAAAAGAGACACTTTCAGAATTAAGAAACATAAATTTCACTTGGGATAAGAAGAAAGCCGAAATTGTAATGGAGTTAGTTAAGTTTTTAGGTATACCTGAGAAACAGGAAAGTGCAGTGGAGTTAGAAAAAATTAAATTGCAAATGAGGCAATTGGAGTTAGCAGATAAACAAGGGGAAAGAATGTTCCAGTTGGAAAATGAAGCAGTGTGAAAAAGAGACAGAGAGAGAGAGAGAGTTTGAACTTTGGAAGTTGCAAAATGGACAGGAAAGTCAATTTAATAGGATGCAGATGAAGTTACAAGATAGGTTTAGTGAAGAGGAGAGTGATGATGAGCAAACCCATCGAAGCCAAGGACCTGCTAGGGTTACATACAAATATGTCAAAACATTACCACCATCCAATGAAAAAACTGTAGAAACCTTGTTCATTTCCTTTGAGAAATTGGCAAAACAGATGAACTGCCCCAGATACTGTGTGGATAAATGTTAATTCAGACCAAGTTGGCTGGTAGGGCTAATGAGGTGTTTGCAGCACTGCCAGAGGAGGTGACCAGAGCCTATGAAGAAATGAAACAGCCTATTTCAAGTGCCTACAAATTGGAACCAGAGCATATAGACAACAGTTCAGAAGTATCAGAATGGAATCAGGTTTGACTTATGTCGAGTTTGAAAGAATTAAATTTAGCAACTTTGATAGATGAGTGAGAGCATTAAAGATAGAAAAGATATATGAGGATCTTAAAGAGATTATTCTGCTGGAGAAGTTTGAAAACTCACTTCCAGGAACGATAGGAACTCATGTTGAGAAACAGCAAGTTCAAACAGCGAGACGAGCTGCAGAGATGGTGGATGAATATTAGCGCATAAATTGAAATTTAGCTTCCGACAGTAATTTCATTCCGTGAGGGATAGAAGTTAGGAAAAAGGGAGATCCTTCAATGAGAAACAAAAAGCAGATCACACTGGGAACAGTTTACTACGTGTGAAAAAAATGCAAGAGGTAGAAAAAGAGGTGAGGGATGTCAGGTGTTTTCATTGCAATAAGGTTAGACACACAAAGCTACAGTGAATTATAGAATCCCTGCAGTGTGAAAACAGACCCTACAGCACAACAAGCCCACACTGAACCTCAGAGCATCCCACCCAAACCCATTCCACTATAAATTCACCTAATGTACACATCTGTGAATACTACAGGCAATGTAATATGGCCAATCCACCTAACCTGCACAGGGACCATGGAAGGAAACCCACACTGACACAGAGAGAATATGCAAACTCCACAAAGACTGTCACCCAAGACTGGAATGAGGCAGCAGTACTAACACTGAGCCACCATGCTGGTGGATTAGGAAAGGCACTGGGAACAAGGATGTAGTAAAAAATCCTAAACCAGTAGGCTCAGTTGAGGTATTGAAGAAAATCCCAAGAGAAGCCGAGAAGCTGCAGGAGAGTGCACTGCCTAGTCATGGGCTGGATAGGAACATTGTGCCCAATCTCTTCAAAAACTGCACCTCTGGGTAAGGTTTACTCAGGTAGAACAGGGGGAAATAAGAAAATCAGTTAAACTGTTGAGACATATGGGAGCTGATCAGTCTCTAATAGTAAGAGATGAAAATACTTGCATTCTTTCTGAAATGTTGCTCCAGAGAGTGATGATTTGTGGAATAAATGGAGAGAGATTTAGTGTTCCCCTGTGTAAGATCAAGTTGGAAAATCCAATGAAGACTGAGGAAGTGAAAGTGGGAGTGAATGACAGTGTGTTTATTCCAGGAATATAGTCTGTTCTTCGAAATGACCTAGCTGGATCAAAGCAGGGAGTGATACCCCTTCTAATGAAGAAGCTAAAAGAAAACGAGAGAACTGAAGAGTTAAAACGAATTTACCCTGGAATTTTTCCAGACTGTGTGGTAACAAGATCTCACAGTCATAAGTTAAAATAAAGGGAAAACAAAAGAGAAAGATGAAGGAGTTGAGAAGGGTCTAGGCCTGAAACGCCAGCTTTTGTGCTCCTGAGATGCTGCTTGGCCTGCTGTGTTCATCCAGCTTCACACTTTGTTATCTTGGATTCTCCAGCATCTGCAGTTCCCATCATCTCTGAAGGAGTTGAGGTCCAGTTAGCTGACAATCTGTTTGATGGGATGGTAAATGAAAAACCTAAGCAGGCAGAGATGCTTAGTTTTGAAAGATTAATGAAGTTAAAACAAAAAGACGAGAGAATAAAAGATTTATATCCTAAACCCTCCTAAGGGGGAAATGGAGATTTTGGCAGGTTAGTCCAGAAGGAGAAATGGGTTGAAATTCACCAGATTGTGTTGCTGGTAGCATACAGACAGGATGTATTGTGGGTATCATACAAATTACCGGCAGGAGGTCAACTAGGAACAAGGAAGACTCAGGCTAAGATACAAAAGTATTTCTATTGGCCTGGATGGCATATGGATGTAGTTGAATTTTGCTGTACCTGCCGTACGTGTCGGATGGTGGGAAAGCTACAGGCAGCAATAAAACCAGCACTTTTGATGCTAATTCCTGCGTTTGAAGAACTTTTCACATGGGTTATGATTGATTGTGTGGATCCCCTCGCTAAAATCAGAAATGGGAGCCAGTATTTTCTACCCATAATGGGTATGTCTACCAGATTCCCAGATGCAATTCCATTACAGCATGTCAAGGCAAAAAATGTTGTGGAGGAGTTGCTTGCTTTCTTCCAATATGGACTACCCAGGGAGATCCAGTCAGAACAAGGGACCAGTTTTACTGCCCAATTATTTCACGAGGTCATGGATACTTTAGGCATCCAACACTTTAAATCAAGTGTGTACCATCCTCAGTCCCAGGGAACATTGAAAAGGTGGCATCAGACCCTAAAGACAATGCTGAGGGTTTATTGCCAGGATTACTCAACTGATTGGGATAAAGGTATCCCATTTATATTGTTTGCCATGAGAGATGCTTGAATTGACTCAGTTTACTCCACCTGACTTGATGTTTAGACACGAAGTAAGAAGGACTATAAAATTAATTAAGGAAAAGTTGATAGGCCTGAAGTCAGAGATCTCATAGTAGCATCATTTATCTGAGGTGAGAAAGAAATTAAAATGAGCCAGTGAATTAGCTAGACAACATTTGAAAGTGGCACAGCATCTAATGAAGCAAGAAGCAGATAAGAAATCTAAAATTTGTATGTTTGCCTATGGGGATAAAGTATTGGTACTGTTCCCAGTGATCGGAAACCCCTTCAAAGCAAGGTTCAGTGGTCCCTATCAGATTGAGAAGAAGTTGAGTCAGGTGAATTATCTGGTGCAGATGCCAAATAGGAAAATCAATATTTATTGGGTATGTCATGTGAACATGCTGAAACCTTACTATGACAGGGAAAGGGAACCAGAGAAACAGGTATTCATTACTGCCATTCAGAGTGAGGAATCAAATCCAGATGATTTGCATTTTGATGTGCCTCAGAATAATTTGATTAATGAGGAAGTCCTTAAAGAATGGAACAAGATAGTGAGCTATCTGTCCCAGAAACAAAGATCTGGATTGAAACACATGTTACAGTGCTATGAGGACATATGTAGAAAAAGAATGGGGAGGACTAATGCCATGGTACATGAGGTTGACACAGGGAATGCTGTTCTGATAAAACAACACCCCTATAGGCTTGATCCTCTCAAAGCTGCACAGGTACAGAAGGAAGTGGAAGCGATGCTCCAAGAAGGCATCATCAAACTGAGTCAGAGTGTATGGAGTTTGCCGATCGTGTCGGTTCCCAAACCTGACAGTACCCAACAATTTTGCGTAGATTATCGAAAGGTCAATGCTGTGACCAAATCAGACTCATACCCAATTCAAAGGCTGGAAGACTCTTATGGAAAAAGTGGGACAATCCACTTACATCACAACATTGGACTTACTTTGTGGTTACTAGCAAGTACCTTTGTTGGAGAGAGTGAGAGAAGTTTCTGCTTTTGCAACCCCAAATGGGCTGCATCAGTCTGAAGTAATGCCCTTTAAACTGAAAAATGCACCAGCCACTTTTCAAAGGCGTATGAACAGAATTGTGGCAGGATTGACTAAATGTGCTGTCAATATAAATGACTTAGTGATCTTTAAACATTTGTGGAAAGATCTCATGAAGCATTTGACAGCTCTTTGAGAGACTACAGAAGAAAAAGTTGGTAATAAACTTGGCAAAAACAAGATTCATGAAGGTAGAAGTGACGTTCTTAGGTCACAACATGGGACAGGGACGGATAGGACATGAAGATGAACACTATCGAGGAATTTCCAAGACCATCCTTGAAAATGGAAGGGCTACCTTTTTTGGGATAGAGCGGATTCTACAGGATGTTTGTACCAAACCTTAGTAATGTGGTGGCACCGCTAATGGATTTGTTAAAGAAGAACACAAAATTTTGGTGGATAGAACAATGCCAGGAGGCATTTGAGGCTTTAGAAGCCATTTTAACCACCGTGCCAGTTTTAGCCATGTCAAATTTCTTGAAACCGTTTAAAGTCGCCATTGATGTAGCAGCGGAGGGGTTGGAGAGCTGCGCTATTACAGAAGGGTGATTGTGGAATTGAAAGGCTAATTGGTTTCTTTTTCAAAAAAACTCAATCTCCACCAGAAAAGATATTCAACCACTGAAAAGGACTTATTGAATTTGGTACTGGCCTTACAACATTTTTAATGTTTATGTTGCAAACAATATATCAGAGACTGTAATGTATACCGAGTACAATTCACTGACATTTTTGGAAAGATTTAAGGGCAAAAACACCAGGTTACTTCATTGCAGCCTTATGTTAACAAGCATATAATTTATAGATTATACATGTTGCAGATCATAAAAGTATTATTGTGAATGCTTTATCACAGGTTTAAAAGAAAAATGTGTTAGATAGATAAATGTATAAGATAAAAATATAAAATAGAAACAGTAGTATTTAAGACCATAAGACATAGGAGTGGAAGTAAGTCCATTCGGCCCATCGAGTCCACTCTGCCATTTAAACCATGGCTGATGGGCATTTCAACTCCACTTCCCTGCACTCGCCCCGTAGCCCTTGATTCCTTGTGAGATCAAGAATTTATCAATGTCTGCCTTGAAGACATTTAACGTCCCGGCCTCCACTGCACTCCGTGGCAATGAATTCCACAAGCCCACCACTCTCTAGCTGAAGAAATGTTGTCTCATTTCAGTTTTAAATTTACTCCCTCTAATTTTAAGGCTGTGCCCATGGGTCCTAGTCTCCCTGCCTAACGGAAACAACTTCCCAGCGTCCACCCTTTCTAAACCATACATTATCTTGTAAGTTTCTATTAGATCTCCCCTCAACCTTCTAAACTCTAATGAATACAATCTCAGGATCCTCAGCCGTTCATCGTACGTTAAACCTACCATTCCAGGGATCATCCGTGTGAATCTCCGCTGGACACGCTACCGCGCCAGTATGTCCTTCCTGAGGTGTGGGGCCCAAAATTGGACACAGTATTCTAAATGTGGTCAAACTAGAGCTTTATAAAGTCTCAGAAGCACATCGCTGCTTTTATATTCCAACCATCTTGAGATAAACGACAACATTACATTCGCCTTCTTAATCACAGTCTCTACCTGCAAGTTAACTTCTAGACAATCCTGGACCAACACTCCCAGATCCCTTTGTCTTTCCGCTTTATGAATTTTCTCACTGTTTAGAAAATAGTCACTGCCTATATTCTTTTTTCCAAAGTGCAAAACCTCGCATTTGCTCACGTTGAATTTTATCAGCCATTTCCTGGACCACTCTCCTAAACTGTCTAAATCTTTCTGCAGCTGTTTGATATTATATGTGCGTAAAATTAGTATGAAATGTGTAACTCTAGATTAATGAACTATGGCTCCAGTAACAATGGCATTAAGTTTTAAGAGAAATGAAGCCATCTTTTCATAATGACGGTTCATTTTTTCTTAAAGGGGGAGGTGTTATGAATTTGGGTAGGCAGAATGTAAGAATTTGGTGTTTATAAAAGATAGATGTTCATAAGGTGGAAATCAGTGCATGATCCCTTTAAAAGATGATATGCTTTTTCTAGGCTTGGAGAAGAAAAACCGTCTGCTGGCAGCTTGTGTGTCTGCAGGTGCACAGAGCACCTGAGTTGTAACATTTGTAACAAAAGCTTCGATAGTTAGCAATTTTGTTTTGTTATCAAGACAACAAGTTTTGTTTAGCCAATTACTTTAAACCAGGCAATTAGATACGAAAAATAAATTAAATTTCAATCTGATGGTTTTGACAACATAGGACCAATCCTGTTGTAAGAAATTGATGTTTTAACAAGGGTATAAACAAAGGAGACACTTGCAAAATTAGCAGAGAACGAACTGCTATCTGCTAAGAGATCAGCTGTCCCAACTCTTCGAGAAAGCATTATCTAAATAAAGGGACTGAGGCACACCTAGTTAACATTCCTGACAGAAGAATTCAAAGGAGAAGGTATCTCTGATAGAAGAGCAATGGAGAAGACACAGAACATTCTGGAAGATGTAACCAGGCTATAATTTGGAGAGACTAAGTTTTTTTTTAGTTTTGCTTTGTATCAGTGGGAATTGTATTTACTGGAAAGCATACCATTAGAATCTTGTTTTATCTGGAAATAATCAGTATTTAGAGGGAATTGTTCTGTTTGTTAATAGTTCAGTTAATTTGTTTACCGTTAGAGTTAGATAAATAAATTGTTACTTGTTGATTGTAGAGTGAATATCAAGAGTTAAAACATAGAACATTACAGCACAGTACAGGATCTTCAGTCCTTCATGTTGCACTGACCCATGAAACCAATCTGAAGCCCATCTAACCTACACTATTCCATTATCATCCGTATGTTTATCCACTGACCATTTAAATGCCCTTAAAATTGGCGAGTCTACTACTGTTGCAGGCAGGGCATTCCACGTCCTTACTACTCTCTGAGTAAAGAACCTACCTCTGACATCTGTCCTATATCTATCACCCCTCAACTTAAAGCTCTGTCCCCTCGTGCTAGCCATCTCCATCCGAGGAAAAAGGCTCTCACTGTCCACCCTATCTAATCCTCTGATCATCTTGTATGTCTCTATTAAGCCACCTCTTAACCTTTTTCTCTCAAACGAAAACAGCCTCAAGTCCCTCAGCCTTTCCTCATAAGACCTTCCCTCAGGCCAGGCAACATCCTGGTAAATCTCCTCTGCACCCTTTCCAATGCTTCCACATCCTTCCTATAATGCAGTGACCAGAACTGTATGCAATACTCCAAGTGAGGCCGCACCAGAGTTTTGTACAGCTGCAACTTGACCTCATGGCTCTGAAATGCAATCCCTCTACCAATAAAACCTAACACACTGTACGTCTTCTTAAAAACCCTATCAACCTGGGTGGCAACTTTCAGGGATCTGTGTACATGGACACTCAGATCTCTTTGTTCATCCACACTGCCAAGAATATTACCATTAGCCCAGTACACTGTACTCCTGTTACTTTTTCCAAAGTGAATCACCTTACACGTTTCCACATTAAATTCCATTTTCCACCTATCAGCCAAGCTCTGCAGCTTATCTATGTCCCTCTGTAACCTGCAACATCCTTCCGCACTATCCACAACTCCACCGACTTT
The DNA here is from genome assembly GCF_030684315.1 of Stegostoma tigrinum. NCBI lineage: Eukaryota > Metazoa > Chordata > Chondrichthyes > Orectolobiformes > Stegostomatidae > Stegostoma > Stegostoma tigrinum. The sequence goes on from NC_081373.1 coordinate 8,077,673, forward strand.
AGTGTCATCCGCAAATTTACACACTCATCCAGGTCATTTATAAAAATGACAAACAGCAGTGGCCCCAAAACAGATCCTTGCAGTACACCACCAGTAACTGAACTCCAGGATGAACATTTCCCATCAAGCACCACCCTCTGTCTTCTTACAGCTAGCCAATTTCTGATCCAAACCGCTAAATCACCCTCAATACCATGCCTCTGTATTTTCTGCAATAGCCTACCATGGGGAACCTTATCAAACACTTTACTTAAATCCATATACACCACATCAACCGCTTTACCCTCATTCATCTCTTTGATCACCTTCTCAAAGAACTCAATAAGGTTTGTGAGGCACGACCTACCCTTCACAAATCTGTGTTGACTCTCCCTAATCAAATTATTCCTTTCTAGATGATTATAAATCCTATCTCTTATAATCCTTTCCAATACTTCACCCACAACTGAAGTAAGGCTCACTGGTCTGTAATTACCAGGGTTGTCTCTACTCCCCTTTTTGAACAAGAGGACAACATTTGCTATCCTCCAGTCGTCTGGCACTATTCCTGAACCACTCCTCTATAATAGATTGTTGATGAGAGGCAGATTATACCAATTTTCACACTTTGTTTAGCAGATTACAGGGTGAGATGAGCCTCTCTGTGTGTTTTGATTTTAGTTACCAGGGTGTGGGGATGTATAGACCTCTATTTTATAACACAAGTGATTGAGAGGATCTTCAACCAATCATATTAAAGAACTGTAACTGACAGCAAGTTATGAAATTTGTTTGCCCTGAAAGTCGGGTGCTCAGGTTATGATTCACATTGGAAATGAAGTGGGGGAGATGCCACATTTTATCAGTTTTCTTCACTTCCCCAATTACAATGTAACTAAGATTAGTTTCTGGACAGTCCCAGACTTGTTTTCAGTGCCAGCATCACTGTTGTACCAATAATAATGAGGTCGGTTAGCTGGACCCCATAGTTAATCTAGTTTAATCCGGGAGCCCTGGCTGACTGATAAAAAGTGTGAGAGTCAGAGATGTGGACATCTGGTCACTGACCCTGAAAGAGACAATACTGTAGTCAAGGGCTGTTCACAAGTATTTTAAGGGTGACTTAGTAACAGGGCACTGGCCTCTGTGGAGTTACTTCAGTGGTGACGAGAACAAAACATGGTGCGGAAAAAAATCACTCTGAACAGTCATCTTTGAGTGGGGGGGAGGTTAAGCATTTCTTACATCATGCCTGTTTGGGAAACTCGACTCATTCAACCCTGTTGTCAACGGCTGGATTTAGTATGTGGAAGGAATGTGTTATTTTTTCTGGGCAAGGGACATTGTAGCAGACAAAATAGAGTAACTCTCCTGACAACCTGTGGAGCTGCAGCTTTTTCTGCCATTAGGAGCCTCACTTTCCCTGAGGCACCGGATACTAAAACCTTTCAAGAATTGACAGACTTAGTTAAGGAATATTGTGACCCCAAGCCTCCATTAATTCTGAGACACTGTCAGTTTTTTTTGGCAGTTTAAGAACCAGAGGAATCCAAATCAGGACTTTCAACGAGGTTAAGATGACTGGCAGAAGGCTGTGACTTTCACTTAACCTTTAACAAGATGCTTAGAGACTGTCTGGTAGGTGGGATTAATGATGTAACTATACAAAAGCACCTACAAGCTGAAGCCCAGCTGGATTTCAAACAGGCACTACAACTGGCTTGATCCTGAGAAAATGTGGCAAGTGGAGCATATGAGTTGCAGGATATTCCAACAGAAGTGGACACCCTCACCAATCCGACTGAGTTCAGGAGAACGCCACTTGAGTGACGGCAATTGGATCGCCTCACTTGGGACATATCCTACCCCAAGTTTCTAAGTCGGCCCACAGAAAAACCCCAAAACAAAGCCAAGCCTCATCCACTGGCTAAAATTCTCTTCACGATTCTGGCCAGGAAGCCAATGTTGTTTTTGCTGGTATGTGGACTCAAGACAGTAGAAGAGTCTACTAGACTTAAACTGATTAAGATAGCTCATAGATCAGTAACTAGGAGAAATCGAACCTGGGAAAGACCACCTATATCTTGTTTGGAACGGTTAGAACAGCTTAACAACATCCAAATCAGAAATAGTCAAAATAAACTCTTGGCCAAATGTCCACCCGGTTCTAATGGAGGTTGATATCAGCCCGACCATTTCAGCAATCGCAGAACCAGCCTTTAACAAATTTCGACTCCAGTCCTTAAGTTTGTGTGAGACCTCAGTTGGACTAAAAACCTGTTCCAGGAAGCATTTACAACTTCTGTTCCAGTCTTGTATGAGAAGCAAGTGATTGTAGTAAAAGGCTTGGGCCCAAGCTTGATGGGGTAGAATTAATTGCCACAAATTCACCAAGACTGGCTCAACATATTTCAATTGGAAACAGGCTGCCTGAGTGAAGTTCTAATTCACTCATTCACCAAAATGAAAGTCTTCCAGGAAGGTCTGGGGACTATTGGAGGAGTTAAGGCCATCTTGCATTTTGACTAGGAAGCAACTCCATGGTTCTCCAATGCTCACCAGTATTTGCCTCCTGGGCAAAAGTAGAAGAAGAAATCGGAGGGCTGGAAGGTGAAGGAACCATCAAATCAGTACAATTTGCAGAATGGGCTGCACCGGACGTTCTGATTGAGAAGCCCAGTGGGTCTATTCACCTTTGTGGAGATTTTAAATAAATAATAAACCACTTTTTGCAGCTGGATAAACACCCAATCCTTCACATAAATCATTTATTCACAAAGATGGCAGGGGTGGGGAGTGCTGTCCTTCACAAAACTGAACGTAATGGATATAGCCTCCTTGATGCCTTTTCTGCCAGAAGAAGAGAGTGGAAGTCTACTGAGGCGCTCCTGATGCAAGAGGTGAGCTCCCTTGCATTATGCACCATCTATATCAAACATCAACTTTGGAGACCCTGAGCTGGAGAGGTCTGACCTATGTCTGTGGACTCAGAGAGGGAGCGATGTACTTACTGTCATGAGGTCAGCCAGCTGGACCTCATAGAATATGAGTTCCCTGATTGGGGCTGTTAATCTGGTCCAATCGGAGAGCCCTGGCTGTCAGATAAAAAAGGGTGAATGTCAGAATACTGATACTGTGGTCCCTGACCAGTGAGCCTGACACCAGTGATAGGCAAGTTGACGGACAGAATCCTGAGGGACAGGATTTGCATGTATTTGGAAAAGGCAAGGACTGATTAGGGATAGTCAATAAGGCTTTGTGTATGGGGAATCATGTCGCACTAACTTAATTCAGTTTTTCTGAAGAAGTAACAAAGAGGGTTGATGAAGGCAGAGTGGTGGACATGATCTATGTGGGCTTCATTTTGGTGTTCAACTGGTTAATAAGGTTAGATCACATAGAATACAGGAAGAACTAGCCATTTGGATACAGAGCTGCATCAAAAGTAGAAGACAGAGTGTGGTAGTGGAAGGATGCTATTTCAGACTAGAGACCTGCGACCAGTGGTGTACAACAAGCATCGTGCTGGGTCCACTGCTTTTTGTCATTTATACAAATGATTTGGGTATGAACGTAGGAGGTATGGTTAATAAATTTGCAGATGACACCAAAATAGGTAGTGTGGAGGACAGCGGAGAAAGCTAATTCAGAGTAGAACAGGATCTTGATCGGATGGGCCAATGGGCTGAGGAGTGGCAGATGGAGTTTAACTTAGATAAATGGGAAGTGCTGCCTTTGGAAAGGCAAATCAGAGCAGGACTTCTACACTTCACGGTAAAGTCCTGGGAAATGTTGCTGAACAAAGAGACCTCGGAGTACAGGTTCATAGTTCCTTGAAAGTGGAGTCCCAGGTAGACAGAATAGTGAAGAAGGTGTTCGGTATGCTTGCCTTTATTTGTCAATACATTGAGTATAGGAGTTGGGAGGTCATGTTGTGGCTGTACAGAACGTTGCTTCGGCCACTTACAATGTACAATTCTGGTCTCTTTGCTATAGGAAGGACGTTGTTGAAACTTGAAAGGATTCAGAAAAGATTTACAAGGATGTTATCAGGTTTGAGCAATAGGGAGAGGCTGAATAGGCTGGGGCTTTTCTCTTTGGAGTACTGGAGGCTGAGGGGTGGCCTTATAGAGGCTAAATAGTCAGGTCTTTTCCCTGGGGTGGGGGTGGGTCCAAAACCAGAGGGCATAGGCTTAAGGTGAAAGATTGAAGAAGGACCTGAGGGACAGAGGGTGGTGCATACATAGAATGAGCTGTTAGAGGAAGTGGTCTAGGCTGTTACAATTACAACATTTAAAAGACATCTGGATGGGAATATGAATAAGAAGGATTTAGAAGGATATGGGCCAAATGCTGGTAAATGGGACAAAATTAGTTTAGGATATTGGGTCGGCATGGACGAGTTGGACCGAAGGGTCTGTTTCCATGCTGTGCACCTCCACAACTCTGTATGAGGCAGTAGTATAATCAAGGAGTGTTCCCGTGTGATAAAAGGGTGATCTGATGGTGGATACTGGCCTCTGTACAGTTATTTCAACTGACACACCACAAATGGCCCAAATAACATTGTGGAAGATTCCTACATTCCTGACAGTCCTTTTTAAAGGCGCAGTTCTTATAAAGGGGATGTGAACTGCAGCCTTCTGGACAAAAGCCCATTAAGGAACTTGCTGTTACAACTGGGGTGGGAACAATGCCCTCAATGCCATCCTGCACTTGCTGTGGCGGCAGGCCAACGCCAGGAAGGAGGGTTCCTGTTTCGAGCAGGAAGCTGGAAACTCTTGCGTTTAATCTTGGAAAAGTGACAAAGGTAGTCACTAATAGCAACATCCAAACACAGTAGTACATAGTTACTGATAGTCTTCTGTCTCTAGGTCTTGCAGGGGAATGATGCCCACGATGATGCAGATGACTGGTAGAGGAGCACCAAGAATGCATCCCTTGGGCAAATGGTCCACAGGGTGATGGGTAGCGGTGCCATGGAATCAATGTCACATCCTGCTCCATCGAAGATGATGCCAGGTTGCTGCATCATGCAGATTCTCTACTTGCTCCTCATTGTCAGCCTTAAGGATGATTGGACTGCAGAACTTTCATGTTCCTCATGGCTCAACTCTTCGGCACCACTACCGTCTCCTTCTATGTTTTGTGCTTTCGGGTAGTCAAGAACAGCCGGCTGCTCAGCTCCCGCAAAACCGCTGAGCGGGGGAGGAAAGCTTTGAGCAGCCACTTCCGTCACTCAACGTAACACTCACAACCATTGGCTCAGACATTGGCACAGCACCAATATTACAGGCTAGATTAGAGCCAGGATCTAAATGTAGGAAGCAGAACAAAGCATGGCTCAGTTCCTGTAAATGCCCTGGAGGGCAATGTCACTGAAGTGTTCTGCTGCAGAACCCTCCAATGGCTTTTTCATTGCTGTGGTAAAGAGGGCAGCATTGATTTGTTGGCAAGAGGACTTTGATGGCAGCAGAGACATTGCCATGGAGAATGTACCAGTTCATGATGACTGACTGTTTATTGCTAAACTTTGTTTAAATTTAAACCATGCAGGTTGACTATGTTTGGGCAAAGAACAGAAATGAACTGAAGCACGGCTGTCACCTATTTTGTTGAGTTAAAGTGGGCAGTGTGTGTACATGTTTCCTCATCATCTGTATGTCATCAGCACATTTAGCAATCATCTGGTTCCCCAGATACTTAAGCAGGCCATGTCCAAATGCAGCAAGATCTGGACAATGTACAGTCTTGGCTAACATTCAAAAGCCAGGCAATCACCATCTTCAATAAGAAACAATCTAACCACTGTCCCTGACCTTTCTGTAGTGTTACCATCACTGAATCCATCACTATCAATGCCCCGGGGATTACTGTTGACCAGAAACTGAGCTGGACTTGCTACATAAATACATCAGCTACAAGAACAGGCAAGAGGCTTGGAATACTGTGGTGATAAACTCACCTCCTGACTCCCTAAAGCCTGTCCGTCATCTACAAGGCACAAGTCAGGAGTGTGACGGAATGCTCCCCACTTGCCCTGGATGGGTGCAGCCTGAACAACACTCAAGAAGCTCAACACCATCCAGGACAAAGCAGCCGCTTGATTGGCACATTCAGAAGCATGCACTCTCTCCTCCATCAACACTTGATAGCAGCAGTGTATACTATCTACAAGATGCACTGAGAAAATTCACCAAAGATCCTTAGACAGAACCTTCCAACCCCAGGCGCACTTCCGTCTTGAAGGACAAGGGCAGCAGATACATGGGAACACCAACACCCCTGCAAGTTCCCCTCCAAGTCAATCACCATCCTGACTTGGAAATCTATCGGCGTTCCTTCACTGTCACTAGTCAAAATCCTGAAATTCCCTCCTTAAGAACATTTGGATCAACCTACAGCATATGGACTGCAACAGTTCAAGAAGGCAGCTCACCACTACCTTCTCACGGGGCATCTAGAGATGGGCACTAATTGCAAGGCATCCAGCAATGCCCACATCCCGCAAGTGAACTTTTAAAAAATCCCTTCATTCAAATAATTTATATAGATTTCAAATTCTTGAGGTTATGATACGATTCCTGCAACAGTCCGCCAGTTTATCCATGCTGATATGTTAACCCCTGCACCATGAGCTCTTACTCCACGTGATAACTTTTGTGGTCACATGTTAAATACCTTCTGGATATCTAAATGCAGTACATTCACTGCACTTCGCTTAGCAACTAGTTGTTTCTTAAGCTTCTCCAGTGCAATTTGCTACGACAATCTCATTTATAGTTGTAAGTTGTTGTGGCATTAGTATCCGCTGTTCAGCTTGCAACTAACAATCAGGAGTAAGCAAACTCAAAATACCGCAAATGCTGGAATTCTGACATAAAATTAGAAAATACGGGCAACACTCAAAGGATCAAGAAAAGAGTTTGTGAGTGATTATTTGTTCCAAGCATTCTAATTGTTGATTTAATGGCATAGGATGCAGTTTTAAATATTGGGAGACACTGTATTATCATTTGCAGTGCATTCCTTCACAATAAAGGTTAAACATTGCCAACAGTCTCATATTTGGCTTTACAAATCACATCAAGTTCTTTTGATTGAAGGTTTTTAAATTGTGAAACACGTGGATTGACACATTTGCTTGAATTGGGAGCTGCTTGTAAAAATTTCCTTACACACTTGAATATGCTCCATCTTAACGTTCAGATTCACCATTGAAGTGGATTAGCCCAGTAAGCTCCGTTCCTTTTGTGTGCTGGTTGAGAAATCCATTAATGGGCTCTCTGCTCCTATCTGCCTTCCCTGGTCACCTTACATGTTGGGATTCTTACAAGTCCATACTCTTTAAGTTTAGCTACTTCTGCAATTTGTAAATAGGGCACAAGCCATTTGATCATGATGCAAGCTTGAAACAGGACACCTTCAATTGGATAACTGATCATTGCCTATCATGCATTCTCACAAATAGGCCTAAAGCTGCCCTTTCAGACCCTGAAGAGTCCCCAGTCTACCTCAGGAAATGCTGCAAATATAAGGTATCTCAAAGTTTGAACAGCTGAAATTAGTCGTTTGTCACAAATGCAAGAGCAACACAAGTTATGACTTCCGTTAACGCAAGGTGCTACTGTCAAGCCAAAAAGACAAATGTCCTATAGGGACGGAAATCTGTCATACTTACTTTCTCTGGTCTATGTGTGACTGCAGGCTCACAGCAATGTGGTTGACTTTAACTGCCCCCTAAAATGGTCTTTACAAACCATTCATTTCAAAAGCAACTGGGGATGGGTAACAAGTGCTAGCTTAGTTAGCAATGACCACATCCCATAATTTCTTTTTTACAAAAAATGCCAAAATAACGTTCTGACTACCATATGAATGAATAAGCTGCTGTATGAATTTCAGTGCTGATGTAATGCCAGATAGACTATTTCGAATTTCTTTTATTGTCGCATGTACTCAATATAAAAAACAGAAAAGGGTGTACCATCACCTGTAAATAGGGGCCATTCACATTAAGTTGCAATAAGATTTTTAAAAATGACTTGAGGAGACTGCAACTTTTCTTCTCTGCTGGTACAGCGTGCCACTATCAGTGTCCGGCTCCAGGTTTCCCAGCCGATGCCACGCTGCCAAGAGTGTCCCATTCCAGGTTTCCCAGGCCATGCCAGTCTGCCGAGAGTGTCCCATTCCAGGTTTCTCAGCCAATGCCACGCTGCCGAGTGTGTCCCATTCCAGGTTTTCCAGGCCATGCCACTCTGCCGAGAGTGTCCCATTCCAGGTTTCCCAGGCCATGCCATGCTGCCAAGAGTGTCCCATTCCAGGTTTCCCTGACCATGCCACGCTGCTGACAGTGTCCCATTCCAGGTTTCCCAGGCCATGCCAGTCTGCCGAGAGTGTCCCATTCCAGGTTTCTCAGCCAATGCCACGCTGCCGAGTGTGTCCCATTCCAGGTTTTCCAGGCCATGCCACTCTGCCGAGAGTGTCCCATTCCAGGTTTCCCAGCCAATGCCATGCTGCCGAGAGTGTCCCATTCCAGGTTTCCCAGCCGATGCTATGCTGCTGCCAGGGGCCCATTCCGCGCGGAGGAGAGAGTCCTGCTCCAGGCTTCACAGACTGAGCAAGCAACTCTGTAGCCACAACACTGCCTCTGCTCTGGAGCTACATGTAGGCAGTCCGCACCAGTGACTGGTAAATTGTAATATACAGCATGCTGCTTTACCACAGACACCATAGTCTTACACCAGACCATAAGGCTGCTCTCTCACTAAAGAGAGACAACTGATCGTGATTTAACCTGAGGGTCACCACATCTCAGGTGAGGGCAGAGGTTGAGAAGCAGAGTCTTTCACAACAAGCTCAGCTAGCACAGGAACTGAGCCCATGCTGTTGGGATCCCACTGCTTCACTTCGCCAACTTTCCAGCCAACTAAACTAAACCAACCCCCACAGCCACAGTAATGACACTCTCAAACAGCCTGTGCTTGCCACACTCTTAGAATACTATGTCTAACGTTAGATGTGATTCCACAACTTGACTGTACTTGCTAAATAATCCCGAGTGCGGTAAGAATAACCAATTTAAGATTATGAGTTGGTCTCATTAGTAGCCTGCATTTATTTGCTAGAAGCTGCTTATTTTCATTTGCACAGAACTTTCCTCTGCAAGATAAAGAAACCTTTCCAAACATTTACCATTTCCTGAATTAAACAGAGATGTGAGAGAACACAGAGATAATGGGAACTGCAGATGCTGGAGAATTCCAAGATAATAAAATGTGAGGCTGGATGAACACAGCAGGCCAAGCAGCATCTCAGGAGCACAAAAGCTGATGTTTCGGGCCTAGACCCTTCATCAGAGAGGGGAATGGGGAGAGGGAGCTGGAATAAATAGGGAGAGAGGGGGAGGCGGACCGAAGATGGAGAGTAAAGAAGATAGGTGGAGAGAGTATAGGTGGGGAGGTAGGGAGGGGATAGGTCAGTCCAGGGAAGACGGACAGGTCAAGGAGGTGGGATGAGGTTAGTAGGTAGCTGGGGGTGCGGCTTGGTGTGGGAGGAAGGGATGGGTGAGAGGAAGAACCGGTTAGGGAGGCAGAGACAGGTTGGACTGGTTTTGGGATGCAGTGGGTCGGGGGGATGAGCTGGGCTGGTTGTGTGGTGCAGTAGGGGGAGGGGACGAACTAGGCTGGTTTAGGGATGCAGTAGGGGAAGGGGAGATTTTGAAACTGGTGAAGTCCACATTGATACCATATGGCTGCAGGGTTCCCAAGCGGAATATGAGTTGCTGTTCCTGCAACCTTCGGGTGGCATCATTGTGGCAGTGCAGGAGGCCCACCTCCTCCCACCCACCCTCCTGCAAAAATTCCATCCCCTATTCCCAATTCCTCCGCCTCCGCCGCATCTGCTCCCACGATAAGACATTCCACTCCCGCACATCCCAGATGTCCAAGTTCTTTAAGGACCGCAACTTTCCCCCCAAAGTGATCGAGAACGCCCTTGACCGCGTCTCCCGTATTTCCCGCAAGTCATCCCTCACACCCCGCCCCCACCACAACCGCCCTAAGAGGATCCCCCTCGTTCTCACACACCACCCTACCAACCTCCGGATACAACGCATCATCCTCCGACACTTCCGCCATTTACAATCCGACCCCACCACCCAAGACATTTTTCCATCCCCTCCCCTGTCTGCTTTCCGGAGAGACCACTCTCTCCGTGACTCCCTTGTTCGCTCCACACTGCCCTCCAACCCCACCACACCCGGCACCTTCCCCTGCAACCGCAGGAAATGCTACACTTGTCCCCACACCTCCTCCCTCACCCCTATCCCAGGCCCCAAGATGACATTCCACATTAAGCAGAGGTTCACCTGCACATCTGCCAATGTGGTATACTGCATCCACTGCACCCAGTGCGGCTTCCTCTACATTGGGGAAACCAAGCGGAGGCTTGGAGACCGCTTTGCAGAACACCTCCGCTCAGTTCGCAACAAACAACTGCACCTCCCAGTCACAAACCATTTCCACTCCCCCTCCCATTCTCTAGATGACATGTCCATCATGGGCCTCCTGCACTGCCACAATGATGCCACCCGAAGGTTGCAGGAACAGCAACTCATATTCCGCTTGGGAACCCTGCAGCCATATGGTATCAATGTGGATTTCACCAGTTTCAAAATCTCCCCTTCCCCTACTGCATCCCTAAACCAGCCTAGTTCGTCCCCTCCCCCCACTGCACCACACAACCAGCCCAGCTCTTCCCCCCCACCCACTGCATCCCAAAACCAGTCCAACCTGTCTCTGCCTCCCTAACCGGTTCTTCCTCTCACCCATCCCTTCCTCCCACACCAAGCCGCACCCCCAGCTACCTACTAACCTCATCCCACCTCCTTGACCTGTCCGTCTTCCCTGGACTGACCTATCCCCTCCCTACCTCCCCACCTATACTCTCTCCACCTATCTTCTTTACTCTCCATCTTCGGTCCGCCTCCCCCTCTCTCCCTATTTATTCCAGCTCCCTCTCCCCATCCCCCTCTCTGATGAAGGGTCTAGGCCCGAAACGTCAGCTTTTGTGCTCCTGAGATGCTGCTTGGCCTGCTGTGTTCATCCAGCCTCATATTTTATTATCTGTGAGAGAACACAGTTCCCTGATGATTCATCATAGCAAAATCTCACCCGATCAGAATGGACTTGTTAGCAAGCAGCAAGTCTAATGTAGAGCAAATTGTTACTCTGTTTGAAATTTGACATTCTTGCTTGCTTGCTTGATTGATTGATTGATTTATTGTCATGTGTACTGAAATACAGTGAAAAGCTTTGTTTACGAGCAGTAAAGGCAGATCACAGCAAGAAAAGGATGTACAGATCAAAAAGCATACAGGTTACATTATTTGAGGCTAGAATCCGTTCAAAACTGATAACGATTAGAAAGAAGCTGTTCCTGAACCTGCTGATGCATGTGTTCAGGCTTCTGTACCTTCTGCCTGACGAAGAGGCTATGGGAGATCATCACCAGAGTGCAATGGGTCTTTGATGATGTTAGCCACCTTTCCAAAGTAGCAAGATGTGTAAATAGAGTCCATGGGTAGAAAGTTGGCATCATGATGGTCTGGGCTGTGCACAACACCTTTTGTCGTTTCTTACAGTCCCGGGCAGAGGAGTTGCCGTGCCAGGCCGTTATGTACGCAGACAATATATAGATATGGTACATCTGGAGAAGTTGGTGAGGGAGGTTATGGACATGCCAAATTTCCTGAGGTGCTTGAGAAAGAAGAGGCATTGTTGTGCCTTTTTGACCATAGTATTTATGTAGGAAGTCCAGGACAGGTAGTTGATTATTGTCACTCCAAAGAACTTGATGCTCTTCACCCTCTCAACCTCAATTTCACTGATGCAGATGTGGGTGTTCACCTTTCTTTCTGAAGTTGATGATCAGTTCTTTAGTTTTGCCGATGTTGAGAGACAGATCACTTACATTGCACAATGTCATTGAGCCCTCCACCTCCCTTCTGTATTTTGACTTGAGATGTCTGTTTGACTGCAATGGTGGCGTACGTGAACTTGTAGAGGGCATCCATTTGGAATTTGGCAATACAGTCGTAAGTATACAGGGAGTACATTAGGCGCCTGAGGACGCATCCTTAGGGGTCTCCAGTGCTGAGTGTTATTGTGGAGGAGTTGCAGTTACCTATCCTCACTGATTGCGGCCCATGGGTCAGAAAGCAGACGATCCAGTTGCAGAGGGCGGAGCCGAGACCAAGGTCACGCAGTTTTGAGATCAGCCCGGAGGGGATAATGGTGCTGAAGGTGGAGCTGTGGTCAATGAGCAGGAGTCTGGCGTAGGCGTCTTTGCTGTCCGGATATTCCAGAGATGAGTGCAGGGCTAGGGATATGGCATCCTTTGTGGATCTGTTATGGTCAGTGGGCAAACTGTAGGGGATTGAAGCAGGTTGGGAGACTGAAGTTGATGTGGGCCTCTCAAAGCCCTTCATGATTATTGAAGTCAGAGCTACTGGACGGTAGTCATTAAGGCACATTGCATGTGTTTGGGCGTGGAGATGATGGTGGTCTTCTTGAAGCAGGTGGGGACTTTAGCTTGTAGGAGGAAGAGGTTGAAGATGTCGGTGAATACCTCCGCCATTTGGTCTGCGCAGGATCTGAGTGCTTGGTTGGGGACACTGTATGGGCCCGTCGCTTTCCTTGGGTTGTCTCTCAGGAAGACTGATCTGCCATCTACAGCGGTGACAGAGGGAATGTGTGTCTGTGGCTATCGGGGCAGGCATCCCCAACCAGTTGGCATTCTGCTCAAACTGAGCAAAGAAAGCACCTGAGCTTAAAAGGGTCTAGGCCTGAAACGTCAGCTTTTGTGCTCCTGAGATGCTGCTTGGCCTGCTGTGTTCATCCAACTTCACACTTTGTTACCTTTGAGTTTCATAGCCCGCCTATTTGTCTCAGCATTACCCGAGTTCTGCTCCGCCAAGTGACAGATTTTAAACATCTCATTGCACAAGATTTTAAAACTGATTGCAATGCATGATTTTAATTCTGCAAAATTGTTAATTTATTGTTTAGAAGGTGTAAACACCTAGGTTCTTGTCTTGCAGAACTTTAAAACTGGCGAAATTGTTAGTCCATTGTTTAAAAAATTGAGGAAAGCCAACAGCTTTTAAATTCTTAGTAGGTCTAGCAGCATCAGAGAAGGAAAAATCTCCTTGTTCCTGATTTACAGCATCTGCATCTCTTTCGGTTTTTACATTTTATTTCTTGCCTTGCAAGTTTTCAAATGTGCAAAGTTGTTAGCTTGTTGTTCAGAAGATTGAAACAGGGCAACGTGGAAGCAGGCTATAAAATGTGCAAAAAGCAGAGCCTGTGGGTGTAGGGTTTCAAAGGATTCAGCGTGTTTGCAGTCCAGGGTTGGATGGGGCTTGTTCCTGGCTGTGTGACGGCAGCCGCCTGCGGTCGCGGTTTTGAAACGCGGACCGGGCGCTCTGGGCTCTCCGTAGCGCCCGGGCAAGATGGCGGCGGGGGCGGACGCTCAGGCCCGTTACGGGCAGTCGGTGAAGGGTTTATTATCGGAGAAGGTTTCCACCTGCACCACGGACGTGATCGCTCTCACCAAGCAGATACTGAAGGGTTCCCGCAGCTCCGAGGTACCGGCTGGAGCTTTTTGTCTTTGTTGTTGAGGAAAAGGGGGGCCTTCCCCTTTAAGGCCCAGTTTAACACCCCCCCCCCCTTGATGGGGGAGGGGGCGTGTTGACCCAGTGATGAATGGATCAGTGATCATTCCCCCACCCCCTGGGGAAGTCAAAAGCTAATTTACCCTCCCCCTCTCACACCCATCCCTACCCCCACTACTCCCACCTCCACCCCTACCCTCTCACCCCCACCCCCACCCCCTCACTCCCTCCCACCTCCACCCCCTCACTCCCTCCCACCTCCACCCCCTCACTCCCTCCCACCCCCACCCCCTCACTCCCTCCCACCCCCTCACTCCCTCCCACTCCCTCACTCCCTCCCACCTCCACCCCCTCACTCCCTCCCACCTCCACCCCCTGTACAGTGCTAAAGCCTCACCTTCTCCCCCACCACCCCCGCCGCCGCCGCCGCCGCCCTGTGCGGTTCTGGGGAAGGGCCACCGGACCCGAATTGTTAACTCTCATTTCTCTCCACAGATGCTGGCTGGACCTGCTGGGGTTTTCCAGCAATTTCTGTTTTTGTTTGTGGATCCATACTACCTCCCACCCCAAGTCCAGTCTTGAAGCGAAAACAGAGGATGCTGGAAACACTCAGTAGGTCTGGCAGGATCTTTGAAGAAAGAGAAAAACAGAGTTAACGTTTTGAGTCCAGTCACCCTTCATGAAATGGGATGGTTTCAGTGCAGCCAACCCATTTTTGACAACTCATTGTTATCACCTCGCGAGCTTCTGTTCAAGCCATAGAGATCTACAGTAGAGAAAATGGCCTGTTGTGTCCAGACCAGTTAAAAAATTTCACTTTACTATTCCAGTCTGATTTTGCAGCGCTTGACCCATAGCCTTGTATCTTTTTACATCACAAGTGCGCATTAAAAGTATTTCTTAGAGATTGTAGGAACTGCTGATGCTGGAGTCTAAGATAACAGGGTGTAGAGCTGCATGAACACAGCAGGCCAAGCAGCATCAGAAAAGCAGGAAAGCTGATGTTTCGGGTCTGGACCGTTCTTCAGAAATGGGGGAGGGGAAGGGGATTCTGAAATAAATAGACAGAGAGGGAGGCAATGATGGAGAGTGGATAGAGGAGCAGATAGGTGGAGAGAAGATGGACAAGGCAAGGAGGTGGGGATGGAGCCAGTATAGGTGAGTGTAGATATGAAGTTTGGGATGGGAGTTGGTCAGTTGGGTAGGTGGGAGAAAAGATGGACAGGTCAAGGAGGCAGGGATGAGCTGGGCTGGTTTTAGGATGTGGTTCGGGCGAGGAGAGATTTTGAAGTTTGTGAAGTCCACATTGAGACCATTGGACTGCAGTGTTCCCGAGAGGAATATGAGGTGCTGTTCCTCCAGCCTTCGGGTGACATCGTTGTGGCACTGGAGGAGGTGTAGGATTGACATGCCATCCAGGGAGTGGGAGGGAGAGTTGAAGTGATTCGTGACTGGGAGGTGTAGTTGTTTGTCATGAACTGAGCATAGGTGTTCCACAAAGCGGTCTCCTGTAAAACTACTTCATAAATGTTTTGAGGGTTTCTGGCTCTCTTGCTGTTACAGGCAGCGAGTTCCAGATTCTCACTACAGTCTGGGTGAAAAAGTTTATCCTCGCATTTCTGAACATCCTGACCCTTACCTTAACCAACTTTAGGCAAGAATTGGAGAATGTGAATTGGGAGCAATTGAGCACAAATCCATATCTGACATTTGGGAGTTTTTTAAAGACCAGGTTATTAGAGTGTAGGACAGGCATGTTGCTATGAAAATGAAGGATGGGGAATGGCAGGATTCAGGAATATAGGATAACGGGGGAAATTATCGGCTTAGTCAAAAAAAAAAGAAGCATACTTAAGTCAAAACCAAAAGAACTGTGGATGCTGTAAATCAAGAACAAAAATAGAAGTTGCTGGAAAAGCTCAGTAGGTCTTGCAGTAACTGTGAAGAAAAAAATCAGAATTAACATTTCGGATCCAGTGACGTGGGGGATGTTGATGTTAAGGAAAGGTGTGTGAATACTTTCGGACATAATGAAAGAGGAAGTATTGAGTATCTTGAAATATGTTATGGGAAACAAGTCCCCAAGGCCAGATGGGATCTATCCCAGGATACTGTGGGAGGTAATGAAGGAAATTGCTGGAGCCTGAACGGATAAATTTGCATCCTCTTTGACCTCAGGTGAGGTACCACAGGACTGGAGAATGCTAATGTTGTTCCTTTGTTTAAGAAGGGAAACAGATAATCCAGGTACTTACAAGCTGGTGACCCTAACATCGGTGGGGAAGATTTTGGAGAATATGTTGAGAGATAGGATCTATTCACATTTGGAGGTGAATGGACTTGTTAGTGATAGGTAGTGTGGGAGTTATTGCAGGTAAGGTCATGTCTCACTAACTTGATTGAGTTTTTTGAGGAGGTGACAAGAATGATTGATGAGGAAAGAGCAGTGAATGTTGTCTAAGTGGACCTTAGTAAGGCATTTGATAACGTACCTCATGGTAGGCTGGTACAGAAAGTAGAGTCTCATGGGATCTGGGGTGAGCTGGCTGGATCAAAACTAGCTTGGTCATAGAAGACAGAGGGTAGTGGTGGAATGGTGCTTTTTGGAATGGACGCTGGTAACTAGTGGTGTTCTGTGGGGATCAGTGCTGGGACCGTTGTTTGAAAACACATATATTTTAAATGATCTGGAGGAAAATATGGGTGGCCCGATTAGTAAGTTAGCTGATAACACATTCCTGTAGAATCTCACCTGAGGCCAAAGAGGATGCAAAGATATCTGTTCAGGCCCCGGCGATTTCTTCTCACACTAACCTGGGATAGATCCCATCTGGCCTTGGGGACTTGTTTCCCTTAACATATTTCAATTTGGTGGAATTGCAGATACTGAGGAGAATGTTAGATACAGCAGGATATATCGTGATTGCAGATTTGGGTATAGAAATGGCAGATAGAGTTGAATCTGGAGAAATGTCAGGTAAAGATCAAATTCAGGTGCAAATTCTCCAGAACCCTGAGAAGCATTGACGTACAGAGGGTATACGGGGTATTTTGGATGTAGAGGTCCACAGATTGCTGAAAGTGGCAACATGCGTGGATAAGACGGTCAAAAAAGCCATACCACACGGTTGCCTTCATTGGCTGGGGCTTTGAATATAAAAGTTTGGCAAGTTATGTTATAGCTATACCAAACTTTAGTTAGGCCACATTTGGCTTATTGCATGCAGTCCTGGTCACCACACTGCCAGAAGGAAGTGGATGCTTTGGAGAACGGCAGAGGAGGCTTACCATGATGTCACCTGGCATGGAGGAATTTAGTTCTGAGTAGAGGTTGGATAAACTTGAATTGTTTTCACTGGAAAGACAGAGGTTGAGGGACTGACCTGATAAGAGATCTACAAAATTACGAGAGGCATAGATAGGATGGATATTCAGAGGCTTTTTACCAGGGTGGAGAGGGCAACTACAAGAGGGAAAAGGTTCAAGGGGAGAGAGGGAGAGGTGTGGGGAAAATTTTTCACATGGAGGGTGTTGGGTGCCTGGAACGCACTGCCAGTGGAGATGGTAGAAGCAGGCACATTCACAGTGTTTAAGGTGTATCACGATAGACATATGACTGGGAGGTGAACTGAGGGATAGAAACTGCACATGGGCAATAATAGCGGGTCTAAATAAGGATTCGAATTTGGCGCAGGCTCGGTGGACTGAAGGGCCTGTTTCTGTGCTGTATTATGTTCAATCTAATACCCTGGTCACTGATCCCTTCAAAGGGAAAAGCCTCTCTCTGTCTACCTTATCTGTTCCCCACATCATTTTATACATCTCAATCATGTTCTCCTCCCACAATCCCCTTTCCTGTAAGGAAAACAACCCCAGTCTGTCCAGTGTCTCTTCATAACCAAAACTCTGTAGCCCAGGTGACGTCCTTGTAAATCTCCTCTGTACCCTCTCCAGTGCTGTCACGTTCCTCCTGTAGCATAAAACCCAGAACTGCACGCAGTACAGTAGATCTTCTTCCCTGGCTTACTAATCAACAATTCTTTCGTCTGCCAGCCTGTCTTTTTCTCTCGTCCTCTGGGCCCCCATTCCACCTATCCATTCACTCCTTTCGCCACCCACTCACCATCGTCAGCATTTGTATCACTTTTTCCTAGCTGCTGTTAGTTCTGAAGAAGGGTCGCCAGATTTGAGACGTTGACTTTGTTTTGTCTTCACAGCTGCAACCAGACTTTGAGTTTCTCCAGCATTTTCTGCCTTAGTTTATTTCAGATTTCCACAGTTCTTTGTTCTATTTTCATGCTTTAGTGCTGTTCAGTGAGGGTTGGATGCAGGCCAGGATAGCGAGACAGACTTCCTCTCTTTCGTCTAATGGTCCTGGGATCTTTTCCACCCACAGAGGAAGGTGGCAATCATCTCAAACAAACGTTTTGACAATAATCAGAGATAATGGGAACTGCAGATGCTGGAGAATTCCAAGATAATAAAATGTGAGGCTGGATGAACACAGCAGGCCAAGCAGCATCTCAGGAGCACAAAAGCTGACGTTTCGGGCCTAGACCCTCTCTGATGAAGGGTCTAGGCCCGAAACGTCAGCTTTTGTGCTCCTGAGATGCTGCTTGGCCTGCTGTGTTCATCCAGCCTCACATTTTATTGTTTTGACAATAATGTTTGGAATCATAAGACGCTTTTAGCTGTTTCCTAGGCCATTTATGAAACAAAATTAGATTGTATGCTGTAAAGACAATATCTAGGAGGATGACCAGAGTCTTGGTCAAAAATTGATGTTTTAAGCAATTTCTTTAAGAACAAAGAGAGAGATGGAGAAGTTCAAGGAAGGAGTTCCAGAGGTCTGTCTGAAAGATGGCAGCACTGTTCGGTGCTGATTGTTTATTGCGTGTGTGTGAAGTGGTTGCATTATTCAGAAAAGCTGTGATGAAATACCATTATTTCTCCCAGTGATGGATAAAGACATTGCTTTGATTCAAAGCACATTCAAAAACAAATTCATGGACTGAATCAAAAGGTAACTTGAAAATGGGATCTTGCGTACATAATCAGACAGCCCAGAAACAGACCCTTTAGTCCAACTCATCCATGCTAATCAAGTTTCTCAAACTAAATTAGTCCCATTTGCCTGGATTTGGTCTATATCCCTCTCAACCTTTCCTATTCTGTACCTGTCCAAATATCTTTTAATTGTTGTAACTGTACCTGCATCCACCACTCGCTCAGGCAGTTCATTTCACGTGCTACTCAGGGCCCTTTTAAATCTCTCTCCTCTCACCTTAAAATTATGCCCTGTAGTTTTGAACTCACCACCATAGGGAAAGACCTTTGCTATTCACCTTACCTATGCCCCTCATGATATTATCAATCTCCATAAGGTCACCCCTCAACATCCTACACTGCAGTCGAGAAAAGTCCCAGCTTATCCAGCCTCTCCTTAGACCTCAAACCCTCCAGCCCTGGCAACATCCTTGTTAATTTTTTCCGCACCCTGTCCAATTTAATAATAACCCTCCTGTAGCAGGGCAACGAGAACTTTACACAATTCTACAGAAGAGGCCTCACTAACATCCTATATAACAGCAACATGACATCCCAACTCTGATACTCAAATGTTTTGAGCAATGAGGGTAACCATACCAAACGCCTTAACCATTATGTCTATCTCTGACACAACTTTCAATGAACTATGTATCTGAACCTAGGTCTTTCTGTCCTGTAATACTCCCCAGGATCTTATCATTAACTGTGTAAATCCTGCCCTCATTTGTCTTACTAAAGTGCAATACATTTATCCAAATTAAGCTGCATCTGTTGCTCCTCGGCGCTTTGGCCCAATCGATCAAGATCCCTTTGTAATATTAGATAACCTTCCTCGTCATCTGCTCTTCCCACCAATTTTGGTGTCACCTGCACGTTTACTAACCATGCTTCCTATATTCTGGTCCAACTTGTTTATATAAATGACAAAAAACCATGAACCCAGCACCAATCCCTGCGGAACGTTGCTGCTCACGGGCCTCCAGTCTGAAAAACTACCATCAAGCCAGTTTGGATCCAATCGCCTAGCTGTCCCAGAATCCCGTGTGATCTGATTTGGGGTGGGATTTGCCGTTTTTGTTTCCAATGCCAGCTTCACACCAGGACACCTGTCCAATTCTTGAGAGACTTAGTGTCGTTTTTTGATGTAAAACCTGAAAGAACTGCAGATGCTGTAAGTCTGAGGAACGGTCTCCTGATCCAGAATGTTAACTCTGATTTTTCTCCACAGATGCTGCCAGACCTGCTGAGCTTTTCCAGCAATTTCTGCTTTTGTTTCTGAGTTGCTTGCTAGACCATTTCAGAGGGTGGTTAAGAGACAATCACATTGCTGTCAATCTGAAAACAGATATAGGCCAGACCTGGCAAGCACTATAGACTGTTATATTTAGGAATGGATATTGAATGCAAATAAGTATGTTTTTCTTTCCAAAAGGAAGATTTCTTTTCAGAAATTATGCAAATTTCTTAAATTTGCATATATTCAGCATTGTCATTGAGTGAACTGGTGAGTAAATGAAATTTACCTCTGGCATCTGAGGGTCACCGAACCCGAAATGTTAACTCTGATCTTTGCTTTGCAGTTGCTGCCAGACCTGCTGAGCTTTTCCAGCAAATCCTGGTTTTGTCCCTGGTTTACAGCATCTGCAGTTCTTTTAGGTTTTTAAGGAATGGATTAATTTTTGGTGACTATGCAGATCTGAATTCTGGAATCCTTTTTCAAGGATTTTTTTTAACATGAGCGATGGCGAGAATTAACTTCTTTTTCATTTTTTTTGAATGTGTGGTTTGTGGCAACTGTCGTGGTGGAATTTGTCACAGCTGACAAAATGTGTGAGCAGCTTTTTCAGAAAAGGTTGTTGGATGTGATTTGGCCTGCAGAATCCTCAGTGAGATGAAAACTTACAAAGTTTGAAAACAAATCTTAGTAGTTTCTTTTATAGTTTTGAGTGCAAACCAATCAGGGAGCAGACTTGAGGAAGAGCGGCATAATTGTAATAAGATTATATTAGTATATTGTGGCAGAGATAAACTCTGGATGTGAGTTTGCTCGCTGAGCTGGAAGGTTAGTTTTCAGACGTTTCGTCACCATTCTAGGTAACATCATCAGTGAGCCTCCAATGAAGCTTTGGTATTATGTCCCGCTTTCTATTTATCGGTTTAGGTTTCCTTGTGTTGGTGATGTCATTTCCTGTGTTGGTGATGTCATTTCCTGTTCTTTTTCTCAGAGGATGGTAGATGGGCTCCAAATCAATGTGTTTGTTGATGGAGTTCCGGTTGGAACGCCATGCTTCTAGGAACACTCTACTGAATGTTTCTTTCACTAGTTTGCACTCAGTTAATCTGAACTATTAAGGTACCTGGTAATAGTAATCGATTTTTCATTTGAGTTGTATCTGGTGATAGTATTTGGGGATATTGACACTTGCTTTGGTCTCAGTGGGAATAAATTGAAGTGAGGCCAATATGAGCAAAGCACCTTGGTGCAGTGTTGAAGTTTACTTACTTATGGATTTATTTTTTAGATTATTCATGCCATGTCCTTTTTTTTTAACTTTCAAAGGTGCAGTATGTTTCCTTTGGGGAAGTACTGCCCTTTGGGTTTGGGCCCTCATCTTTACAGTACTCAAGGTAGAGAGCTCTCTGTTCAGGACCTGCTGTTGATGTTTCAAAGCTGTTTCATTTAGAATATTTTTAATCCAGCTGTAAGATGAGGCTTTTCTAGGAATTTTTAAGTCAGTAGTTGTTGAACAACATAAGTTTTCTTTATATTTTCTCACCTGTTTTTATTTTGTTTGCCCCAACTTCATCCAATCATTAACTGCTAAGTGTCACTTTGATGTTTTCTAACCAACTTGTTCAGAGATGTTGTTACACATCTCTGGAACAGGTGAGAGTTGAGCACAGGTGTACTGGCCCTGAGGTAGGGACGCTACCACTGCACCACATCAGCCCTGTTCTCCCCACCAAATCTCAGTGGGTTTACACTCACTTTCAGTCAGTGATGGTTCTTCTTTGTGACTGTGGCTTACAGACTCAAACTGTGCTGCAGAGCTTTGATTGTATAATCTTCGCTGATGATTGATTGAAGAACTACTTCACTGCCTGAGGTATTATTTTTGGATGAAATGCTAAAACGTGGCCCCCATTCTTCATCTCAGACAGATATAAAAATCCTCCAGTCTATCTGAAAAAATTCATAGGCTTTGGCCAATTTTTACCCTACTGTCAACACTAAAACAGATAATCTAGTTGCTTATCTTCTTCCTCCAACTTATCTTGTGGGAGGCAAATTGGGATCATAGTAACAAGTACTGTTTCATAGCCACTGAATTACAGTTGTAAGTGGGCTAAAGGTATGAAATATAGCTTCTGTTTTTGGTTTCTCACTACTCCTGAAATACACTCCACTGAGACTGTACTTTCAATCAACACAGTTGAAGTTTCTGAAAGTTCTGAAAATTGCACTAGTGCATGTTAATCCTCCCTGGTGAGCCATTAACACTGCTGTTAAAAAGTTAACACAGTCTGCAGTGTTTTAAGGAGTAAGTTGTGATTTTGTTTCCCATTTCAGCTCCTTGGTCAAGCAGCTAGAAACATGGTGATGCAAGAGGATTCGATACTACATTCTGAGGATGTGAGTGTTTCGTCTCTCAACCACTTGCATTAAAGCACTCCCCTGGGAAATAATTATATTTACGTCACAGCTGGTTCTCAAAGCCCAACATCTGTTTATATATATGTCGGAATCAACAGAAAAGTATTTGTACAAAATGTAGGTTCCAAATGTTGTAGCTTCATACGTGAGTCCAGAACTCAAACCTCAGCTGACAGCCTCAGTGCAGGTCTAAAGAAGGCCAGTGCAATCTCATCCATTACCTCGTGTGAGATGTTAAATCAAAGATCCATCTGTCATATTAAATGTGAAAGTTTGGCCACAATTCATGAGAGACAATAAATAGAAGCCAATGGGAGCGAATCAACATTCATACGCTTATGCAGAATACAAATTCAGTGTGAAATAGAAAATCTGCCATTTTCAAATAAAAATGCGCCTTGTAGAAGTTTTTCAAATTGAAACTTGGAAAAGCTACAGCCATAAAGGCCCTAATTATGTTATGGACCAGACCAAGCCCCCTCAAGATATATTAAGAACATTGTCTAGACCCTAACTTTTTCTTATTTTAAGAGTAAGTGTAAGATGTTGCATTCTGGTTAAACTATAAGATTTGAAGCAAAACACACTTTATTCATACACTATAGTTAAAATACAACGACAAGAAATTGGAATAACTGATGGTAGGTGTCTTTTCCTAAGAAGGGGGTTTCTAAGACTAAGGAGCATATTTTTAAGTCAGACGTCACATGACACCAGGCTATAATCCTACAGGCTTATTTGAAATCCTAAACTTTTGGAGTGCTGCTCCTTTGTTAGGTGGAATCTTCACTGCAGGACCCAGCAAGTAAAACTAAAAATGCTGGTTCTGTGGGAGTTTGACCCCACCCATTCAGGTTGCTTCTATTGTTCCAACATTAAAAAAACCTGAGGCCTCTCAAGCTGTATACTTTACGAGTTCAATGGACAGTTCAGCACCTTTTTGTCTTAAAACCTCTGTTGAAAACAGAAATCCCAGGACAAAATACACCTCTTAAACCCCTAGTATAATCACAATCACAGCCTCAAGGATTTTGCCATACTTTACAGCCAGTGAAGTATATTATGAAGTGTATTTTGTAAATGTGTGGAAATACCGTCTGCAAGCAATGTGCTAATGATCAGATACACATTTTTAATTCTGTTGCTTGAGGGATAGATACTAGTCCAGAGACAGGGGTATACCAAGTTCCATGGATTAATGAGAGACATTATAGTTTCTCTCTGCTGTCATAACCTCATTTTGTTGTTCTTGATCACTTCATTTCTTCACAATACTGTCTTCATCATTTTCTCCTTGTTTTTAAGAGTCTGCGAAAGATGGCCATTATTACAACACATCTGCAGTACCAGTAAGTACTATTCCTTCTGTCTTTGTGCTCTTGCTTTCTTTTCCTTATCCAATGTTTGAATATTTTTTATCATCCTTTGTCAGGTTGTGAGCTCCTTCTGATTTTTAAAAAAAAGTTCAGAGTAAAGTTGTCAAACCCTGGGAACTCGCTGCTAAATTGAGAAGTTGCCGTGTGGGCTTGACTCAAGAAAGAAGTAGAATTGGAGGAAGAGAACAAGAAACTGAGGGAAATTTAGAATGTAAAAGTGTGTACAGTATTGAGACGTAGGGAAAAGGAAATAATTTAATGGTGCTTTGATTCAACTCTCTCAAGCCTGGTCCATAGGAGGACGTCGATAGCCATTTGGCCCATCTAGCCTGCTGTGCCATTCATTGAGATTGTAGCTGATCTGATATCTTCAATTCCACTTTCTGGCCGATAAACTTTGCTCCCCTAACTGATGTAAACATCTGTCTACCGCTGCCTTGAACATACTTAATGATTCCGCTTCAACAGCCCTCTGTGGCAAAGAGTTCTGTAAAAAATCCCTTACTCTGAGGTTATCTCCAATCCCCACTCCACTGTCCTAGACCCTTTCACAGAGGAAATAACCTCTCCGCGTCCATTCTGTCAGGTCTCCCAAGAATTTTATATAATCTCATTCCTTCTAAATTCCAGTGCGTACAAGCCTGACCTATTCAATCTCTGCTCATAAGAAAATCCCTTCATAATTGGAAACAGAAGAGTGAATCTTTTCTAACACACCTCCAATGCCAGGATCTTTCCCTAGATAGGGGCTGCGTAAACTGTTCGTAGTATTCCAGACATAGTCATACCAGTGCCTTGAGTAGTTTTAGCAAAGCCTTTTATACTCCACTCCGTTTGAAATGAAGACTTGTAGCCTTGGATGCTTTTTTTATTGTGATTCATACTCTGATCTCTGGGATTCAGTATTATGTTGTTTAATCTCTTTTCCATAAATGGGAAGCAGATTTGTAGACTCCAAAGAAAATGCTTTTGATAAAACTTATTTGATCTGGTTTATGCCTGCAATTAAGTTTCTTCTAACTAACCCTAAACTACTTCCTTTTTTATAGGCAGGAAGCTATACAGAAAAAGTGAGTATTTGCTAAGCTGTTGTTTGCAGATTCTTAAGCAACTTTAATTAAATGGTTATTTTCTAACCAAAAAATATCTTGATGTCTCTGTTTCTGAGTGTCGTGCTAGTTATGCGAATGAGGGATTCAAAAGCAGGTGTGCTGTGGCAGGGTGGCATTGTGAAATGGATGTGAGGGTAGTGGTCAGCAGATTTGCAGACAGGGAAGATAATGGGCTGAAAGCTCAGTTCAGGGCCATTTAGGGCAGCATGACATCCAAGTAGCCTGGTTCAGCATCAGACAGTGATCCATACAAATGCTGGAAATCAATGGGGAAGATACAAAACTCTGGAGATGCACAATTGATCAATGGGCTGAAGAGTGGCAGATGGAGTTCATTTTGGATAAATGCAAGGTCTTGTATTTTGGTCAAACAAACAAAGGCAGGACTTAAACAATGAAAAGCAGGGCCTTGGGTAATGTTGTAGAACAGAGACCTAGGGGTTTCAGGTTCATAATTCTTTGAATTTTGCATCACATATAGATTGGGGGTTAAGAAGGCATTTAGCACACTTGCTTTCATTGCACAGACCTTTTAGTATAGGAGTTTGAACGTTATGTTGAGGTTGTACTGGATGTTGGTGAGGTGTCTTCCGGAATACTCTGTCCAGTTCTGGTCGCCCTGTTATGAGAAGGATATTATGAAACTGGAAATGGTTCAGAAGGGATTTACAAGGATATTGTTGGGAATGGAATGTTTGGGTTATGGGGAGAGGCTGGATAGGCTGGGACTTCTTTCACTGGAGTGTAGGAGGTTGAGAGGTGACCCTATAGAGCTTTAGGGGGTATGAGGGGTATAGATAAGATGAATGCCAGGTGTCTTTTCCCCAAGGTGTGGGCTTTCAAGACCATGGGGCATATTTTTAAGGTGAGCGGAGAAAGATTTTAAAAAAGCAGGAGCAATTCTTTTCAACACAGAGAGTGGTTCATGTGTGGAATGAACTTTCAGAGGAAGTGGTGAAAGTGGGTACAGTCACGACGTTTAAAAAATGTTTAGGTAGGCCCATGAAAAAGAAATGTTTGGAGGGATATGGGCCAAGCGAAGGAATTAGTTTAGTTGGGATTATGGTTGGCATGGACTGATATGACTGAACGGTCTGTTTCTGTCTCTGAGTCTGTGATTGCCTGTCTCTATAAGTCAGTCAGAAAGTGCAAACTACTCAAAATATTTGTCCATTTTAGTTCTCCTTCTAAATGTTGCTGATCTTTTTTCTGGGCTATAATTTGACTAGCTGCACGTGGGGAGAATTGCAGAAGTGTTGTTGAGGTTGCTATGATGTTGCATTGGTTGGCTTATACATTATTGCGTGCGTGATGCATAGTCAATCATTACACAGATGTAAAAACAGAAATTGCTGGAGAAACTCAGCAGGTCTGACAGCATCTCTGGAGAGAAAGCCAAGTTAATGTTTTGAGCCCAGTAAGCCTACTTCAGAACTGGACTTGATGCATTATCTTTACTTTCTGACCACAGATATTTGTCAGATCTGCTGAGAATTTCCAGCAAATTCTGTCTTTGTTTCACATTTCAACATCCCTAGTTGTTTCCTTTACTAAACATATGCACGTGGATGATCTACTGACATATTGCATTCATGCAGATTGCCTCTTGATATGGCATATGCATAAAAGAACAGTTAATAGTACACAAGATGTATGCCAGAGAAATTAATGCCCGAATTAAAGAGTGACATTTGGGAAAGGTGAGCACAGTTTACAAATCAAATCTAAACCCTGTATGCGAACTGCCTGACTCAGGTTATTTTCAGTTCTTTTTTAAAATTCAGTAAGTTGGATACAAAATTGGTTTGGTCGTAGTAGACAAAGGGTAGTTGCTGAGTGGTGTTTTTCTGACTGGAGGTCTGGGACCAGTGGTGTTCCGTGTTGTTTCTATTGTATATGAATGATTTGGATGAAAATGTAGGCGGTCTGGTTAGTAAGTTTGCGGACATGAAAATTTTTAGAGTTGTGAATAGTAAGGAAAGTCATCAAATGATACAGCAGAATATAGATTAGTTGGAAAGTTGAGAGGACAAATAGCACATGGAGTTTAATCTGGACAAGTGTGAGGTGATGTATTTTGGGAGGTCAGATGTAGGACAAAGGTATGCAGTAAATGACAGGACCCTTAGAAGCATTGATATATAGAGGGATCTTTGGGTGCAAGTTCATAGCTCCATGAAAGTGGTGGTAAAAAAACTGATATGACATGCTTGTCTTCATTGGTCAGGGCATTGAATATAAACGTTAGCAAATCATGTTGCAGATGTATAAAACTTTAATTAGGCCACTTTGGAAGTATTGTGTGCAGCTGTCATCATTACACTAGTGGAAGGATGTGGAGGCTCTGGAGAGGATCCAGAAGAGCTTTACCAGGATGTTGGCTGGATTGGTGCTTATTAGCTGTAAGGAGAGTTTGGACAAATTTGGAATGTTTTTGTGAAAGCATTGGAAACCGAGGAACAGTCTGATCGAAATATATAAAATTGGGAGAGGCAGGATAGAGGGGGTAGTTGAAGTCTTTTTTCCCAGGGTGGAACTGTCAAAATGTCAGCAGCATAGGTTTGAGGTAAAGAAGGGTCTGATGAAGGGTCTCGACCTGAAATGTCAACTTTCCTGTTCCTCTGATGCTGCTTGGCCTGCTGTGTTCATCCAGCTTCACTCTGTGGTTACAATGTGTGCTGGTAGATGAAATTAGTTTAGAATGGCATCATAGTCAGCACAGATATGGTGGGCCGAGAGGCCTGTTTCTGCATTGTGGTGTTGTTTGTTCTTCTGTTGTATACCTAGTGGTCTCTGCTGTTTTCTTCTGAATTTTGTTGTATTGGTGCAAATAAGGAAAAAGAAAATTCTGATGGTCACTCAGGAAGGATAAAACACTAGATTGTTTGTGGACTGAAGTTCACCCCATTTCCCCAAATGCACACACCCACCCCCACTGCGTGTGAGGGATCGTCATCCTCTAAGATGTTTTAACAACTCCCTAGTGGTGACCTTTTGAAATATCTTGCTTTTGAAAACACTTACACAAGATGGCAAAAACATGTCTGACCCTTTTCCATTCACTCGATCTGATCATTCATATGTTCAATCACATGTTGTAACTGCTTGAAAATCACTCATTTTCAACAAATTATGTTTATACCGCGCCATTATGTCGTGAACTGTCCCAAGGTGTTATCATATAAAACAGTGTCATCGAGTCACATAAGAACATGTGAGCAGAGATGACCAAAAGTAGATTGCAAGAAAAAGGAGGTCTAGGGAGAAACTTCCGGATGTTGGGGAATTGACACATGTAAGCACAACTGACAATTACGAAGTTAAAAGTGGAATGTGTATGAGGCACAGAGGTTGTAAACCCAAAGGAAGTTACAAGAATGGAAGAGGGATATGGAGAGAGAATTTTTAAAGAAACAAGATAAAGATTTGCCTTTTAAAGGAAATTGATAGATATCAGGATCCAGAGAGGTCTTTTACCTCTCTTGTTCCATGAGCTACAATAAAACTGTGTGTTCCTAAATAAAGTCTCAATTAAAGCAAAGGTGTTTATTGACTTCAAGTTTTCACTAGCTGAAATATCCGATCATCCTTACAGATGAGCAGTTTGTGAAACAGCTGACAACTCTGATAGTAATAGTGAGTCACAAGCTGAATAAGTTTTCAATCTAGCCATTTATTTACATGTGATTCATTGCAATTGCAATAACAGGATAGTTCAATTAGATTGGAAAGAAAATGAATGTAACCCCTTTGTACAAAAAGGGAAAGAGACCGAAAGTAAAAAACAATAGATCATAATTTAGCTTTATATCTGTTTATAGGGAAAATGTTAGATGCCATTATTAAAGATGGACATCATAGCAGGTCACAACATAATCAGGCAGAATCAATGTGGTTTTGTGAAAATCAAGATTAACCAAGTAGTGTGCCCTGTGGACAAAGGGAAAGTGCAGTTGGTACTGTACTTAGATTTCTAGAAAGGATTTGATAAGGTGCAAACTCAAAGGTTATTGTGGAAAGTAGAAGTTTGTGGTGTAAGGGGTAACGTTAGATAATAGACTAGCTAGTTAACAGGAACAAGTAGGCATTATTGGGTAACTTTCTGATTGACAAGATGTAATGAGTCGAATGCCGCAGGTGTCAGTGCTGGAGCCTTAAGATTTTATAATTAATTGAGGTGACTTGGATGAAATGATCAAAGGTATGGTTGCTAAATTTGCCGAAAGCACTAAGAGAGGAAGGAAGGTAAGTTGTGCACAGGACATAAGGAGTCTATGAACCGATATGGACTACTTATGAGTGGACAAAGACCTAGCAATGGAGTGTGATGTGGGGAAATGTGAAATTGACCACCTTGGCTGGAACTAACCATATTAACTACATAATAACTAACCATATTAACTAAATGGTGAAAGACTGCACAGCTCTGCGATGCAGAGGGATTTGACTACCCTAATTAAAGAATTGCAAAAGTTAAGCATGCAGGTAGAGCAGGTAATTAGGAAAGCTAACAGAACATTATTGTTTATTGCAAGGTGAATTGAACACACAAATAAAGAGAATGTATGCGTCAGTTATACAAGGCTTTGGTGAGATGATATCTGGAATATTGAGTACAGTATTAATCTCCTTACTTAAGGAAAAATGTATATGTTTTGGAAGGAGTTCAGACAAAGTTTATTAGACTAATGCCTGGAATGGGCAGTTTGAGACATACAATTCTGAGGAGTCCTAACATGGCAAAGTGGAAAAGATGTTTCCTCCTGTAAGAGAATCTGGAACTTGGGCTCCCAAACCACTTCAATAAATTATAAAAACTTGAAGCCCCGGCATTGATGCCTATGGTGTACAATTTGTTATATCTTGCCAGCCAGAAAATGACTCACTAATGGCTAATGTTCCAGTTAGCAGTCGACTATCCCTGTTAACATGTTACCCTATGTACCACCAAACGTCAATTTTCCCCAATAACCTTTTGAGGTTGTACCTTATCAATCCTTTCGAGAAATCTACAGTACTAACTGAAATTGTACAGTGACTTTTGAATATTTTGAAGGCAGAAGTAGATAGATTCTTGTTAAGCATGGAGTTGAAAGGTTTTAGGGGTATGCGGTGATATGGAGTAATCCAGTCAGCTGTAATTTTACTGAGTCAGAAGTCACTCGATTGCAAGGCATAGTCCAATAGGTTTATTTGAAATCACAATCTTTTGGAGCAGCTCGTGATTTTCAATACAACAAAATAAAAACCAAAAGAACTGCGGATGCCGTAAATCAGGAACAAAAAACAAAGTTGCTGGAAAAGCTCAGCAAGGCTGACAGCATCTGTGGAGGAGAAGACAGAGTTAACGCTTTGGGTCCAGTGACCCTTCCTCAACGTAAACCTCAAGTAAACCTGTTGGACTATGCTCTCGTGCCATGTGACTTCTAGTTTTGTCCATCCCAGTCCAACACCGGCACCTTCTCATCGTAATTTTACTGAATGATTGGGAAGCTCGATGAGCCAAAATAACTTACTCCTGGTCTTAATTCAAATGTTCATAGCAAATTTAATTGACAGTTAAATGAGTGAGAACAGATATGGAATTGTACCTATCCTCCCAGGCATCTGAAAGACAGGGTATTTAAACACTAAAGTGTACCTCCCTAAGATGAAAATATTTCTCTGTTTGCACAACCTATTTAATCTGTTGTCTGGATTGATAGAAATCAAAATCATGAGGGAGGAATGCTGATTGTAATTTATAAAAGTGAGAAATGTTGGTGTAAAACCGGATCGAATAAGCCACTTTCTTCCTCCCTCAATTAAATGTTTTGACAGTGTTGAACTTTCTACAAATCTTCAAGACCAGCTGAAGCATCTGTTAAAATGAGGTGAAAGATGGCATGAAGGTGAATACCTGGAGCTGAAGCCTGTTGGTGGAATATGATGGGTGGAGGGAAGGAAACTGTTCTATCTCCCATCCATGAGAAGCACGTTCTTAAGCAAACCATTCAGCTTTTTATGTGCAACAATCAGCACCTTTTCCAAATGCTCCTTTGACTTATTGCTGATGAAGAACACAGTGACATCTGCTCAGGTCAGATACATAGTGCACCTGTCATGTGTGAACAAATTGGCTTTGTGTGTGTATATATATAGACTATTAACAGCGGTATTGACTGTAGTCCTTTACATTGTTGTGATGTTTTAGGGGAGGGGGGAATTCTCTACCTTATGCAGAATCTAGCAGTGCTGTCACTGCAATGCAGCTTTTAATAGTCATTATGAATGTGGTACTGATATGAACTTCTAGATTATTAATACTTGAATGCACCATTAAAGGTAGAGAATTGACATGTTCCAGGAAAACAATCCAGACAGTAATGTTGCTGTATCTAATATTTGATTCTTAAAAACGTAATATCAGTGCACCAGTACATTTTCATAACTGGTGATAGAATTAAATGCTTTTCATATGTTCTCATTGCTTCATGGGTTAAACATCAATGGTGCACCCTCAATATACCAATTAAATTACCATCGGGAAAATAAATATTTAAAAGTTCATTCATCAGTGATTTATAGGTGTTTATTTTAAACTGAAAACATAAAATATATTTCATTTTGAATTGAACAACTCAATTAACATTTCTAAACAGACTTTCAGAGCCCCTCAAATTAATATTGTATAATGGTCACTGCTAAATTATGTTTGTCAGTGGAAGTTGCGTTAACATTTTGTTACACCCTCCAATGTAAGGGTGATCTCGGCTCTTTGAGAATTATTGAAAGCTTGTTTTTGTAGTTATTGCTGCCTTAATCTTCATTCTCCAATGTTGATTAGGTCCATGCTGCTCCTCTGTATATGCAAGCAGCCTCATTCTGCATACATGTCGGGCTTATCCAGGTGTGAGAACATGTAATAGGTACCAAGTTAACATGCAGCTTTAATGTATGGTAGCAGAACCCGCTGTATAATATTCGTAATCCTTCAGTGATGTTAAAATGTATATCTGATTTTTTTTTACTTGTTATGAAGCTGAGTTTAATAACTACAGTTGAATTATTAAAGCAAATGTGTAATGTGATACTTCTTGTTCTCCATCTCTTTCTGTCCTGAAAATCTTTATCATATAGTATTTTTAACTGATATCATATATTTAAGACCTTTGTTTCTCAACTTTGTAATATTAAAGTCCCCTTTACTTGTCGCTGATTCAGTTGTGTTAATGCAATTTATTTTGTTATACATGGTAAGACAGTAAAACTTAAAAAAAAATAGAAATAGCAGTTGCATTCAGGATCTTATCATTAATTATCATCATCATCATCATCATCATTTTTTACAAGCAGCTGATTGAAACTGCTTGAAGACTTGACTTTGCCCGAAATCAGGCTAGGTTTTTAAATTGCTTAACATTTGTTGAATTGCGCACACCACACATTATAAGGAGCATTTTTGTGGTTGATTCTAATGGTAATTGAAAATTGTTAGCATTTCATTGGTGAGGTAACATCTGTGATGAGCACAGACAATGTAAGTGGCAGGGACAGAGCAGCAGAAGACTCCCAGGAGAATAGCAGCAACATGCTAGAGATGTGACCAAAGCTTCCCTGGAGAGATTAAATATCATTGTTGACTCATGGGCACCCCTGGCTTGAAACCAACCAAGATGGAGGAGATAATGGGAACTGCAGATGCTGGAGAATTCCAAGATAATAAAATGTGAGGCTGGATGAACACAGCAGGCCAAGCAGCATCTCAGGAGCACAAGATGCAATGGATCTATCGTGAGACGTTGTCAGGAACATACAGAGGCAACATCGAGACATCCAAAGAAGCACGTAACCTTGCACCAACTTTTAAAGATGCACCAGAGAAAGCATTGGGCAATTGTCATCTGAAGTGAGGTAACTGAATGTAGAATGAATGGCAAACCTGGGACCCCACTCCAAAATACTGGGCCAGTGAAGAAACTTACTTTACAAAAACATTTCCAGTAAGTTTTGATCAGAGATGATGGGAACTGCAGATTCTGGAGAATCCAATATAACAAAGTGTGAAGCTGGATGAACACAGCAGGCCAAGCAGCATCTTAGGAGCTCAAAAGCTGACGTTTCGGGCCTAGACCCTTCTTCAGAGAGGGGGATGGGGAGAGGGTTCTGAAATAAATAGGGAGAGAGGGGGAACAAGAGAGTTGCAGTGGGAGAGAGATTCCCTGAGGTTCGTCTGGAGGGAGGAGGGTAACTTCTTCAGGTTAGGCATCCAGCGACTCCCTTGTCCGCTCCAACCCCACCACGCCCAGCGCCTTTCCCTGCAACCACAGGAAGTGCTACACTTGCCCCCACACCACCTCCCTCACCCCCATCCCAGGCCCCAAGATGACTTTCCATGTCAAGCAGATGTTCACCTGCACATCCGCCAATGTATTTTACTGCATCCACTGTACCCGTTGTGGCTTCCTCTACACTGGGGAAACCAAGCGGAGGCTTGGGGACCGCTTTGCAGAACACCTCTGCTCGGTTCACAGTAAACAACTGCACCTCCCAGTTGCAAACCATTTTAACTCTTTTTTTTTTTTCCCCACCCCCATTCCTCAGACGACATGTCCAACCTGGGCCTCCTGCAGTGCCACAACGATGCCACCCAAATGTTGCAGGAACAGCAACTCATATTCCACTTGGGAACCCTGCAGCCCAATGGTATCAATGTGGACTTCACAAGCTTTAAAATATTTCCCTCCCCCCAATGCATCCCAAAACCAGCCCAGCTCGTCCCCGCCTGCCTAACCTGTTCTTCCTCTCACCCATCCCGTCCTCCCACCTCAAGCCGCACCTCCATTTCCTACTTACTAATCTCATCCCACCTCCTTGACCTGTCCGTCCTCCCCGGATTGACCTATCCCCTCCCCACCTGCCCACCTATACTCTCCTCTCCACCTATCTTCTCCTCTATCCATCTTCGGTCCGCCTTTCCCCCCCCCCCCCACTATTTATTTCAGAACCCTCTCCCATCCCCCTCTCTGATGAAGGGTCTAGGCTCGAAACGTCAGCTTTTGTGCTCCTAAGATGCTGCTTGGCCTGTTGTGTTCATCCAGCTTCACGCCTTGTTA
This sequence comes from Stegostoma tigrinum, assembly GCF_030684315.1. Taxonomy (NCBI): domain Eukaryota; kingdom Metazoa; phylum Chordata; class Chondrichthyes; order Orectolobiformes; family Stegostomatidae; genus Stegostoma; species Stegostoma tigrinum. The sequence continues at coordinate 8,111,614 of NC_081373.1, forward strand.
TCCAGTAAGTTTTGTCCAAACAACACTTAACACTATCACTGGCAAAACACTTAAAACGTCCAACTCTTGGAGCAATTTGTTACCGACTTCGTATCTGAATATACGGACTTGAATGCTCTATCTAGCAAATATGTATTCAGTCCCATACTGGATGTGCAGCAAAATGCATTTTACTTCCAACATTATCCTACAAATTAATTTCTTAAACTTTCTAGAAAATGTACTTTCCTGCATTCCTAAGTATCAATTTCATGTTTAAACAAAAATAAATTCTGATTGCAGAGTGGTTAGTGGTTTTATCATTGCATTTGAAGTGAAACAAAATAATTATCTCTCTTAAAAAATGCATGTAGCTGAAAACAATATCAGAAGTGGTATTAATTGCCCACAATTAAATACCCAGAGCCTCCACTTACAGAGAAAGAAGAGCTGACGGTGAGTTTGTAAACAGCATATTGCTTGTGTTGCCAATGCTTAGAGATGGTGAAGGAGCAAATGTACTTTGTTTTAATTTGTAAAATGAGTGCACAGCTGCTTTAAGTCACTCTTAGCTTTGCCACAACCTTCAATTCATATCCTTGTTTGGCTTATCTCCTTTCCTTGTTCAATGTAACTGAGCCTTGACCATTTATCTGAGAGTGATAACAACATTGTGACCCCTCCTCACCTCCTATGGTGAAGTTGAAGCTCAAAACCATTTGATAAAGATTCTAGTGGAGCTGTAATGCATTAACATTTGCACTAAGTATTTTATGATGTACATTTGTGCATGGCACATCTGTGTTTTTGTATGGATGGTCAACCTGAGAAAGTGGATGTGTTGTGAACTCCATTCCCAAATATTTAAATATTTTTGCTCTGCTCCCAAAGTGCAACTTGAAAAATTGGTACATGAGGGAAAGTGAACAATGAACATTTGGTTGCATTTGCACTTGAACTTTCTCTTTGCCTTTCCTCGTGTTGCCTGCCTGCTGGAAGGAACTCAGCAATATGTCCTGGACTGGGCCATTTAGCCCCCTTCTGAGGTACTATCCAGTTAGGATATGAACAAATCGGCTTTTCTGCCCTATCCCTTTATTTCTTAATTCTCTTGGCTTCCAAAAAGCTGCCAATCTCCTGCTCCTTTACGACCAAGGGATACACATTTGTAAAGGACTTCTGGCTTTACAATCCACTGCCAGATCTGAGGAGACCACATAAAACACTATCAAATCCTGCTCTTGTCTCCTAAAACTGGTCATTCTGGTCAGCCTGGAGTGCAAAGATAACACTGATGAATTTATTTCTTAATTTCTTCCATGTGCTGGCTCAACGATCTCATGGAATGGGGAAGCAGACTCATTGGGCTGAATGGCACTTATGGACTCCACCCTCATCTCCATCAATAATTGCAAAGGGGCTTTGTCAAAGTTGTAGATTTGGTTATTTTTGGTGACAGTCAGTAGAGAGAGAGGAATAGGGGGTGAGTGATTGAGGTGAAATCAGTGAAGAATGGAACAAAGTTAAAAATGAACGATATTGTGTCTGAACAAATGAAGCATTTTCAGCAAAATGAGGAAATAGTCGTGGAAGTAATTGATTTGTTATGGTGCAATAGGAACTTGTTTGGTCCAAAATGTCTATACCAAAACAGAAATAACCCGTTTTGATCTGACAACTATTATGAAACAATTTCTGTTTTAAGTTACTCCTGGGATGCAGGTGTTGCTGGCTGGACAGCATTCATTGCCCATCCCCCTCTACTTCTGAGAAGGTGAAAGAGAGCTGCCTTCTTGAACCGCTGCAGTCTGTGTGCTATAGGCTGACCTACACTGCCATCAGGAGGGGAATGTAGCATTTTGACCCCTTTTGAAGAATGGCAATATATTTCCGCGTGGGTGGCTTGGAAGGGAACTTGCAGATGATGTTGTTCCCACATATCTGCTGTCCTGGTACTTCTAGATGGAAGTGGTCGAGGGTTTGGAGGTGATGTCTAAGGATCTTTGGTGAATTTCTGTAGTGCATCTTGTAGATGGTACACACTGCTGCTTCTGAGCGTCTGTGGTGGAGGAAATGGATGTTTATAGATATGATACCAGTCAAGTGGGTTGCTTTGTCCTGGATGGTGTCAAGCTTCTTGAGTGTTATTGGAGCTGCAACCATCCAGGCTAATGGGGACTATACCATCACACTCCTGACTTGTACCTTGTAGATGGTGGACAGGCTCTGGAGAGTCAGGAGGTGAGTTACTCAATGCATTATTTCTAGCCTGTGACCTGCTGTGGTGGCCAGTGTTTTTACGTGAGTCTGGTTGAATTTCTGGTCAATAGTAACCCCAGGATATTAATAGTAGAGAATTCAGTGATGGTAGCCCCATTAAATATCAAGGGGTAGTGGTTAGATTGTTTCTTACTGGACTTGGTCATCTTCTGGCATTTGTGTGGCACGAATGTTAGTTGCCACTTGTCACCCCAGGCCTGGAAATTGTCCAGATCTTGTTGCGTTTGGACCGCTTCAGTATCTGAGGAATTGCAATGGTGTTGAACATTGTGCAATCATCAATAAACATCCCCACTTTTGACCTTACGATGGAGGAAAGGTCATTGATGAAACAGCTGAAGATTGTTGGGCCTAGGACACTACCCTGAGGAACTCCTGCAGACATATCCTGGAGCTGAGAAGACTGACCTCTAACAACTACAACCATCATCCTAGATAGTAGGAACTGCCGATGCTGGAGAATCTGACATAACAGGGTGTAGAGCTGGATGAACACAGCAGGCCAAGCAGCATCAGAGGAGCAGGAAAGCTGATGTTTTGAAGAAGGGTCCAGACCCAAAACACCAGCTTTCCTGCTCCTCCTGATGTTGCTTGGCCTACAATGTTCATCCAGCTCTACACCTTGTTATTTCAATCATCTTCCTATATGCCAGGTATGACTCCAACCAGCAAGAGTTTGCCCCTGATTTTTGTTGATTCCAGTTTTTTTAGGACTCCGTGATGCCACACTTGGTTGAAAGCAGACTTGACGTCAAAGGCTGTCACTTCCACCTCCTCTCTGCAATTCAGCTGTTTTGTCCATGTTTGAACCAAGGCTGTAATGAGGTCAGGACCTGAGCAGCCCTGGTGGAAATCCAAACTGAGCAGGTGCTGCTTGATAGCACTGTCGATGACACCTTCCATCACTTTATTGATGATTGACTCTCAATGTGATAATGGTTTGGGTTGGATTTTTCCTGCTTTTTATGTACAGGACATACCTGGGCAATTTTCTGCATTGTCAGGTAGATGCCAATGCTGTAACTGTACTGGAAGAACTTGACTAGGGGAGCAGCAACTTCTGGAACACAAGTCTTCAGTACAATTGCCAGAATGTTGTCTGAGCCCATAGCCTTTTGTAGTGTCCAATGCCTCCAAGTGTTTCTTGATATCACATGGAGCGAATCAAATTGACTGGAGTTGTGATGCTGGAGACCACCAGAGGAGCCGAGATAGATCGTGCACTTAGAACCTCCAGCTGAAGATTGCTGTAAATTTTTCAGCCTTATCTTTAATGCTGATGTGCTGGGCTCTTCCATCATTGAGGATGGGGATAGGGGAGCCTCATCCTCTGATGAGTTGTTTAATTGTCCACCACCATTCATGACAAGATGTGACGGGACTGCAAGAGCTTAGGCTGTATCCTTTGGTTGTGGGATCGCTTAGCTCTACCTGCCACTTGCACCTTATGCTGTTTGGTGGCTTCACCAGGTTGATGCCTCATCTTCAGCTATGCCTGATGCTACTGCTGGTATGCCCTCCTGCACGGATCATTGAATAGTGATTGGGAATTCTGGGATGTCTATCCTTTAGAAGAGTCGGGATGTTGGCCCTCATAATAAAGAAAAGCAGGTTCCAAGGCTAGTGGCTTTGAGCTGAATACTCTGAACAGTCTCCTTCTGAGCCACCACAATAAAAATAAATGCCCTGTATTACCAGATAAAAACATACTGATGCACATATTTTTGAACATGATGAAAACTCAAGGTATTCTAGTTTTGGCGGCGTGTGGGGTGAAACCGAGCCCAGTTTGATCATAAGGTTTCATTCAAAGAGCCAGTGCAGGGCGAACGGCCTCCTCTGGTTATCATGGAGCCATTTGTTCACATTGAGTTTTCTTCATTAGCAACTTTGCAGCAGTAATGCTGGCTTTTTGGAGCGAGGGCTTTACTCTGGATAGAAGCTCCGAGGCTAGAACCCAAGGAGGGGAAGGGAGGAGGAGAGAGAGAGAGAGAGAGAGAGGGGGGGGGGGAAAGCCTACTGCCAATGCGCAGAAAGCCGCCCCCCAGGGGACTTTGACACGGAGTACGGAAGGGTAGGAATGGCGCAGCAGCAAGGTCACGGGGAAAGGTATGTGTCCGTGGTTAACGGGGTTGCAGCCAGCTGGGTGAGGGAGTGCACGGAGCTGGGGAGCTCCATGCCCTCAGACTGGAGAAACTGCACAACGTCGCTGCGGGTAATCCAGCCTCATTCAAGTTTTACTGCACTTCGTCAAGTGTCACTGCAATGCAACAGCTTCCGAGCTTTTTCTTCAGCTCCTCCAAACCCGGAGGGAGAGCCTGAGTAAGCTAGGGCTATTTTCCCTGGAGCTTCAGAGCCTTAGAAAAGAGGCTTTAGAATATAATGAGGAGCATGGATAGGGTGAATAGCTAAAGTCTTTTCCCCCAGGGTAGGGGAGTCCAAAACTAGAGGAGTGTACGTTTAAGGTGAGAGGGCAAAGTTTAAAAGGGACCTAAGGAGTAACTTCATCTGATGAAGGGTCTAGGCCCGAAACGTCAGCTTTTGTGCTCCTGAGATGCTGCTTGGCCTGCTGTGTTCATCCAGCCTCACATTTTATTATCTTGGAATCTCCAGCATCTGCAGTTCCCATTATCTCTAAGGAGTAACTTCATCGCACAGTGGGTGGTGCGTGTATGGAATGAGCTGCCAGAGGAGGTGGTGGAGGCTAGTACAGCATTTTAAAGGCATCTGGATGGGTCTCTGAATAGAGATAGTAGGAACTACAGATGCTGGAGAATCCAAGATAATAAAGTGTGAAGCTGGATGAACACAGCAGGCCAAGCAGCATCTCAGGAGCACAAAAGCTGACATTTCAGGCCTAGACCCTTCATCAGAAAAGGGGGATGGGGTGAGGGTTCTGGAATAAATAGGGAGAGAGGGGGAGGCGGACCGAAGATGGAGAGAAAGGAAGATAGGTGGAGAGGAGAGTATAGGTGGGGAGGTAGGGAGGGGATAGGTCAGTCCAGGGAAGACGGACAGGTCAAGGAGGTGGGATGAGGTTAGTAGGTCGGAAATGGAGGTGTGGCTTGGGCTGGGAGGAAGGGATGGGTGAGAGGAAGAACAGGTTAGGGAGGCAGAGACAGGCTATTCCGCCTGGGAACCCTGCAGCCCAATGGTATCAATGTGGACTTCACCAGCTTCAAATTCTCCCCTTCCCCCACCGCATCCCAAAACCAGCCCAGTTCGTCCCCTCCCCCCACTGCATCACACAACCAGCCCAGCTCTTCCCCTCCCCCCCACTGCACCCCAAAACCAGCCGAGCCTGTCTCTGCCTCCCTAACCTGTTCTTCCTCTCACCCATCCCTTCCTCCCACCCCAAGCCGCACCTCCATTTCCTACCTACTAACCTCATCCCACCTCCTTGATCTGTCCGTCTTCCCTGGACTGACCTATCCCCTCCCTACCTCCCCACCTATACTCTCCTCTCCACCTATCTTCTTTTCTCTCCATCTTCGGTCCGCCTCCCCCTCTCTCCCTATTTATTCCAGGACCCTCTCTCCATCCCCCTCTCTGATGAAGGGTCTAGGCCCGAAACGTCAGCTTTTGTGGTCCTGAGATGCTGCTTGGCCTGCTGTGTTCATCCAGCTTCACGGTTTATTATCTTGGATTCTCCAGCATCTGCAGTTCCCATTATCTCTGAGACAGGCTGGGCTGGTTTTGGAATGCAGTGGGGGGAGGGGAAGAGCTGGGCTGGTTGTGTGATGCAGTGGGGGGAGGGGACGAACTGGGCTGGAAGGGTTTGGAAGGATAAGGGCAAAGGCTGGCAATTGGGATTGGATTAATTTAGGATATCTGGTCAGCATGGACGGGTTGGATTGAACGGTCTGTTTTCATGCTGTACCAGCTCTATGACTCTAAACTGGTGTTCTACCATCCAGAAAAACGAGGGCAGCAGATACATGGGAATGCCATCCCCTGCAAGTTCCCCTCCAAGCCACTCACCATCCTGACTTGATATGGAGGTGCCAGTGTTGGACTGGGGTTCACAAAGCTAGCAGTCACACAACCCCAGGTTATAATCTAAGATAACAAAGTGTGAAGCTGGATGAACACAGCAGGCCAAGCAGCATCTCAGGAGCACAAGAGCTGATGTTTCGGGCCTAGACCCTTCATCAGAGAGCTGACAGGTTTATTTGAAATCACAAGCTTTCATAGTGCTGCTCCTTTGTTAACACTTCACCTGACGAATGAGAAGTGGTCTGAAAGCTTTGTCATTTTAAACAAACCCATTGGCCTATGGCCTGGTGTTGTGTGACTTCTGACTTCATCCTGGCTTGGAAAATATCACCGTTCACTGTCACTGGGACAACATCCTGGAACTGCTTTTCTAACAGCATTGTGGGTCTACCAACAGCACCTGGACAACATCCTGGAACTGCTTTTCTAACAGCATTGTGGGTCTACCAACAGCACCTGGACTGCAGTAGTTTAAGAAGGCAGCTCACTGCCTCCTTTTCAAAGGGCAACTAGGGACTGGCAGTAAGTGCTGACAGAGCCTGCAATGCCTATATCCCCTGAATAAATATTAGTACAGTGAATGAATAGCTAAAACAGTAGAATCTGTTTGCAATTAGAGTTATGATTTTTCATAAGATGTAGTTAATGTGCAGTGTTGTATACATAATTACACTGTATCAAAAAGCAGTGGGGGGAGATCTAATATTGGTCTTATTTAACTAAGGCCTTATCAGAATGTAATTGAGGCTTGAGAAATTAACATTTTATATAAGCTGTTAACACCGTATCTTGAGAGAACTTTCAAGATTTTGACAAGCTAAGCTAAGGTGCATTGAAATAAGATTATTTGCATTTGTACCTGAGGTTATGAAAGGGACGGTTACAAAACCAGTCAAAGGAGATTAAGAAACCTCCTGCAACCTGAAATATGAATTGTTGTGACATCTTGGTCACTCATGTTTGCTTTGGCATGAAATCTCATGGTGGGGTGTTTGATTCATGGAATCTGAGAGTTGTGGAACAGGCCAGCATTTTACTATTCATTCCTAATGCCTTGGAGGAGATGGTGGTGAGCTGCCTTCTGCAGTGCTTGTAAGTATGTCCACGCTGCTGTTTCCGCTCTTGCCGCTGTTGTTTCGAAGGTCTCAATTGGAAGGGGATATTGCAGTCAGTCTAATCTCAGATTCTTGAAATTGGTCCGAACTTGAACTTGTGTTACTAATTGTGTGAACCAGCCCAGTTGTGGATTTTGTTTCTGACGTGATTATTGGAAAGCCTTGTCTTTGTTTCCTATCAGGACAAATTGTTTCATTGATCAAACTTCTGCCTCCTCACTTGAAGCTGGCAAGTCCTGGGATGGTCATGGCATAGGCCTGACTGACCATTCTTCATGTGAACTGATGCATTTGTACGTTCACATTATTGACCTCTGGACATCCCAAAACACTTCATGTCCAATTACCCACTTTTTGGAGTATAGCTGCTAGTATGATGCAGGGAATGCAATAGATAATTTGCACACACCAAGGTCCCACAAACTACAGTGTTATCATGAGCAGTTTTCTGTGACTTGATAGAGAAACTGGCCAGGATGAGTTTAACATCTCTTCTTCAAAATGGAATTTGACTGTCCCCTGAGGGGCTAGATGGGACGTCCCTTTAATGTCTCCTTAAAGACAACATTTCATACAGTGCAATACTCCCTTCAGTATTACACTGAAGTACCAGCCTAAAGCGCAGGCAAAAGTCATCCTGCTGCCTGAAGCCTAGACGCTGGATCAATGATGCATCATAATTGCACTGTTAATCCCCTCCCACCCTTGATATCCTTGGACAGGTTCAATACTAGCAGCAAAACCTGAGCTGAGCTAAATTTATACAAAACATGGAGGAATTTCTCTCTGCCCAGGAAGCTAAAAAAACCTACTCCAATAGACCATGGTGAGTCCTATCAATAATAACAAAAATCTCAGGTGTCCTTTGCTCTCAGAAACTCACCTTGCTCCCTTCACTGAGGCCTTATTATCATTGGACTCCATCCTTCTGCATCCTCTAACCTCCTCCAACCCTCTGAAGTTTCTGCAGTTCTCCTGGTTCTTGCTCCTTGATCTCTGGCCCCTATCTCTGTGACAATGCTGGCCACACCTTTAGCTGCCAACATCTTAAACATCTCAGCGAGGAGAGAGGGTTAACGATAGACTATAAACCTGCCGCATTGCACCTTTCTGCTTACTTTGACTGAGCATTTTGGACACATGCTGTGTGTTATTTCAACAGAATGCCTCTCTGGAGTACCTGAAACAGCTTTTTTAAACTCTTCATTAGCAAACATTGTAGCAGTTTGTATCGTTATCCTTCCTGAGTTGTTAATACATTGGGCTTTTAAAGCAGTTTCTAATAATCTACAATGTAAGTGAATCTTTCATAAATGGTTTTCCTAATTCAATATGCACTGAAAAAGGAAAAACGCCAAGGGCAATATCTCATAATTGATTTTAAAATATTTTTCTAGTTCTTCTGAATGTCCTGGAGAGATGGGAATTCGAGAAGATGTGAAGGTAGCATAGTCATTTTTAATTTTTGATTTACTAATCTCTTAAACTATTGGGTTTTGTAAACCTATATTGGTGTGCTTCACTGAGTTGAATATACAGACATTAACGAGGGAGGGTCAGCAGCAAACCAGAAACTCTCCCATTGTTCATCTTCTCAATGATAGCAATTTATAGCTCCCCAAGGTAAGCAATGTCAGGGTTGGAAATTTTGAATCAAATTAAAATTCAATCAGTGTATTAATTAAAACACTAAAGATGGTCAGTTTGGATTCTGCCAGAGCCATTCAGCTTCTGACCTCATTATAGCCTAGCTTCAACATGGACAAAAGAGTTGAATCCGAGAGGTGAGAGTGACAGCTCATGACATGGAGGTTGCATTTGACCGAGTGTGGCATCAAGGAGCCCTAACAAAACTGGAATCAATGGATATCAGGGGCAAACTTGCAGCTGGTTGGAAGATGGTCGTGGTTGTTGGAAGTCAGTTATCTCAGCTTCAGGACATCTCTGCAGGAGTTCCTCAGAGCAGTGTCCTCGGTCCAGATATCTTCAGCTGCTACATCAATGACCTTCTTCCATCATAAAATCAGAAGTGGAGATATTTGCAGATAATTGCACAATGTTCAGCACCATTCGTGACTCATCAGATACTGAAGCAGTCCACTTCCAAACGCAACAAGATCTGGACGATATCCAGACTTGGGCTGACAAGTGGCAAATAACATTCATGCCACACAAATGCCAGGCAATGTCCATCTCTGATAAGATATATTCTAGCTGCTGCCTTTGACATTCGATTACAAAATGCGGAGGAACATTGTACAAGATATGGAGGAATGGAATTGTGGGAGATATAGCAGTTTGGATCGGAAATTGGCTTGCTGAAAGAAGACAGAGGGTGGTGGTTGATGGGAAATGTTCATCCTGGAGACCAGTTACTAGTGGTGTACCGCAAGGGTCGGTGTTGGGTCCACTGCTGTTTGTCATTTTTATAAATGACCTGGATGAGGGCGTAGAAGGATGGGTTAGTAAATTTGCAGACGACACTCAGGTCGGTGGAGTTGTGGATAGTGACGAAGGATGCTGTAGGTTGCAGAGAGACATAGATAAGCTGCAGAGCTGGGCTGAGAGGTGGCAAATGGAGTTTAATGCAGACAAGTGTGAGGTGATGCACTTTGGTAGGAGTAACCGGAAGGCAAAGTACAGGGCTAATGGTAAGTATTCTTAGTAGTGTAGATGAGCAGAGAGATCTCGGTGTCCATGTACACAGATCATTGAAAGTTGCCACCCAGGTTGACAGGGCTGTTAAGGCGGCGTACAGTGTTTTAGCTTTTATTAATAGAGGGATCGAGTTCCAGAACCAAGAGGTTATGGTGAAATTGTACAAAACTCTGGTGCGGCCGCACTTGGAGTATTGTGTACAGTTCTGGTCACCGCATTATAAGAAGGATGTGGAAGCTTTGGAAAGGGTGCAGAGGAGATTTACTAGGATGTTGCCTGGTATGGAGGAAAGGTCTTACGAGGAAAGGCTGAGGGACTTGAGGCTGTTTTCATTAGAGAGAAGAAATTTGAGAGGTGACTTAATTGAGACATATAAAATAATCAGAGGGTTAGATAGGGTGGATAGGGAGAGCCTTTTTCCTAGGATGGTGACAGCGAGCACAAGGGGGCATAGCTTTAAATTGAGGGGTGAAAGATATAGGACAGATGTCAGAGGTAGTTTCTTTACTCAGAGTAGTAAGGGATTGGAATGCTTTGCCTGCAACGGTAGTGGATTCGCCAACTTTAGGTACATTTAAGTCGTCATTGGACAAGCATATGGACGTACATGGAATAGTGTAGGTTAGATGGGCTTCATATCGGTATGACAGGTCGGCACAACATCGAGATCCGAAGGCCTGTGCTGTAATGTTCTATGTTACTAGCACTGAATGCTCCACTGCGTCATAACATCTTGGTAGTTACTGTTGACCAAAAACTCAACTGGACTGGCCACCTCAACACATTTACTGTAAGAACAAGTCAGATGCTAGGAATACTGCAGGGAGGAACTCCCCTCCTGTTTCACCAAAACTCATCCACCATCTACAAGCCACAAGTCAGGAGTGTGATGGAATACTCCCCACTTGCCTGGATGAGTACAGCTCCAACAACACTCAAGAAACATGACACCATCCAGGACAAAGCAGCCGCTTGATTGGCACCACATCCACAAACATCCCACTCCCTCCACCACCGATGCTCAGTCGCAGCAGTGTGTACTCCCTACAAGATGCACTGCAGAAATTCACCAAAGATCCTTAGACAGCACCTTCCAAACCCTCAACGACTTCCATCTAGAAGTACAAGGGCAGCAGATATATGGGAACACCACTGTCTGCAGTGTTTAAAAGACATTTAGATAAGTACATGACAAAAAACTGTTTGGCGGGTTATGGGTCAAGCGCTGACAAGTGGGACTAGTTTAGTTTGGGATTATGGTTGACATAGACTGGTTGGACTGAAGGGTCTGTTTCCATGTTGTATCACTCCATGACTCTGTGGGAGGAAGTTCCTTCACAGTTTTGAATGAGAATTACAGAATATAGAAATGATATGCTCTAATTTGAGGTTCCTGCATTAGTGGAAAAGTCTTGTGAACACCTGTCCTGTTGAGCCCTCTCGAAACCTTTCAATGAGACCACCTTCGTTCTGCTAAATTCTCATGAAACACCTGACCTATTTAACTGTTTGCGATAAATCGACTCTTTCATCCCTGGAATTGGCCTCATGAATCTCTTTTTGAAATGCCATGAGTTTGAGTTTCACTCCAGGGACCTGAGGACTTTGCTGCACTGATGTTTCAGCCTCGAATCTGAAGGAGCATCCGAGTGAGAGATTAAACTAAAGCCCTAGATGTTTGTAAAATACCCTGCAGTATTATTTAAAGAAATGAGGTGGTACCGTGGCCGTCATTTATCCATTGAGCAAAAACAGGTAGCCTCGCTGTTTCCCGTTGACGTTCATGATGTTGTGCCATTCACAAATTGATTTTCTGCCTCACAACACTTTGCAACCAAGAACATACCTTGCTTTTTAATGAGCTGCAGGGTGTCCTGAGCGCTGAAGGGTGCTATATAAATGTGGTTCTTCTCTCCTTTCCTGGCAAAGATGCAACATTCAGATAATGAAAAGCTCGGGTTTTGATCTCACATTGATAAAGTCAGGTTGAGCCATCACCAGCCATAGAGAGACAGCGAGAGAGAGATAGAAAGGAAGCCAGCAAGCATAATCTGCCATTTCTTGTCACATCCTCGGGAATCTTAATGAAGAGACAAGGATAACTAATCATCACTCGAGATATCAACATTGATTTACCTGATAAATTGGTGTTTCTTATCAGTTTGCTTGAATAGAAGTTGTTGGCTAAGACATGGGGACACTTGAAACAGACAAAAACAGAACCTCAGCTGGTCTGGTAGCATCTGTGGAAAGAGAAACAGTGTTCAATGTTTCAGATCCAATGACCCCTCCTCTGGAGTTCTAAAGAACTTGTAACATTCATTGCATTTCAGTTTACACACATGCTGCCAGACCACCTGAGTTTCTCCGGCAGCTTTCGGTTTTTGTTTCAGATTTCCAGAATCTGCCGTTTTTTTTGGTTTGTTGGACGTGGCTTCACATCCAATAGCTGCAGAAAACTGGGGAGGCAATGGACTAGTGGTATTATCGGTAGATTATTAATCCAGAAACTCAGCTAATGACCTGGGGACCGGAGTTCAAACCCTGCAATGGCAGATGGTGGAAATTGCATTCAATAAGGAATATGGAATTAAGGGTCGACTGATGACCATGAAAACATTGTCAATCCTCGGAAAAGCCCATCTCATTCAGTAATACAGGGAAGGAAATCTACCATCCTTACCTGATCAGACCTACATGTGACTCCAGACTCTCAACAATGTCATTTACTGTTCACAGTCCTCTAAAATGATCTAGCCAGCCACTAAGTTGTAGCTGGCTGGGTTAACAAGTGAGAATAAAGAAAATTGGGGATGGATATTAAAGTAACAATTGCCGGCGAGACACAGATCTTGTGAGAAAAGGGATTTTTTGCACTATATTGTTTATTGTGCCATCTCCCAGAGAGTGATGAGAACAACGGACTTAGCACATGCTGCTGAGGTCAGTAGATGCTTTTATGAAGAAGCTGAGGGAAAAGGGAACAGAAAGACATTGTGTTGGGATGAGGTGAAGTTGGGATAAGAGGTTTGTGTTATGTTGATTGTTGGGTCTAATCCCTGTTTCTGTGATATGACCGTTTTGTCATGCTCTGTCTCAAGGATTACTATGGAAGGAGACTGCAGAAGACTGAAGATCTGGTCCTGAATATGTGTGTCACTCCTGCTAAACCTCTCCCTAACTACGTACGGGATGTCTTGAAGGCTGTTCATGAAGAAGTGAGCTCAAAGTAAGTAATCAATCTACATCTAATTTCAGTAAAGCATACAGGCAAAGCCAACAATCTCATTATCCGTATTTGTCTCACTTATTTATACCCAATTTAATTATAACATTTAGAGAATAATATGTAGAGATGGATGAACACAGCAGGCCGAGCAGCATCAGAAGAGCAGGAAAGCTGACGTTTCGGGCCTAGACCCTTCTTCAGAAATATTGTTACATTTCTCTTTCAGTCAAAATGCCACTCATGTTGTTGGCCCCATGCATGCTGTGTTGGTCCCGGAACCGCTATTATTTCCCCTGAGCAAATGCTATCAATGCTGAGGGAAGGCAGTGGCCTAGTGGTATTATCGCTGGACTGTTAATCCAGAGACCCAGATAACATTCTGGGAACCTGGGTTCAAATCCCGTCATGGCAGATGGTGGAATTTGGATTCAATAAATACCTGGAATTAGGAATCAAATGATGACCTTGAATCCATTGTTGATTGTCGGAAGGACCCATCTGGTTCACTAGTGTCCTTAAGGGAAGGAAACTGCGATCCATACCTGATCTGGCCAACATGTGACTCCAGACCCACAGCAATGTGCTTGACTTTGAACTGCCCTCTGGGCATTCAGGAATGGGAAATTAATGCTGCCTGGCCAGCAGTGCCATACTAGAATGAATAAAAAAAAAATCTGTAAGCCAGTAATTACTGGCAGAGTGTGCTGATGACTAATATGATGGCAAGGCAGAAAGATTGTGTCTTTGGCCAGGCAAGCTGCACACAAAGACTGTCCTCACCAGGGACACTTAGGGCTTTGAGGAACCTGAGCTTGTGCACCGGGGTTAACTGATAATCTAACAGCCAGACCGAGTCACCCTGTGCTGTCACTTCATCGATCATAGAATGGCAGAATGCCTACAGTGTGGGAAAAGGCCCTTCGGCCCAAGAACTCCACATCGACGCTCAGTGCATCCCACCCGGACCCATCCCCATATAACCCACCTAATGTACACTTCCCTGAACACTGTGGGCAATTTAGCATGGCCAGTCCACCTAACCTGCACATCTTTGGACTTGCGAGGTGATTACACATGATGCTTCATACAGGGAGTCTCAATTGGTCAACAGCACATTGTATCTGGATCTACGGATAGTGAAGGGAGAAGATCCAAATTTCTTTCTATTGTATGTTTTTTAAAAAAATTGTTGATGGGATATGGATGTCATAGTCTGGGCAGTATATATTAGCAGTCCTGAATTACGCCTTGAGAAGGTCCTTGGGGAGAGAGCTCCAAAATGACACTGAAGGAACACAATGATAAAAACATGGAGATGTAGAAAAATAGGAGCAAGAGTAGGCCCATTTACCCCATCGCGCCTTCTCCACACATCACTATGGTCATGGCTGACCTTCGAAACCAATCCCCTGTTCCTGTTTTCTCTCCGTACCCTTTGATCCCTTTGGCCCTAAGAGCGATATTTAACTCCTTGAAAACATTCAATGTTTTGGCCTCAACCACTCTCTGCTGCAGAGAATTCCACAGCTTCACTGCTCTTCGGGTGAAGACGTTTCTGCTCATCTCAGTCCTTAGATTGTGACCCCTGGTTCTGGACTCCCCAGTCTTCGGGAACATCCTTCCTGCACTTACACTGTGTTAGAATTTTACAGATTTCTCTGAGATACCCCTCAGGCTTCTAAGCTCTAGTGAATATAGTCCTAACTGATTCAGTCTCCTTTCCTACATCAGTCCTGTCATTCCCAGTTCTGGTAGATATTTCCTGAGTCAGGAAAGTCAGGTGAGTGGCTCAGAGGGGAACCTGCTAATGGTAGTGTGCCCTGTAAACAAGGAATTTCTCCTACTGTTAATGCCTGTGTTCGGAAGATTTTTAAATTGACCGAATAGTGGTAGTTGTGAACAGTGGGGTCCCGGAGTGGGATTTGAATCTGGAGTGTTATGGCTGAACGATAGGAACAATACCCACTACCCCATGAGACCCTCTAAGACATAGAATCGTATGATCCTTACAAGGCGGAAGTGGATCACTCGGTCCAACTAGCCCACAATGGCCCTCCGAAGACCATCCTACCCAGACCACCCTCCCTTACTCTGTCCCTCTAACCCCCCATCTCACATCCCTAGACAATTCCCCATGGCCAATCTGCCTAACCTGCACATCTTTTGTCCCTGGGGGAAAACTGGAGCACCCGGAGGAAACCCACGCAGACATGAGGAGAATGTGCAAACTCCACACATCCTGAGGGTAGAATTGAACCCGAGTCCCTGGTGCTGTGAGGCAGCGGTGCAAACCACTGAACTGCCCTGCTGCCTCCATGACAAGTACCTTCCACATTGAAGAGAAGTGCTGTGGGGTTAGGGTCCAAGCTCCAATTGGGATATGAGAGAAACCCCTTTAAATAATAAATACAAGAGAAACTGTAGGTTGAAAAGTTCTCATGGCCACCGCCGTAATGTCCTCTCCTTACAGTTAGCAGATGAGAATGATTTTTTGCTCTGCACCTGAATTGCGAGTAATTGTGAGAGAGAGGGAGCAAATGTTGAAAGGCATTCCCCACACCCTTGGCAGAGTGTAGCCATCAAAAAAGCAACTGATGTTGAGATAAGGAACTGAATGACTAAGAGGTTTGTCAGGGATGGGTAGTTAGCACTGCAGACTGGTAAAAACAAGACTGTCTCCCATTGAACCTCAGCAATGCTGTCTGTCAAGTTTAAAGCCACATTCTCACTCTTTGTACACCTGTCCACAAGCTGCTGAGAGGACCAGTTTGGGCTCCTCTTTAGTTTGTATCCACCAGCTGGACACAGCGTCGGCCACGACACCGTGACCAGACATATCAACAAGACAGCTAAGCTGCAGCTGCCTGTGCGGAGATCTCAGAGATGGGGGCCTCGGGTTTGGAACTCCTGCTCCCTAGTATCATTCTGGTCAGTGGTTGGAGGAGAGTGGACTGTTGTCTGTGAAGACATTTAGTCTGGGACTGAATATTGGGGATGTGAAAGTGGATAAATATTCTGCATTAAGCTCTGGCACCAGGGTGATTTTGCCTTGAACCCCACCCTGAGAGAGCAAATGGGTCCAAATTCAAAGGAAATGTTGTAATATTGGTTACCTGTTGTTCCTGTTGTATCAAATGGGTCTAATTTTACAGCTGGTTTGAAGAGTTAACCTGGGCATGATGGGCCAAATGGCCTCCGCTTGTACCATTTGCTTTTCTGATTCTCTGAAGGTTTTTATATTGGACCTGTGTGCTATGTGCATTATTTGTACTTGAAAAGGTTTTGAGTTTGACTTTATTCTGTTTGATAGGTACTACGGATGTGGTCTTGTGGTTCCTGAATGTTTGGAAAACTGTTGGATCCTGGACCTGGGAAGTGGGAGTGGCCGGGATTGCTACATGCTCAGCAAGCTGGTGGGAGAGCGCGGTCATGTGACTGGGATTGACATGACCGAGGGGCAGGTAGCGTTTCAGATTGGGGCAGTCAGCTCCTGAAGGGGATAGGGGAGGGAATGTCTTCAGCACACCCTCAACTCTGCTGCTGTTTCTGAACGCAGGCTGGCGAGAAATCGCAGTGCTTCAGTAGTGAAATTACAACAAGGAGCTGCACTGACACATATCGGAAAAATGTCCTGGCCCTTTTCAACCTCACCATACCTCACTCTGTGTCACTTTACATTCTCCCAACTCTGTTTTTTGTGTGTGTGTGTGTGTGTGTGACCGTCTGTGTAACTGGACGCTGACCTATGGGACCATTCCCCATCACAGTTTGCTGATTGAACCTTTGCCTGAAGCTCTGTACTGCCTCGTGATATTGTACAGTAACATAATCTTAACAGTGACATTTACACAACAGAGTGCATGGCTGTCACTGAATTGGTTTATTATTTAGATTAAAACATAAGAATATAAAGTGTTTTTGACATGAGTATCTGTTTTCTTTAATTTAACCAAGCAATAAGTATACTCTGTAGATTTCATTTGGTGTAGCAATTACTTTCAAAAATATTGTCAGACAGTGCTTGTGAATCTCTGCATGTGTATGTACGTGTGTGGATTTACCTCCATGCACGTGAGCATGCATATGCTTGTGTCTGTATAAATACATGCCATTACTGTGCCTGTCTGTGCCTGTGTGCACACGGACCTCTAATTGTCAGTCTGAGCATGTGTGAGCAAGTGTGTGCCTGCGTCTGTCTGTATGTGCACATGCTGTGTTTACCACTGAAAAGAAATTCTTTTGACGTTATCACACTGCTGTTCACAGGAACGTGCTGTGTGCAAATTGGTCACCACCACGACAATGTTAAAATAGTGACTACATCTCGGGGTTTGTAAAGTTCCGAGTATGTGAACACCCAAGTCTTCCTTTCCTGACCTTGATAATATTTGTTTGCAGATGAGAAGAGCCATTGTATTAATATTCTAGTGGTCCCTGTAAATATTCTTTCATTGTGTCTCTGTTGCTGTTATGTTACAGATACAAGTTGCTCAGAAGTTTATTGAGTATCACACTCAGCTGTTTGGCTTCAGTAAGCCCAATGTTGAGTTCCTTCAAGGCTACATTGAAAATCTCAGCGATGCTGGATTGAAGGACAACAGCTTTGATATTATTATGTAAGAAAGAATTTGGATTATTTTCTTCTTATAGTCATCAGACAGTAGCAATGAAAGTATTCTTCTCTGAACCTGTGCAGGTAGAAAAATAAAGGCAGTTTCTGGTCAGATGGTTGGCTCAGTAGGTGCCAGGATTAAGTTACTCACAGCCAGACCTCCTTAACCACCCCCTTTACCTGTGATGCAAATTTCAATGAATTATGTACCTGAACCTCTAGGTCCCTGTTCTACAACACTCCCCAGGGCCCTACCATTAATTGTATAAGTCTTGCCCTTGTTTGATTCAGCAAAATGCAATACCTCGCATTTATCTAAATTAAACTCCATCCATGTGGGAGCATCCATACTGTTGCTCGGTAGGGACTCACATAGCAACAGTTCAGCTCAGCACTGTTTCTCATGGGTGATTAGGGATGGCCAGCAAATACCAGGTGAACTATTAATACCCACATCCTGTGACCAATTACCTTAAAAAAAGTTTAAACCTGCAAGTCAGATCACAAGAGAAAACGAATTGGCAGTCATTGATCTCATTGAATGACAGAGTAATGGGTTGGGCTGAATGGCCTGCTTCTGCTCTGTTTACTGGCCTTGTGGACTAGTATCAACTTTGCAAAATAGACACAAACATTGCCACAAAAGACTCTGCGGCTTTCAATGCCGGCAGTGTTGACCTTCATCAGGTTAAAGAGTTGGGAGAATAGACTGAAGAAGTTGGGACTGTTCTCTCTTGAGAGAGGAGGGCCAAGCGGAGGTTTTCAAAATCATGCGTGGGCTGGACAAAGTAGATGGCACGAGAAAGAAGTATGAGAGAGCAAACATTTACAGTGATGTGCAAATGTAGCAACGTGAAAATGCAGATCCCTTGGGTCTGGAATGCTCTGCAGGTGGAGGCTGGTTACTCAAGAGGATATTAGATAGAAGTGAGCAAAAGGCAGGAGATTGGCACTAGGTAATAGAACCAGCCCAGAAACGATGGGTCGAATACCCTCCTCCTGTGCAATAAAGCTCTGCATTAATGGGTATCTAACTTTTTAATGTTCTTTGAAGCTGGGCAATGAATATGGATGAGATTAGGATGCATGACCTTTTTGGGGCTGGCGGGGTGTCAGGGACTGGTTGGAAAATGTAAATCAGAGACAAGGAAATCTTGTCCTCAACTGATGCCCTGCTGCAATTCCCGACAAATAGCTCTGGATGGGGATCTGCATCTGGATGTTTGCAGAGGAAGCAGCTTCGTTAGAGAGTCAGGAACCAACCCTTGGACACGAACCAGGACCCAATTGGGAGTTTTGCAAGGTGGAAAATAAAGGGGCGGCCACCTGATTAGTTACAGGAGCATGACCACGGAGACGGAGGGGCGTTACCAGGGAAACGGGCCACATTCTGACCTAACTCAGTAGGCATTGCAGTGGCTGCCACCCAAGAGAGATTTTAACAATAATGAGAATCTGCAACTTCAGACTAACCTGAGAAGGTGGAGAGCTTGAGAAGGAGGGGACAGGAAGGGAAGTAAAAATTAGTGTGATTCAGATTCAGTTGCACTGCAAGAGATTTATCGTCAAAAATTCACTTCTTTAAATAAGACCAGAAGATATAGGAGCAGGCCATTCGGCCCATCAAATCTGTCCCACCATTCAATGAGGTTGTGGTTGATCTGATCATCCCCAATTTCCCGCTTTACTTCCATAACCCGTTGATTCCCTTACCCATTAAAATCTGTCTACCTCATCCTCGATAGTACTTAATGACTCAGCCTCCATTGCCTGCCATGGTAAAGAAATTTGCAACGTAGAAGCAATTCCTTATCATCTCTATCGTCAATGTGCGACCCTTTCCTCTGAGATGATGTCTCTAGTCTGAGCCTCTCCCTTAAGGGGAAACAACCTTTCCACACCTCCCCTGGCAAGCCCTGTAAGGATCCTGTATGTTTCAATAAGGCCGCCTCTCATTCTTCTAAATTCCCGTAAGCATTTTTTTAAGCTTTTTATTTGAAAGGACAAATGAGTTTTCAAGCTTAATTTTTTAGTGGGGATGAAACATTAACTGAATTAACAGAGATTATTCTCTTGATATTAAGGCAATTGTTGTTATTCCTGGTTCCATCAGTTTCGTAAATGAAACGCAGAATAAGAGCACAGCAAGATGCTAGCAGATTAATTCCGGACTGATCATTCAAAGTTTACATCTTGCACCAAAAAATATGCAGTGACAAAAATTAAACAACTTAATTACATCCTGAAATGTAGATTTACTACTTAGAAAATGAATCATTTAAAATAAGCAATGATGAATACATGGAATAATATTCCAAGGTGCCTTTAGAAACTCTCCAGATTTGGCGGTGTTGGTAAAATGGGACCTTGCCTGAAATGCTAAATCAGCGAAGAGCATTCCAGCCTCTTTTCAAGCTGCCCATCAGGGTGAGGTTATGTGTTTGTATCTGCTGCTGGATAGATTGTCCCTGTAACTATTCCACACAGCCTGCTGCACGATAGAACATAGAACATAGAACAGTACAGCACAGAACAGGCCCTTCAGCCCACAATGTTGTGCCGACTAATTTCTGCTCTCCCTACAGCAGTGTCTGTGGCTGCGTTTACACTACTGTAGTGTTGATACTGAGTCCGACTTTGTAGCCAGTCTGACCTGTGTGAAGTGTGAGCCTGTTGACCGCTCCACCCTGAGTGGAGTGGAAAAAGCCAGATCCACACCTCCTCCCCTCCCCCGAAGTGGAGGGAGCCTGACGTCCCAGCCTGGACTGGCAGGAGCCTGACTTCGCTCTGAGTGGAGGGATTTTCTGATATTTGCACTTCCAGGTGCTGCTGTGATTGCAATTCAGCTGGATATGACGTTTGAGCTTCCCGTTTGTCCGGGTATATGTCCTCGGGTGTCATATATTAAACCAATCTTACAGAGGGGAACAGAGATTGTAGGGACTGCATTTCTGAAGAAGGGTCTAGACCCGAAATGTCAGCTTTCCTGCTCCTCTGATGCTGCTTGGTCTGCTGTGTTGATCCAGCTCTACACCTAGTTATTACAGAGAGAAACAGTTTTGTTTTGTTTTCTTTCAGATCAAACTGTGTGATTAACCTGTCGCCTGATAAAAAGGCTGTGCTGAAAGAAGCTTATCGAGTGTTAAAGGTATGCACACCGTGTTCCCCCAGTGTCTGAGAATTTGCTGCTGTGTTTGGAGAACAGATTGTTGCCTTGAGCTGCCTATTTGTTATTGCCCTGGGTCAGTCGCTGCTCTGCTTTCCTTCACAAAGCTGGTCGTCTGCCTGGGTGTTAGAAAAATGCCCCTCCCAGTTTAGCAGTTGTGGTATTCCAGCCCAGTCTCCACAGCATTGAATGGAAGGATATGGAGGTTCTGCTTCAGTTATGTAGATCATTGGTGAGACCACAGCTGGGGTACTGTGTACGGCACTGGTCGCTATACTTATGGAAGGATGTTAATATGTTGGAAGCAGTTCAGAGAATGTTTACTAGATCTTATTGAAGGGCTGAATGGCTGACTGTTGTTCCTTGTTCATATGTCAATTGCACAGATGCGCGACCCATTGTAATTATGGACGAATAACATAGGTTCTTACGAACAAATGCTGACATGGAATGCTTTGTCCAATATTAGGATGGGGGAGAAATGTACTTTAGTGACATCTATGCTGATTGCAACCTTCCAGAAGCTATAAGAACACACAAGATTTTGTGGGGTAAGTGGCAAAGGAACATGATTATTTTGTAGCAGTGGTAAATGTTCCAGAGAAATTGATTCAAATTCCATATTCTTCCAATTGCTCATGCGAGGACAATGTCCATCTTATTGAGAGCCAATGAGTGAAGGATGGAGATCCAGAGGACAGGGCATTGCCAATTTTGAGGAGATTTAAGAAAGGAGAAAGGGGGCGACTCCAGGGTGGGAGCAAAGGGAGTGTGAGTGATGTATTTTGGAATATTCAGAGATAGTGGGAACTGCCAATGCTGGAGAATCTGAGATAACAAGGTGTAGAGCTGGATGCACACAGGAGGCCAAGCAGCATCAGAGGATCAGGAAGGCTGACGTTTCGGGCCTTGACCCTTCTTCAGAAATTAGGGGAGGGGAAGGGGGTTCTGTAATAAATAGAGAGAGAGGGGGAGGTGGATGGAAGATGGATAAAGGAGCAGATCGGTGGAGAGAAGACAGACAGGTAAAGGAGGTGGGGATGGAGCCTGTAAAGGTGAGTGTAGGTGGGGAGTTAGGGAGGGGCTTGGTCAGTCCAGGGAAGATGGACAGGTCAAGGAGGCGGAATGAGGCTGATAGGTAGGAGGTGGGGGTGGGGCTTGAGGTGGGAGGAGGGGATAGGTGGGAGGACAGGCTCTGGGAGGCGGGGGCGAGCTGGGCTGGTTTTGGAATGTGGTCGGGGATGGGAGATTTTGAAGCTTGTGAAGTCCACATTGATACCGTTGGGCTGCCGGGTTCCCAAGCGAAATATGAGTTGCTGTGGGAAGGGGAGTTGAAATGGTTGGCGACTGGGAGGTGCAGCTGTTTAGTGCGAACCGAGAGTAGGTGTTCCACAAAGTGGTCCCCAAGCCTCCGCTTGGTTTCCCCAATGTAGAGGAGGCCACAACAGGAACAGCGGATGCAGTATACTACGTTGGCAGATGTGCAGGTGAACATCTGTTTAATGTGGAAGGCCCTCTTGGGGCCTGGGATGGAGGTGGGGGGGCGGGGGGAGGTATAAGGGCAAATGTAGCACTTCCTGTGGTTGTAGGGAAAAGTGCCAGGAGTGGTCGGGCTGGACGGGAGTGCAGAGCGGACAAGGGAGTCACGGAGAGAGTGGTCCCTCTGGAGTGCAGGTAACGGTAGGGAGGGAAAAATGTCTTTGGTGTTGGGATCGGATTGCAGATGGCGGAAGTGTCGGAGGATGATGCGTTGGAGGTTGGTGGGCTGGTACGTGAGGACGAGGGGAATTCTGTTTTGGTGGTGGTTACGGGGAGGAGGTGTGAGGGATGAGTTGTGGGAATTGCAGGAGACGCGGTCGAGGGCGTTCTCGACCACTGTGGGGGTGGAAGTTGCGGTCCTTGAAAAACGAGGACATCTGGGATGTCCGGGAGTGGAATGCCTCATCCTGGGAGCGGATGCGGCAGTGGCAGTTGTCGCTGTTGTCAGCTGTGCAGCAAACTGCAGGAGTGAGCTGTCTGCTTCATGTAGAACCTTCTGGATTTTGACTTCCAGCCGCTGAAGAGTTCATTACCCCCACCCTCCTGTGCCCTCTGCCGCAGCATTGATTTTGCTGGTTTAAAGTTGAGGGAGCGAAACAAAAAGGAAAAATGTGGATGTGGATGAAACTACCAGGTTTAACTTGATGAACCACCGATGTTGTGTGCCCAGCTTGTGCGTTTTTGACCTCAATATGTCTGTGAGTACCTTTGTCAATCTTACCTTTGACTTCAGGTGAGCACAGGGCAGCAAAGGAGAGCAAATCACTTGTCCAGGTCCGCAGGGCTTTGGCTAAGACCTAGCGATGGGTTGCCAGGCTGGTTTTTGTTGTGAACCTTGTGGTAACCTGCCTTCAGTAACCGGGTAACACGATGTATTCTGTCCGCTGAACTTAGTCTGATCATCTCTGTTCAGGCGAATGTCTCGGAGGAGCTCTGTGGTGGAAAGATCTCTTCACAATCGCAGAGGAAGTGGGATTCAGTACCCCTCACCTCGCCGCTGCCAAGAGAATTAGTGTGACGAATGCAGAGCTCAAGGAAATTGTTGGTAAGAACTCAAGGATTGACAGATCGGTGTTTGCGTTCCAACGTATTGCCTTCAATCCGGGCTGCTGTTTCTCCGAATGTTTCCCAACGTGACTTGTGTTTTCTCCCTCACGTTTTTGTGTGAGCCTAGCCATTGGGGGAGGGTTTCGGGGAACGGGGTTGAGCGAGGTGCAGGCAGATGTTCCCTGGAAAGGAAGAAGCAGGCTCTGAGATCAGTCTCTTCAAGTTGCCTCCTCATCAGCAGACACAAGTGTAGGGAGTTCCAGGGGGCCGTTTGGAAATCTGGCCCGAGTCCATGATACCGTGGCTGCCTCTCAGCCTACAGCCCGAAAATCTTATCTGGTGGCCCTCATTTGGAAAGTACTGAGTTAGAGCAATAGAATCCCTATAGCATGGAAGCAGGCCGTTCAACCCAGTGAGTCCATACCGACCCACTGAAGAGCATCCCTCCCAGACCCACCCCCTCACCCTATCACTGTAACCCTGCTAACCCACCCAGCCTGTACATTTCTGGACACTGTGCGACAATTTAGCATGGCCAATCCACCCTAACTTGCATATCTTTGGACTGTGGAAGGAAACCGGAGCACCCGGAGGAAACCCACGCAGACCCGGGGAGAATGTGCAAACTCCACACAGACGGTCACCTGAGGCTGGAATCAAACCCAGGCCCCTGGTGTTATGAGGCAGCCATGCTAACCACTGAGCCACCGTGCAATGACCAGGGTTAACTTAAACTTCTTCAGTGGAGGAGATGGTGTAGTGGTGATGTTAATCGTAGTAATTGAGTCCCAGGTTATACTGCAGGGGCATGGCTTCGAATCCTGATGGTCAGATTTGAATTCAATGAAAAGCTAGTCTCATGCCCTTTAGGGAGGGAAATCTGCCATCCTTACCTGGTCTGGCCTACATGTAAATCCAGACCCTGAGCAATGTGGTTGACTCCTAATTGCCCTCTGGACAATACATACTGGCTTAACCACAGATGTCCACATTCTGTAAACGAATAAAAGAAGACGATATTCTATGCAGAAACTGACATCCAGTCCCATCAGGCTTTCCTCAGGAGCCAAAGATCACAGGCTGTTTTGAGAACGTGTGTTGCTGTATGTGGGCTGTTGGGTGCAGCTTGTTTCCAAATGAATCTGCTGCTTGCAAGTTTTCTGATGTGGATGCAGCCAAAACAAATGTGTTTTGCCTTTTGGAGTGGAGCCTTGAATGTGACCCACACGCTGGTCATATCAGCAGCAGCAGGCAGAGTCAATCCTTTCTTACCTTGTGTTAGAATTGATCATTTTGTTTTTCTCTTCGTCTCCAAAACCTTGAAGATCTAATGTGTTTTGAAGATAATTGCTGGGATGAGGGGAGCGAGTAGGAGGCAAGTTTTGAATAGCAGTCAAGGATTGCTGGTGTTAGCTGGTGCTTGTTTTGTCTATCGAGAGCTGTTTATCTGTGTGATGAGCCTTTGTGTATTTTGTTAGACTGAATGCTGAGAGAGCTGGCATTTATATAGCACCTTTCTTGGCCATCCCAAAGTGCTTTTCAGCTGATCTTTAATACTTTTCTGAGGTAGTCACTGTTGTAAGGTGTCAACCAATCCTCCCCACAGCCTGCACCCTGATCATCTGTTCTTGGGAAGCTGCCCCTAGGCCGGGAGAGCTCTCCTGATATTCTTCAGAATAGTTCCGTGAGATCTTTTACATCAGGGAGGGCGGGTTTAGCTTCAGATTTGTACCCCACTCAGAAGATGGCACCGTGGGCAGCCCGTCAGGACTGCAGTGGGAGCATCAGTGTAGATTTATGTGCAGAGGGAGGGTCAGGAGTGGAGTTTGAACTGACAAACGTGTGATTCTAAGGTGAGCTGTCGCTGCTGTCTTCATTGTCTGACTGTAAACTCAAACTCTATAACAGCTGTGACCAAGAGTCAACACACCACTAGTGCCATACACATTCAAAAACATTCATAAACTGTGATGTTTAAAAGATGGAGCGTTTTATTTAATATTTCCATGGGATGTGGGCCCTGTTGGCAAGGGCACGTCATTGTCTATCGCTTTAATTACTGGAGATTGTCTTGGAAACCAACAATGTCAGAGGTAATAAGTCACATCACTGTGGGCCTGGAGTCACTTGTAGGCCAGACCAGGTAAGAACAGGCAGATTTCCTTCCCTGAAGGACATTGGTGAATGAGGTCAGTTCTTTTTTAAACGAGTTTTAGTGACTGTACTATGGCCGTCATCACTGACACTTGCTCCATAGAAAATGGGAGCTGGAGTAGGCCCTTAGGCCTTTCGAGCCTGCTGCACCATTCAATTTGACTATCCAACTCTATTTTTCTTAGACATCCATGTCCAATGACTTGAGGCTAAACAGCAAAGGCAATTAGTTGTGAAAGTTCATTTTCTGGTCTGCGATAACACAGTGTGGAGCTTGAGGCACGAAGCAGGCCAGGCAGCATCAGAGGAGCAGGAAAGTTGACGTTTCAGGACCCTTCTTAGAAATGGAGAGGGGGAAGGAAGTTCTGAAATAAATAGTGAGAGGAGAGTGGGGTGGGGGGGAAGAGAGAGTGTGGGGGGAAGAAGAGAGAGTTGGGGGGAAGGGAGAGTGGGGGTGAGGGAGAGAGAGCGAGTGGTGGGGTGAAGACAGAATTGGGGGAGGGAAGAGAGAGCAGGGGGGAGGGAAGAGAGAGAATAGCCTTATGAATAACACTCACATCCCAAGAAAGAACAAAGAACAGCCATGGAACAAATGATGCTCATAATGCTGAATTTACTGAGAGGGATCTGGTTGTCCTGGTGCAAGAAACACAAATGGCTAGTCTGTATGCAGTTAAGGACGTTAATGGAATGTTATAATATTTTGAAAAGTGAATTGAATATAAATATATGTGAAGTTATGTTTCAGTTCTGCAGGGTATTGGTGAGCCCAAACGTGTACAATACTCATCACCTAATGAAAGAAAGTATCTAACTGTGTTGGAAGGAGATCAGAGTATATTTCAGAGTATATTTGCTAGACTACTAACTAGATAAGCACATTGCTTTACGAGGAATGGTTGGACAGGCTAGGCTTATATCCCCTGGAGTTTCTCCTGAGGTGAAAAAGGTACTGAGCTGCTTTTTTTTGAACCAGTACATTCTTCATGATCTTTAACCACCCATGGTGCTGCTAAGGATGGAGCCGGGGGTGGTGTTCCCATGCACATCTCCTCCTTTGTCCCTCTAGATGGTCGAAGGTACTGTCCTGCCCTCACTGCTCACCTGGCTGATGATACCGTCAGAATCAGAGATGTGAGGAGGGAGATTTTCTTTTTATTCTTCCATGGGTGTCACTGGCAAAAACAACATTTTGTTGCCTGTCCCCTGGGTGTGGAGTCACATGTAGACCAAACCAAGTTAAAATGGCAGAGTTCCTTCCTGAAAAAAACTCAGCGAACGAGAAAGGGTTTTAACAACAATCGATGATAATATTGCGCTTACCTTCACTAAGACTAGCTTTTCAGTTTCAGATTTTATGAATTTAAATTTGAATTCTGCCATCTGCTGTGATGGGATTTGGGCCTGTTTTAATTGGATGGTTGTCACATCGACATAATGAGCCAATGTCCCCATTATGTGCTGAAACATTCTGTAATCATATGACAGTGTCACGTGAGTCTCTCTGTCCCTTTGCGCTCTCTCTCCCCTCATCTCCCTCTCTCCCTTCAACCACCCCCTCCCATATTCTGTCTGTCTGTCTCTCACAAAGTCTGCTACCTCTCTCTTCCCCCACCTCTCTCTTCCTCCTCCGCCCACCACTCTCCTCCTCCTCCGCCCACCACTCTCTTCTTCCTCCGCCCACCACGCTGTTGCTCCTCTGCCCACCACGCTGTTGCTCCTCTGCCCACCACGCCCTTGCTCCTCCGCCCACCACGCTCTTTTCTTCCCCCAACCCCCTATCCCTCACCCGGCCCCCTTCCTCCCCCACCCCTGCGTGTCTCTCTCTCTCTCTCTCTCTCTATCCCCCCCCACTCCGTGCCTGGTAAAGCTGTCTACTCTCACTCACAGATTAATGTATGCTCATCACCTCCTAAATCCTCCAGCTGCCACAATGTGCTCATTATTCAAATTTATGTCACGGTAAAGCGGTAGAAAATTTTAAGTTTCAGTTTCCAGCTGAGATGATTGTTGTAATTTTTACTTCAGACCATTTCAAATGTTCTTTTCTCTCCTCTTAGGAGACTTCAAGTTTGTTTCTGCCATGTACAGATTGTTTAAAATCCCAGCCAGCTGTGCGAAAGAAAAATGCTGCGTAACGTACAATGGATCAATCCGAGGCTTTAAAGAAAAGCTGGAGTTTGATGTCAACTACACTTTTAATGTAAAGCTCAGGTTTCAAATCCCAATCTGTTCAAGATTTACAACTAGAAATGGTTTTGATTATCCGAGAGGGTACGATAATACGGACACTGGACTGGGAAATCAGAGGCCACTGGTGAAAATCCTCATAGTTCCAGAGGATCACTGGACTGTTCTGAGAGAGAGAGAGAGAGAGAGGGAGGGAGGGAGGGAGATAGAGCGCGGCAAGTGGTGGTGGTTCCACCTGGAGGTCACCGTGCCTGAGGTGAGAGGCTAAGATTTAGAGAAGGTAACCCCAGCTGTTGCGGGAGTTAAAGCCATGCTGATGGTGTAATTCCTCGCAAACCAGCTGTCCAGCCATCTGAGCTAACCGATCCCTAAAGGACTGGACTGAGAATGCTCAGGGGCCAGTGGATTGAGAACCCAGGGTACGACCCAGACGTATGAGTTCAAGTTGAACTAGGGATAGTTGAGGAATTTTTTTTAAAGAAAGCAAAATCTAGAATTTTTACGTGTGCTAGAATCAGTAATGGTGATTGTGAAACTAAAAATCCATCTGGGTCACAGTTTCCCATCAGGAAAGACAGTTTGTCATCTGTACCCGTTGGACCCTCGCTGTGACTCCCAGACCCGAAATAATGTGATTAGTTCTTCATTCTGAAGGGGATCTAGCAAGCCGTTCAGATCTATTCAGTCTTCTCAAGGGCAGCTGAACATTGGCAACCAATGCTGGCCATTCTCACGTCTTGTGAAACCAAGCTGTTGAGGTGTAAGAAAGCTCAAAACGAATGAATTCCAAGAAGGAGCAGTGAACTGACCAGACAGTGACCCTTCACAGCTGACTGTACAATTCTGGTCACCACAGTACGAGAAGCATGTGGATGCTTTGGAGAGGGTACAGAAATAGTTTATCAGGATGTTCCCTGGTATGGAGGGCATTAGATATGAAGAAAGATTGGATAGACTGGGTTTGTTTTCACTGGAACACAGGAGGTTTAGGGGCGACCTGATGGAGGGTTATAAAATCATGAGAGGCATGGATAGGGTGAATAGCAAAGGCCTTTCCCCAGTGCAGGTGAGTCCAAAACTAGAAGGGTATAGGATTAAGGTGAGAGGGGAAAGATTTGAAAAGGACCTAAGGGGAACTTTATCGTGCAGAGGGTGGTGTATGCAAGGAATGAGCTGCCAGAGGAAGTGGTGGAGGCTGGTACAGGTGCAACATTTAAAAGGCATCTGGATGGGAATATGAATAGGAAGGGTTTAGAGTGAAATGGGCCAAATGCTGGCAAATGGGACTAGATTAATTTAGGATATCTGGTCAGCATGGACGAGTCCTGAAAGGCCTTTTCTGTGCTATACATTTCTATGACTGTAAGGTGCTTATCAATTAGAAAATGTGCATAGAAACTAGCTGAGTCTTTCGCCGTTCTATCCACTTGATCACAGTTTGCAGAACCTCCTCTTCCCTCATGGCCTCATCCTGTGTCCTTTGTAAACCATCTAACCTTATTTCCTGTACCCACTTGCTGTGGTAGCGAGGTTTTGACATGGTATGGCTTGCCTTATGACCACCTTTTCAGCTCCTTCTGAATTTAACGCTGTTTTTTGAATTCCTGTTGCTCAGGAAGGTGAGGTGGTAACTGTGGATGAAGAGGTGGCAGCAATTCTCCAGGCATCGCGATTTGCTCGTGCATTCAGCATTAAACCAGTTGGGAAAGTGGCTGCATGTTCTGGAGAAGATACACCCACAAAATCAAAGGTAAAAGCAATTGAAATTTATAACGGGGATAATGGGAACTGCAGATGCTGGAGAATCCAAGATAACAAAGTGTGGAGCTGGATGAACACAGCAGGCCAAGCAACATCTCAGGAGCACAAAAGCTGACGTTTCGGGCCTAGACTGATGAAGGGTCTCGGCCGAAACGTCAGCTTCTGTGCCCTTAAGATGCTGCTTGGCCTGCAGTGTTCATCCAGCTTCACACTTTGTTTTCTTGAAATTTATAACGAGTCATTCAGCCTGTCCCCCAAACAGGCAGCAGTGCTGAAATCCTGAGTGAGGGTGAATTTTAGCCGGAGAATGGCAAGGTGTGTGTTCCCTAGAATTTACAGCACTGAAACAGACCACTCAACATGAGAAGCATTTTGGCCTGTTCCAAGCCTACTTCAGCTTTCCCTATTAGCCAACCATTTATCCCTCTATTCCACGTACACTGAACTAAAGGGTGGGCACAGTGCAGGTCATTCAGCTCAGTTGACTGGAAGGCAATGGAGGGTGATGCCAGCAGCATGGGTTCAACCCTTGTACCAGTCGATGTTACCATGCAGGATTGTGGCTTCCCAGCCTCAGCCATCTAATGAGACATGGTGACCCTCAAGCTAAACTCCCTTCTAGTGTCTGTAATGAGAAAATAGACCTCTCGGACTGTGACAACTTTAGTTTGCACTTAAACACCACCCTTTAAATATAGCTGTGCTCCTCACCTCAACTGCTGTATGTTGTTTCGTCAAACAGCAGAGATGTGTTGTGTTGTATAGTGGATCAGAGAGGAGAGAGCAGCAATGTTAGCTGTGACAAGTGTTCATTAGACACAGTGAAGAAAGCACACAATAGAGACAGAGGCACCCCGATACACAAAGAGCAAGGGTAGAAGATAACTGAGTCAGATTTTCCCCAGAGTCACCACCCCGACTTGGAAATATGTTGCTGTTCCTTCAACGTCACTGGGTCAAAATCCTAGAATTCCCTCCCTCTGAGTGCTGTAGCACATGGACCGCAGCAGTTCCTGGAGGCAGTCCCCACCAACTGCTGTGCAGAGCTATTTATTCATCTCTGAAACAATCATGATACTGATGACTGGATTTAATCTCCAGGGTGATTAAGGAAGGATTATAAATACAAATGACGATCCTCATATCCCGTGATCAAGTACGTTTTTTCTTAAAACCCTGGGAGATTTTCTTTTAAAAGCTTGGTGGTCTCTCAGCCTGGCACAGTTTCGGTGGCGCCCTCCAGTGTCTCAGTGATTCCAGAACAATCTTCCAGCCTTGTGAAGCCAGGCACAGTCTGGATCAAAGCCCAATGCAGACTGGAGGCTAGGTGGTCTGGGCGGGAACACCGTTTCTCTGTACTTTTTTGTCTCTATGTTACAACTCATTCCTAAATCTGCATTGCTGGACCTTTTTTCACTTCTCTAACTTTGCAAGAACTGTTCCTGGAAAAGCTGTACCTAGGGACCTTTGTACCTGAGATGGTGCCACAAACAGCGACTTGTACGCTTTTCCCTGCACACATTGAAGTGCGTGTGACAATAAAGCTAGTTCTAATTCTTAAAGGAAAAAAAGATAGTGGATTCATCTGTCTGATAGCTGTGGTTTTCACCTGAAAGAACACGGCTCAAAATGAACAATCAGATGTACGATATATATTTTGTGGATTTTGTTTTGGGCTCTGAACGGAGTGCAGCAAACATTTGCCAGACTGATTCCTCAGGGAGTGCGGGGTGGCTCTCATAGAAACTTGTAAAATTCTACTGGAATTAGACAGGGTAAATGCAAGAGCGGTGTTCTAGGGAATCCAGAACCAGGGGTCACAGTTTATATGGGAGGCTGTTTCGGACTGAGGTGAGGAAAGATTTCTTGAATCTCAGAGTGGGGAGCCTGTCAAATTTTCTGCCACAGAAAGCAGTTAACATCAATACTTTAAATGTTTTCAAGGAGTTGGATATGAATTATGGGGCTAAGAGGATCAAATGGTATGGGGGAGAAACTAGGGACAGGTGACTGCGTTGGATGATCAGCCATGATCATGGTGAATGGGGGAGCTGGCTCGAGGGTCTGAATGGCCTACTCCTGCTCCTATTTCCTACATTTCTGTGTAAAGTTAACAATAAGTTAAAATGTTTACTGAGATAATTTACAGTACATAGTAAGCCCCAAGGATGTAGAAAGGCAGTGGACAGAGGGAAAATTTTGGCAACAATAAAATTAGTCCAGGATGCATAAAAAGAATATCAAAACTTTGAATTTCTAGATCTTTTTAACTATGAAAGGGTGGAGAGGCTGAATGGCTGTGAGAGTTGAGACTGTCAGACATTATGTGAGTGTATTACACTGCAGACGTTCCCCGTCATTGATTACAGAATGCAACATACAGTTCAAGACAGAAACTGTTTCCATTCAATTTGAAACATGAAGTATTGCTCCACACAATTACGATTAGATACAAATTCTGCGTCCTGCTGCATTCTCTAATCTCGTTAACCTGTGCCACAGTTAAGGCTGGTGTGAGTCTGATTGTGTTGGATTGGAACAGGATAATGCTGATAAACGTTTGTTTCTGTGTCACACAATGACTCGGGCACTCTCCAGTATCCCATTGCAATGATAATAAAGTGTGAAGATGGATGAACACAGCAGGCCAAGCAGCATCTCAGGAGCACAAAAGCTGATGTTTCGGGCCTAGAGCCTTCATCAGAGAGGGGGATGGGGACAGGGTTCTGGAATAAATAGGGAGAGAGGGGAGCGGACCGAAGATGGATAGAGGAGAAGAGAGGTGGAGAGGAGAGTATAGGTGGGGAGGTAGGGAGGGGATAGGTCAGTCCAGGGAAGACGGACAGGTCAAGGAGGTGGGATGAGGTTAGTAGGTAGGAAATGGAGGTGCGGCTTGAGGTGGGAGGAAGGGATGGGTGAGAGGAAGAACAGGTTAGGGAGGCAGAGACAGGTTGGACTGGTTTTGGGATGCAGTGGGGGGAGGGGAAGAGCTGGGCTGGTTTTGGGATGCAGTGGGGGAAGGGGAGATTTTGAAGCTGGTGAAGTCCACATTGATACCATTGGGCTGCAGGGTTCCCAAGCGGGAATATGAGTTGCTGTTCCTGCAACCTTCGGGTGGCATCATTGTGGCACTGCAGGAGGCCCATGATGGACATGTCGTCTAAAGAATGGGAGCGGGAATTGAAATGGTTTGCGACTGGGAGGTGCAGTTGTTTATTGTGAACCGAGTGGAAGTGTTCTGCAAAGCGGTCCCAAGCCTCCCGCTTGGTTTCTCCAATGTAGAGGAAGCCACACCGGGTACAATGGATAAGGTATACCACATTGGCAGATGTGCAGGTGAACCTCTGCTTAATATGAAAAGTCATCTTGGGGCCTGGGATAGGGGTGAGGGAGGAGGTGTGGGGGCAAGTGTAGCACTTCCTGTGGTTGCGGGGGAAGGTGCCGGGTGTGGTGGAGTTGGAGGGGAGTGTGGAGCGGACAAGGGAGTCGCGGAGAGAGTGGTCTCTCCGGAAAGCAGACAAGGGTGCTCCACACAACCAGCCCAGCTCTTCCCCTCCCCTCCACTGCATCCCAAAACCAGCCCAACCTGTCTCTGCCTCCCTAACCTGTTCTTCCTCTCACCCATCCGTTTCTACCACCCCAAGCCGCACCTCCATTTCCTACCTACTAACTTCATCCCATCTCCTTGACCTGTCCGTCTACCCTGGACTGACCTATCCCCTCCCTACCTCCCCAC
The DNA here is from genome assembly GCF_030684315.1 of Stegostoma tigrinum. Taxonomy (NCBI): domain Eukaryota; kingdom Metazoa; phylum Chordata; class Chondrichthyes; order Orectolobiformes; family Stegostomatidae; genus Stegostoma; species Stegostoma tigrinum. Next base: position 8,145,076 of record NC_081373.1, read on the forward strand.
CTATACTCTCCTCTCCACCTAACTTCTTTTCTCTCCATCTATCTTCTTTTCTCTCCATCTTCAGTCTGCCTCCCCCTCTCTCCCTATTTATTCCAGAACCCTCACCCCATCCCCCTCTCTGATGAAGGGTCTAGGCCCGAAACGTCAGCTTTTGTGCTCCTGAGATGCTGCTGGGCCTGCTGTGTTCATTCAGCTTCACACTTTATTACCTTGGATTCTCTAGCATCTGCAGTTCCCATTATCACTGATCCCATTGCAATAACCCCATTTTGTCTCCCAGAGTGTTATTTTGAGGTGGGACTGGCAGGATAGAGATGAGCTTGGTGGAGGAGTGGGGATTGGTGATGGGAATGGGTGGGAGAGGCGGGATAGAGGTGAGCTTGGTGGAGGAGTGGGGATTGGTAATTGGTGATGGGAATGGGTGGGAGAGGCAGGATAGTGGTGAGCTTGGTGGAGGAGTGGGGTTTGGGGATTGGTGATGGGAATGGGTGGGAGAGGCGGGATAGAGGTGAGCTTGGTGGAGGAGTGGGGATTGGTGATTGGTGATGGGAATGGGTGGGAGAGGCGGGATAGAGGTGAGCTTGGTGGAGGAGTGGGGATTGGTGATGGGAATGGGTGGGAGAGGCAGGATAGAGGTGAGCTTGGTGGAGGAGTGGGGATTGGTGATGGGAATGGGTGGGAGAGGCGGGATAGAGGTGAGCTTCGTGGAGGAGTGGGGATTGGTGATGGGAATGGGTGGGAGAGGCGGGATAGAGGTGAGCTTGGTGGAGGAGTGGGGATTGGTGATGGGAATGGGTGGGAGAGGCAGGATAGAAGTGAGCTTGGTGGAGGAGTGGGGATTGGTGATGGGAAGGGCTGGGAGAGGCAGCTGTGGAGCAGAACACACTCTTGTCCTGACTTCACACAGACACTTACAAACACTGGGTGGAGGAGTTTTGGATTCTGTTAGTTGGGGGAATGGCCTCTCGGGAGAGCAGCAGCTGCTAGGGCAGTCGCACCTCATCGGGCACAGGCGTATAACAGGGAGGGTTAAAGTGTAGATCAGTATCGATAGGGGGGACTATATGGTCAGAGACACAGTGAGACATTTCTGTGGCCACAAGGTGAAACCCCAGGGCAGTGTGCTGTCTCCCTGGTGTCAGGGTGAAAGATGCCTTTGAGCAGGCACGGGGGGGCATTAGGAAGGGAGAGGGTCAGCAGCCAGAGGCTATGGTCCATATTGGTACCCACAACATTGGCAGAAAGAGAGATGAGGTCCTGCAAAGGGAGCTAGGGAGGAAAATAAAAAGCAGGACCTCAAGAGTTGCAATCTTGGGATTACTCCCTTGTCATGCATCAGTGAGGCGAGGATTAGGAAGGACTTCCAGTTAAACCTGTGGCTAAACAGTTGCTGTCATTTGGGATTTCTTCCAGGGCAGAAGGGACCTGTACAAAAGACCGGTACGGGTTGCACCTGAACTGGAGGGGCACCAGTATCCTGGCAGAATGATTTGCTAGTGCCACTGGGGAATGTTGAAAGCAGTGGTTGGAAGGCGGGAACTAGAGCAGAACTGTGGAGTGATTGAGAAGAAGGTAGAAATTAAGTCAAATCTAATAGCAAGAACAGGTAGGGCCAGGTTAATGAACATGGTGGGACTGCTGTTTCCTGGACGGGAGTATATTAGCTATGAGGGAGAAGTTGGATTGTTATTTCTAGAACATCAGTGGCTGAGGGACGACCCTACAGAAGGATATAAAATGATTAGAGGCTTAGATAGGGTGGACAGTTGGACTTTCTCTCCCAGGATTGAAATGTCTAATACTAGGGGGCATAGGTTTAAGGGAAGAGGGGGACAGTTTAAAGGAGATGTGCAAGAAATTTTACACAGAGGGTGGTAGGTGCCTGGAACACACTGCCAGAGGAGCTGGGAGAAGCAGATATGATAGCAATGTTTAAGTAGTATTTAGGTAGACACATGAACAAGCAGAGAATAGAGGGATACAGACCATTGGCAGGTAGATGGGATTAATTTAGAATGGCATTGTGGTCAGCACAGGCATGTTAGGCCGAAGGGCCTGTTCCTGCGTGGTTGTACTTTCTATGGAACGCTGTCTATAGTTTGGAAAATAATGATGCTGCTTTGGCCAATCTGGCAGCTGCTCGAATAATTTCAGCACAGTTTGGTAATCAGCTGTTACACACAGCCTTGTTTCACTCGTTCTGATACACAGAACAACAACCTCAGCTAATATTGAAATAGCATCTTTTCACGTCAAAAGATGGGAGGCTTCATGGCACAGTGCAAGCCAGAGGCTTTAGGTTCAAATCCCACTGCAGGACTTGATGGCCACAGAATGTGCATTTATAACTAATGAAGCACATCAGTTAGCAGCCTGGAAATCTTTTCGGTATGTTTGTGGCTGGTAGGAAGAGCTGGGGGGGTTTCAGTGAACTGTGTACTAGGTGCACTGCTCTAGTCACCCCATGTCCCCCAAGGGACTCCATGTTTGTGCCATAAGTTCCAATGGAAGCAGGCTCCCACTGGAAGAGGAATGTAAGCATAAGGAGGTACGAAGCCATGGAGCATGGTGGGTGAGATGTTTCAAAAGGGGACATTGCTTGGATAGGACTGTGCCAGTAAGGTGTACTCAGAGCCATGCTTTCCAGACCTAGTTATGTAGCAGCCTTTAACTCCCTGCTACAAAAGCAAAGTCCCTGGAAAAGCTCAGCAGGTCTGGCAGCATCTGTGGAGGAGAAAACAAGAGTTCTGACGAAGGGTCACCAGACCCGAGAAGTTAACTCTGTTTCTTCCTCCACAAATGCTGCCAGACCAGCTGAGCTTTTCCAGCAACTTTGCTTTTGTTCCTGATTTACAGCATCCGCAGTTCTTTTGGTTTTTAACTCGCTGCTATTCTGGTCTCCAGTTAAATAAAAACTGAAAGAACTGCGGATGCCGTAAATCAGGAACAAAAACAGAAGTTGCTGGAAAAGCTCAGCAGGTCTGGCAGCATCTGTGGAGGAGAAAACAGAGTTAACATTTTGAGTCTGGTGACCCTTCCTCAGAACTGATGGTCGCTGGGAAAACGTCGGTTTGTGTGCATAACATAGGGAAATGGCTGGGGTAAGGAGTAAACGATAGGATAGAGCCCAAAGAGAGAGAAAGACAGTTGGACAGATAAAGGAGTTGCTAACGATCAGGCCGGGAGGGTTAATGGGGACGGTTAGTGACAACGGAGGGTAAGTAGAGGCAGGCTGTGTGGTAACAAGGCCTGGTGTGTGGGGTAAGGGGCTGGGACATGGGAGAGTTTAGGTCCTAAACTATTGACCTTAATATGAGTCCAGAGGGCTCTATCCTATCGTTTACTCCTTACCCCACCCACCTCCCTATGTTATGCACACAAACCGACGTTTTCCCAGCCACCATCAGCTCTGAGGAAGGGTCACCGGACTCAACATGTTAACTCTGTTTTCTCCTCCACAGATGCTGCCAGACCTGCTGAGCTTTTCCAGCAACGTTGGTTTTGCTCCTAATGCAGTTCACTGACAACACTTTTAGCAGAAGGCATTGTCAATCCCCACTCACCTTTTCCTCTGTGCTGTGCAGGGATTGGGTTAGCTCAGTCTATTGGACAGCTGCTTTATGACACAGAGTGACGCTAACAGCTTCCCTCATTGGCTGAGGTAACCATCTCCTCTTCAACCTCTCCCCTCGCCTGAGGCATGGTGACCCTCAGGTTAAACTACCACCAATCATCTCTCTGTCTAATAACAGAGCAATCTTCCTGGACTATAGCAGCTTTACGTTCTTCTGTGTCAAACAGCTAAGATCTTATTTGCTTTAACCAATTATTGTCTCTCTTTTTCTTTTCAAAATTTATATAAATTCCCTTTTACTTTAAAAAGCTAACATTTTCCAAATGGTTCCTGTAATATGAACCAAGCAACTACAACAAATGTTGTTTTGTCTCCAGTGTCGACAGTGTGCCACAGAAAGGGATCAGCTGGTGAATAGCAGTGTATTAACAGAGGCATACTGGTACAGTCTCTTCTTGAACATTGTGTATTTGCTGTGAAGCTGGGCAAGAAAACATCACTATCTAATAACGCAAACAAAGCTATGCAGACAACACAGTAACGTTGGAAATGCAAAACTGTGCGCGCTGCTGGTGGTGTAGAGTGAAAGGGAAGAGTCATACTGGACTCGAAACTGAGTTTCTGCAGCTCTTTTATTTTCCCTTTTGCAGCAGTCACAGTTCTTTGCTTTCCTGTTAGCCCTTAATATCTTAAATTGGCAGATTTAGTCCAGTTATCAGGTTGACAGGTTTGCAAATTCCACAGGATCTTATGTCGTGGTGTGTTTTTTAAAATAATATGCCAGTGGGTATGTGCAATTGATGTATTTCGAAAATGGCACTCAGATTTTGCAGGGTGGCCATTTGTTTTATCGTTTTACTGGCGTACTTTGGGGTGTGTCACCCATCAAGTTAGTGCTGCTTTTGGATTGTGGTTTGATGGAGAGACTTTGCATTCCCATTGTGTGTGAGGGAGATTGACGACGGATACTGAATATTTATCTTTGTTATCACCATCTGGACTTGGCTGACAGTTGCATCATGATCACACCAGCGGGCTGATAATTTAGGGGCCCTCACCAAAACTCTGGAGTCCCACCACGGCCGCTGGTGAATTCTAATAAGATGTCAGCAATGTAGAGACGAATCTCAGTAATGTGACCACCATCGTCCAATGGAACTCTGCTGTTTTCAGCCAGCCGGGTCTGCGTATGAGTCCAGATTTACTCCAATGTGGTTGACTCTTAGCTAACAGGCGACAAAAGCTGGCTCTCTCAGAAATGCTGCACCTCCCATGAAAGGAACTTTGTTCTGCCCTCCTACTCCCCATCAATCTGTTGTATTTCTTGCCTCCCTCAGCCCTCGGTTTCTCAGGTAGGGCTTCGATACAAATGAGTACGTCAGAGGGCTGTTCTGGAGGAGGGACTGGTATCAGAATTATGTGTTTCGCTATTTAACGGAAAATTTTTACAGCATCCGACTCAATCACCTTTTTAGTTTCTTCACCAGATCTTTCAAATCTGAATTCCAATTCTCAACGGAGTCATGATAGGATTTAATAAAGGTTTTGGGTTACTCTTTCCTGTTGCATTCTCATCACATACTTGACAAACTCATTCCCACATTGTTTAGCAAGTTATTTGCTTTGTTTCTAACTTAACTAATTCAGTGTTTTATCTGGAAAGAACCCTCTAAGAGTCAGAGCAACTGCACGTTGCAGATTTTCTTGCCCCCACTGCTTTCACAAACAAACGATTAATTTCGAGATTTCGAATGCCAATCTTTAGCAGTTGTTCTGCGCAAGGTCAAACTGAGATAGAAAACAATGTAGTAAATTATGTTGAGCAAAATTGAAGTAAACATGTGCAGATAATTGATAAATTTGTTAGGCATCAGGGCATTTTTAGAACAAAACGTTCCCATCATACTTTCATATTTCCCTGATGGAATGTTGCTTCACACTCTTCCACATTGTACAGAACTGAATGGACCTATTGAAGTGCTGGATCTTACCTTGATCTTTGAGCAGCATTAAGGTTACCATCTGTGGACTTGACCTTAGACTTTGTAACGAGTCCTGGTTAGCAGTTGACAGCGGAACACCATCAAGTGGATGAGACTGGATGCTGGGTTAGAAATAAGATTTTTCCCCAGTTTCGGAGGGAGTTGGAACCTGAGGCCCAGCAAGCCATTAGGAAACTGAACAACATTGGAAGTTGCTGGAAAAGCTCAGCAGGTCTGGCAGCATCTGTGAAGGAGAAAACGGAGCTAACGTTTCGGGTCTGGTGACCCTCCCTCAGAACAGAAAGTGAATACTGAATTAACCTTTCTTGTAACAAGACTAGTAAAGTGTTAGTACAGTGTGCGGTGTGCAGTTTGCACCTAAGGAAGGAGGTATTTGCCTTAGAGGATGCATTGCCACAGTTCACTAGACTGATTCCTGGGATGAGGGATTTATTCTTGAGGACAATGACTGGATGTAGGCCTATGTTTTTTTTCAAGTTTAAAGGAATAAGAGATGATTTAATGAAACCTACAAAACTCGCACAGCCTTATTAGAGTAGATGCTGACAAATTATTTCCCTTGGCTGGGCAATCTCGAGCTTGGAATTTCAGGGCTGGAATGGGACAGCTGTTTAGGATTGAATTGAGGAGGAATTTATTATAATCACATGAAGCTTTGGGACTACAGAATGAACGTTATGTTCTGATAAATTGTATCAAGAACCTTGTACCCCTCAATGACTATTCGTTAGCCTGAGTACACCTCATCAAAGACCACCCAAGAAGCTGCATATTAAGATCTCGAGCACGTTATCAATTCTCCATTCTGTTGACCTTTTCGGATGTTTGTGAAGAGATGAGGGAATTCCGCGACTGCAAGAATTCAGCTTTTCCTTTGAAAATCTAACAGATGGCCAGCAGTATTATTTTGGAATTAAGGTGTTTACAAGACTGTGTTGAAATGTTGGACTCCACTTGCACAGAGCTTTGATCGTATTGAAACTCAGGCCTTGATTTGTTTTAGTGTTCAAACCCTTGACCCAGATCCTTGGGATTGAGACGAGAGGATGCTACTGACTGTGTCACAGACTGCCAAAGCTGAGGATCCCAATGGTGACTGTGGAAATGCCAGCCCTGGCTAGTTCTGCCTGTCGATGTGTCTCTGGCTAGACAAGCCTGTCCTTTATCTCTGCCTTTTCAATTCAACGATGCTGAAACCAATTGTACCTTTCACGTGCAACAAGAAGGTCCAAATATGGGAACTCAGTTTAAGTCAAGGCAGGAAATGTTGAGGCTAAATTGAAGTTTCAGGCACCATTCACCATTAGAACTAAGAATTTCTTCAGCCTGAGGGTGGTGAATCTGTAGGAATTGCTGCAAAAGGCTGTGGACACCAAGTAATAGAATGCGTTTAGACAAAGATAGATAGTTTCATGATTAGTTAGGGCATCAACATCCTTGTAGTATTATCACTGAACTATTGATGCAGTATTCTGGAGTCCCAGCTATCAAATCCTGCCATGGCAGATGGTGGGATTTGAATTCAATTAAAACCATGGAATTAAGAACCTAAAGATTAAAAAGCCCATCTGGTTCACCGATGTCCTTTCGGGAAGGAAACTGCCATCCTTACCTGGTCTGGCCTACATGTTACTCCAGACCCACAGCAATGTGGTTGATTCTTAACTGCCCTCTGGGCAATAGGGATGGGCAATAAATGCTGCCCTGGCAATCAATGCACTCGTCCTGTGAATGAATGAAAAAAAATTAAAAGTTACAGTGAGAACACAGGAGAGTGTGATCATGAAACATAGTGGCCATGATCGAATGATGGAGCAGACTCAGTGGGCTGAGTGATCTAACTCTTCTGTATCTTTTTGGTCCAGGTGCTAAGTATTGATTATTCCTTCTGTCCTTAATGGATCAAAAACACATCCACCTCACTTTCGGTGATTATCTATGGCATTTGCAGCAAAAGTTTATTTACACTGCATGTTAGCGATTGCCGGGAAGTAAAGAGTGAAGCGTAGAGGCTGGAAGTTTCCCACCATTGCCATCCTCTCCCATATGGCCTTCCCTGATAATGGATTGATTGGTTGGGCAGGTTCCAGTGGGACTGTACCCAAGAGGGGAGCAACATTTTCGCAAGAGGAAGTGGTTACGGGGGCAGAAACATTGTGATTCATAACAGCAATAACGCTGACATTAAAAATTATATTTGACACAAAACAAACTTAACTCTCCAACAGTTGAAAACCCAGTTTCTCCAGTGGCAAGAGAATTAGCACTGTTATGGAATTAAAATTTCAAAGGTTGTTACAATTATTTTCCCTCACTCTTGACTCATTAGGAATGTGCAGATATGTGAAAACTTTTGTAATAATTATGAAAAAAGACTTCTTTTTGTTACTATTTCCATTTGTAATTTTTGCCCAGTAAAAGCAGTAGCTTGGCTCAGTTTAATCTTACACTCAATCCTGGGTTACAGCCCCATAGTAACTTGCATTTTGTAATGGAGCTTTTACCAGAGTAGCATGTTCCAAAGTTGTACACTGGAGAAATGTGACACTGAGATAGACATGCGAGGTGTCAATATGCCCGACAACCAGAAACTTGGACAAAAACACAGTTTCGGAGGAGCACCTTTGAGGTATGGAGAGAAAAGGAGCGTCTTAGGGAGAGAATTCCAGAGCTGACAGCTATTAATGGTGGAGCGATTCGAATTGGGGATGTTTAAGAAGTCAGACTTAGCTGTTGGAGATTCCCAAGTTAGAGAGGAGCAAGGTCATGGAGGGATTTTATAAAAGCAGATGAGAATTTTCAAAATTAATACTTTCAAGTGTTTAAAAATTTGCTTGGACATGGGCATTGCGCCAGCATTTATTTCTCTTGAGAAGGTGGGGGTGAGCTGCCTCCTTGAACCGCTGCAGTCCATATTGCTGTGAGTTGACCCTCAATGCCCCTAGGGAGGCCAATCCAGGATTTTGACCCAGCGACAGTGAAGGAACAGCGATATATTTCCAAGTCAGGATGGTGAGTGGCTTGGAGAGGAACTAGCAAGGGATGGTGTTCCCATGTATCTGCTGCCCTTGTCCTTCCGGGTGGAAGTGGTTGTGGAAAGGCTCTTTGTTGGGAGTCAGCATAGGGCTGGTGAGCAAATGGCATTTGGTGTGAATTGGGACAGAGTTTTAGGAGGTGGAAGCTGTTTAGGAGTGTGTGTTTAGCTGGTCTAGAGTTAAGCTATATAACTTGGGGGTACTTCTTGTTGGAGCTGTCCTTGTTTAAATCAGACACCAATTTGTTTATTCAGATGTAGAAAAAATCCTGTCGCAGCCCTTCTTTGAAATATACCCAGGGATCTTTCACATCTGCCTGAGTCACCACTGAGCTGGCCAATGGCTCAGATGTGAGCCCACAACAGACTAATGCACGTGTTAAAAATACGAAGCTTAACAGAAACATAATTGGATGGAAAAAATGTAATTGACTGGATCTGAAATGATTGTGACGTCTTTGAGAGGTGACTGTACAAATTAATGTTCTTGCTCCCAAGAGATGTTTGCATTTATATAGTGTTTCTCAGCACCACCAGGGTTGCCGAGCGCCACAGCCAGTTTTAGAAATGTGGTTACTATTTCAGTGGAGGTAACGTGAGAGCACAGCAAGATCCCACAAGCAGCAAAGTGGTAATGAGCAGATAATCTGTTTCCGAGTGATGTTATTGGAGGGATAAATAATGGCCAGGATCACGGATCACTTCCCAACTTCTCTTTGAAATAGGGTCATAGGATCTTCCTTTATGGCTATCTGAATGCACAAATGGGGCTTAACTCATAGTAGTGGATGCTGAAGAAGCTCAGCAGGTCTGGCAGCATCTGTGGAGAGAGAAACAGTTAACTTACATGAATAAGAAATGTTTGGAAGGATATGTTCCAAGTGCAGGCAGGTGGGACTGTTTAGATCAGGATTATGGTTGGCATGAACTGGTTGGACCAAAGGGTCTGATTCTATGGTGTGTGACTCTATGAATGAGAGGTGTCTTTTCCCTAGGGTTGGGGATTTCAAGACTAGGGGGCACATTTTGAAGGTGAGAGGAAAGAGATTTTAAAATACGTGAAAAGCAAAGTTTTTACACAGAGGTTGGTTTGCATGTGGAATGAACAAAGAACAAAGAAATTTACAGCACAGGAACAGGCCCTTCAGCCCACCAAGCCCTGTGCCGATCCAGATCCTCTGTCTAAACCTGTCGCCTATTTTCCAAGGATCTGTATCCCTATGCTCCCTGCCCATTCATGTATCTGTCTAGATACATCTTAAATGACTCTATCGTGCCCGCCTCTACCACCTCTGCTGACAACACGTTCCAGGTACCAACCACCCTTTGCGTAAAGAACTTTCCACACATATCTCCCATAAACTTTTCCCCCCTCACCTTGAAATTGTGCCCCCCTAGTAATTGAGTCCCCCACTCAAGCTTCTTGCTATCCACCCCGTCTATCCCTCTCACGATTTTGTAGACCTCAATCAGGTCCCCCCTCAATCTCCGTCTTTCTAATGTAAATAATCTTAATCTACTCAACCTTTTTTCATGGCTAGCGCCCTCCATACCAGGCAACATCCTGGTGAACCTCCTCTGCACCCTCTCCAAAGCATCCACATCCTTTTGGTAATGTGGCGACCAGAACTGCACACAGTAGTCCAAATGTGGTCAAACCAAAGTCCTATACAACTGCAACATGATCTGCCAACTCTTGTACTCAATACCCTGCCCAATGAACGAAAGCATGCCGTATGCCTTCTTGACCACTCTCTTGACCCGCGTTGCCACCTTCATGGTACAATGGACCTGAACACCCAGATCTCTCTGTGTATCAGTTTTCCCCAGGACTTTTCCACTTACCGTGTAGTTCGTTCTTGAATTGGATCTTCCAAAATGCATCACCTCGCATTTGCCCGGATTGAACTCCATCTGCCATTTTGTCTGCCCAACTCTCCAATCTATCTATATTCTGCTGCATTCTCCAACAGTCCCCTTCACTATCTGCTGCTTCACCAATCTTAGAACTTCTGAAGGGGATGGTGGATGTGGGTACACTTAAAACATTTAGATAAGCTCATGAGTAGGAAAGCTTTGGAGCGTTATGGACCAAGCACAGGCAGGTGGGACTAGTTTAGTTTGGGATTATGGTTGGCATGGACTGGTTGGACCAAAGGTTCTTTTTCTGTGCTGTATGACCATAACATTTCAGTCTGGAACGACTTCTTCAGAGGGTCAGAAGATGGGGTTTAAAGTTGCAAGCTAACAGTGCAGCCCTCTCTCAGTACTGCTTGGGAGTCTCAGACTTGTCTGTGAGGCTTAAAGCCTGGAATGGCTCTTGTATTTTTAGCCTATTGGCTCAGAGAGCAGAGTGCATCCCACTTAAGGTATGGCTGACACTGTTGGTTCACCTTTTGTCTTGTGTATCTCAGGGAGCCCTAAATATAATGAATGATCGGTGGAGTTGCTGCATGATTAATGAGGTCTTAACGTTTTGATTTTGTTGATCCCATTTCTTTAGGGTACCATTGTTGATCCATTCAAGCTGACTGACCCATCAGCAGCAGGAAAGACCTCGTCCTGTGCAACAGCCTGCAGTGTACCGAGCAAAAAGTGCTGCTGAAGTTTTCCACCCTGTGCTTACTCTGATAACCAGGGAACGCAACGTCATAGAATGATTAGAAGTGAAAATGAGCTGTGCCGAAATGAAGTTAATATCTGCCTGTGGCCAGGCCACGCTGACACCCTGGCATGGTCAGCAAGGAATAGAAACTTAGAAGTTCTGGAAACACTGTCAATTTGGCAGCATCTATGGAGTGAGGAGCAAGGTTACCATTTCAGATCTGAGAGTCAGATTCTTGTTCACCCCTCGAGGCATTTCAGATTTGAGGCTTTAACTCCACTTTAAAATAAAAACCACAAGAACTGCGGATGCTGGAACTAGGAGACCAAAACAGAAGTTGCTGGAAAAGCTCAGCAGGTCTGGCAGCATCTGTGGAGAGAAATTAGAGATAATGATCCAGGCTGAGTGACCCTTCCTCAGACTTGATGATCAATAGAAGAATGTCAGTTTATGTGCAGATGATAGGGTGGGGAGGAGGGGCTAAATGATAGGTGGGGATAGAGCCCAAAGAGAAAGAAGAGTATTGGACAGACAAAGGAGTTGCTAACGATCAGGCCAGGAGGGTGAATAGCTGTTAATGGGGACTGTTAGTGGCTAACAACAGGGGGTGTGTAATGGCAGGCTATGTGGTAACAAGGCCTGGTGTGTGGGGTGGGTGGGGGAGCTGGGACATGGGAGAGTTTAGGCCCTAAAATTACTGATCTCAGTATTGAGTCCAGAGAGCTGCAAAGTCCCCATGCGGAAAATGTGGTGCTGTTCTTCCAGATAACAAAGTGTGAAGCTGGATGAACACAGCAGGCCAAGCAGGAGCACTGCTTGGGCCTGCTGTGTTCATCCAGCTTCACACTTTGTTATCTTGGGTTCGCCAGCATCTGCAGTTCCCATTATCGCTGCCGTTCTCCCAGCTTGCGCTGACCTTCACTGGAGTACTGCATCAAATCTGAGATAGAGATGTTGGCCAGGGAGCATTAACCCACGTGTTCTGCATTAATTCTGCTCTTTTGTCCTCATCGATGCTGAGTTTCTCCAGCACTTTGTTGTTATTACAGATCTCCAACATCCTCAGTATTTCAGGTTTGTTTTTAAGGGAGTTAAGAGTTGACACTAAGTCCCACAGTTTGTCACACTCTGAGAACTGGGACTATCGAGACCCACCTTCTGCAAGCTGTGGTTTCAGGCCACATTCAGCAGAGCCTAGAAATTCACTGTTTGAGACTTTTGCTCTGTCACAAATAATTTTCATTGCAATAAAAGACCCTTACTGTGTAACCAATTATGTGAGCCTGTCACTAGGTAACCTTACCACTCGGGTTAACTAGACCGCAGTCTGCAAGCCAGCACAAAGGATGATGCGATGTATCAGGTTTCAGGGCGTTACAATGTATGAGCTGACGGCCTTGTTTTATTCCCCTTTGTTTTCTCCAGCCCCATTGGTGGCTTGTCCATTTTAACCTTGGCTCTGAGTCACCAAGTCACGTCCTCCTGAGCCCAGCATGTAGGCTGCCACTTCACTGCGGTATTAAGGGAGTACTGCATTGCTGGAGACCCACTTTTCCCCAGTCCTTTCCCTGTAGCACTGCCAACCTTGCTTTTTAACCAACTATTTATCCTCCTCTCGAAAGCTACCACTGAATCTGTTTCCACCACCATTTTAATCACTACATTCTAGGACGTCCTGGCTAAAAGGAACTTCTCCTCATCATCTCTCTGGTTCTTTTGCTGCATGTCTTAAGTCTTTGTCTCCTAGTTATCAGTGGAAAAGCTTTCCTCCTAGTCAACTATCTCAAAATCACTCCAGGTCAAACACCCATATCTAATCTCACATTAACCTTCTCTGCTCGGATGCAGTTATTCCGACCTCTCTAACCTTTCCATATAACATTCCCTCATCCCTGTTATCCTTCTATTAAATCTCCTTCACATCCTAGCACAGTAATGCAGCTGAGTCCCTGCCAAAGCTTGTCAAAGGGTGAGCGTTGGCATGAATGATCCTGCGCTATCTGGTCAAGTTGCTGTTCAGGATGTTTTTTTGTTCATTTTAGGGACGTGGGCACTGCTGGTTGGCCCAGCATTTATTGGCCAGTCCTAACTGCCCTGGAGAAGTTTCTGTTGAGGAACATCCTTGACCCGCTGTATCCCATGGTGCAAGAGTACCCAAAGGGCTGTTAGGAAGAGGTTTCTGGGTTCAGTGTGGGCTGAATGGCCTCCTCCTGCACCCAAACAATTCTGTGATTTTGACCAAGTGACAGTGGAGAGATGGTGATCCTTCGGACTCAGGATGGTATGAGAGGGGAACTTTTGCAAGTGGGTGCTCCCAAACAACTGCCCTTGTCCTGAGAAGGGTCCCAACCCGAAACATAGAATGTAGAACAGAACAGTACAGCACGGTACATGCCCTTCGGCCCGCAATGTTATGCTGACCTGTTATCCTACTAAAATCAAGCTACTCTGCGTACCCTACATTTTATTATCTTCCATGTGCCTCTCCAAGAGCTGCTTAAAAGTCTCTAAATTATCTGACTCCGCTACCACAGCCGGCAGCGTATTCTGCACACACCCACCACTCTCTGTGTGAAGAAGCTACCTCTGACACCGCCCCCATACCTTCCTCCAATCACCTTAAAATTTTGTCCCCTCGTAATAGTCATTTCCACCCTGGGAAAAAGTCTCTGACTGTCCACTCTATCTAAGCCTCTCATCATCTTGTAAACCTCCATCAAGTCACCTCTCATCCTTCTTCGCTCCAATGAAAAAAGCCCTAGCTCCCCTCAACCTTTCCTCCATAAGACCTGCCCTCCAGCCCAGGCAGCATCCTGGTAAATTTCCTCTGTGCCCTCTTTAAAGCTTCTGCATCCTTCCTGTAATGAGGTGATCAGAACTGAACACAATATTCCAAGTGTGGTCTAACCAGAGTTTTATAGAGCTGCAGCATAACCTCACAGCGCTTAAACTCAATTCCCCTGCCAATGGAAGCCAACACACCATACGCCTTCTTAACAACCCTATCAACTTGGACAGCAACTTTGAGGGATCTATGGACGTGGATCCCAAGATCCCTCTGTTCCTACACACTGCCGAGAATCCTGCTATTAACCTTGTATTATGCATTCAAATTTGATCTTCCAAAATGAATCACTTTACATTTTACTGGGTTGAATTCCATCTGCCATTTCTTTGACCAGCTCTGCATCCTGTCAATGTCCCATTGAAACCTACAACAGCCCTCCACGCTGTCCACAACTCCACCAACCTTTGAGTTATCAGCAAACTTACTAACCCAACCTTCCACTTGCTCATCCAAGTCATTTATACAGATCATAAAGAGCAGAGGTCACAGAACAGATTCCTTTCGGAATACCACTGGTCACCGAGCTCCAGGCTGAATACTTGCCGTCTACTACCACCCTCTGTCTTCTGGGAACATCAACTTTGCTGCTCCTCTCACACTGCCTGGGCTGCTGTGTTCCTCCAGCCCCACACTGTGGTACCCAGGTTTGGAAGGTGCTGTGTTAAAGGGTTTGGTGAGTTGCTACACTGCATCTTGTGCAAAGCAGAAACAGAAATTGCTGGAGAAACTCAGTGGGTCTGGCAGCATCTGTGGAGAGAAAGCAGAGTTAACTCTTCAGGTCCAGTGACCCTTCATCTGAACTTACTTTGATCTGATTGATCGCTGATTTCTGCTGCCTTTTAGACTGTTACTGACAGCATCTTATTACTGTCCATTTAAGCATTAGACACTCTCTGACCTGGCTGAATGTTTATTGAGGGATTTGCCAGTTGCAAATCGTATCAATTATTTGAGCACAATGAGTGGAAAGCCAGAGCTGCAAAGGTCATTACTTTTTTAAAAAAGTATCAGTATTTCTGAAACCAAAACAAGGAGGTTCTTCCTGCATTTTATATGCCATCTGTCAGCTGTTATCCAAAAAAAAAGGTACCAGTCTGCTCTTTATGCCTCTTCTGTCATTCAATATGGTAATGGCTGATCCTGGATTTCATCTCCATATTCCAGCCCACTCCCTGTATCCTGGAGGGACCAAATATGTCAAGTGTTTGAGGCTTAAATATGTTCAACAATGGAGAACACACTGACCCCGGGGATAGAGCATTGAGAAGATTTGCTATCCTTTGAAGAAATTTCTCCTAGATGTTTGTCCACTTCTCCTGTGTTCTGGTTTTGGCGATTGTAGGTGCAGGATGAAGAGAAAGGCACATGTCACAGTGTATGTGTCATTTCACATTGCAAGCTCCGCCTTTGTAGATCCAGCACTGGTACTCATCAAACATCGTTCACAGTAACTTCTGGTTTCATCGTAGCGAGTTGTTCTGATGTTGGAATTCATGTTACAATCTGAATGAGCAACTTTTCCCCAGGCAACGGAATTCTCCACGTTTCAGTGTCGTGGCTAGAATAGCCATTCTGTAGCAAGGCTGAGAACAAGTTTGTTTACACTTCAGTTCTGAGTTTTGTTGCAGAACGGTGACATCTCTAAATCTTTGATACTGCTTTCCATCGCAATGTTTTTTATAGAATCCCTACAGTGCAGAGACAGACCCTTCAGCCCAACAAGTCCACACTGGCCCTCAGAGCATCCCACCCAGACTCGTCTCCTATAATCCACCTAATCTACACATCCCTAAACACCCATGGGTAATTTCCCATGGCCAATCCACTGAGCCTGCACATCTTTGGACTGTGGGAGGAAACCAGAGCACTCGGAGGAAACCCACACAGACATGGGGAGAATGTGTAAACTCCGCACAGACAGTCACCCGGGGGTGGAATTGAACCCGGGCCCCTGAAAGAATTGCGGATGCTATAAATCAGGAACAAAAACAAAGTTGCTGGAAAAGCTCAGCAGGTCTGGCAGCATCAGTGGAGGAGAAAACAGAGTTAACGTTTCAGGTCCGGTGATCCTTCCTCATGTGCAATGTTTCTGGATCCTGTCTCTCCCTCATTTGTGTTGACTGAACTAGCCCCCTTTTGGACGAGCTCTCCTGTGGCTCCATCGAACTGCTCCTGACATCGCACTTTGCAGACAGTCTGTCCCATACACTGGCTCAACTGTTAGAAATTCTGTTAGAGACAAAAAAAACTGTAGATGTGGAATCAAAGGTGGGCAGATAAGAGGCTGGAAGAACACAGCAGGCTTGGCAGCATCTGCTCTCTTTATCTGCAGCTCCCCATACCCCCACATTCAGTCCTGAAGAAGGGTAATACCTGAAATGTTGACTGTTCCTTTCCTCCAGATGCTGCCTGGCCTGCTGTGTTCTTCCAGCCTGCTATCTGCCTACCTATGTTAGAAATCCAGACCCTTTCGCTGCAATAGTTGGAAGTCGCACAACATCAGGTTATAGCCCAACAGGTTTATTTTGAAACACAAACTTTTGGGGCACTGCTCCTTTGTCAAGTGAAGTGCAATGAATCAGGAATCATACCCTTGTTTGAATGTGCTCACCATCCCGATGCTGCATCTTCCCATGAATTAGTGACCCCGTATAGATCTTAGAGATAGTAGGAACTGCGGATGTTGGAGAATCTGAGATAACAAGGTGTAGAGTTGGATGAACACAGCAGGCCAAACAGCATCAGGGGAGCAGGAAGGCTGATGTTTCGGGCCTAGACCCTTCTTCAGATCTTAGATGGGATTGAGTGATATGATCGACAGTTGGGACTCCTGGCTGGACTGAACACATTCAGGAATGATGTCCTCAGGGCTTGAATGAGCATCGGTGTGTGCTGGGCCTGACTGGAAATCAAATGAGGCTTCGTCAATACTGTGCTAGATCAGGAACTCTCTGGCAGTGCGGCCCGCGGTGTATACGGTCTGCAGCTGCTTCAAAAGGTGCTGTGGAACCCACACCTTCCACACTTCCTGGCTTGCTATTCACATCCATTTTCCAACCACATCAGAGGAACTCCAAAAT
Source organism: Stegostoma tigrinum (assembly GCF_030684315.1). Taxonomy (NCBI): domain Eukaryota; kingdom Metazoa; phylum Chordata; class Chondrichthyes; order Orectolobiformes; family Stegostomatidae; genus Stegostoma; species Stegostoma tigrinum. Next base: position 8,162,220 of record NC_081373.1, read on the forward strand.
GGCAGGGATTGGTGTGCTGGCGTTTGGGAGCTCACTTTCCCTTCCACTGGGTGCCCTGAGATTTGGAGAAATCTGGGGCCTCTGTTGTGTCGCAGTTCATCCCTGCCTCGTGGTTGCTACATCTCACCTCGTGGTTCTTTGGATTAATTTGAGCAAAGACACCGTCTGATGTCTCCATCAGTGCTGTCATGTTGCATTGCATTCTAGTCTGGGTCTAATGGAGCTCAGCGCAGAAATCCTGGTTGCTGCCTATTATTATATTGGAAATGATGGTACAGATATAGACTAATGTACTTTGAGCTGTATAATCCCCAGCTAACTGTGATTACTGGGCTCTCAGTAACATTGCAGCTTATCTCAGATGCTCAACTCCATATGAATTAAATCCTGTCTTTACATTGGGCTTGTAGGAAACTGCAGCAAAATAACTGTCTCTGCAACAGAAGCAGAATATCGAGGAAGCAGCTCACCTGAAACAAACACTTTCCCAACTGATGGTGGTAGAGGACTGGTTAGATCCCAGAGTGGAACCTGGTTTCATTGACCATATGTTTTATTTTTATTGCTTGTTTCCTGCAATGGTCAGTCACTGGACACACTCGCAAGAGGCTGCCAATGTACCACTAATACAGGAACATAAAATTTATTACACACAAAAGGGAAATAAAGAAGCATAACACAGCAAATAAGAACTAAGTAAAATTGACTTAGTATAAATATCAGAAATAAAGATGCAAACTTTCCACCCTCTACAAAAACATTACGGTGACTTTTACATTCACTTTTACATTTCTTTTTCACTGGGATGGCTATAATTGGTTTCTTTCCGGGAAGTTCTACAATTGCTCAATGTCATTTCTTTAGATAATTTCACTTCCTGAGACTTTTAAACGCACTGCGAACGCAGCTCTCGTATTCCTTAACTTGGGTTCCTTAAACTCCTCTTCCACAGCCTTCTGATTCTATAGTCTTTCTCTTTCTGATTTTAATCCAATTTCTTATGTCCTGACTGTTTTGGAGACTGCTAAACTGCGCTGTTGCTGTTACAGATCTCTTCTCCCAGAGTCACTTGCTTCTTTCTGAAGAGAAACCCACATACTCTTCTTGACCAGAGATAGTAGGAACTGCAAATGCTGGAGAATCTGAGATAACAAGGTGCAGAGCTGGATGAATACAGCAGGCCAAGCAGCATCAGAGGAGCATGAACCTTCTTCAAAAAAGGGTCTAGGCCCGAAACATCAGCCTTCCTGCTCCTCTGATGCTGCTTGGCCTGCTGTGTTCGTCCAGTTCTACACCTTCTTATCTCTTCTCTTCTTGACCATCTGCATCATTCTGTCTGTCTATCTTATAGGTCCTTGTTGCTAGGCAGCAGCAATGTTTCCTCTTCTAGCCTTGTTTCTAAGGCACTCTACTATTCACCACCATCCCCCCACCTCCCCTACCCAGGGTTTTAAATCCTTACTGAAAACTGGATCACAGCAGCTCAGGCAGCATCTGTGGAGAGAGAGCAAACTAATGTTTCAATTCTAGACAAGTCTTTTTCAGAGCTGACGTGGAAAGGACAGCATTTATGCTATAGTGTGGGGCAGTAGCGTTGGTAGAGTGCTAGGGGAGATAGGATGTTGATAGTACAGATTAAATGATGGAAATGTGAGAAACATATTCAGAGGCGTTATTACATACCTCTAGAGCAGGTGGGAATTGACCCAAGACTCCTGGGCCAGGGGTAGGGTCTCTACCTCTGTGCCACGAGAGGGCCCACCAGACATGTTGATGATGGACAATAGTGCATTGAACTGCCAGACTGGGAAGAACAGATAGTCCCACTGGGGTCGGGGTAAGGGAGAGAGGACATGATATCAGAAAATGGAACAAGTAAAGCTAAAAGAAAGGGAAGGAATGGGAGTGACTTTACACACATTACAACCTTCTGGACTCAGTAAATTCTGAGTTCAATACATTCAGATTGTAATTACCTTTTAAACACTTTATTTTGTTGCATAAACAAAGTAATTGAGGCAGCACGGTGGCTCAGTGGTTAGCACTGCAGCCTCACAGTGCCAGGGACCCAGGTTCGATTCCAGGCTCGGGTGACTGTGTGGAGTTTGCACATTCTCCCCGAGTCTGCGTGAGTTTCCTCCAGGTGCTCCGGTTTCCTCCCACAGTCCAAAGATGTGCAGGCTAGGTGGATCGGCCGTGCTAAATTACCCGTAGTGTTCAGTGGTGTGTAGATTATAGGGGGATGGGTCTGGGTGGGATGGTCCAAAGGGCGGTGTGGACTTGTTGGGCCGAAGGGTCTGTTTCCACACTGTAGGGAATGTAATCTATCTAATCTAATTCAGGCAGCTCTTCACCGCTCACAGAACTCAAAAAAATCCCTATAAACTAAAGTCCTTCCCTTCTTAACACACACAGGATAAAAATACAAATCAAATTTTAAACTATGCATGGTTCTTTAGTCTTAGAATCCAAGCTTCCAAATCATAAGTTGGATTACTTACCTTCATCTCTCACACACACACACACACCATCACTCAGTCTCACTCTCACACACACACGTACATATACACACTCTCTCACACTCTCACTCTCTCTCTCACACACACACACACCATCACTCAGTCTCACTCACACACACACTCTCACACACACACGTACATATACACACTCTCTCACACTCTCACTCTGTCTCTGACACACATACACACACTCAAATATTGGACATCTTCAACATGTCTGGTGGGCCCTCTCATGGCATAGAGGTACAGACCCTACCCCTGGCCCAGGAGTCTTGGGTCAATTCCCACCCGCTCTAGAGGTATGTAATAACACCTCTGAATATGTTCATTAGGAAAATAGATTTTAAAAAATTAGGAAAACAACTCTGGTATCTATGGAGTGAGTAACCATTGGTAACACTGTGGCATATGGCTCTCCTTCAGAATTAGAAATGACAACCTATAGCTCCCTCTGCTGAGGAATTGGGATGGTTACAGGAAATATCTGTAGAATTAATAACCCTTGCTCAACCATTGCTCAGGAATCAGCTAACACTTGGCCAGCAAATGGAAAGTTTCATGGAGGGTCAAGGCTCCCACTCCAGAGATTGATGATGGCGCAGCCTATTGGCCCATTGAGTTTGGCCTATCCATGGTGTAACTTAGAACATAGAAAAGTACAGCACAGTACAGGCCCTTCGGCCCACGATGTTGTGCCGTGGAATAATCCTAATCCAAAAATAAAATAACCTAACCTACATTCCCTTCAATTCACTGCTGTCCATGTGCATGCCCAGCAGTCGCTTAAATGTCACTAATGACTCCGCTTCCACGACTACAACTGGCAAAGTATTCCATGCGCTCACAACTCTCTGGGTGAAGAGCCTCCCTCTGATGTCTCCTCTATACCTTCCTCCTAACACCTTAAAACTATGACCCCTCGTGGCAGTCAATCCTGCCAACTTTGACCTCAGTTGCTCTTCCCACTTCCAATCCCACTGTCTCCCCACAGCAAACAAAACAATCCCAGGGAATACAACCAGGGTGCGCGTGTATGTGTAAGTGTGAGGGTGTAGGAAGCTGTGATTTGGAAGTAATCAATTCTGGAAGATTCCAATGTTGCTATCTTAAATATGATCAAACAAGGTCTGAAACCAACAGTTACTCGGAGACGTCCTCCCTCATGCCCACCCAAGGGTCAACTACATTAACCACCTCATCCAACTTGCCTTTTTAATTCCTCCATGGCACCATACTCAATGGATCAGTCTTAGTCCACAACTCTCCTGTGACCTAGTACTTAACTCCTATCGAATTGCTCCATCCTCCTCCCTGATCTTTCTAATCCAGTTAAATCCATTCACAGACCAAGCATAATTCTTTTGTTTCATTTGCAGCAGTGTCATCTTGCAGCAGCCATGTGGAATCCTAGACATTTACGGCATGGGAGAAGGCCATTTGGTCCATTCAATAAACATCAGGCAGCCGATAGACCATCCGGCCTAATCCTGCTTTCCATCTATTGAAAGTTATGGTATTTCAGATGGATATCCCATTTTATTCCAAACATTATGAGGGGTTATGACTCTGCTTCTCCATCAGCCAGTGAGTTCCAGACCCCCACAACCCTCTGGGAGAAAGGATTTCTCGCCAATTTCTCCCTAAACCATTTACTGTGTTCCTGAAGTTAAGCCTCTTAGTTCATAGCCCCTTGACCAAGAGAAATAAGGTTTCATACCCACTTGATCTAGTGCTGTCATTGTTTTAGACACTTCAATTAAATATCCCTCAGTCTCTTCCATTCCAAGGAAAGTTATATTAGCCCATCCATTATTAACCCAAAAATAAAACTTTCCAGTCCAATTAACATCTTTGTAAATCTTCACTGTGGCCTGTCTAGTGCTGTGACCAGAACGGTGCTGTTTTCCAGCAGTGGTCCCTCTAGTGTTTCACACTGTTGTACTATGACCTGTGCAGCCTGAGAAACCATGCCTTTGCCAACCATATTTATTGTCCAGAGATAATGGGAACTGCAGATGCTGGACAATCTGATATAACAAAGTGTGGGGCTGGATGAACACAGCAGGTTAAGCACACCTCCTAAGATGCTGCTTGGCCTGCTGTGTTCATCCAGCTCCACACTTTGTTATATTTATTGTCCATCTTGTCTACCTGTCCAACCCCTTTAGGGATTTGATATAAGCTCTCTCTTTCTACATTCCTAAACATTCCCTTTCCTTGTTAGCTTTTCCCCAATGCGCGACCTTATGCTTCCCCAAATTGATCCCTATCTACCACTGTTCCATCCACCAGAACTAGGCTCTGATATTTTCCCACAGTCTGTAGTTCCTTCTTTGTTAGCAACCACAAGGCCAACCTCAGCATCACTTGGAGACTTATCAATCCTGCCTGCTTTGCTCAGTCCCAGCCATTGATTTTACTCCACATCTTGTTAATATAAACAGATGTTGTGATCCAGAGGGGAATTGCCAGGTATGGACGCACACTGCAGGGTTACACACTGCTGAGCGGGGTTGGGGGGGGGGGGGGAGAGGGATTATCCTGGATCCTCCAGGAATTAAAGCCTAATTCTCTGGAAACAGCAGGGAGTAGATCCAGAGGGACATCATTGACACATTAATAAACATTCTTCAATCCAGTCAAACATTTCCACTCAATATGAAACATTTAGGGAATGGGAGAAAGGACCCAGCCCCAGAAACATTCATTGAACATTACACGTGGCTTCCCTTTGCTGGTATTACTTTTGTTCCAGCTTTCCTTGGATGCCATGGGACATTGTTGGCCAAGTCTGCCTTGTGTAGCCCTGCCAGTGACACCCACATCCTACGAAAGAATGTAAAAACTGCACACTTTAAAGGTACAGCCCACATCACGCCGCCTCACTTTGGTAGTGTTGGCATCGCACACCAACATTGCTATTCCGCTCTGTTTTATTGGTTATACATGTACATCACTGGAACGAGGTCCAAGTGGGTTTCATTGAGTGTGAGATCCTTGATTGGGGCTGTTAATCTGGGCCAATCAGGGAGTGCTGGCTGACAGATATAAACAGGAGTCTCCGAGGTTGTCATTACTGTCTGGACTGGCTCCGAGCTGGTTGGTCAGAGTCCACGTACTGTGCACAGATAAACAAAGAGGGACTTGGTGATGGGATACCGGCCTCGGTGGATTTATTTTGCCTTGTTCTCCATTCACACCAATTCTAGAATTGGACTCAATCTCAGCTGCCCAGGGGCACAGGGGTACAACTGGCATGCAATGATTTCGTGAAGGAGACAAGCCCCGTCTGCTGAGCTTATTCTGGTAACCTGAGGCTTTTTCACAAAGCACCAATCACATGGTCCTTCGCTGAACCTTTCCATTGTCTCTGGAGGCACGATATTCTGAATGAGGCCTGAGCAAGGTTTTAAACAAAGATCAGATTGTATTTCAGTCGCTTGTAGTTAGTTTTTCCAAGGCAACTGGTTATTCCCACAGTTTTTATCATACTCTACAACACCATCTGCAGGATATTCAATAATTCCTGCATCACCACAGCGAGTGCATTGCACACTAGGGTTAGATAGATGGTTAGTAGATCCTTGATGAGTTGGGGAATGAGAACTCGTAGGGAGAGGCAGGAGATCAGATATGAGTAACATTGGATCAGACAATTGAACGGCAATGCAGCCTTGAGGGCCTAAATAGCCTGCAGCAGTTCCTATTCCTTATGGTCTTATATTCCTGGAGGTTTCACTAAGAGCAGCAACTTGCATTTCTCGAGGCCCTTTAATGTAGCAAATGAAATAACGTGACTTCCAACAACCATTGACCACACTCCCAATCAAACAGTATAATCCACATTCCCACTACACTTTGGAATGATGATTGGATTTGTTTCAGGGAAATGAAGAATTACTGTGGTTTGTATTGATGCCTCAGTGATGTTCCTCTCAATCCGCTCCCTGCACTTACCAGGGAGTTAGGATCTGACACCAAAAGGCAACTTCCTGTCTTTCTGATGCATTCAAGGATAAACTCACAGATGACCGAAGGTGGCAAATTAAGGAGCCACTCAATCTGAGGAAGAACCCAGCAGATCACAGAGGAATTAATGATGTCCGTTGTACTCTGACAATGTCATATAGTGCTTAACAGCTGATTCAGCCATTGGACGTGTAGCTCAGTTGGCAGGTGAACTGGTTTGCAATGCCAGAGATGCTGCCAATAACTGGAATTTCACTCCCGCACCAGCTGGGCTTTATCATGAAAGTCACACTTTCTCAACCTCTCCTGGTCAGAGATGTGAGGACTCTCAGGTTAAACCACTACCAGTGGTCTCTCTCTAATGAGGGAGCGGCTGTATGGGATTATGGTGGCTTACCTTACTGTTTATTCACTGTTGCAATGTAGGAAATGATGAGACACAGGACAGATGTAGGCCATTCAGCCCATTGAGTCCACTCCAGCATTCGATGAGAGTGTGGCTGATCTGATAATCCTGAACCCCACTTTTCTGCCTTTTCCCCACAAACCATTGATTCCCTTCCTGATTAAAAATAAATCTGACTACCTCAGGCTTTGATCATCACTAGCAAGATCCAAAATGGCAAAAATACAATTGTACTTGAGTACACGTGAAATAAAATCTAAATCTAAAACTAAATCAAAAAGACCTTAATGACTCAGCCTCAAGATCGCTCCACTGTACAGACTTCCACAGAGTCACTCCCCCCTGAGAGAAGAAATTCCTCCTCATAAAATATGTGACCCGTCATTCTGAGATGACGCCGTCTGGCCCTAGGCTCTCCCACGAGGGGAACAGCCTTTCCACATCTACCCTCTCAAGTTTTCTAAGGATCTTGTCTGTTTCAATAAGACCACCTTCCATTCTTCTACATTCCAATGTGTACAGGCCCAACTGATTCAACCCCTCCCCCTAACACAGTCCCTCCACACCCAGGATCTGCCAAGTGAGCCTTCTCTGGACTGTCTCTGATGTAGCCAGAATATGCACAGCAAGATCCCATGAGCAGGGATAGACGTGAATCAGAACAGCTCTGATCTTCATGAATAGCAGGGCAATCTCCAGGAGCTGCCTGCTCCTGCTGCGAATCAGTGTTCCCTATAATCTGCTTATCCATGGAGAGTTCTGAATTCCGTCCTCTCCGAGGTTTCGCGCACACACTGATTGGTGGAAGTCTGTGCCGCACATGGGCATTGGAGGGAATGTTACTGCTAATTCACTGTTTGTGATAGTGACAGGACAATCTGTTTTTCCAGTGTTGGTTGAGAGATGCTAGTGGCCTGGACACCAGCCCCAACCTCCCGGCTCCTGTCTTAAATCTCCTGAGACAGCATAATCAGAAATTGCTGGAGAAACTCAGCGGGTCAGGAAGTATCAGCAGAGAGAGAAAGCAGAGTTAACATTTTGAGTTCAGTGACCACTCTCCAGAACAGTGTAGGCAGCACTTTAGCACCTGTTCTGAAATGCAGGAGCTCTCATAGTGATTATTTGCCTAGATTGCTGTCTCTGGAATGAAATTTGGCCATGTGCTTCTGACCCAGAGCTAAGGGTCACCTACTGAGCTCCAACTGACCCTCTGGCTGGGAAAGTGCAGCTCAGTCCTGGGGAAAGAGTGAATGAGTGAATTGAATGAACAGGAATGGAGGGTCTGTCATGGAGACACTTTGAGAGAGCAACTTCAGCTCAAGCAGTTGTGTAAATCAGTCAATAAACTGATTTATATTTCGAGAGGAAAGTGAATTCGACAAGAGGATTGAGCAGAAAACAAGCTGCCAGCCAACAGAGTGCCTTGTGATTAAATTTAACCCATTCACCATTTCTAGTTGGGAGTGTACCCAGAGTGGGATGAATTGGCATCTGGGTTTTACAGATATCTTGAACCAACCTATCCAGGGAGGTCACCTCTGGAGGAGGTGAGATTCAAACCCTCCTAGACCAGAAGTAGGGACATTACCACCTCCCCACAAGAGCCTCTGATTCTCATTTTTCAATACTTTCCATCCTCACTATGACAGTGGAGGTTAGCTCAGCAGGATGGTTGGTGATACAGAGTAACACTGGCAGCATGGGTTCGGTTCCCATCACCAACTGTGGTTATCATTGAAGGACACTACTTCTCAACCCCTCGGCCTCCCCACCTCATCTTGCCTGACGCACAGTGACCCTCTGGTTAAAACACTCCCACTGTCTCTTTAATGAGAGCAGTGCTATGGTGTGGCAAAACGATGGCAACTTGACTTCTCAGCCAGTGTGTTCAGTGATTTATCCACATATTTCTGTGGCAGGTGGGACCTCTCTGCATTGGGCTGACATTTAAATCAGACCTGGGTCGTTCACAGCCAAAGTTTGATTAAGTGTCTGGGCACTGCATTTTTTTTAAATTTACTCGTGGGACATGAGCATTGTTGATTGGGCCAATATTTAATGCCCATCCCTAGTTGCCCCCTTGAGAAGGCGGTGGTGAGCTGCCTCCTTGAACTGCTGCAGTCCATGTGCTACAGGTAGATCGACGCTACCCTTAGGAAAGGAATTCCAGGATTTTGACCCAATGACATCGAAGCAACAGTGAAATGTTTCCAAGGCAGGATGGTGAGTGGCTCGGAGATGAACTTTCATGTTCCCATGTATCTGCTGCCCTTGTCCTTCTGGATGGAAGTGGCCGTGGGTTTGGAAGGTGCTGTCTTGGGATTTTTGGTGAATTTCTGCAGTGCATTTGTAGAGAGTACACACTGTGGCTACTGAGCGTCGGTGGTGGGGGGAACGGATGTTGAAGGTGGTGGGTGGTGTGTTAGTTCGCGAACTGTTTTGTCCTGGATGGGACTGTGGTACATTCGCACATTGTCACTTACCTCAACAAACAAAGTTTAAAAGTGGGACCTTAAATCCCAGATAACAAAGTGTGGGGCTGGATGAACACAGCAGGCCAAGCAGCATCTCAGGAGCACAAAAGCTGACATTTCGAGCCTAGACCCTTCATCCAGCTCCACACTTTGTTATCTTGGATTCTCCAGCATCTGCAGGTCCCATTATCACTGACCGTAAAACCCAGGTTGGTTGAAGGGGCTGCTATGAGACCAGGGTCTTGCAAGCTGCAAAAAACAAGCACTGGATTTGCATGACATTACCACCCACATTTAGCGGCTGTTATTGCCAACAAAACCTCTAAAATGTTTTATTTACCTATTGGCAAAGAAATTTAAGATTCCAATTGATAAAGGTTTTTGTTCATGTAAAGTGTTTCCATTAATTGGTATTTCAACGACAATGGTCAGACTTTCACACAGAGAGTTATTAGAACATGGAATGATCTTCTACAGAGCAATAATGAGATAGAGACCAGAATATTACTAAAAAAAAGAATAAATATTTGAAACCATCTGCAGCAAGCGCTCTCATTGTTGGTAGCACCTTTAAAGTAGTAAAATAATCAGAGGTGTTGGTAAATTATAGGAAGAATTCGCTAATACAGTGCTAGCATTAGCCAAAAGGGCTAACTGGGCCAGATATGCATTTATTGTTTGCAGTATAAATCTCAGCAGCTGCTTTCATTTGCTCCCACGTTGTCTCTGGAAAAATGTATAGTCTCCTTTTGCAGAAAGCAATCAAACGGCACCATCTGCTGGTCAAACCACTAAATAGCAGGTGCACCTCGTTGTAGGGAGGTACAAGGGTTTGTGGTTTTCCAAAATTTGAAGCAAACCACTGGCCAATGAAAGTGCAACATTCTCCTGTTTCCTGTTCCCTTGAGAATTCATTAGGTTAAGGAGTGATGTGATTGAAGCATTTAAGATATTAACTGGAAAAACCAGGTGAGATAAAGATAACAAGGTGTAGAGCTGGATGAGCACAGCAGGCCAAGCAGCATCAGAGAAGCAGGAAAGCTTACATTTCTGGCCTAGACCCTTCTTCAGAAAATTGTTCTGAATTCTTCTGAAGAAGTGTCTAGGCCAGAAATGTAAGCTCTCCTGCTCCTCTGATGCTGCTTGGCCTGCTGTGTTCATCCAGCTTTACACCTTGTTATCCCAGATTCTCCAGTTCCAACTATCTCTGAGATAAAGATGAACTATTTCCGCTGGTTGGGGATTCTAGAACTAGTGGGCATAGTCTGAGAATTAGGGTCAGACCAATTGGGAGAGCTGTTGGGAAGCATTTCCACACAAAAAGGGTGGGAGAGGTTTGGACCTCTCTTTCACAAACTGCAATGCTTGATGGATCATTTGTTAATTTTAAATCTGAGATAGATCATTTTTGTTAAGCAAAGGTATTAAGGGATTATGGACCAAAGGCAGGGGAGTGGAGTAAGGTCGCATTTCATCTACAATCTCAGTGAGTGGCGGAACAGGTTTGAAGGGCTGAATGGCCTACTGCTGTTCCTATGTTCCTCTTGTTCAGAGTTAAATCTGACATTTTGCGAAGTGTGGCTACTCTTGGTTGAGTCCTGGTGCCTTGGACGTGAGACTGTGAGGTATAGCAGCAGAACCAGGCCATTCGGCCCATTGAGTCTGCTCTGTCATTCAATCATGGCTGATATGTTTCTCAAACCCCATTCTCTTGCCTTCCTCCCTGTACCCCTTGATCCCCTTACTAATCAGGGAGCTGTTTGTCTGAGGTAATAGGAACTGCAGATGCATATCTCTGTTTGTCTGAGCTTGTTGAACTGCTCGCCGAGCTGGCTTGTTCCCATTCTGACATTTTGTCACCATGCCAGGTAACATCATCAGTGGAGCCTCCGATGAAATGATGTTATTCTACCCTGCTCGGAACTTATACTGTCCGGCCCATTATGGTCAGTACTGTAATTTCCAGTTTTGATCTGCATGGGTTTGTATATGGGGTCCAATTCAGATGTTTGTCGATTGCATTATGGGTGGAGAACCATGCCTCTCGGAATTCCCGTGCATGTCTGTGCTTGACTTGTGTTACTATGGTTACTTTGTCCCAATAAACCCGTCTGCCTCTGTCTTAAAGACACTCAAAAGCTTTCGATAGGACACTAGCCTCATAGCCCTCTGCAGCAATGAGATTAACTACTCTATGGCTGAAGAAATTCCTCCATATCTCAGTTCTGTAGGACTGTGCCTCCATTCTGAGGCTGTTCTCTCCGGTTCTAGTCTCTCCTACTCATAGAAACACCTCCTCCACTTCCAATCTATCCAGGCCTCTCAGTAGACTCAATCATATACCCACTCTCATCCTTCCAAACTCCATCGAGTACAGACCCAGAGTCCTCAACCATTCCTCATATGACAAGGCCTTCATCCCTGGAATTATTCTTGTGAACCTCCTCTGGACGCCCTCTAACTCCAGCATGTCCTTGCTTAGATCCAGAGCCAAACATTGCCCACAATATTCCATATGCAGTTTGAACAAAGAACAGTACAGCACAGGAACAGGCCCTACGGCCCTCCGAGCCTATGCTGACACATTTTGCCCTCCCATAGTAAAACTGTCTTCACTTACAGGATCTGTATCCTTCTATTCACTTGCTATTCATGTATTTGTCTGAACAGAACATTACACAGCCTCAGCAATACATCCCTGCTGTTGTAGCCTAGTCCTCTCGGAACGAATGCTAACACTGTATTTGTCTTCCTAAATGTGAACTGATGCCTCATGACCTTGTGAAAGCCTCCGAATAAACCTCCAGGGCCAGAGCTTCAATCTTTCCAACAACACAGCTGAGGGGAACTGTTTGATTTTAACACTGGGTTTAAGTGGAAGTGACAACAAACTGAGAGAAGCAACATTTCACTCAGTCTCCAGCAGAAGGGACAAGGATTGGAGTTGTCTGACTGGAACTGGGTAGGATAGTGTAGGGGGAGGGGCTTATATTAGTTCACAGGTCGGTGCAACATTGAGGGCCGAAGGGCCTGTTCTGCGCTGTATTGTCCTATGTTCTAAGTGAGCAGCGTTTGTTGGCTTTAAAATAGAACCTGATGTCTTACTGGAAATGGAGAGATACTGGATAGTGTGGCAAAGGCATGGTTACAGCTCATTTTGGTTATTTTTTCACTTTTTCCAATTTTCTTGCTTCTCTCCAAAGGCTTTTCCACAGCAACTTTCTCTCACACTGAACACACTCAATCTTAATGCTCTGGTATTCCCTGCTGAAAGCTCTCCAGCTTTTCTCTCTCTCTCTCTCTCTCTCTCTCTCTCCCTACCCCCCGCCCTACATTTTGGACACCCCTTAGAACCTTTGACAAAGGCTTCTGTCATGGTTGTTTCAGTGAATGGCTCTGAAGGAGGTCATTATCATGTCACATTGAGCTCCCATCAATCAGATAATGTCACACCATCTGTCACCAGAGACAGGAAATTCTGCATTGGTCTTTATGAGGAGCGCAGGTATCCATCCAGCGCCTGAGGGTCCTTAATAATTATGGTCAACTAACAATAGACTCATACATGTTTACAAGGCAGAAAGTGGCCATTCAGCCCATCTTATCTGTGACCGCAGAGATATTCACTGATCCCACTTTCCAGCTTTTGGCCCATAGCCATATGGTAGTGCATGTGATTTGATTTGATTTATTATTGTCACTAGGTAGTCAAAAGTTTTGTTTTCTGTGCTGTGCAGGAAGATCATACCATACAAATATCATAGCATTGTTGAACAGAGCGAGGAATGCAAAGTTACGGCTGTAAATAAGATGCACAAACAAACGAGGTCAGAAGTCACACAACACCAGGTGACTGTTGAGTTGGGTGATCAGTCATGATCATAATGAATGGTGGAGCACACTAGAAGGGCCGAATGGCCTACTTCTGTTGCTTTTTCTTATGTTTCTATATAGGTCGCAGTTACTGCAAGGTGCCACCCGTAGTACATTGGGCAAGTACCCATCAAATGTCTGAATGCCTCCACATTTGAATCTGTGCCTCAGTTTGTTTGATCACATTACTGTGTAGTACATTGGAACACTAAAGGTGCATTATAAATACAAATTGTTGTTATGTGACCTTTCATTATAAAAGCAGCAACTTGTCCATTCCAACACAGGAGAACAAATCCAGGACACATCTCCAATTGTTTAGGGACTGGGAGAGTCCTTTGATTCATTTGTTCTGCTGAAGCCCTGGGTATGCTGAGCCACCTCAACCTCTTCTATCTTCACCTTGATCTTAACCATCTCAAAAACATTCAGGGAGTACGTACAGGTCCTCTGGTTTATTCCACAATGCACAGCCGCGAACGTCACGGTTCTGATTGGTTCCAGGGAGGTACCGAGGAGATGCTGCACTGTTTTTCAGGGGAAAGCTGAAAGTGAGGCTTTGTCTACAAAGAGGTGAATGTGAAAGGGTCTGTGGTTGCAGTTTGGACAAGAGTGGGGAAGATTTCAATATTTTTCTTTTTTCTCCTTTCTGCTTTTTTTCTCTTTTTTGACTTTTGCTTTTTTAAAAATCTTTTTTTCTTTTTGTTTGTGTTTTCTCAGGGTGGTGTCTTGGCCAATATCTGACCCTCAGCCTGGTAAGACATGATTTAGCAATCTAGTCATTACTACATTGCTATTTGTGGGATCCTGCTGTGTATAAATTGCTGACCACAATATCTACAGTGATGCACCGCTGAAGTATGTGATTGACAGTGAAGTACTCTGGATGCCCTGAGATTGCAAAGGGTGCTGCAGAAATGTAACTTTCTTTCTCTGTTTCTCCTGTAGCTCATAATCCCTTGCACTAAGTATCATTTGTACTAGCTTTGGCCCAGGTTGGTCTTATTCATTGTGTTCAGTTATGACCTCACTGGGACCCTCCAGTAACTCTGCCGCTCCTAGTTCACTGTTATCTCCAGATTTGACCACTCTGCTTAACTGAGTTCTGAATCTTACATAAATCAGAAACGACAGTGATGCAATCTATTTCTCACCAAATCAATCCCTGTCCTGAGTACTTCTGTGGCTCAGAGCTGGTTAAACATTATCACTCTGCATTCGCTGTCTGGGAGAGGTTCTGTTTCTGGGTAATTATGGAATATTATTACACTAATAATAATAGTATTATATTATTTTGGCAGATTGAGGTGAGCATTGCCTTCTTGGGTTTTCTTGTCTCAGGAGATTCGAACCCAGAGGCAGGAATAAAACATTTTGATCGTCTGGCTGGTTCTACCATTCACAAAAGCCAAGTTTGATCTGATCATAGTCTCATCTCCATTTACTGTCTGACCCACTTCCGCACCAGCTCCCTGCCCTTAATCTTTGATCCTCTTGTCAATCTAACTCAACCTTGAGGAAATTTTAAAGACACTAACCCTAACCCTACCCCTAACCCAAACCCAAACCCTGGTCCTAAGGCTGAACCCAACCCTAACCCTGACACTAACCCAAACCATAACGTGACCTTGAAGAAAATGGCAGATACTAACCCTAATCCTAATCCTGACCCCGTTCCTGTCTCTGACCCTAACTCTATTCCTAACCCTGACCCTAACTCTAACCCCCACCCTAACCTTAACTCTAACACTGACCCTAATGCTAATCCTATCTCTAACCTTAACCTTAACACTAACCCTAACACTAACCCTAACCCTGACCCTAAACCGAACTCTAATCCTAAATCTAACTCGAATCCTAATCCTAATCCTAACTCTAACCCTAATCCTAATCCTAGCCTGAACCCCTAACCCTAAACATAACACTAACCCCTAACCCTAAACCAAAGTCTAACCCTAACCCTAATCCTAACCGTAACCCTAACCCTAACCCCCGAATCCTAACCCTAACCCTAACCCTAACACTAACCACTAACCTGAGCCCTAACTCGAACTCTAACCCTAACCCTAACCCTAACCCTAACCCTAACCCTAACTCGAACTCGAACTCTAACCCTAATCCTAACCCTAACCCTAACCTCTAAACCTAACCCTAACCCCTAACCCTAACCCTAACTCTAACATAACTCGAACCCCAACTGTAACACTAACCCTAAACCTATCCCTAACCCTAACCCTAACACTAACCCTAACCCTAACCCTAACACTAACCCCTAACCCTAACCCCAACCCTAACCATATCCCTAACCCTAACCCTATCCCTATCCCTAAACCTAACCCTAACCCTATCCCTAACCCTATCCCTACACGAACCCTAACCCTAACCCTAAACCTAAACCTAACCCTTACCCTAACCCTAACGCTAACCCTATCCCTAACCCTAACCCTGAACCTAACCCTAACCCTAACCCTAACACTAACCCCAAACCCTAACCCTAGCCTTATCCCTAACCTTATCCCTATCCCTAAACCTAAACCTAACCCTATCCAGAACCCGAACCCTAACCCTAACCTGAACCCTAACCCTATTCCTAACCCTAACTCTATCCTGAACACTAAACCTAACCCTAACACGAACCCCTAACCCGAACCCAAACCCTAACCCTATCGCTAACCCTAACCCTATCCCTAAAATTAACCCTAACCCTATCCCAAATCCTAAACCTATCCCTAAACCTAACCCTAACCCTAACACTAACCCTAACCCCTAGCTCTAACCCTAACCCTATCCCTAACCCTAACCCTAACCCTATCCCTACCCTAACCCTATCCCTAAACCTATCCCGAACCCGAACCCTATCCCTAACCCTAAACCTAACTCTAACCCTAGCCCTAACCCTAACTGGAACACTAACCCCTAACCCTAATCCTAACCCTAATCCTATCCCTAACCCTAACTCTAACACTAACCCTAACCCTATCCCTAACCCTAACCCTATCCCTAACCCTAACCCTATCCCTAACCTTATCCCCAACTGTAACCCTATTCCTAACTCTAGCCCTATCCCTAACCTTAAGCCTATCCCTATCCCTAACCCTAACCCTAACCCTATCCCTAACCCTAACCCTACCCCTAACCCTAACCCTATGCCTAACCCTAAGCCTATGCCTAACCCTAACACTAACCCCTAACCCTAACCCTAACCTTATCCCTAACCCTAACCCTAACCCTAACCCTAACCCTATCCCTAACCCTAACCCTAACCCTAACCCTAACCCTAACCCTATCTCTAACCCTAACCCTAACCCTAACCCTAACCCTAATCCTAACCCTAACCCTATCCCTAACCCTAACCCCAACCCTAACCCTGTCCCTAACCCTAACCCTCACCCTATTGCAGCTGCCTGTACCCCCTGGGAAGGACAATCCACAGGCTAATGATTCTCTGACAGCGAAAAAAAGAGGCCTGCAGTGTGCTTTTAATAAAAGAACATAGAAGTTTATTGCGCAAAAGAAGATCACAAACCCTATTGCACTGCTCAAGTACTATTTGAAACAAACTCATTACAAATATTAGAAAGAAGGATTCCATACACTTTTATTCCAACAGTAACAATGACGATGACCATGGGTTCCTCAAACTCATTTGTTGAAGTAGGATGTTTTCCTCTCTGTCACGTCCACTGTCTTCTGTTTCTGGGCTTTTCTTCCTAACAACTCACAAACGTTTCCCAGAACTACACTGATGGATTTGGAGGCAGTACTAACCGCCCCTCTGTTTTAATCAACCCCTTTAATTTGAATAAACTTGTTTGTTTTCCATCTCTCTGCATTGTAAATACAAGTCAACAAGCACCTTAGCAATTATTTCTATAAGGTATCGGTAGACTTTGAGATAAAAATCACATTTTCTTGGAAGTGCAAGTTTTAGCTCACTGTTCAAAATGATTTTCAGACCTTTCTGAAAAAAAGCCTTACAGAATTTTTGATTCACTTTGATTTATTATTGTCACGTGTAACAAGATACAGTGAAAAGTACTGTTTTGCATGTTAACCAGACAAATCACACCTTACATAAGTATATCAGGGTAATAGAACAGAATGCAGAAAATTATGTTACAGCTACAGAGAAGGTACAGAGAAAGATCAACTCTAATATATGAGATGTCATTCTTCCATTTGATAACAGTGGGGAAGAAGCTGTTCTTGAATCTGTTGGTATGTATTTTCAACCTTTTGTATACTCTGCCCAACAGAAGAGTGTGGAAGAGTCTATAAACAGGTTTGCATGGGTCTTGGTTGCATTCCTGAGTCATCAGCAAGTCTAGATGGAGTCAATGGATGGAAGGCTGGTTTTTGAATGGACTGGGCTGTGTTCACAACTCTCTGTAATTTCTTGTGGGCTTGGGCAGAGAAGTTGCCAAACCAATCTGTGATGTATCTGGATAGGATGCTTTCTGTACGGCATCTGTAAAAATTGGCAAGTAATTGTGGACATGCCTTAGGTTGTGGGTAAATTGTTGGGCGTTTATAAAAGATAGGATTGATGGACATTTAGAGAGGCAAAAATTGATTAAGGATAGTCAGCATGGTTTTGTGTGAGGAAAATCATGTCTTATAAACTTGATCGAATTTTTTGAGCAAGTTACCAAAAAGGTTATCAATGGGAGAGCAGTTGTTGTTCATTAGGATTGTATTAAAATCTTTGACAAGGTTCTGCATAGTAAACTAATTAGTAAAGTTAGGTTAAGGATTCTGGGTGAGCTTGCCAATTCGATACATAATTAGCTTAATGGAAGGAGACAGAGAATAATGGTGGAATGTTGCTTTTTGGGCTGGAGGCCTGTGACCAACTGTTATGGGTCCTGTTTTGTTTGTCATTTATGTCAATGATTTGGATGAGAATATAGGAGGCATGGTTAGTAAGTTTGTGGATGACACTAAAATTGTTGGCGCTGTAGGCTTTCTAAGATTACAAAGGGATCCTGATCAAATGGGTCAATGGGCTAAAAAAATGGCAAATGGAATTCAAACTGGATAAATGCGAGGTGTTGCATTTTGGTGCAACAGACAAGGGTAGGGCTTATACAATTAATGGCCTTGGGTGGTGTTGTAGAACAGGGGGACCTACGTGTGCAGGTATGTAATTCTTTAAAGTTTGCGTCACATATAGACAGGATGGTTTAAAAAGGTGTATGGCACGCTTACCTTCATTGCTGAGTTCTTTGAGTGTAGGCGTTGGGACATTATGTTGAGGTTGTACAAGACATTGTTGAGGCCTCTTCCAGAATATTGCGTCCAGCTCTGGTCACCCAGTTACAGGAAGGATATTGTCAATCTGGAGAGGGTTCAGAAGAGATTTACCAGGATGTCTCTCACCCATCCCATCCTCCCACCCCAAGCCACACCTCCATCTCCTACCTACTAACCTCATCGCACCTCCTTGACCTGTTCGTCTTCCCTGGACTGACCTATCCCCTCCCTACCTCCCCACCTATACTCTCCTCTCCACCTATCTTCTTTTCTCTCCATCTTCGGTCCGCTTCCCCCTCTCTCCCTATTTATTCCAGAACCCTCTCCCCATCCCCCTCTCTGATGAAGGCTCTAGGCCCGAAACGTCAGCTTTTGTGCTCCTGAGATGCTGCTGGGCCTGCTGTGTTCATCCAGCCTCACATTTTATTTACCAGGATGTTGCCAGGTGCGGAAGGTTTGAGTTATAAGGAAAGGCTGGGTAGGCTGGGACTTCTTTCACTGGAACGTAGGAGGTTCAGAAGTGACCTGATAGAAGTTCATAAAATAATGAGAGGTACAGATAGAGCTGATGGTGGTTGTCTTTCCCCGAAGATGGGGGATTTCAAGTCGAGGGACATATTTCTAAGGTGAGAGGAGAGAGATTTTAAAGGAAACACAAGGGGCAATTTTTTCACACAGGGGGTGGCTTGTGTGTGGAATGAACTTTCTGGGGAAATGTTGGGTACATTTTAAACTATGTTTAAAAGACATTTGGATGGATAGCTAGTAGAAAAGGTTTGGAGGGATATGAGCCAGGAGCAGGCAGGTGGGACTGGTTTAGTTTGGGATGATATTTGGCACTGACTGTTTGGACTGAAGGGTCTGTTTCCATGCTGTATGACTCTATGACTATAAGAGTCTCTTTGCTTAGCCTTTTGACAAAGTAAATGTGTTGGTGTATTTTCTCGACTGTAGCATCGATGTGGATGGACCAGGACAGATTGACATGGTATTTACTCCCAGGAACCTGATGCCCTCGACCATCTCCACCTCAGCACCATTTATACAGACAAGGGGCCTGTCCTCCACTCCACTTCCTGAAGTTGATGACTAGCTCCATCATTTTGCTGACATTAAGGTAGAGATTGTCATTTTTCCACTATGCCTCTAAGCTGTCTATTTCTTTCCTGAGCTCTGTCTTGTTGTTGGTTGAGATCTACAGTGGTGACATCAGCAAATCTGCAAGTGGAATTAGAGCTGAATTTGGCCTCACAGTCGTGTGTGTACAAGGAGTGTAGTAAGGGGCTGGGTATGCAGCCTTGTGTGGTATTGGTGTGGAGGATTATGGTGGAGGACGTGTTATCGTCTCTCCCGACTGATTGTGGTCTGTGGGTCAGGAAGTTAAGGATCCTGAGCGGGGAGCAGAGTCTTAGTCCTCGGTGTTTGGAGATGTGTTTTGTTGGAATTATGGTGTTGAAGGCAGATCTGAAGCCAATAGGTAGAAGTCGGACGTAGATCTCCTTGTTGGCCAGATGTTCTAGGGATGAGTGGAGGGCCAGAGAGACGGCATCTGCCGTGAACCACTGTGATGGTAGGTGGATTGTAGTGGATCAAGGCAATCTGGGAGGTTGTCATTAATGTGTGCCTCTCGAAGCATTTCAGAGCCACCAGGGTGTAGTCATTAAGGCACATGAGCTAGTTTTTCTTTGGCATCAACATGATAGGGGTCTTCTTGAACCAGTTGGGAGTCTCATATCTGAGTGAGAAGAGTTTAAAGATGTCTGTGAATAACCCCACCAGCTGGTCAGTGCAAGATCTGAGTGCATGGCCAGAGTCTCCATCCAGGCCTGTCACTTTCTGAACTAAAAACTAAAGTCTGATTTCCCTCCATTTTCGAACCCAAGTTTCCAAGCACTGATAATATATTGGAGCTTTCATCGCAATACAGTTGGTTCCCTCATCCAAACCCTTGGTGTAAATTGTAAATGATTGAGATTCCAACATCAATCCCGAGGCATTCCACCAACTTGCCAAACCAAAAAAAATCAACTTATTTATCACCACTATCTGCTTCCTGTTGGTAAACAGGATTGTGTACTCTTACGTAAAACAAAGAACTGTGGACGCTGGAAATCTGAACAAAACCAGAAACTGCTGGAGAAACTCTGCAGGACTGGCAGCATCTGTGGAGAGAGAAACAGAGATCACATTTCAAACCCAGTGACCCCTCTTTAGAATACTGGGCAAAGGATCACCACACTTGAACCGTTAACTCTGTGCCTCTCTCCACAGATGCTGCCAGACCTGTTGAGTTTCTCTAGCAGTTTCTGTTATTGTTTTACATGCTTGTACACTGTGCAGCAATCTCTGATGTGGAACCTTATCGACTGACTTTTGGAAATCCAAGTATGCCACATCTATCAGTTCCCCTCTGTTTACTGCGAACGGTATTTCACCAAAAACTCTAACAGATTACTAAAACTCATTGGATCTGGAGTCCACATTTTTTTTTGCATAAGATGCATCATCGGCAACGCCTTTGAAATGTTATCAGCATCAGAGTCATTTCTAGCTGTAATTAAGTTTAGCTGGTGTTGTGAAAACACATTGCTATCTGAGAAACCTGTAACATTTTCCTACAGTGATACTTGTTGCAGCAACATGTCAACGTGGTGAAGAACACATAGAGGTCAGCCTGCTCCTGTTTGGTGATATAGAACGGGTGATATTGTGCTTTATTGACAATGACAACATCACAAGTAAGAGTGAGCAACGCTAGGGCTCGACATTGCCTGTGCCACTGCATCATATAAACAAATGGGAATAACTTCTCAGCAAAACTGTGACTCGCATCTCAAAATGGCCTGAACTGGTCTGCGTCAGACCTGGGTGTATTAGTGTTTGACTTCAAGGCAAGTTAAAGAGACCAGATATAGTAGGAACTGCAGATGCTGGAGAATCTGATATAACAAGGTGTAGAGCTGGATGAACACAGCAGGCCAAGCAGCATCAGAGAAGCAGGAAGGCTGACGTTTCGGGCCTAGACCCTTCTTCAGAAATGTCAGCTAATTATTTTTCTGAACAGCCTTACCAGAAATCCATTAGTATGGGAAGGGTCTGTTTTTGTTCCTGATTTACAGCATCCACAGTTCTTTCAGTTTTCACTTTGCCTGTGCATCATTTGGCAGTAAACCCTGCCATTCATTTCCAGTCATTTGGCGATTTTGCTCACGTAATGTTTGGAGACTAATTCACAGAGATTGATGCTGTGGCTGGTCAATGCCAAGAGGGTAAAAGTCTTTCCCTTTATTCATTAACGGGATGAGGGTGTTGCTGGCCAGGCGGCATTTATTGCCCATCCTTAATTGCCCAGCGGGCAGTTAAGAGTCAACCTCATTGCTGTGGGTCGGAGTCACACGTAGGCCAGACCAGTTAAGGACATTAATGACCAGATGAGTTTTTCCAACAATTGACAATGGATACATGGTCATCATTAGACATCCAGATGTTTATTGAATTCAAATCCCATCATCTGCCATGGCAGGATTCAAACCTAGGTCTGAGTCTCTGAATTAACAGTCCAGTGATAATAGCACTAGGCCATCAATTCCCCAAAGTGAACTGTTGGTCCACTGGGACTTGGTAGTTTGCATTCCCTATGACCTTCTGTTCACTGAAAATGATGACGTGGAATTTATGTTTTGTCTTTAAAAGGGATAAGTGTGTTGGGTAGCTGAAAGGGGCCAGTAAAGGCTCAGGAGGTCAAATATGTCACAGAGACCATAAGACATTGGAGTGGAAGTAAGGCCATTCGGCCCATCAAGACCACTCCACCATTTAAATCATGGCTGATGGGCATTTCAACTCCACTTCCCTGCACTCTCCCCGTAGCCCTTGATTCCTTGTGAAATCAAGAATTTGTCGATCTCTGCCTTGAAGGCATCCAACGTCCCGGCCTCTACTGCACTCCGTGGCAATGAATTCCACAAGCCCACCACTCTCTGCAAGGGCACTGACCTGGCTTTGCTCCAATGCCACTGGCCCTGGTGAATGTGAAAAGTGCAATGGAAATGCAAGTTTTTCTGTTCTTAAGCTGTTATATTTTGGAGTATAATTGCATTCTTAATTCATGTCTAGTCTGTGAAAACAACCAAAAATTGGACATCACAGCTGCAGTCAGCCATTTGGCCCAACGAACCTGGTTCTGCCATTCTCAAGATCACATCTGATCCCTGATCTCTACTCCACCTTCTGGCACTATTCCCACATCTCTTCATTTCCCAAATGTCTACCAAACATCCAATTAACATCCATTAAAGGAAAAACACTGTCAATGCTGGAGAAACTCAGCAGGTCTGGCAGCATCTGTGAAGAGAGAAGTGGAGTTAACACTTTGAGTCTGGTATGTCACTTTCAGAACTTTTATTGTTTGCTATTCTTCACTGTCAGCACGTCCCAGGCTATGGCATGAAACATGATGCACTGATGTGCTGAGTGTTGGAAGAAAATGGGATGTGGATGTAACTCGACTGGGTGCAGGTTTGAAAATAATCAACCCAACTCCATTCACCACCGACTTCCCAGCTCCACCCCTCCAACCTTATACCCGGTGCCCCACCCGCCCCCAACCTCCACCCTCCTCAGTCTCTGGCAAAAGGATCACACCTTATTGTTTGCAAAGGTGAAAGCTAATGTTGCAGCAGAAATGCATTCAGAACTCAGTCTATTTTTCTTACCAATTGGTTTAGATGCCGAAGTTCAGAGCCAAAACACAAAAGGTTCGTTGTCTGGACTGACCAATTTTACACAATGTGCAACACATTGCCGAAAGGTCACTCACTCACAGCCACTGTACATTATACTGAGTAGGGTACCATGAGATCCCAGTCTCATAGCAGTCTGTTTGTCAAATCTGGGGCTTACTGTCTCACATTTATGCTTTGTTTGTCGAAGTAAGTAACAATGTGTGAGTGTACCATGGTGCCATCCAAGTCAATGCAGCTCACTTGATTGGTACAACATCCACAAGCATTCACTCCCTCTAACACCGACGCTCAGTAGGAGCAGTGTGTACCATCCACAAGTTTCATTGCAGAAATTCACCAAAGATCGTCAGACAGCACCTTCCAATGACCCACGAACCATTTCCATCTCAAAGGACAAGGGCAGCAGATACATGGGAACACCACCCCCTGCAAGCTCCCCTCCGAGCCATGCACCATCCTGACTTCGAAATATATCACCGTTCCCTTACTGTCGCTGGGTCAAAATCCTGGAGTTCCCCTCCCTATCAGCATTGTGGGTCAATCTACAGTATATGGACTGCAGCAGTCCCAGAAGGCAGCTGACCTCCACATTCCCAAGGGACAACTATGGATGGACAAGAAATGCTGGGCCCAGCCAGCAACACCCACTCCCCAGAAGTGAATAAAAACAAAATGTCCAGTTTCCACATAGTGAACTGTTTAAGTCTATGTGTACAATTTAAAAGGAGGACTAGCCATTCCATTCATAGAATCCTCTTCATTATGGCACATAGAGTTTTAGTTTTAAAGGAACTGCATTTTCCTTCTTAATGGTTGCATGATCCAAAATGTTATAATGTCCTACAGTGTTTTGAATGAACATAGTATGGATGTTTCTTTAAACCTTAATTTAACATGTTAGTCTTCTCAGTCAATCTTCATCACAGCAGGGAATCTAATTTTGTTTTTTCAGATCTCCAGCATCAGCAGTTCTTTTTTATTAATTATACAAGGTATTCTAATTAATGACTATGATTTAAACTCAAATCTTCTTCAAATCCAGCTCCACTCACACAAAGATAGACACACACACACACACACACACACATACACACACACACACACACACACACACACACACACACACACACACACACACACACACACACACACACACACACACACACAAACACGTAACTGGCCAGTTCACTTCAGCAGTTATCATGATCAGTATTATCACAGGTACGGAGGATTGGATCTTGAGACAGCAAGAACTGCAGATGGTGGAGTCAGAGAAACAAAGTGTGGAGCTGGAGGAACACGGTGGGCCAGGCAGCATCAGACAAATTTATGAGAAAAGGTCCCGACCCAAAACGTTAACTTTCCTGTTCCCCTGATGCTGCCTGGCCTGCTGTGTTCCTCCAGCTCCACACTTTGAGATTGTATCTTACTTGGTTTCTGAAGACACCTGTCAGTGCAAAGAGCTTCCAGTAGGCTCCGATGAGTATTCCCTGAATTCTTATGAGTGAATTTCTATTCTCTGAATGTTCAATAAGGTGACCATGAGAGAATGACCAGGGAGGAACCAAACCTCTGTTTTGTACCTTTGGCGATCACAATCCTTCCAGCAAACACACAGTTCAAAACCAGTGCAAACTTTGGTTTCTCTTTCTGTGTTATTTTCAACATTCTCTTGGTATCAACCTCCCTGAGGCTCCAGGTAACATTCAAACATTTGCCAGTGTCAGAGTACGGTGTCTCTCTGGAGGCAAAGTGTCTATAGAGTACTTTGTGCAAAGACCAACTTACAATTATTGGCCTCATAAGCAAGTATCAATTTGTTTGTTCTCTTTTTTAAAAGAAGCCAAGCTGCTGCTTACAACCTAAAGACCACTTTCAGCTCCCAGCTCATTGTTCACTGCTCTAAACTCAAAATGATAAAAATAAAGAAAATTCAGTGACAGTTTTAACAACTGCAAAATTCTGTTTAGCCAATGCTATTGTTAACCTGCACTCTCATGGTTTGATATGTTTGTTGAATCCTAAAACACCATCTATTGTTCCCTGCTGCCTTCTAGAAACAATGAGTGTTGTATGGGAGTATAGGATATAGTTATTGCAGAGATGTTATTCTATGTGCAATTACTGGGGCTTGTGTATGGTAGACAGGGGCTTGGGCTCACCAATCAGAATAGCCTGGGACACAGAAGCTAAAAACATTGGAAATAAGGCAATAAAACACTTGTAAAAGTGCATTACAATCAGTCATTTATTTATCTAAGGTTGCAGCTCTTTACATTTCTTGTGTAAATCTGGTGCCTGAGTAGAGTTATTACGATAGTAACAGTATTACAGTCTGTGAACATTTAATTGTCCTGGCTTTCAGGTCTAGCATTCCCTGCCTTGGCTTCCCTCTCCTCCTTCGTGATGATCTAAAGTTCACATGTCCTAATGCCTGCTTTAGTGATTGGATAATAAATCTCTGATGATGCTCCTGTGAAATGCCTGGGGAGTTTTTACTACATTGAAGGTGATATATAAATGCGTTTTGCTGCAGAAGCAAAATCTAACAAAATGGAACAGAATTAGGGAGCCAAAAATTGCCTGCGCTCAGCGGACTGTGGCCTAAGCCACATTGTCAGAGCCTTAGCACTATCTCAGTGGCCACTTCTTGCAGACTGATCTTTTGATCAGCATGATAGTAGTTTTGTTGTCTCTGCAGGGTTCTGCAGTTCTCCAGGTACATTTTACCAATAATCTGTCATTCACAGACATGTACAGTCACAGATGTTCTCAGAGTCTCCCCTCTGTTAGATCTCTCTTGTGGTCATGTGAAATTAGATCACCATGACACCATGATCACATAGGATCTAGCTGTTTAACCATTACTCCACAATGAGTCTGCGCTTTGGTTTAAAAAGATGTTGTACGGGTTGCTAAGGACTCTGTTCAAGTATTGGAGTGGCATAGTGGCTCACTGGTCAGCAGTGGGGACCTGGGCTCGATTCCACCCTTGAGTGCCTGTTTGTTTGGGTGTTTGCACATTCTCCCTGCATCTGCATGGGTTTCTTTCCCTAGATGTGCAGTGTAGATGGATTGGCCATTCTGAATTGCCCCGTAGTGTGGAGGTGAGGTAGGTTAGCCATAGACGATGCAGTTAATCTGACTTGCAGCACAAACGTGACAATGTCTGCGGGAAAATACCTTCAAAGGGTGCAGCCTTTCAGAACACCTACTGATAGGTAGCTTCATGGCATTGATCTGACTGAATGGTGAAGCAGCTCAAGAGTGGTGTGGGATCCTCTTATGTAGGGCTGTTAATGCTTTCTTGAAAGACACTTTGTGCAAATGTACTGCAGAGACTAGCAGAGCCAATGATTGTAAAAATCAACTGTGCCCTCAGACCAGCTTCCATGCTTGTGGGGATGTTAGTCTGGACTGGCTGAGATGGTGGGAATTTTTAGTTATCCCTTCTGGACATGTTGGTATCGAGTGTTGCATCAGTTCCATTGTTGCAAATGTCTGCATGTGAGCTTTCCACCCTTCATTTATCACTGTCATTCCTTCGTGCACTATTGCTTCAGCCCATATTCAGATAGCGTTCCAGGTTTCCTAAAGGCACCCTTAATTTTTGTCCCCTTCCTTCAGTCAGGACACACCCTTTATTTTGAAACGCCTCTTTTTACAATACCTGTGACACACAAATGTATACCATTTGTTGCACATAGATATACCTGAATTGTTGAATCACTGTGCAATGTATTGAATGCAATGAGCAATATGTCATTCTGATGAGAGATAATGGGAACTGCAGATGCTGGAGAATCCGAGATAACAAAGTGTGAAGCTGGATGAACGCAGAAGGCCAAGCAGCATCTCAGGAGCACAAAAGCTGACGTTTTGGGCCGAGACCCTTCACCAGATTTGCTCTCTGATGAAGGGTCTAGGCCTGAAACGTCAGCTTTTGTGCTCCTAATATGTTGCTTGGCCTGCTGTGTTCATCCAGCTTCACACTTTGTTATCTCTGTCATTCTGATGAAACTGGCACCAATTCCCAGCCATTTAAACCTCAGATGGAGACAACTGTTCTTTCAGTTAGGCCAGAGAAATGGCATCAATGCCAGCCAGGACCATTGATAAAATAAACTGTAACACTAATGAATCCTGAGCAATAGTTGTATGATACAGACTTGGCTGTTGCAGCGCGCCTCTGGTTACTTTCAAGCTTTCTTTCCCGCTGGCGAAATAGTTAGTTACACCTCTTAACAACGCAAAAATAATCTTGAATGGACATGTTGGCATATCTTTGTCTCTCTACCACTCTCTCATCTTTTAAAGCCTCTATCTTTCACCCACCTCTTCCCTAGTATTTTGCAGCATGTCATATTTTGATGGATAACACTCCTATGAAGTGTCTTGAGATTTCCCACTGGATTTGCAAATGCCAAATATTTCAGATTACAGGGACTCTTTTGACCTAGTGTCCCAAACTTTGGGCTTGGAGTCTCAGGTCTAAGACCCACCTATACTACAGGTGTGCCATAGAAGAGCTAGGTTGATTGAAAGGAATGTGATTGAAGTTCGGAGCAAATTACCGCAGATGCCGGAATCTGTCCTGAAAAGGGAAAATGCTGGTGATCACAGTGGGTCAGGCAGCATCTGTGGAGAGAGAACAAGCTGATGTTTCAAGTTGAGATAACTCTTCACCAGGACTATGATTCCCAGCAATTTTTGTTTTCGGTATAATTTGCATTGTTTTCTTTACCCTCTTATTTAAAAACCACAGTTATTTTCTACAGTGTTATAAACCAAGGCACCTCAGAGTAAGAGCAAAATGTGACAAAGCCTGAGCCTGTTAAAAATGCTTTCTGAGACGTGTTTAATTGCACATTAATTTTTGCAGCACATGTCGCAATATTAATTAATGTGATTGCTGTTTTAGTGGATTTTAATATTGTGCTGAATTGGGCTCTGTTTGGAAAATGGGACAGTTTTACATTTGGAAAATGAAGTAGATTTTGTAGCTGGACAAAGCAGTAAATTTTACATTTTGCCAATGGCTTTGATTTTAAACCAGAACAATGCCATCAGTTTTGTCTGTTGACAAAGGGAAGATTTGCAATCCAACAATGGAAAAACTGTACATATTTTCGGAGTGAGAAAGATGTATAGCATTGAAGCAGACCAGGAGCCCAGGAGTTTTTGTAAGTGATGCCAATTGGACAGGATGGAACTAGAAACATATTACAGAGACACAGAAAGAGAGAAAGACAGAAGCGTCCAATTCATCTGTGCCGACCAGTTATCCTAAATTAATCTTGTCCCATTTGCCAGCATTTAGCCCATATCCATCCAAATCCTTCCTATTCATATACCCATCCTGTTGCCTTTTAAATGTTGTAATTGTACTCGCAGTGACTCAACCTAAAGTAAGTTCTTAGACGTGAAGAGTTGGGGACACTCTATCGGTGTGAAAGGTACAAGTTAATAAAAAATCTTTCCACATTTTTCTTTGACTTGTCACATGAAATCAATCTGTCATCTCAACTGACAGAATGGTTGTGGAAGATGGCGGTTAAAACCATATTAAGAAAGAAAACTGATGAACATAAAATACAAAGTTGCAAGCACAATATTTATTTTAACTTCTGTTATTTCATAATATTTTAAGACAATTCAGTTTATTGTGCCTTCTGAGAAGGTACTAAGATGATCAAGCTGATTTGGGACATCAGGAATTTAAGTTCTTGAGGAAATCTTAATAAATATGGCATATTTTCTTTAGAAAGTGAAAATTCGAGACTGCCTAATTGACACATTCAAAAGCACAGCTCACTCCAACTGCTGCAGGAAAGGGAAATCTTTTTCTTAAAGTTTAAACTGAGTTTTTTTAACTGCAGAGAACAGGCAGCTTCTGCTGGCGAGAGTGACTGCACACGCTTCTGTCGTTCTCTCTTTCTGTGTCTCTGTAATATGTTTCTAGTTCCAACCTTTCTGTGTCTCTGCAATATGTTTCTAGTTCCAACCTTTCTGTGTCTCTGTAATATGTTTCTAGTTCCAACCTGTCCAATTGGCATCACTTACAAAAACTCCTGGGCTCCTGGTTGTCTGCACATTGCAGGAACCCACAGCCAGAGAAACAGAATTCACAGTTGGCCCCAAATTCCTTGCTGTGAAATTATGCAGTCATTCCAGTAAATCCCTGTTTTTAAAAGCATTTCTTTCTCATTGCATTCCACAGCTTTTGAAGACTCAAGAGTGAAAAGACACAGTCTTACAGTGGGATCACCTAAAGATATCAAGTACAGAATTGCATGGATGATGAAACATTAATTCAGCAACACAAAAGATCAAGGACCACAAAGGTAACATCCTTTACAGTGGCCGCTTGTCAGATTAGCAACAAAATCTGAAATAACTAAATGAAATCTAACCTCAGCACTTTTATCCCGAAATCAAGATCTAATAAAGTTCTCTCTGGCCTCTCAAGCTTTTCAATATGTTGCTCTCGTCTATTGTTTTGGATTGCCCGCTCTTCAATGCCCTGATCCCAATCCTCACCTTTGTCTTTATTCTGTTTACATTCCAGGGCATTGCCACTTTGTTTGATGAGAGATACCCTTTCCAGGCTATTGTGTAATGCCCTGCCAGAGTGGTCCAGGCATCAGAACCTGGTCTTCAGGAGGCCTATGATCTGTTCTACTGTGGCCCTGGTTGGAGTGTGAACAATGTTTTAGAATTGTCTTCATGTTAGTCTATGAGTTTCAGAATGGTGAGGGACATTGAAAGAGGGGCAGGAACCTATGAGTTCTCTAGAATGTAAGAAACATGACATCTCCCAGGATAGCTGGCTCACAGCTCCGAAATCTGGTATTGACGGTGACATGTAATTCAAATGTTCCTGGAGTGGGAGTCTCCTCTATTGATGACCCTGTAGATTGGCGATAGGGAGTTCTCAAAGCAAAGTGAGTGCAGTTGGTAATGCCCTGCTCTTTGTGGAAGGCATTAGAGGTGGAGAATCCCACCGCCTGAGCTTCTTCACTCCCATTGTCCCAGGGGAAGGAATTGAAGAAAGCTGTGCTCTGGAGAAAATGACATCCATGTGTCGAGAATTGGGAAATGTCCCACAGAGTCCCCAATTCTTCCTTGAAATGAGACGCTGGCATGAAGATACAGGGCAGTTGTGACCTTGATGCCCATTGGGATGGGGTGGCACACAGTCTTCCTGAGCAAGTTGCACTGCAGCATGTGACAGAGTTCAGTGATGAAGGGGCAGTACGTCTTTAATCAGCAGCTGGCCTGACTTTGGCCCAGTGGAAGGCAGCAACAGCTTTAGATCCCAGATCTCATCATTCCCCTCAGTTTCTGTGATAGCTCATCGTTTGCTGCTTCTCCCTCAGGGACGGACCAATTGGTATCTCAGCAGTACCTCAACTTTCCATGTGATATTACTGTAGTCTACAAAAAGATACTATAAATAAGGCTACTTATTGAGACGAGAGTCCATGTTGTTGGACATTAACATGGATAGAGGAAGTTATGGAAGACAGAAAATTGGCGTGAAATAGAATTTTCAGGGTGTAATTAGTGACGTCCCACAGTGATCAGTGCTGGGATCACAATTATTACAATATATATTAATGACTTGGATGGGGGAGGTGAATGTTTGCAGATGACACATAGATAGGTGGGAAGACAAATAGTGAAGATGGCACAAGGAGTGCACAAAGTAATACAGGCAGGTTAAATGATTGGACAAAAAAATTAGCAGGTGAAATACAATGTGGGAAAAATATGGGACGGTAAGAATAAAAGAGCTAAATGGTGAAATTCTGCGGAAAGCTGCTGCACCAAGGGGTTTGGGGGTTCTACTCCATGAATAGCAAAACACTAGCATCCAAGTGCAGAGATAATGGGAACTGCAGATGCTGGAGAATGTGAGATAACAAAGTGAGGGGCTGGATGAACACAGCAGGCCCAGCAGCATCTCAGGAGCACAAAAGCTGACGTTTCGGGCCTAGACCCTTCATCAGAGAGTGCAGCATGTATTAGGAAAGGCAAGTGGAATGCTGGCTTTTATTTTAAAGAGAACTGAATGTAAAATAAGGAGGATTTGCTAAAGCTATTGTATACAATATTGTATTCATATTACAGCTGGAATGCTATGAACTGTTTTCGTCCCACTATACTGGTTTTGAAAGCAGTCCAGAGAAGATTCACTTGGTTGCTCCTGGTTATTGATGAATTTTCTTCTAAGGAGAGATTGAGTAGATTGGACTTGTCCTCATTGGAGTTTAGAAGAATGAGACAAGACCTCATTGAAACATGCAAGATTCTTAGGGGACTTGACAGGGTGGACACAGAAAGCTTGTTTCCCCTCATGGGAGAGTCTAAAATCAGAGGACATAATTTCAGAATAAGGGGGTTGCCCATTTAAGACAGAGATTTTGTTTCTCTCTCCAAGGGATGAATCTGTGGATTTTTTTACAGCTGAGGGCTGTCGAGACTAGGTCATTCAGTACTTTGTAGGCTGAGACAGAGAATTAATCATTAAGTTAGGCAAGGTTTATGAGAAAAAGGCAGGAAAGTAGATTTGAGAGTTATCAGATCAGCCACGATCTCATTGAAAGATACAGCAGTCTTGATGAGCCGATTGGCCTTATTATGTACCTACATCTTAAATCTTATCGAATGAAAGCAGGATCTCAACCATCCATCATTCTGGTGAGATGTGAAATTCACAACAAAAACAAGTTAATAAAATGATCCTGACAATGATTTAATCCTTTCTGTCTACTGAGGTAATGTTAATGAGACTGTCATAATTCATTCGTTCATTCTTTTCATCAAGTTTCACTCACAAGAAGCACTTAAACAATTACTAGACTTCCATCAGAATATCTCAGTCACAACAAGGACTAAGAACACATAGCTGGTTTTGGAAAGGGATATCCTAATTGGAATAGCATTCTTCCTGAAGTTGGATCCAAAAATGCTCCAGAAAAAGAAAATAGCAAACAACCCTTTTACATGTCTCCCGACCCATTAAGTGATTTGTTCAGGAATTCAATCTCATTGAAAAAACAGGAAACACTTAACATAATGGTCATTATCCCCAGTCTGTGCCAGAATGATTAATGTCCAACTGAGGCTCTGAGTTGCAGTCGGCAACATACTGTTTTGTTTGGTGGACCTAAGTGTCACTGGTTCGGCCGACATTTATCACCCAGAGGGCAGTTAAGAATGTACCACATTGTCGTGTGTCTGGAGTCACATGCAAAAGGCAGATTTCCTTCCCTACAGGGCATTAGTGAACATGATGCCCAGGGATGTGTAGGTTAGGTGGATTAGCCATGGGAAATGCAAGGTTACAAGGATAGCGTAGGGGGTGGAGTTTGGCTGAGATGCTCTTTGGACGGTTGCCGTGGACTCGATGGACTGAATGGCCTGCTTCCACACTGTAGGGGTTCTAAGACTGTTTTTGCTGACTGTGGTCACCATTAGGCTAGTATTTTTTTCATCTCCAGATTTTTGTTGAATTCCAATATCACCATCTTCCACAATGGATTTTGAATGCACGTCCCCAGAACATTAGCCTGGAGTGCTGGATTACTAACCTGGTGATGTAAACGCTGTGTCACTGCCTAACCCTATCTACTACAGCTGATTTATTTCTGCAATATGTGAATAACCACTCAATCCCTGAGATAGTTCACCTGGTAGATGTGGCTCTGTAACACCTGAACCTTTGAGCCTGAAGGCTGTGTGTTGAAGTCCCACTCCAGGACATGGGTGCAGAAATTAAGGTGGACAGTCTACTGCAGCATTGAGGG
Organism: Stegostoma tigrinum; assembly: GCF_030684315.1. Lineage (NCBI taxonomy): Eukaryota > Metazoa > Chordata > Chondrichthyes > Orectolobiformes > Stegostomatidae > Stegostoma > Stegostoma tigrinum. The sequence continues at coordinate 8,195,271 of NC_081373.1, forward strand.
ATATGATAGAATCCTAGAATGAGCATGAGCACTTGTTAGACCTCAATACAAGAGTTTACTCAGTAGTGAGAGTAATTTTCTTGAGTTTAACTCTCAATTCCATTTCCTGATTTTTAGCTTCATCTGGGATTTAGTTCTATCCTCTCTAGTGAAGACAAATGCAAACTACGTGCTCATTTTATCTGCCATTTCTTCATTTTCCATTAGTAATTCTCCAGTCTCGCTGTCTATACAAGTAAAGCACACTTTGCTAACTCTTTTCTTTATTAAATATTACAGAAACTCCTATTAGCTCTTTTTATATTTCTTTCTAGTTTTCTCTCATATACTCTTTTTCCTCCTTATTTATTTTTCGTCATTCTTTGTTGTTTTGTATATTCATTCTAATCTTCTGCACCTGTCTTTGCACAATTATATGCATTCTCTTTAAGAGCAATGTTGTCTTTAACCTTTCTAGTTAACCACAAGTGTTAGGTCTGTCTATTGGATTTCTTTGGAATGAGTCTGTTGTGACCATAGGTGCTTGATATATTGTATATTGTGAGTGCATTTCAAAACAGAAACAGAAGGATGTGGGTCAGTTCTGTGAAATATTTTTACAAAGGTCAGAACGTTTATTTAGCACCATACCTAAATACAGTAAACTTTTTATTATCCAGCATATATGGGACCAAGAGTGTGCTGGTTGATCGAATATTCCAGATAATCAAGAGGTCCACACAATTAATGTAAAAGCATACACTAAGTAATAGAAATGTAACGTCAGGGGTATACACATCACTGCTATACTTTATTTGCAGCGTAAATCACTTAAATAGTAATGTAGCTTTGCCTTAAGTAGAACTTAATAGCAAATAGACTTCTCACCCTCCTTCTCAACTGACTACTCAGACATCATATAGATTGTGGTATTTGCAGAGAAATTGACTCGGAATTGAATCAATAGTTGGTATTTTGTGTGACATTTTGTGTGTTTTTTTTGGCTTTCCTGCTCCTCTGATGCTGCTTGGCCTGCTGTGTTCATCCAGCTCTACACCTTGTTATCTTTTGGTATTTTGTGTGGCCATTTGATTGAACAACAAGTATATTTATATTGAGCTAAATAAAAAGTATAATAATTGGACAAAATAATACAGTAAACTTCACGGTATTTGAGATATATAATTTTTGCCAGGTTGTCAGTAGTTGGGTTATTAGGTGCTGGTGAAAACAATATTTGTTGTACTTCATTTCTAATAAAGCATGTACCTACAGTAAAGGGAAGAGGTTAACTGGGGAAACAGTAGGACCCAGTAGGGGCCAAGGGGATAACCTTTGTAAACAATGTGTGTAAAGCTCTAAGATATATTGGAAGGGTGTTAAATGAATACTTCCCCTTGGTCTTCACTCTGGAAAGGAGAACATAGGTATAGAATTCAGGGAAAGGGACTGTGTGAAACTTGTACTGTTTGACAAAGGAAGTGTGGAGGTATTGGAAGCTCTGTTGGGCTTAAAAATGGACAAATCTTCGAGCCTGGATAAATTGCATCCCAGGCTGCTGTGGGAGGTGAGATAGGAAATTACGGGGGCTCTGATATATTTTTAATTGCTCTCTGGCCGCAGGGAAGTGCCAGAGGACTGGAGGGTGGCAATCGTGGCTCTACTTTTCAAGAGGGGTGGTAGAGATGAGCCAGGAAATTACAGACCGGTGAGTTTCACATCAGTGGTAGGGAAACTATTGGAGAAAGTTCTGAAGCAGCAACTTAATACCCACATGGAAAGGCTTGGGTTAATTAGGGGTAGTCAGCATGTTTTTGTCAGAGGGCGGTCATACCTAACAAATGTGTTCGTACTTTGACCAAGTGTACGGATGAGGGAAGTTCATTTGATGTTGCTTATATGGATTTAGCAAAGTGTAACAAGATTCTGGCTTTAAGAGGTGTATTTTGTCCTTTTTTTCATGAAGAGAAGTTGAGACAGAAGTGCCAAGTGGTCCGATTCTAGCCTATAAAGTAAACAATTGTGAGGCTTTGGATGTTTTTAAAAGTTGAAACAATAGAAGCAGCCTGTATGGGTGGAGTAAAGCGCCCACAGAACCAAGACTTTCAGTTTAGCTTTCAGTAGCTGTTAGCCTTGTGAAAACTGCTACATCTCACTCTTTCTCTCTCTGGTAGGTTTGCTCACTGACCTGATTAATTCACAGATGTTTCATTACCTTGCTGATTAACATCATCAGTGCAGCCTCCAATGAAGTGCTGTTATGTTTTTCTGCCTGGTATTTAGACTCTGGGGTCCGTTGGAGTTAAGACCATAAGACATTGGAGCAAAAATTAGGCCATTTAGCCCATCAAGTCTGGTCCAACATTCAATCATGGCTGATGAGTTCCTCAACCCCATTCTCCCTCTTTCTCCCGATAAGTCTTGATCCCCTTGATAATCAAGAACCTATCTATCTCAGTCTTAAAAGTACTCAATGATCTGGCCTCCATGGCCTTCTGTGGCAGTGAATTCCATAGATTCACCACTCTTTGACTGAAGAGGTTTCTCCTTATCTCCGTTCTAATAGGTCTTCCCTTTACTCTAAGGCTGTGCCCTTGCGTCCTAGTCTCTCCTACCAATGGAAGCATCTTCCCAACATCCACTCTGTCCAGGCCATTCAGTATTCTGTAAGTTTCAATTAGATCCCCCCTCATCCTTCTAAACTCCAATGAGTATCGTCCCACAACCCTCAAACATTCCTCATATGTTAAGCTTTTCATTCCTGCGACCATTCTCGTGAACCTCCTCTGAACACGGCCCAGGGCCAATACATCCTTCCTCAAATATGGGACCCAAAACTGCACACAATACTCCACATGCGGCCTGACCAGAGCCTTATAAAGCCTCAGTAGTACATCCCTGCTTTTATATTCAAGCCGTCTCAAAATAAATGCCAACATTGCATTTGCCTTCCTGACTACTCACTCAACCTGGCAGTTTACCTTGAGAGAGTCTCAAGTCTCTTTGCACTTTAGACTTCTGAATTTTCTCCCCATTTAGAAAATAGTCCATGCTTTTATTCTCCTTACCAAAGTGCATGACCTCACACTTTCCCACATTATACTCCATCTGCCACTTCTTTGCCCACTCTCCTAACCTGTCCAATTGTTGATTACCTCATTTCTGTTTTTACTTCACATTATAGGGTCTAATTCTAAGTGTTTATTGTTGGCTTTCTTGGTGGAGAAAGAGGCCTCTAGAAATTACTGTGCTTGACTCTGTTTGGCCTGTCCTGGGATCCTGATGTTGTCCCAATTGAACTGGTGGTTCTCCACCAAGAAGGCCATCAATATACACATAGAATTAGACACTATACATACATCAGTGCAAAGAAAAAACGGAAATGAAGTTACCAATTTCAACCAATTTCCCACAGTTTAAATACCAGGCAGGAAAACACAACAGCGCTTCATCGGAGGCTGCACTGATGATACCACCCAGCAGGGTAATGAAATATCTGCGAACTAATGAACCAGCTCAGCAAGCCAACCAACCACAGCGTCTATAACCTGAGCTACAAGTCTACTCAAGAATCTTAGTCACTGTCTCTCTTTTTCCAGCTAAAAGCTTGCATTCACTTCCTGCTGCTAGAATTGCATGTGCGGCCATCTATGTTATTGACTTTATCTTTGTCAAGGTGTGCTCATGGGATGTTACTATATTCGAACAGTCAATGAATAGTTTATTATTTTGTAAGATATTTCAGTAGAGTTATGGTTAAGCCAATTCTTTTCTTTCCTTTTTATTTTGTCTGTATTTTCACCATAGTGCATGAATAAAGTGTGTTTTTCTCCAAGTCTGGCAGTTTGACCAATCAATTTGCATCTGCAATGCAATACCAGGCACTTGCCTTTAAAATAAGGAAAAGTTAGCTCTCTTCTTAATATATTTTGAGGGGTTTCATCTGGTCCATAACACAAGCTTTTGACAAGGTCCCACATGGGAGACTGACTGAGAGGGTTAAAGCAAATGGAATCGAGGGAAACTTGGCAAGATGGGTCAGAAATTGGCTTAGTCATAGAACACAAAGGGTAGCTATAGAAGGCTGTTTAAGTGGCTAAAGGCTGGTGTCCAGCGGTGTTTCACAAGAATCAGTACTGGGACCCTAATTATTTATTACATACATAAATAATATAGATGAAAATGTGTGAGAATGTTTAGCAAATTTGCTGATGACACCAAGTGTGATTAATAGTGAAGAAGATTGGTTACTAGAAGATATAGACAGATTGGTCAGATGGGCAGAGTAGTGACAGATGATATTTAATCCTGACAAGTGCAAAATGATGCACTTTTGAAGAAGAAACAAGATGAGGGAGTAATTAATGAATGGCAGGACATTGGGTAGCTTAGAGGTTCAGAAAAATCATGGAGTGGCTATTCATAGATCCCTGAAGTCGGTACAGCACTTGAATAGGATAGTTAAGAAGGCATATGGTACATCTGATTTCATCAGTCGTGGCATAGAGTATAAGAGCAAGGAGGTAACGTTGGAGTTGTACAGAGCATTGATTAGGCCACAGCTGGAGTACCGCGTGCAGTTCTGATAACCTCACCACGGGAGGATGTGATAGCACTAGAGAGGGTACAGAGTAGGTTCGCCAGGATGTCGCCTGAGATGGAGAAATTGAACTATAAGGAGAGACTGGCTAGGTTTGGATTGTTTTCTTCAGAGCAGAGAAGACTGCAAGGAGACATGATTGAGGGGTGTGGACAGGGTGAATAGAAAGTTACTGTCCCCCTCGGCTGAGGAAGTCAATCACAAGAGGGTAATAAAATGTGAGGCTGGATGAACACAGCAGGCCAAGCAGCATCTCAGGAGCACAAAAGCTTTTGTGCTCCTGAGATGCTGCTTGGCCTGCTGTGTTCATCCAGCCTCACATTTTATTATCTTGGAATTCTCCAGCATCTGCAGTTCCCATTATCTCCAATCACAAGAGGGCGTAGTTTTAATGTAAGTGATAGGAGATTCAGAGGGGATTTAGGGAAGACGTTTTTCACTCAGCGGATGGTGGGAATTTGGAATACACTGCCTGAAGGTGGTGGAGGCTGGAAACATTACAACCTTTAAAAAATATTTGGATGAGTACTTCAAATATCCTAACATTCGAGGATGTGGGACAAGAGCAGGAAAATGGGATTAGCACACATTTACTGCCAGTTATGTCGATGCAGACTCAATGGGCTGAAGAGCCTTTTTTGTCCTCTTTGAATCTATGATCTACAGTAGAGTGCCTGGGAGAACCCCTGCAGTGTTAATTGGTAGAATATTTATCTGCTGGGCTTATAACATGAAGGAATTTAGTTTACTTTTGGCTTCAGAACAGAAGATTCAAAGTTTTGGTTCAGAAGAACTCAGAATCCATTTCATAAGAGTATACTTTCTCTGCATCAGGAGAATCACATTTTCTTGCTTGGCTCAGGGGAACCACTCACTTCAGCAGAAGTGGTTTTAGCCTGTGGAGCCTTAAAACCGAGAGAGCCTGGATAAGACATTTCTCTTAAAATTAAAATGAGGGAAGTTGAGGCTTTCAGAATTGTGAGAGGGTCATGCCAGCGGGTTTGGAACAGAATCATAAAGTTGAGGTCTCAACAGTCCAAGTGTAAGAAACTGGAAAGTGTCAGTTAAGTAAAGATGTAAAAAGCTGAGATTGAAGTGATGTAGGGTTTGGGACAGTTCTCTGGGGAAGAGTGTCTGTGACAAATAGCAATGGGAAACAGGTGGAAACTGGTTTAATGTTTGTGTAAAGCTCCTTATAATTATCTTCCATGCATATTCACAGTATTGCTTCATTTTTGTTTTTTTTTGTGTAGATTTTTTTTCTGCTGTTCAAGAGCATTTACAGCCTCATGTGAAATGTTTTAGTGGTTCACTGTCATGTTAACCAGCTGCAAAAATTAAGCATAAGTTTTATCAGGCCAGGTTTCATTCTTCAGCTCTGAAGAAGGGTCCCAACCTGAAATGTCAGCTTTCCTGCTCCCCTGATGCTGCCTGAGCTGCTGTGTTCCTCCAGCTCCACACTGCGTTGACACAGGTTTCATTCTAGGATCTGATTTGAACAGTAATACCATCAGGTGGGCTCATAACTTTATTCTGTATATTCTGAAATATGCTCTTAAATGGATTACACTGCATATCTATTGACCTCTCCTTCAATTTAAGTCACCAATTAACTTTAGCCCTTGAATCTTCCCATCTTTATGATTTTTAATCATTACCCATAAATTCTCTTCTAATATATTTTGAAAGAAAAGATTCCTCTTCTCCTGTCTTCAGCACACTGGAGTTAAGCCAGTTTGCTTGCAAGCAGGAATTCCTTGTTTCATGAAATTCTTGGTTTGGCCTGTGAGCTCACAACATCCATTCAATCATTTATTTGCTGTTAACAACACAAGGTACTATTGAGAGAACATTTAGCATGTTTTGTAAAGAGTGGACCTAGGACTGAAATTGAGTTTGAAGGTGCTCAAGGAGAAGAAGAAGCAGATACAACTTCTATGTCCACAGATGACATGAGAATTGCTGATGTTGATAGTGAGGAGGATGATTTCAGGCTACTATCTGATAGTTATCAACTGGTAAATTGGGTAGAGCAATGGCAGATGGTAAGAGTGAGGTGATGCATTTTGGGAGATCAATAAGTGAAGAATGTACATAGTAAAAGGTAGGTCCCTAGGGAGTACTGAGGAACAAAGTGTCCCTTGTTTACAAGTCCATAGATCCCTAAAGGTGTCAGCACAGGTAGACTGCGTGGCAAATAAGGTATACAGGTTACTTGCCTTCACTAGCAGGGGTGTAAAATATAGGAGGAAGGAAATCTTGTTCCAACTTTATAAAATATTGGTTGGGCAAAAGGTGGAATACCATGTGCAGTACTGGTCACCACACTATTGGAAGGATGTGATTGCCCTGGAGAGGCTGCAGAGAAGATTCAGCAAGATGTTGTGAGGGCTGAAAGGTTCCAGTTGTGCAGAGAGACTGGATAGTATGGGATTGTTTTCCCTGGAGCAGAGGAGTCTGAGGGGGAAGAATGATGCGTACAGAACAATGACAGGCATTGACGGGATAGATCATGAGAATCTCTTCCTCACAGCAGATGTGTCTAAGATCAGTAGGACCACGTTTAAGGTGAGAAATAAATGGTTTAGAGGAGATCGGAGGAAACTTTTTTTTCATGCAGAGGGTGGTAGAAATATGGAGTGTGCTGCCTAAGAGGGTGGTGGAGGCATCTCTCTCACCACTTAAGAAGAATCTGGATGAGCACTTAAAATGCCAGGGAATAATACGCCAAGTGCAGGTAAACATAATTTGCGTGGTTTGGTGCTTGTTGGTTGGCATAGATCTGGTGGGCTGAAGGGCCTATTTCTATGCTGTACAACCATGACTCCCAGGAAGTGTCAAGAAAGCCCTAAACAACATGTGTTAGCAAAGGACTATAAGAGGCTGAGGAGGAGATTTACTCATCTAACTACAAGAGTTTATATTCAGACTGTATGTTTATTGTAGTGAGACTGACTCAGGCATTTTTCACAAGTAATCAAATTAAATTCACCATCAAGTTGGAGAAGACCACCAACTTCCTTAATGAGTGAAGGGGGTTTAAAAGGGTGTTTCAAAGGAGAAAAGGGAGGTAGAGAACTGGAAAGAAGAGAATTTCAGAGTTTAAAAACTTGGCAACCAAAAGCCTGGTCACTCAAAGTGGAGAGATTGAAGCTAATCAAGAGGCTAGATTGAGAGGAGTGTGGATATCATGGAGAGTTGTGCGACTGAAGAGGATGACTGAGATTGGACAGAGTGAGCTCTGGAGTGTTTTGAAATTTACAATGAGAGTTTTAAAATCGAAGAACTGCTTGATCAGTAAGCAGTTTCTCTCCAACACTGGCACCTCCTCTCCAACCAAGAGCACACAAAGGAGATTTCCAAGTGCAGTATAGGTGAGGCTTCCTTCGTGGCCTCCATTACCACGAGCACTTGACAATTCATATCTGTGAGGCCACTGTGTCTTTCCTGTGACCCAGAGAACTGGCTAAGAACAAGCCAGTGGCCAAGCACAGCTCCAGTGCAAGGTACTGAAAATTGAACACAAGTCTCACAGTTTGGGAGGGGGATAGAATCATAGACTCAGATATACAGACGAGGCCCTTTGGCCCATTGAGTTTACACTGACAAAAACTACACTCAATCTACACTAGTCCCACTTTCCAAAACTTGGCCCATAGCCTTGGATGTAACGACATTTCAAGTGCGCGTTCAAGTACATTTAAAATGTTGTGAGATTTCCCAACTTGACTAACATCCCTGGTCTCGGGAAAGAGGCATCACAACACTTCGAATCCGGTCAGCTCCAGTTGTTTCCTGCTTCAAAAATGTACTGGTTTTTCTCACGAACCAAACAACCTGACCAAAGCATAATTAATGCAAAACATTTTATAATGACAATGCTGAATCTGGTCGTAATTTCTTTATGGTAGCTGTAAGGACTGTGTGATTGCACATCAAAGCAATGAATTTTTGTTGCAACTTGTCAGCAATTTCTACCGTCTATGCTTTGTTCCTTCCTTTTATTCCTCAATCTTTTCTGCTGACAGTTGGAAAGCTGTGTGACCTTTGTCCTCAATCATCTCCTTCAGGACTACTCAGTGTCATTGCTCTGTCCCATCCCAATGGCACCTGCTGCACCTGCAGTCACTCCCAGTGGCAATAAATCACTTAGTAAATGTATTGTTGGCACTAAACAAAATTGCACTCATGCTCGTTAACTTCAAACGCTATTGTCTAATTCCTGAGGGAGTTAGCAATAGTAACTGCGTGACTTCAGCAACAGAAACCTGAAAATACTTATTTGGGAATCCTGTGCCTGTAACGAGAGGAATTGAAATACTGAGAAGAGCGTTTGTGTAAACACTTTTCCAAGTCAAAGCAAACCAACAAAATGAGGAGTTAGGTCACCTGACTGTGTGATCATGTGTTCTACTAATCCAGAGATAAAATCTGCAACAATAAATCCTTCACAAATTCAAGAAACAGCCCGAACTACAATGTGTGAGAGACTCTATAACCTGTTAGTCACTGATCTCAGAGAAAAAAGAAATGCCTTGTTGTTTCTAGAGCCTACAAAGACAGGGTTCAGTGAAGATTCATACAGCTCAGTTATGATTTTTTGGGACTTAATTGACTTAAATTTTAATCATCAATAGACAACAAATGTCACAAAGACTTTTACAATTTTCCATGTGAACTTCAAGGTTAATTAACTTGCAAATTGCTTCAGAGAAGCGTTTATTGGGTCATATATTTGACAGAGCTCAATGCCTCAAAGGCTCGGGCAAGGCCAACATTTTATTTTCCAATCTCCTTTTCCCTCAGAAAGTGGTGAGCGAGTAATGAACTGCTGCTATCCATGTGATATAGGTACTGTGTACTGACAGTGTATGCAGGAGGGTTTTTGATTTGGTGGCAGGTGAAAGAACATTGACCTTGTTCTAAAATACAGGCTTCCTGGCGATGATGTCACTGGTGCAGTAATCCAAGAGCCCAGGCTAATGTTCTACTATTGCAGATGATGACATTTGAATTCAATAAAAAGTTAATTCAAAAATGTTAGTGGAATCACTTTTGATTGTTGTAAAAAAAAAGCAACTATTCTCTAATGCCCTTTAGAGAAGAAAACCTGGCCTACATGTGACTCCAGCCCCATACAACGTGGTTGACTTTTAGATGAATGGGCAATAATTGCTAGTAGATTGTACACACTGCAGCCCTGGTGTGTTAATGATAGAGACAGTGAATGCAGAGATGATAGTGGATGTGATGCCAATGAAATTGGCTACTTTATCCTGGATGATATTATGTTTCTTGACTCAGCTGTGCTTATATAGGAAAGTAGAACACTCCCCATCCTTATGCTCTCATGTGGTTGGTTGGTATAGCATGGAACCAGAAAGTGAATGGCTCACTGTAGAATTCCTAGCTTTTGACCTGGTTTTGTATATACATTGCCTGCTCCTAACCTTATGATGGAAGCAACGTTATTGATGCACCAGTTGAAGTTGGTGGGGCCTTGGGCACAATGACGAGGAATGCCTACAGTGATGTCCAGGGACTGAGATGTTTGGTCTCCAAACTCACAACCTCAACCTCAAAACTTTCTGCAAGATCAACATCTTCTTCTAATTCCCACTTTACTCATTTTAGTGCCACATTCGATCAAATGCTGTACTGATGTCAAAGGGCAGTCGCTCTTACCTCAACCTTGAAGAGAGGGGACGGCCTCCTTTCTCTGTACTTCCTTCCATTTTATTTTCAACTCAAAGTCCTCATTCAGTTGGACTATTTGTTTGATTTCTTATGGAATCATGAATTCAATAACTAGTTTGCGTGTGAGAGAGCAGTCTGATCAACTCCAGGTTTATGAGGAGATTGCAGTTACCAGGATAGATGACATGAAGCACAGTTGTCTGATCTGGAATCTGGAAAGGTAAAGGGATGAGTAGATTAAGTTCTCAAGCCCTTTAGTGGAACTGATAGAATAGATAGTATCATCATCCCTGGTGATACCAATACTAATCAAATCCCAGAGGGAGCTCTGACTTCATGAACCATAAGTTTCAATTTTTCAATTTGCTGATGTGGTGATTAGTTATTGAACATTTTCGTAAGTTGCTGCCAATGTACTTTTAATGGAAGATTCACTGAAGGCTTTTACACACAGAAGGGAAGCAGAAACAAAATAAGAACATAAGATATAGGAGCAGAAGAGGGCATCTGGCCCTTCAAGCCTGCTCCACCATTCAATAAGCTCATGGCTGATCTTCTTACGGACACACCTCCACTTACCCACCCACCCACCATAACCCTTAAGTCATTTACTGTTCAAAAATCTATCTATCTCTGCTGAAAAAAAGAAATCCAATGAGGTTGTCCCAACTGCTTCACTGGGCAGAGAATTCTCCAGATGCACAACATTTTGGGTGAAGAAGTTTCTCCTCAACTGAGTTTTAAATCTGTGCCTCCTTGTTTTGAGGCTATGCCCCCTTTGTTCTAACTTCACCTGCCCAGTGGAATCAAACTCCCTGTTTCTATCTTATCTATTTGCTTCATAATTTTATATGTTTCAATAAAATCCTACCCCATTCTTCTAAATTCCAATGAGTATAATCCTAGCCTACTCAATCTCTCCTCATAAACCAACCCTCTCATCTCCAGAATCAAACTAGTGAACCTCCTCTGCACCCCCTCCAGTGCCAGTACATCCTTTCTCAAGTAATGAGACCAAAACTATACACAGTACTCCAGGTGTGGTGTCACCAGCACCTTTTACAGCTGCAGCATTCTCTCCCTGTTTTTAAACTCCATCCATCAATCAATGAAGGACAGTATTCCATTTGCCTTCTTAGTTACCTGCTGCAACTGCAAAGCAATTTTTTGTGATTCATGCACAAGGACACCCGGGTCCCTCTGCATAGCAACAAGCTACAATTTTTCCCCATTTAACTCAGTCCATTTTGCTGTTATTCCTACCAAAATGGATGACCTCACATTTACCAACATTGTACTTCATCTGCCAAGCCCTAACCTACTCAGTTAATCTCTCTATATTGCTCTGTAGATTTTCAATGTACTCTACACACTTTGCTCTACCATTCGTCTTAGTTTCAACTTTGAACTTTGACAGAGTACACTTGGTCCCCAACTATAAATCAATGTAAATTATAAACAACAATGATCCCAATACTGATCCCTGAGGCACACCACCAGGCACTGAAAAACATCCATTTATCCCCACTCTTTGCTTTCTGTTAGTTAACCAATCCAGGTCGAGAGGGTTGAGAGCGTCCTAGCAGTGATGATATCTGACAAACTGCCCTGGATTTCTCACATAAATGCAACGGGCAAGAAGGCATAACAATGTTTCTTCTTCCTCAGGCAGTTCACGCAATTTAACATGTCCATAAGGACCTTCACCATCTTCTAAAGCTGCATTATTGAAAATATATTGTCTTGGTGCAAAATGGCCTGTTATGGCAACTGCTCTGCCCAGGACTATAGGAAACTACGGAGGGTTATGTGTACAGCCCAGACCATCATGGAAGCCAATCTCCCAACCATGGACTCTATTTACATAGCTTGTTGCCACAGAAAGGCTGCCAACATCGTCAAAGATCCCTCCCACTCCTGTAATGACCTCCCACAACCTCATCTGACTGCCAGAACATATAGAAGCTTGAACACACGCACCAGCAGGTTCAAGAACAGCTTCTTCCCTGCCATTAGTAGACTGATGAATGGACTGTCTAACTTCAATGTTAATGTTAATGTTGTTAATGTTGCACTTGCCTTGTGCACATCCTGTGTGATGTAACCTGTATGCCTGACTCTGTCCAAGTTTTTTTTCACCCTATGTTCTCTATGCCCTTGCTTACAATGATCTGCTTGCAGTGCTCACAAAGAAAGCTTTTCACTGTACTTAGGTACATGTGACAATAAATCAAATCAAATCTATCCACGCTAATACATTGCCTGTAACAGCATGCACCTTTTTCTTATGCAGCAGCTTTTTGTGCAGAACCCTGTTGAATGCCTTCTCAAAATCCTAATACACCACATCCACCAATTCCCCGTTGTCCATTGTGCTAGTAATGTCCTCAAAGAATTCTGGTAGATGAGTTAAACATGACCTGCCTTCCATGAACCCATGTTGTATCTGACCAATGGGACAATTTCTATTCAAATGTCTCGCTATTTCTTCTTTGATTATAGATTGAAGCATTTTCCCTGCTACATAAATTAAGTTAATAGGCCTACAGTTACCCACCTTTTGTCAACCTCCTTTTTAAAACAGTGGCGTCACATTTGCTGTTTTGCAATCTGCTGGAACTGCCCCAGAGTTCACCGAATTTTGGTAAATTACCACGAGTGCATCTGTTATTGCCCCCATCATCTCTTTTAGTACCCTGGGATGTATTCCATCAGAGCCAGGAGACTTGCCTACCTTTAGCCCCAGTAGCATGCCCAACTCTATCTCTTTAGCGATAATGATCATTTCTAGGTCCTCAACTACCATAGCCTCCTTGTCATCAAATATTGGCATGTTGTTTGTGTCTTCTACTGTGAAGGCCGATGCAAAATATATGTGCAATGCCTCAGCCATTTCCTCATCTCCCATTCTTAAATCCCCATTCTCATCCTCTGAAGGTCCAATGTTTACCTTAGTCACTGTTTTCTTTTTATATATTTGTATAAACTTTTGATATTTTTAAATATTCTGAGCTTGTTTACTCTCATAATATATCCTACCTTTCTTTATAGCTTTTCTCATGGCTTTCAGTTGACCATTAAAGATTTCCTAATCCTCTAGTTTCCCACTAATCTTTGCCACTTTGCATGCATTAGCTTTCAATTTGATACGTTCCTTCAGTTCCTTTGTTGTCCATGCCTGATTATCCCTTTTCCTGACAGTCTTCCTTTATGCTGGTATATACTTTTGCTGAGCACTATGAAAAATTGCTTTGGAAGTTCTCTACTGTTTTTCAATTGTCCCACCATATTGTCTTAGCTTCCAGTCTACCTTAGCCAACTCCTCCCTCATTCCATTTTAGTTTCCTATTGGATCTGATCTTCTCACTTTCCATCTGTATTTTAAATTCAACCATACTGCGATCACTCCTTCCAAGGGGTTCCATAGCTATGAGACCGTTAATTATTCCTGTCTTATTACACAGGACCAGATCTAGAATAGCTTGCTCCCTTGTAGGTCCCATTGTTTGAGGAAACTATCTCGGGTACATTCTATGAACTTCTCAAGGCTGCTTTGACTGATTTGGTTTGACCAATCCATATGTAGATTAAAATCTCCCATCATAATTGCTGTACCATTTCTACATGCATCAGTTATGTCTCTGTTTATTGCCCGCCCAACTGTCACGTCATCATTTGGTGGCCTACAGATGCACCTAACTTTGACTTTTTCCCCTTACTATTTCTAATTCCCACCCACATCGATTCAACCTTTTTCTCAATAGAACCTACATCGCCTCACATTACCCTGATGTCATCCTTCAATATCAGAGCTACACCACCTCCCTTTCCTTCCTGTCTGTCCTTCCGAATAGTCTGACACCCCTGGATATTCATCACCCAGTTGTGACCATCCTGCAACCATATCTCTCTAATGGCCACTAAATCATACCCATTCATGATGAGATAATGGGAACTGCAGATGCTGGAGATTCCAAGATAATAAAATGTGAGGCTGGATGAACACAGCAGGCCAAGCAGCATCTCAGGAGCACAAAAGCTGCTTGGCCTGCTGTGTTCATCCAGCCTCACATTTTATTATCTTATTACCCATTCATGATGATTTGTGCTGTCAGCTCATTTAACTTGTTTTGAATGCTGTGAGCATTCAGGTAAAATGTCCCTATGTAAGTTTTTATACCTTCTTTATGAATTCTAATACATTCCCCAGAAAAACCTTTGTTTTTAGACACTCTCGCTTTTCCTGTCACTGCTTGGTTTCTACTAAACAGCTCAGCTGCTTCCTGTTTTATGTTTACCATCTTGATTCTCTTTTTCCTTAAGCTCTCACCCACTTTAGCTAACTCATAGCCTCTTAGGGACCCCTTAGGTTCCCATTCCCCTGCCAAACTGGTTTAAAATCCACCCAACAGCACTAGCTAAACTACCTGCAAGCACATTGGTCCCATCACTGTTTAAACAGGTCCCACCTTTCCCAGAAATGGTCTCAGTTATTTAAACCAGCTTACATGTGTAAGAATTACATAAAACGGCCTTACTAAAAATATCAGAAATAAAGATTCAATCTCAAAAATAAACTTGCAGATTCTCAAACCTCAGTAAAGAGTGCTTTATTTCCACTTTAAAGTTCCTTGTTCACTTGGTATGAATGTATTTGTTTTCTTTTGCTGGCAAAGTTCTGCATTTACTTGTTGGTACTTCTTTAGTTAATGTCTCTTCCTGACGTCCTTAAATATACCACTAACATAGCTCACTTACTCCTAACATGTCTTCCTAGAGCTCACATTTACACAATGTTACAGGATGTCTTCTTCTCTGACACCTTCTGATTTTGGAATTTTTTTCTCTGTAACTTCTAAGCCAGTCAGGACTCATTTTCTTCTGCTCCAACTGTTTTGACTGATTCACTGACCCCCCTGATGCTCCTTACCATTCCCGTGGCCCCGTCACCAAACTCCCCCAACCCCCATACTGTTGCCATGATCCTCCCACTGACCCCTGACCCCCTCTGACTCCCAACACCCTTCACTAACCTCTGATCTTTGTTTTAAGCTCCTTTTATATAATCAGTCCAAGCAAATTTCATATTGGCCCAATGCCTGAGCTAATCAGGACCTGTGTCTCATCACTAAATTGGCATGGGTTTCTCCTCGTCTCTATTGGCGCATTTCTTTAGTACCATCCCTGTATCATTAACCACCTGTCCTCAGCAAAGTATCAATGCAACGTATAACCTTTTCCTTGCATTGATTAATTTCTGTCCCTGCTGTGTGTAATATCTCACCTTCTACCCCTTGATTCACTGTTCCCTTCAACCTGTAGCATGATCGTACTCTGAAATTTAAACTTAGGATTTCTTTCATACGTTACGTCTGAAATAATGGTGATAATTTTTTCTTGAGCCCAGTCAATGAGATGGAGGAGTGGGTAGTATTGGGAGAAAGTAATCTAGTTTCCTGATCAACCAGTTACACTCTCTGGAATAGGTGGGACATGAATCCAGGCCTTCCAGTCCCGAGCTAGGGACATTGCCATTTTACCACAAGAGGGCCACTCAGCAGAACATAAATGAACGGGTGTTAATATCAACAGACCAGTTAATTAGAAATATGGAAAGAGAGAAAAAAAGTATTAATTGTTGTTCCAAAATAAATTCAGCCCTGATTTCTCTCTCATTATGCAGTCTCTCCAGGATATTGTTCCCTCTAGGGTCATTGCCTCTCCAGTTATTTCAATTTCATCGCACACTTTGCACTTCACTACTGTTTTGTTGGACAACTGGAAGCATTACGGAAAGCATTCCTTCAACTCGACAGGGTTTTCCTCCTGTAACAATCCCACGTTGTGTCGATGGAATGCCAGATCATTAACGAGAGACCAGCGGCTGTGAAATGGATGTTCACCCTTGGCCTGTGAGCTTAAGGCAACAAGTTTTATTTTAGAACACCAGTATGACTGCCTCTGACTGGTTAGCACCAGGCAATGGAGGGCAGAATATAATCAATTGCCTGCTGCTGTGCTCTTACTTTGAGCCTGGTGAAACTAACAAGAGTTCACAAACATTGAAAAGCAACTTTATGTGCTTCAGAAAGAATTTTCTTTAACTTTGTTTTCTCATTATTGGTAACTACATTTTGCCATTCCCACCCCACCTTCATTTCATGTGGGAAAGTTTTTCATATTTTTTCATTTACTTGTTTAAGTGTTTTTCACTGTCACCTGCCAGACAATTTGGAGACCTGGAGTCAAGATGATTCTCAGGCTGACATCAGTCTCCCCTGGAGATAGGTATCAGGAGTGATAAAGGAGTGCCTAGGTCTGACCCTTTCCTCTGCTACAAAGCACAGCAGCCTCTGTCCAGTAAATTCCTGCCCAATGTGGTTCAGATTGGGAACTGAACACTCCAACCTGAATCTGACCCTGCTCTGCGTGTGTATGCGTGTCTGTTGTATGAACTAAGCTGTAAGCTATTTTATGGACAACTCTGTAACTGGAAAGTTCATCTATACTGGCAGGAGTAATAACTTATTACATTTCATGAACAGGAGCTGGAAGCAAGGGGGCTCAACTGCCTGCTCAGATTTGACTGGCTGGTGCACAACATCTACATCAAAGCAATGCTGCGGGAGAGTGAAATAAATACAAAAAAATGCTGGAGAAATTCAACAGGTCCAGCAGCATCTGTGGAGAGAGGAACAGAAATAACATTTTGAGCCCAATGTTCTGAAGAAAGGTGATACCAGTCTCAAAACTCTAACTCTGTTTCTCTCTCCACAGATGCTGCCAGACCTGCTGAGTGATGTCTGTGTTTGATTCAGATTTCTAATATCTGCAGTGTTTTGCCTTTATGCCGTTGGAGAGAGTCCTAACTCGGGTGACAGCACTGTGTCAAATATTAGCTACCACCACTGTCCCCAGTGACAGAGAATCCATTCTTCTGAGGTCAGGGCAGTCTGAGCCTGTATCCATTGGAATTCAGAAGAAGAAAAGGTGATCTTGTGAATACCTTCCAAGAGCCTTTCCCCTTTTGGCAGAGACTGTAGGGCATGGTTTGGAATAAGGAGCTTTCTATTTATCATGTAGGTGAGAAAAAAATGTTTCTCTCAGTGGAACTTTCTTCGCCAGAGAGTGGGAGAGCGGAATCATTAGATATTGGTAAGCCAAGATAGATAAAGTGACTGTCGTGGGGCTCACAGGGTACTGGGGAGGGGTGGTGAGCAGGGGAGGGTAAGGGGGAGTGGGGGGACCTGCGGTTTGTGAAGTTGAAACCACAGTCAGACTAGCAGTGAGCTTACTGAAAGGTGACTGAAATGAAAAGTCACCACGTGCAATATGTCAGTCTATATCTGAATGATGGGTTTTACATTTACATTACATTCACATCGCTCTGTTTACAGAGTTCTCTAACTGTAGTTATGGTGGGTGAAAGGTTGCTGCCAGCTATCCTCTTTCCTAGACCGGGCCTAATGTTGGTTGACATTGGTACAGGAACAAACAAAGGTGAGTCTGAACAAGAAGAGGCACTTGTCTTATATTACCTAATCTATTGCATGGTAACAATTGGGCACAAGTTACATTAGCTATTTAGACATTGTTACAAAGATGCCTGGGAGAGACAGATAACACATCAGTCCTTTCGAAACCCAGATCTATTCTCCCATGCTCCCTGATGAAGGCTCTATGATATCACCATGTTGAATGGAGCTTAATGCAGTCTCCAACATTAACTCTTTCAGAACTGTTAGGTTTTACGAAGCTAACCCTTACCCGCCTGCGACTGTATCCAGATTACAAAACTATATTTAATATTCTGTGGGAACAGTAGCCTACTACAGGGACTGAAATATGTAATGGTCCTTGGTAGGTTCCCTGTTATACAGTTTTGGCACACAGAATTGCCTGAGTAGAGGAGGGAGAGGAATGATCGACAAGATCCTATCTGTGTAAGTTAGTGGATGGCAAATCTTGTGGGTCGTGTGACTGATGAGTGATTGTCTGCAACCGATTTTCTATGAGTTGACACTTTACACCCTGCAGTTACTTTACACTTAGAGACCTGGTTCCTCACCTTGCCAGAGGATGATCTGCTTCTGGGTGTAAAATATCACGCCACTTGGGGCATTTCCTGAATGTGTCTGTGAATACTTCCATGGCACCTAGTTATCACACTATGCATTGGCACAAGAATGCTGATGTATATTGTGTCTTTTTGAGAAGGTTAGTTTGTCCCGATTTAAATCCGATATGGATAGATAATATCACCTTGTTTGCCACATCAGTTATGCAGATTTTCCAACATTCTCAAGATCTTTTTGTGGAGACGCAGTTCCCACACAACATTTCTACTGCAGTCACCATGCATCCTATTTGCAGAATCGTAAAATCCCTAGAATGTGGAAAGACACCGTTCAGCCCATTGAGTCTTTACCAACCCTCCTAAAAGCATCCCACTCTGTCACTGTAATCCTGCATTTACTATGGCCAATCCACCTAACCTGCACATCTCTAGACACTACGGACAACTTACCATGGTCAATCTACCTAACCTGCACATCTTCAGATTATGAGAGGAAATCAGAGCACCTGGAGGAAACTTACGCAGCTCATAGATAATGTGCAAACTCCACACAGCCACTGAAGGCTGGAATCAAACCTGGATCCCTGGCACTGTGAGGCAGCAATTCTAACCACTGAGCCACAGTCCTGCCCTTTGTAATAACTTATTCCTCCCTCTTCCAATGTTTTCCCTTTTTCCACTCTCCTCTCCTGAGAGTACTTGCCTATATAGGTGAAGCAGCAAGGATCAGAGAGACCTTGGTGTGCATGTGCACAGGTGCTTTAATGTAGCAAGGCAGGTGGATAGAGGGGTAAGCTGGAATGTGGGATACTTGCCTTCATTACCTTAGGCAGAGAATTTAAGAGCAAGGAGGTGGCATTGGAATTACGTAAAATTTTGGTCAGGCCACAACTAGAGTATTTTGTGCTGTTCTGGACTCACATTATATGTAAGATGTGACAGTACTGGGAAGGGTACAGAGGATATTTGCCAGGATGTTGACTGAGCAGGAGAGTTTTAGCTATGAAGAATGTTTAGAGAGATTGTTGTGGTATTTCTTGGAGCAGAGGAGACTGAAGGGGACATGACTGAGATGTATAAAATGGTGAGGGGCATAGATGGGGCATTCAGGAAGGAACATTTTCCCCTGTTGGAGGGGTCAATGACCAGGGGGCATAGATGTAAGGTAAGGGGCAGGAGGTTTACAGGGAATGTGAGGAAAGACAATTTGACTAAAATGATGACGGGATGGCCGCGTAGGAACCTTTATAACATTTAAGAAATACTTAGGCCACAATAACAAGGCATAAAAGTACTATGGGTGAAGTGCTGAGAAATGGGACTAGATTGTTGTGTGTTTTTTTCAACCAGCACAGACTCGATGAGCCAAAGATCCTTTTTCTGTGTTTTGGATCTCTATGGCTCTATGGTTTCATGGCACCAGTCTTCACCTGATAACCTGCTCAAGTACTATAGGATTGTAGAAAAAAGTAGGTCATTCAGCCTAGCAAGTTTGTCTTGTCATTGAATTTGATCAAAGCTGTTAACATCACTTCCTTACCTTGGTTCTATATCCTTCATTCTCTTGCGAAAGAGAAAAAAAAGTCTATCAATCTCAATGAAATAACTTCACAGAGGCTGGCTTTGCATCACCAATCCAACCTTTATTTACATGCTTGGAGCCCTTGACACTGATCCAGCTCCCTCAACGCCAGCTCACAGAGTGTCGGCACCTCTCACACTCCTAAATAAAAACCGAACGAAATGCGAATGCTGTAAATCAGGAACCAATTCTGAGGAAGAGTCACCGGACCTGAAATGTTAACTGTGATTTTTTTCTTCACAGCTGCTGCCAGACCTGCTGGGCTTTTCCAGAAACTTTATTCTTGTCTCTGACACTTCTGTTTGTAGCTGTCAGCCAGGGCTCCCTGATTGGATCAGATTTTAACAGTCCCAATCAGGGAACTCGCATTCTAGGAGGTGCACCAGGCTCGTTACAATCATTACACCCAGGTTGAAATTTTCAATTGACAGTCCTCTCCCCAACCATCTCGGCCTCATCAGCTGTTTCTGGGGAAGAGAGAGTTACAGATTTTGACTACTCTTTGTGTGGAAAATGCTTCCTGAACAGACTGGCTCCAGCGTTAGTCCCTCGTTCTGGACACCTCTGTGATAAGAAATATTTTCACTCCATCTGACTATGAAATCCTTCAATAATCTTAAGCACCTTTATTGTCATCTGTCCATTTCTCATTTGTAAACTTGTTTGGTGAGTTTGACAGCTTTACTAAACCACAGAGCGTCCTATCCAGCATACACAGAGTTAAAACATGATGGATATACAGCACAGAAAAGTTCAGTGCATAACCAAAGGGGTTGGGGAGTGCCCCTGATTTGTAGGAGTGTCTAGAACCAGCGAACATAATCTCACAGTAAGGGATCACCCAATTAAAACAGAAGTTTCTTCTCCCAGATGCTGCTGAATCTGTGGAATCCTTTACCGCAGAAGGCTCCTGAGGTTGGGTCATTAAATATATTCAAGGCTGATTTTTAATCAATAAAGGAAAATCAAGGATTATGGTGAAATGGCAGCAAAGCAGAGTTGAGGATGATCAGATGTGCCATTTTGTCATCGAGTTTTCAAGCGAGTCGATGGGCTGAATGGCCTCTGTTGCCTCTTATGTCTTAAATTCTTATTGTTGAATTTTAAGGAGCTGCATAAAGTAGGAGAGGCAGGTGGAGATGTTGAGGATGATGACTGAGGTTCAGTACATACAGGGGAGGGGCATTGAGTGGATACTTACTTGAGCACAAACAATGAGATAGTTATGGACACAGGTGTAGAGTGGAGTCAGGGGACATGTCCCTGTAGTGTTTCACTTTAATCTACTCCAACTAAATACTAGGTATTCATTCACCCATCAGCCCTGTGATCCCTGATTTTAATTGTACCCTGTCCGCAAAAATGTCTAATTCTCAACCCAGTGTACAAATCATTCCATTTCTTTACCCTCTCCTGATCTATGTAGTCTCCTCTAGTCATACCACCCTCTGAATACTCTGCACTCTGCTAATTCCATTCTCCCTCACATTATTAATTCCACCATTGACTGTCAGGACTTCAGCTGCTTGGATTTCCTCTCTAAATCTCTCCCACTCCCTCTCCCACTTTTAAGCTGCTTCTTAAAAGCTACCTCTCAGATCCAGTTCTAGTATTCTTTGTTTTAGCGAAGAATCATTTTATCTTGTTTGATAGCATACTGTTGGAGGACTTTGGGATGCAGGTTAGAGGTGCTTCAGTAATGCAAGCTGCCATTTTCTTCTATGCTGGGTTTCTGTGCGCTGTAACTCAGCTGTACAGTAGTTAAGCTGCAGAGAAAATAAATGGATCATTCGTTGTTCATATAGGAACAGCATTGTTCCTGAGCTGTACAGACGGGAGCACATCAGGGTTGATCTGTGCTGTATTAGGTAGTCTCAGACCTGATACATTTAGGGTATAACAGTAGGCTCAGTACTACAAAGCTAGGGAGTTGGAAATACCAACACAAGTTCCTATTCCTGGGAAAATGGTCGTGGCCTCTCAATATTCTATTGTCTCATACACCCATGTGCTCACATGTTAATCAGATGCAAATTTTTTTATTCATTCAAAAGACGAGGGCAACACTGGCTAAGCCGAACATTTGTTACCCATATTGCTGCGAGTCTTGATTTAGATGTAGACCACATGTTGCCTTCCCTAAAGGAGATTAGTGAACCAGATGGGTTTTTCAGACAATCGACAATGGGGTTTCATGGTCATCATTAGATTCAATACCAGATTTTTATTGAATTCAAATTCCACATTGTGCTGTGGTGGGGATTCATTCACATGCCCCTAGAACATTACCTGGGTATCTGGGTAAACAGTTCAGCCTTATTACCACTAGGCTGTCACCTCCCCAGTTGTATTTCTCATTCAAAAATTTGGTCCTAGTTTCCAAAAGCATGTAAATCTTCACAACGCCTGTTCTACAAAATGACTCCCAGCCCTATAAACCCTGCAAGAATCTGTCATGTTCCAAACTCTGATCTGTTGTCTTACTCTCGTTTCTTTTGGTCTTCTACTTTCCTTCAACTGCCTGGGTCCTAGAGGCGGAACACCCTCCCTCAGTTATACTTCTCAAAGTGAAGTGTGAGACCAGAGCCTGTGTTTACTTGGAATAGATGTAACTCAGAGTGAAACATGATAGGTATATGTCTCCCAACTCCTCTCTATGTCTGTGTCCATAAGTGTCACTTTATACGTGCTAAAGTAACAGTCCAATCAATGCCCTCCTCCTGCACGTACTTAACTTCAATTGATACAAATAGCAGTCCCACACCCTCCTCCTCTCTTCTTCCTGAAGCTGCTCCTTTAAATTCACCACTTTGATTCAGCCATTGTCTTGTTTTGGTTCTGCTTCATTTTTTTTTGTCTGAGTACGTTCCTGCGAATTGCCTTGGGATGTTGCCCGATGTAAAAATGTTATATAAATACAAATCTGTGTTGTTGTTCATCAATGTGGAAAAGAGCACAGATGTGGATGTTTGTTATTTTGACTCTCAGATGCTAACCTCGCTAACATGGTTCAGCCAAGGCATTCCAACGAGGCATCCGAGCCCACAGGACCTCCATCAGCACAAATCAAGAGAGGATGTGAGAACATTTGGAAACAAAACTAAAACTACAGAATGCAAAAACAATGCTGTTTGTTTTACAAAACCTCTCACAATGTCTCCTGTATTTTGATGCCTACCTCATGAAAAGATTTGCCTACGTTACTGCAGCGATTGTGTTCTTGGTTTAAAGACACCTCACTAATGGTTTAGTAACTGTCTGAGAATCAAAAGTGGAGGAACACTAAGAGTACATCAATTCATTTGAACCTCTTCAATTCAGTGAGCTAGGGATCTGAAGCTTGTTTGGAAACCCTCAATGTTGACGTGTCTTGGCCTTCTGCTGTAATGACTGGAATAGAACCAACATTCAGGGAGATTCTTGGACTTGATACCACTAGTTTTAGGAAAGGACATTCTTTTTAGACACAATGATAAACCATAAGAAGATCGCATCAACAGTTAAAATTCGGTATGGGATTATGCATTCTCAGTATTGCTTTGATATCACTTCAAAATGGGCAGGTACAAAAAGTGTGTACTCTGCCTTCAAAGTAGGAAGTTATAGGTTCATATTCCTGTCTTGGGCTTGATTGCAGTGATGATCCAGTTGAACATTGCTTATGTATTAAGATTAGGACATTTGGTGGCTTGGAAAAGAATCATAGAATTCATCAGTGCAGAAAGAGGCGATTCAGCCCATCGATTCTGCACCAACCTCTGAAGACCATCCCATCCTATCCCCATAATCCTGTATTTACCATGGCTCACCTACATAGTCTGTACATCCCTTAACACTAGGGGGAAATTTAGCATGGCCAATCTACCGATACATCTTTGCACTGTTGGAGGAAACCGGACCACCCAAAAGAAACCCACGCAGACCTGGGAGAATGGGCAAGTTCCACACAAGCGTACATTAACCCAAAGCTGGAATTGAAACAAAAACAGAAATTTCTGGAAAAGCTCTGCAGGTCTGGCAGCAGCTGTGGAGAGAAATCAGAATTAACATTTCAGGACAAGTGACCCTTCCTCAGGACTGGCTGGAATTGAACCAAGGTCCCTAGTATGGAGAGACAGAAGTGCATCATTACACTGCCCTGGGCTGGCTTGAGCCTGCATGCCATTTGATCTTACTGTGACTGATCAAATTGTCACCTCTACACTTGGGCAATTTTCAAAATGACATTTTTGGATGCCAGATAAAATCAAGGTGCTTTTTACCTTCTCAGGTGCTTGTGAAAGATCAAATATTTTGAACAGATGGACAAGGAGTGGGAGTAGATGATGTAGCTCCTGGAGTCTGCTCTGCCATTTAATAAGATCGTGACTGATTTGATTTTAACCTCAAATCCACATTCCTGCCTACCCCAAATAACCTTCCACCGCTTCTGCAGCCCTCTGAGGTAAAGGGTTCTTCAGATTCACTGTCCTCTAAGGGAAGAAATTCCTCCTGGTCTCTGTCTTAAAAGGGTGACCCCGTATTCTGAGATTATGCCCTCTGGGCCAAGGCTCTTCCACAAGGGGAAACATGTAGCCTGTCAAATCCCATAAGAATCTTATACGTTTCAATATGAATCTGTTTCAATCCCATTCTTCTAAACTCCAATGAGTACAGTACTGAAGCTCTCCTCATAAATCCCTCCCCATCTGGGATCAGCCAACTGAATCTTCTCTGGACAGCCTCCAATGCCAGTATACCTTTCCTGAGGTAAGGGTCCCAAAACTGACTCGTGCTTTGTAGTTTTAGCAAGATATACTTTTAAACTCCATTCCTTTTGAAAGAAAGGCTAGCATTAAATTTTCCTTCCCTATCACCCATTGTATCACTGTGCTAGCTTTTTGTGGCTTGTGCATGAAGACTCCCAAATCCTTGTTTCCTTCTGCAGTCTTTCTCCATTTAAATAATGTTCAACTCTTCTACAGATCATCTATTGTGCCAACATGCCTCAGACAAGAACACATTACAGAATACTGTTGTGAGAGCTTCTTGTGCACAATTTGATTAGTGCATTTCTACATTACAGAAGTGACCACAATTCAAAAATATTTGATTGGCTGTCAAATACTGTGGTCACAAATGGAACCACATAAATGCAAGTCCTTTGCTTCATGGATTCTCTGATGCCATGCAACTTTAACCTGCTGACTGCACATTGTGCTCACCAGATATTAATCCTTTGGAGAATCATTCCTTTGGTTTTCATGTCCACCATTCTGGAAGAATGTAACTTGCGGTTAACTCATGGGAGACATACATGCCATGATTAATATTCATAAGATTATTAAATCTGAATGGATTTAGGGCCAGTCATATCACTTTAGATGTATGACAAATGGTTTTCTAATTATAATGTATGTGTGTTAAGCCTATAAAACCTAGAAATATATTTTTTTAACAAAAACATACTAAATTTAGCAAGTACATTCTATGGTTTTCTTTGCAGCGCTAACAAAATGCAGTTCAGTATTACAACAAGTGAAGAAGTATGGATTGAACTGGCATTGTAGAGGCTAGAAGACCAGCTGGACCCATAAGCCTACCTGTGGAATTTTGTTTTTATTACAGCAGGTGGATACAGCTTTGCATAACAGTAATTTATCATTTGATCTATACCTTTTAATATGTTGCTAGGCATTGCGATTTGCTCACTGCAGTTTCCTCGGTTTTGTATCTGATCAGAATGCTCTGTCATTGTCCTATACAATGCTTATAATCTCCTTTTTAAAATGTATATTTGTGGGGCTGCTGAAAAGGTTTATTTTCATTATCCCTTTCTAATTTTCCCAGGAAAGAAATCTGGGTCTTCTGTCTGGACAACTCTTAGGATGAGGTGTTAGGTGTGGAATTCTAGGTCAGATATAAAAAGATGTATGAAATTCTTATCAGAGATGATTTTGCTGAAAAATATATTTTCTGAATTACATATTATTAATCTATACAATTTATTTAAAACAGAAGTCAACACTCAAATTCAATTTGAGTTTCTTGACATACAAATGAGTTTTGAAAAAATGTGTATGTAAATAAGTTTAAATAAAAAATGACAAGTTAATAAAAATGTGAATGTGAGGTTTATAATATTCATTAAAAAACAAATAAAAAATATAAATGCAATGGTGCTGATATTCATGAAAAGCAAACACCAATTTGAAAAGAATGTGAACTGAAGAAGTTTAAAAGATTTGTTGAAAAACAAATGACCATTTAGAAGTCACATGCCACCAGGTTACAGTCTAACAGGTTTAATTGAAATCACAAGGTTTTGGAGCACAGTCCCTTCGTCAGGTGCAGGGAGGGAGGAGAGCACACAGGCACAGAGTTTATAGGCTGACAGATCAAAAGATTAGATTACTGGGGTGAGTGGTGTGTAAGAACACTACAACTACATGCTGATCCAACCAAAGAACACACCTGACAAGTCAACAGACTGATCAAGACTTTTGATCCTGACCTTCAGAGCATCCTGTGCATTTCTTGCACAGGAGACTTCTACAGCCTTCTGAAGATACACAAAGCCAACACACTTGAACATCCCATTGTATGAGGCAATGGGACCTTGTGAGAGAACCTCTCTGGCTATGTTGAGGGCATCCTGAATCCCATTGTACAAGGAACCCCAGCTTCTGTCACGACACTACAGATTTCTTATAGAAACACAGCAGCCACAGGCTAGTTGAACCAGGAACAATCCTCGTCACAATGGACATTTCGGAACTCTACACCAGCATCCCTCACAATGATGGCAACATTGCAACAGCCTCAACACCGCTGACTGCCAATTTCCAGATGCCAACTTTCAACTCATTTGCTTCAACGTTGACCACAATGTCTTCACCTTTGGCAACCAGTTCTTCATCCAGACACATGGAGCAGCCATGGCGCCCAGATTTGCACCCCAATATGCCAGCATTTTGTGCACAAGTCTGAGCAAGGCTTCATTGCTGTGCAGGACCTCCGACCAAAGCTATACACCAAATACGTTGACGATATTTTCCTCCTTTGGACACATGGTGAGGAATCACTGAAACAACATAACCACTGCATAGTGATGTCAACAAGTTTCACCACACCATTAGACTTGCCATGGCCTACTCTTCAGAATCAGTCACATTCTTGGACACATGCATCTCCATCAAGGATGGACACCTCGGTACCTCACTCTACCACGTTCCTATGGATAACCTTACAGTGCTGCACTTCTCTAGCTTTCACCCTAAATATATTAAAGAAGCCATTCCCGACAGACAAGCCCTGCACATGCACAGGATCTGCTCAGATGAGGAGGAATGCGATGGACATCTAAAGGTTTTGAAGGACACCCTCATAAGAACAGAATATGCTGCTCAACTCATTGATCGCCAGTTCCGACATGCTACAGTGAAAAGCCGCAATGACCTCCTCAGCAGACAAATACAGGATACGACCAATGAGGTATCCTTTGTCATCCAGTAATTCCCTGGAACATGTCATTAATAATGATGATCATCTCATCAAGATCATCCCCATGCCTTCAAACAACCGCCAAGCCTTAAACAGGCCATTGTTTGCAGCAAACTACCTAGCCTTCAGGACAACATTGACCAGAACATTGCACAACCCTGCCATGGCACTCTCTGCAAGACATGTCAGATCATTGATAGGGACACTACCATCACACATTGGAATACCGCCCACCATGTACATGGCACATACTCATGTGACTCAGCCAATGTTGTCTATCTCATATGTTGCAGACAAGGATGCCCAGAGGCACGGTACATTGGTGAGACCATGCAAATGCTATGACAATGGACGAATGGACACCATGCAACAATCGCCAGACAGGGGTGTTAACTCCCAGTGGGGGAACACTTCGGTCAAGGACATTCAGCCTCCGATCTTTGGGTAACTGTCCTCCAAAGCAGACTTTGATGTATACAACCACGCAGAATTGCTAAGCAGAAACTGATAGACAAGTTCCATACAGATGAAGACATTCTCAACTGTAATCTTGGGTTCATGTCACACTACATGTGACCTGACCATACTGTTCTGAACCTGTAAAATCTTCCTTACTGTCCTGTTTGACAGCATCACCTTGATAATTTTTTAAATGATCTCTCTACATTAATTAGATTGTACAATTTTGAATTACTTATTACTTTGGTTAGACCCTGGGCATGTGAGTCTTATATCACTTATGTTATTCCAGCACCACCTTATTTTTAATTTTTTGTAATTATCTCTCTGCCTCACTTAATTATAGGTCAGCCTTTTGCTGGTTATTTCACTGTTGACGCTTGACTCACTGTCTAACACTCTTGGTCACCTGCAGAGACTTATTTTCTGACACTGCACTCACAAAAGTTCTATGATCTTTTGAATTCTCTGCCCTTGATCTCTCTGCCTATAAACTCTGTGTCCGTTTGCTCTTTCTCCCACTGCACCTGACGAAGGGGTGCTCTGAAAGCTTGTGATTTCAGATAAACCTGTTGGACTATAGCCTGGCGTTGTATGACTTCTGACTTTGTCCACCCCAGTCCAACACAGGCTCCTCCACATCATTTTTAAAAAGTTAAAGTGCAGTTTACAAACTTCATTAAAAATATAATTTGAAAAGGAACTTTAACAGGAAGGAGGTTGCAACATCATTAAAAACAAACTACAGTTTTAAAAAGAATGAACGTAAAAACGTTAAGACGTGAATGTGAAGAGCTGTACAATCGTTATTTTAAAATTCGATCAGATTTAGTAGTTTGACTCATTCCATTAGCATCTTCATGTGAAAGCCTCAGATAAAACAAAGAATCGCGGACTTCGGAGTGCTGAAACAAACGCAGAAATTGTTGCAGGAACACAGCAGGTCAGGAGTCATCTACGGAGAGAGAGAAAACAGAGTGAATGTTTCAAGTTCAATGACCCTCCTTCAGAAAGTGAAAGCCTGAGATTTGCTCTGACTTGTCTTGACAGGTACACACACGTGCGCAATTGACACCCTGTGACAACTACAAGTTGACTTTTGATACAAAACTAGAGCATGACGCCTGCGCGTCCCGACACTCTCCATTGGCGATCTCCGCACGCTCCAGCCTCTCAGATTGGACACCCGGTAACATCACGTGCCATCTGAGGGCCACTCGGAATGTAGCATGGGCGGGCCGCTCCCCCAAATCGGACCTGCCCTCCCACGTGGGCCCGCGCCGCTCACAGGGGACTATCCCCTCCCTATGTCCCCACCCATGCCTCTCTCCCTATTTATTTCAGAACCCTGTCCCCATCCCCCTTTTCTGATGAAGGGTCTAGGCCCGAAACATCAGCTTTTGTGCTCCTGAGATGCTGCTGGGCCTGCTGTGTTCATCCAGCCTCACATTTTATTATCTTGGAATCTCCAGCATCTGCAGTTCCCATTATCTCTGACCACAGGGGACAGCCTGTCGTCTTGTGCCCCGCCCCCAACGGTGTGGATTGGTCGAGGTTCACACCACCTGTCACGCCCATCCACCACCTCTGCGGCCTCTGAATGGAGAGGCCAGCGTGTCAAGCAGGGAGATGCATCCAATGGGGGAGAGGAAGGTGGGTGGGGGGGCGTGGACCGTTGGCTGGGGCTCGCGCCGGCGTTCGCTCGCAGTTTGAAAGCTTGAAGGGAGCGAGCGGGAGCTGAGGAGGAATAGGAGAACGTTGTGACTGGTTTTCGATAAAAATAATCATAAAAACTCTATTATGTCCGCTCAAAATGGAACAGAATGTGCAGGAAGGGGAATAAAAGACACTTAATATAACTGTTCGGTTTCCCCTCCCTTTTGCTGCTTTTATAAAATAATTATATTTTTTTCCCCTGAGGGGATAAGGGAGGGAGGGAACAGCCTCCATTTCCATTACAAACATGGCGGCCTGCAGCAGCGGCCGGCTCGGCTTCTTCACCCTGCCCGCCTTCAGCGTTTGCTGCTGCTGCCTCGTCCTCCTGCTCTTGTCGAGCCTGAGCGGGCGGGCGGCCGCCTCCGACGAGGGCGACACGGTCATCATCGGCCTGAGGCTGGAGGACACGGACGAGGTGACGGGCATGGGGGGCGGCGTGCTGCGGGTCAGCGAGCGGACGCGGGTCCGGCTGCGGCTGTACGGCCAGCGAATCGACAACAGCACCTGGAGCCGCATCGGCTTCACGGAGCACCGGCGGACGGCCGACGACGCGGCCGGCTTCGACCCGTGCGGGGTGCGCACCTCGGACATCGTGGTGCTGCCGGGCGTCGCGGTGAGCCGCCGCAGCACCGGCGTCATCGAGATGGACGTGAAGCCGCTTCGCAAGACGGAGAAGAGCAAAGCCTACTACCTGTGCACGGCGGCCCGGGCTCCGGAACCGGGCTCGGGGCAAGCCGACTGGCTGTACCACGACACCGAGGACACCATGGTGGTGGTGGTGGAGGAGAGGAAGTTCCTGTTGCCCTTCTGGCTGCAGGTCATCTTCATTTCGGTGCTGCTCTGCCTGTCGGGCATGTTCAGCGGCTTGAACCTGGGGCTGATGGCGCTGGACCCCATGGAGCTGCGGATCGTGCAGAACTGCGGCACCGAGAAGGAGAAGAACTACGCCAAGCGCATCGAGCCGGTCCGCCGCCAGGGTAACTACCTGCTCTGCTCGCTGCTGCTTGGCAACGTGCTGGTCAACACCACGCTGACCATCCTGCTGGACGACATCGCCGGCTCCGGGGTGGTGGCCGTGGCTGTCTCCACCATCGGCATCGTCATCTTCGGCGAGATCGTCCCGCAGGCCATCTGCTCCCGCCACGGCCTGGCGGTCGGCGCCAACACCATCGTGCTGACCAAGTTCTTCATGCTGCTCACCTTCCCGGCCTCTTACCCGGTCAGCCGCCTGCTGGATGTCATCCTGGGCCAAGAGATCGGCACCGTCTACAACCGCGAGAAGCTGCTGGAGATGCTGCGGGTCACCGACCCTTACAACGACCTGGTCAAGGAGGAGCTCAACATCATCCAGGGCGCCCTGGAGCTCCGGACTAAAACGGTGGAGGACGTGATGACCCCGTTGCGAGATTGCTTCATGATCACCGGCGACGCGATCCTGGATTTCAACACCATGTCCGAGGTCATGGAGAGCGGATACACCAGGATCCCCGTGTACGAAGGCGAGCGGTCAAACATCGTTGACCTACTTTTCGTGAAGGACTTGGCATTTGTGGACCCCGACGACTGCACCCCTCTGAAAACCATCACCAAATTTTACAACCACCCCTTGCATTTTGTTTTCAACGACACGAAGCTGGATGCGATGCTGGAGGAGTTTAAAAAAGGTGGGAGAATGTTGATTATGTTTCTGTTTTTCACCCTTGGTGGTCAGGCTACGTACCTCAGTTCTTTTTGCATGAGTTTGTGTTGTCAACCTATAGCAGCGCAACTCTAACCGAAAACACGTTCTACACATCTTAAAACAGTTAGTGTAAAAGCGGTTACCACCTATATATATTTATGTTCACCTGTAAATGTTTCGTTGACACTCTCACTTTCTCCCAACGTACAGCCAACCGCTGGCATAAGATTCATTAGGTAGCCTACCTCTAACATCTTTTCTATTCTCCCCGACTTCCAACATCTTGAACTACAGTTAAGTTTCGACAGTGTAAACCATTCAGTTTCTCTTCGTTGGCGGGACAGGGTGTGGGGGCAAGAGCTGAATCTTAAGTTATGATATTTTTGTAAACCATAAATAAGTCTTACTGTTAAATATAATGTGTACTCAACACTGTTCATAATATTTAATAAACTTGTCTGCTATTCATGAGACTTTAAGATGTGTAGCTACGTAAAATTTGATAACCCAGTGCTTGTCTGATTGTGTACAAGATTGTAAGGACTCTACTTGAGATTCTTTCTGGCTGTTGCCATGCCATTGGTTTGCCAACATTTTAAAGACTTTGCATTCCAATACATGTAAATATAAATATAATGTGGTGAGACAATGGTGTCAGTTTTTTATTCAACATCTAGTTGTGTTCTTGGTACAACATTTTGTTAAACCTACTAAAAATTAGTTTAGCAAATGTTTTTAAGAAAATAGTTGTTTGGTCTTAAATTTGGTGTTCTGTACCAAAAAATACTTATAGATGATGGATGTGTCTGGCAGGATTGATTTTCTTACTGACTGTAATCTATATGCTATGTGGAAAAGTCCATGTGACTTGCCTCGTACGCATGAAAATGGAATTTAAAGCACACAGTGTCAGAATACATAGTGCTTTCAGGCAGCAGTATAGTGACTGAAATTTCTAAATTGTGATTTCTAGAATTTTTATTTACCATTGCTTGGGGCTTATTTTTGCCATATCTCTGATAATGGGAATTTTTGATATGTTAGGCTGCTGTGTGATGACATGACCAGTGGAGTCAGGTGGTGTAGAAGTAAAAGAGCAGGATTTAACATTGCTCCCCAGCTTGCAGAGGTGGAGAAATTGCCTTGTGAAGTCAGTACAAATATGTGCATTAGAAAGTAAAGAACATATCACCCAGTTAGCTTCGTTTGTTCTTTTATGACTAACACTTTCATTCACATCTTTAATTGAGAATTAGTTGCTTTAAGTATTAACCCAAGATGTATTCCGAACAAAACATCACTGTTGTTCAAAGAATCAGCTTCCAGTTTTATTCATGTGCCCCAAAAAATGCAGTTTTGCAACATTCTTTGACTGATATTGCATAAATGTTGATGTAATTGGTGAAGTTTAACCCATTTCTTTAAAATGATTTCAATATGTTTGAGGTTTACTACAAAGTGATACAATTGACTTTTTTTTCCGTCTTTCCAACTATATTTTAAGGCACCTTTGATTTGTATAAAGCTTTGAGCCATAATGTTCATCTCTGTGCCTGAAAATCCTTATATTTTGAAATGCTTTGAATGCGAGTCAGTGAATAACAGCATGCATTGACCGGTCAGGATTTTTCCTTGCTGTGGCCAAGAATGGGGCAATGGGGTTTGCATTTACAGAGCATACGGTTTCTAATAAAGTTTTTGGCTTTGGGACGTTTGGAACTCTGCTTATTGATTCCAAACTAGCAAGGGCTGGATACATTTTGTGGAGCGAACAGGTAAACTGTTCACTTAAGAATAGTTAGTGCTTCACTAGCTTCAGATGGAGATTGGTTTTTACCAAGTTAAGCAGAAGCAGGTAACGTGAGGGGACATCGTCCTGGATCCTGAACTCACAAGTACTCTACTACCAGTAAGAGTTACTTTGGTGTGACCAACTTCAATGCTTGCTTTACCTTGTCTTGACCCAGGAATTAGCTCATTAATGGGAACAATCTGTCTAGATTCCATAAGCTGCTATTATATATTTATTTGCTTACTTTGACATTATTGATTTGAAAATGGTTCTGTGTGCTGAAAGTATAGTAGATCCTTGGAAGTAGAATGGCAGCTGAAGTTCTTGTTATTTAGTTTGTGAATTGTCGACCAGCTGAAAAGAACTGAGCAGGCACGGATACGCCTTTGCCAGTTCGTTGCAGCATCTTTTTTGTATAGGCAGTGATTTAGAGAGCAATTCCAGAAGCTTATAGTTGTGCCACAGCAGACTGAAATTCAGGACTGTAATTAATGAGAATCAATCTTCAGACCATTGGGCATAAAATACATTGATGTTTCCTTTATTTTGTTGGATAATCTGATTTTATGTCTGAGACACTGGTACAACTTCATAACCTCGTCAGAAGTTCTGTTGAAAAATATTTTCATAGGCAGAGATTCCCTGCATTTGCTCTATCCTTAAGGTTCTAAGTTAAGCTGTGACAGCATACCTTTCTGTTGGGTTTTCCCTACCCAAAGTTTTTAGTAATTAGTAAAGGGTTTTCATCTTTATATTACAGATTTGCACAATAACTGGACATGCATGGTAGATTCAGTTCTGCTTATATGTTAGATGAGAGGATAATGAAATTTATTGTCGAACAGTAGGCTTGTATTTGGCTATTTGGAGTCTATCGTTACTGTGAAATATAATGGGTAAAGACAATGGAGCAGATTTTGGGCCCTCACCAGGTGAATATTTGGATGGTACATCTTAAGCCTTATGGTATTGCAATGAAAATGCTGATCAGGAACAGTGCTTTGCTTCTGTCATCACTGTGGCTGCAGTAATTCTCTTAGGTGTCTCCTGCAGAGTGCCTCCTGTGCCATTTTTCACATGAATCTGTGTCCTTGGACTGATTTGATATTTAGCAGGAGATATCCAGCTTGATCTTTCTAGTGTAATTAATTACCCAATTGCAGAAGGCCCTACCAGATATTCTCTTTAATTTTGTTGAGCTGGCAGGCGCAGAAATACTGTACCATGCCCTGTAGAAATATTGTGGCGGGTAACGTTGCCATGCTTTGCTGCTGCTCTGCTAACCATGTCATGTTAGCCTCTTGCTGTTTGAACAGGTGGCAGGCCTGTGCCTGTACTCTGCCTTTATAAGTCAGAATTTACCTCCATGTTAATAAAATGTGAGGCTGGATGAACACAGCAGGCCAAGCAGCATCTCAGGAGCACAAAAGCTGACGTTTCGGGCCTAGACCCTTCATCAGAGAGGGGGATGGGGAGTTACCTCCATGTGTTTTGTTTAAGCAACACTAGTTCAAGAAGCAGCAATGTTCTGTGATTGCTGAAGAGGGCAATAGTGAGTTTGGTCACATAATATAATATCATCTGTATTGAATAATTCAATTTGTATCCCTTTGGGTTGTGCTCTGAATATGCACATCTATTGCTACATAAGGTTTAAATTAAGTCCAAGAAAGGAAATGAATAAGCATTTTTTGGCCAGATTAGGAGACTGGTAGAGGCATATCTAATGGTTTTTGCGGAGGAAGGATGTAAAATGTATTTTGCTCCATTGTATGTATGTCCATAAGCTTAGAAAAGAAAGAAACTAAGATTTATATACCTTTCTTCTTCACCCATCCTAGCTAGCCCGAAAATGCTTTATGGTCTATGAAGTACTGAAGTTTAAGGTCCCAGACAGTGTTAAAAGATGAATTACTATTTAAGACTTAGTTTATTATAAAAATGTTGGCTACAATGATGGGCAGAGCTTTCTTGCTATTTTTTGGATAGTGCTGTAGAATTATTTGTATCTGTCAGAGAATCAAGAATGCCACTCAGTTTAATGTCTTTTTGACAATTTGGAACCATGGCAATGCCACATGAACTTGTTCCTGTAGTGAAGTTAGAGTTTAGATTATGTGCTCAGGTCTCTAGCGTGGTGCTTCATTTCATGGCTTGGAGGGAAGAGTGCAGCTTGGTGTTGTTTGAGAGGGAGAGGTACGAATTCTATCTCGTCAATGTAGGGTTTAGAATTTGAATGTTTGTAATGATGCACAGCTTTAAGTTATTGTTTGATAATTACTTCTGAAATCATTATTTGAAAGCGAATTTCTGAATACAACTTGCACCTCAAGATTTTCATTAATTTTTTTTGCAGCTTCAGGGCAGGAGTTTTGTCTTTAAAGTACTAACTTCAAATTGCATATCTCTTGTTCTTATTTTATTTGTCAAAATTATTGTTAATGGAGTGATTCTGTTGCTTTTGTAGGAGCTATGTAACTGTAAACTTCAGTAATGAAGCTTGTTCTTTCATTACATCTTTTAGCAAATCACAGCCTAACTATGCACTTTGAATATTCCTAATTTCTTTGTATTTTATCTTGACTGAGTGGGAATTCCTGACAATATAGCACCCTTTGAATTAAGTTTCTTCCATTAGTTATTCTTTTAATTAAAATTTGTCTTCCAATCCTATTTTGAAATTATACTCTTGACAAGTCCTATTATTGTGGTTGGTTCGCTTGCTCAGCTGGATCATTTTCCGCGGACGTTTCATTATCTTGCTGGGTAACATCATCGGTGCAGCCACACACACCGACCAAGTACTGAATTTCAACAGCAACCACCCTGACACACACAAACAAAGTTGCGTGAGAACATTATTTAAACAGGCAACAATATACTGCAGCAACACCGAACTACGCTAAAAAGATGAAGAGTACCTCTTCCAAGGCTTCAAAGTTAAAGGATACCTGAAAAACTGGGTCGGAAGATGCCTATGACGCAAACAACATCAGAAAGATACATTACGTCCCAACAAACTCATCACATTACCTTACATCAAGAACACATCTGAACTGACCACAAGACTCCTATTATTACTAGGCATCAGAGTAGCACACAAACCCACATCAACCGTAGTCCAACTGCTAATCTGAACCAAAGACTCACTCCCCACAATGGACAGTGCCAATGTCATTTACAAGCTTCCCTGCCAAGACTGTGATAAACATTACATTGGACAGACAGGGACAAAATTAACCACAAAAGTACATGAACATTAACTGGCAACAAAAAGACACAATCAATGCTCACTCATCTCCATCCACATGGATAAGGAAAACCACCAATTGATATTGTCCCAATCCAGGATCCTGGGACAGGCAAAGCAGAGACAAGAATGGGAATCTCTAGAGGCCTGGTTCTCCACTAAGAAAGCCATCAATAAACATACAAA
Source organism: Stegostoma tigrinum (assembly GCF_030684315.1). NCBI lineage: Eukaryota > Metazoa > Chordata > Chondrichthyes > Orectolobiformes > Stegostomatidae > Stegostoma > Stegostoma tigrinum. Next base: position 8,231,772 of record NC_081373.1, read on the forward strand.
GCTAGACCCCCATATACACTCCATTGCAAAGGAAAACCAGAAGTGAGGTAATCCAGCACAATGGACCCTAGAGTTCAAATACCAGGGGGAAGAAAACAATAGCTCTTCATCAGAGATAACAATGCGTGGAGCTGGATGAGCACAGCAGGCCAAGCAGCATCTTTAGAGCACAAAAAGTGACGTTTCAGGCCTGAAAGGGTCTAGGCCCGAAATGTCAGCTTTTGTGCTCCTAAGATGCTGCTTGGCCTGCTGTGTTCATCCAGCTCCACGCATTGTTATCTCGGATTCTCCAGGATCTGCAGTTCCCATTAGCTCTTCATCAGAGGCAACATTGATGTTACCCAGCAGGGTAATGAAATGTCTGTGGAACAATGAACCAGCTCAGTGAACCAACCGACCGCAACATCCACAACCTGAGCCACAAATCCACTCTTAAAACCTTGAGTCCTATTATATCAGAAACTTTTGTGTACCTTGAAGTTTCTTGTGAACTTTTTTATACTTGAACTTCACAATCCTTACTTGTAGTTCACCCTTTTTGTACTTGGTGCCATTTTTGGTGTACTTCAATACACAAAGCATCTTATTTTATAATGTCATAGAAATGACAGTATTCTCAGGATGGCCTGATGAATATATTATGAAGCTAATAGACATATTTTTGATATTAATTTTGGACGGCACTCAAAAGTAGTGGTACAAAAATTGTAATCCTTTAAGTTGCAATTCTCCACTTCAAATCACTGTCTCCCAAATAAAGCCATACAGGATGGAAACGGACCCTTTGATCCAACGCACCCTTGCGCTCCAGACATCCCAATTTGACCTAATTGCATTTGTCACCATTTGGCCCATCTCCTTCTAAACCCTGCCTGTTTGTGTACCCATCCGATGTGTATTAATTATTATAATTGTTCCTACCTCCACCACTTTCTGTGGTAGTACATTTCCAAGCTACTGTTTCGAGTTCTTTTTAAATCTTTCCCGTCTCATTTTAAAATGTAAGGCCTCTCATTTTGGATTCCCCACCTAGGAGAATGATCTTGGCTATTCACCCTATTCATGCACCTTATGATTTTATAAACCTCCACATGGCTGCCCCTCAGCCTCCACTCCAGGGGGGTAAAAAAAAGCCCCAGCCTATTCGGGTTGTTTTTGTAACTGAAGCCGTCCAGACTTGGAAACATCCTTGTAAATCTTTTCTGCATCCTCTCAAGTTTAGCAATATCCTTCCTATAGAGGGGCAACCAGAATTGTACACTGTATTCCAGATATCTTTGGACTTATGGGAGGTAAGCAGAGCATCTGGTAGAAACCCACGTAGTCATGGGGAGAATGTACAAACAGAGACTGTCACCCAAAGGCTGGATTTGAACCTAGGTCCCTGGCGCTGTGAGACAGCAGTGCTAACCATTGTGCCTCTCTGCTGCCCAGGCCGTACGTACACTGTTCTTGAGGTTGCTTACTGCTTATCTCTAACTAAGATTCTTTTATTTATATCTGTATTGAGTAGGTTATCAAATACAGTTCTCTAATTTAGCATGCAGGACCTATCACTTCACATGCTAATTCTAGACTGGTATCTTCTTGCTAACTGAAGTCATATGACTATTTACATCATGATGTCAGTAAGTGTTATTAAATCTCCTGAGTTTGTAACCCTTAACATCTGTTACCAAAAAAATCAATTGTTTCAGTTTAGGTATTTTCAATTGACACCCATCTTTAGCAGATTTTTATTTTGTTGAATAAGGAGAAAGAGTTCCAAATTTCTACAACTTACTTGTGTGAAAAAAGTGTTTCCTTGGAAAAGTGGGCTCTAATTTTCAGATTATAATCTCCTTGGTTTAAATTACTTCAATATAAGATTGAAATTAAAACAAGCCTTTTATTTTGGCATCCACTTTCCTTTTGTGCTGTATTATTATAACTCGGATGTTGGCATCACTGAACTGTCCCGTGATTATTTGTTCATGGGTCAGTAGGCTGTTCACCTGTAGGGGAATCATATTGAATTTTTCTCCAAGTTAAGTGAGCGTTGTATTCCATTGAGTGGCACTTCGTAAATCTGCATGTTACTAAAAATATCATGACTTCTCTGGAGTGGAAAATAGAGACAAGTTGCTTGGGCAAAGGATAGGGCTAGACTTGAATTGTATCAAGGTATGTTTCTTGGCTTGGCAGTTTCTTTCCTGTGTGGAACCTATGAGGTGGAATGGTGAGCATCTACCTTGAGAAATCCGTTCATTGGCATTACAGCCATTCACTTTGCATCAGCTAAAACTATTAAACAGTTTGTTAAACTAGCAATTGAACAATAATTGCTTCCCCAGCTGTACAAATTAAAGTTGAAAATCTGTTTTGTCTAAATTTTTTCCATTACTTTTTTTTTCTCCCACAGGTGTTTTGGTCAGAATATTTGCTTAGAGTGGAAAAAATGGCCAAATCAGTTTCTAACTTCACTTGCTAAAAGCAAAACTGGACACTGTTTTCCATCTACACCTCCTTCGCAGTATATCCAGAGCCCTAAGGCCATTTACTGCTTCTGTTGCCATTTCAACTCAAGCCAGATATTGAACCGAACTACTCCTGCTTCGTTGTATAGTTCAACATCACTTTAGTGCATTTATATATTAAAATTTGGGATGGTGTGTTATAAAAGTTTACAGGTACACTAGATTAGCAAAGTCTTTAGAATTAAAGTTTTCATCTAGTTTAGATAAATGTGATTTGCTGAAAGTCCCAAATGGGATAAGGTTCAATTGAATCACTTGAATATTTTGTTTGTATTTGCACAAGAGTGCAAATTTAGAATTTCCCTTTGAGAAGTAATAATAGCTAGTGCCGCATTTACTATGGCAACGAAAAAAATTGTTGATCCTGAAGGGACAACTTTTATCCAGATTTGCACATGTTAGTACACCACTAAGTGCCTGCTGCATTTGACCCCTTTACATTTGAATTGGAAATATATACAACTCTCTCCAATTACGTTTGAGAGTAGGATGATCAGTACTAATTTTTACCCTTGTAAAGTAGAGGAGGAATACAAAACTAAGACAGGTAATATCATTAAACTTTGTTAGATTGATTCTAAAGTTTAGCATTTCTTAAACTAAATTTCTGATATAATCACAGAGCTTTGAAGTGAGAAGTTGCTTCAGTGTCTGGTAATAAGTTGCAGGTGCTTGAAATTTGATGAATTGAGTAGTTGAAGACTAAGTCAGCAGAGAAAATAAAGGTTAACATAGACTCTTTTATGCTTGCATTTGTAATGCTTAGGATAGGTCCCTAATTCAAAAAGTAAACAAAGCCTGGTAGTTATCTGTCAATGATCATTAATTGTTGCAGTATCCATGGCAACACTTCTATCAATCATCTGTCCTGAAATTTTTTTTTCAGTGAATTGGTATTCTTGTGAATCATCCTGATAAGTGCAAAATGAAAAGCTTCAACAAAATATCATTTCTTATCAATGCCCATGTTTTGTACTACCAATTGACTAAATGTTACAAAGTATGTTGAGAAATAGCAGTTTTGTGATTATTGCGGAATGGTGCTGCTTTTGTCAGACTTGCAGTAATTTACTTAGTTCTTTACTGAAAGAAGGTTTTGGTATTCAAATGTCATGACAAAGTCAGTCCACAAAACGAAAGCTTGATCTATTTGTCCTGAAAGTAGTCAGGAACAACGCAGTAGAAGCTGAGAGGCCATGGAGTGAAGGAAGGAATGTGGCAACAGGTAGAGCCAAGTGTGATTAGAAGCACAGTCGTTGTCTATGAATGATATAACCAAGGGTGGGGTAAATAGGAGATCCTTCATTGATACATTGGTGGTGGCATTGCTATCGAGCCAGTCATCTTAAAGGTTGGCAACCACATTCTGATTTCATATGTCTTCTCTGTTGAGCGTGAGATGAGAATAATAGTTGCTTAGCCTTCAATACATGGTCTCTATGTATTCTTATTCACAGGTAGAGGAGGACAAATGATAGATTATTAGAATCATGAGTGACCCGTTTGGGGTGATTCTTGAATGCATTTGGTGGAGTTACTTACTCTGCCACCTGATGAATGAGAATAGAGCCAAGTGAGTTTCATATCACCAAGCTGAAGAGAGATGAGGTATTGGAGGATAATAAGATTTGTTTTTTTCCCCCAAGGTGAGGATAGATGGCTTTTATTGGAATTGTTTCACTGCTAGGAAGAGGTGGAAACCTGACCGGATTCGAACGAGGACTGTAGGAGGGATAACAATGTTGGGAAGTGACAAGTTAAGGACTGCTAAAACAAAAGTAAGGTTAATGTTGGGATGGAAGATGGAAAAGAATAAACAGGATTAAGCATGAGTCTTTCAAAGAATGCTTAATGGCTTTGAATTTAATATTGCGGATCACAACAATAAAGTTGACGATGCTCATAAAATGACTCGATTTTTCTGGCATCATGAATTGTGTTTTTGAACTTACTCAGTGTGTGGGTCAATGTACGCCCTGCCTGACTCGAGACATGCTATACTGTCATTATTAGTTAATCTGCTGTTTTCACCTAACAACTGTATGCTTTATTTATCATGTATCTGGGCACAAAGGATTGCGCAGTTGACACAGGTGTGTTGTGAAGTTATACAGGAGTTTATCAGGCTCATAGCTTGAAAACCATTTGATTTTAATATGTTGAGTAATCTTCAAATTTGACTGTTGTCTGTTATGCTGACACCTACTTCTAATTAATTATTAACATTGATATTATTTTGTGCAGTGGTTTTGATTACCCGTGTGCATTATCAAAGTTCTTTCCCTCTCAAGCAAGCATTAAATGCCTGCGTTTTTGTTAACTCTAAGTGCCTCCGTACTCATTTTGTTCTCTTCAGAATGGTTTGAATTGCATTAGCGATGTCTTTGAGCTGTATTATTGTTTACCATTTACTACTAACTGCATATTTTCCGGTTTCTAGAGAATGGAAAGCAGTGTTAAGCATACTATAATTTTTAAAGTTCTCCTTCAGAGGAGGACAAAATAATTTGTACACACGCCCCCTTTTCATTTTTGTGTTGTTATCTATTTCTCCTGTTTATATTTGTCATTTTGAGACAGACCTGGTGAACTTGTTGAAAACTGCCAGTCCTGTGCTGAACCTTTAAATGTATAAAGACTAACTTATAGTAATATGTGCCATGGTGTTTAAAACCTATGATTGCTTCAGAGGTCAAACTGTTTTTCCGAAGTAGGAAAATTTTAAAGAAAGAAATAAATCTGCATTTTGTAGTATTTATTGCAATCATGAGCCATGAAGTGTATCACAGCCAGTTACTTCTTTTTCTGAAGTGTGATAAGGACTTCTTAAATAAATGTAGTAGCCTATTTCTGCAAAAGTTCCACAAACAGCAATGAGATTAATAGTTTAATTAGTCAAGAGATAGAGGGACTGGGACTCTAGAGATGCTTGATTTTTTTTTCTAAACTTTGAGTTGTGCTGTAGGATCTTTAATGCCCATTCAAAAAACTAAGTTTTTGGTTTGATGGTCACATCTAAAAGAAGACATCCTTGATAGGACAGGACTAAGAGAATGACACACTGAATGTTAACTTCTGTTTTGTACTTGAGTGTCTCAAGTTGGGCATAAATTCTTGATTGGCTGATTTTGAGATGAAAATGCTTCAGCAAGGCTGACAGGTAAAATGTTTCTGAAGCGCAAGTGTCAGCCCAAAGTAAAAATAGTCAAAATTTGTCAGGACTGAACCAAGCCAATATAAGAATGCAATATTTGAGTAAAATACTGTAACATTGGAATAAGAAGAGAAAAAACTGCATTGTAAGGACTGTGCCCTTTAAATTGTATATCTTTAAATACCTTGGACTGCAATGAGATAACTGCTTATAAAAACTGGGATGGCTGTATAGTTTCAAAGCAAAGAAATTGATATCTATTCTACACTCTACAGGATCTCACAGCCACAGAAGCAATGTGTAGACATTCAGGAGTTGGTTACAGTGAGGCTGATTGGTGCTTAGCAAAATGAGCAGATTAGAAATGAACAGATTGGAACTGAAGCAAGTTGCAGAAACACGCAGTGAGAAGGACAGAAGTGTATGCAGTTGTTCTTAGCAGGAGCTGCCTGTTCTCTGCAGTAAAAAGACTCTTTTCACTTGAAAACAAATTGCCTTTCTGGCAACATTTGCAAGCAGTTGTGACTTTTAAACTCATATCTCGGAGATAGTTTTTAAAATGAATCAATCATTGTGTTCTGTGGAAATCAGTGGGAGCATGCAGAGAGAAAGAACTGAGCACCAAAGGCTTCAGTAGCTGAAGAATAATCTTAATTTCGGAAATGGAAAACAATGACCACAACTGACTTTCCAGTTTTTTTCCTATTTTTGCCAATAATTTATTATCCCTATTTATTTGGGATTATGAGAGAAATGGGAGTTTATAAAGAGATTAGAGTTTTAGTTTGTAATGTTGTTTGCCAATTGTTTACATGTGTACCTACAAGCACTGTCTAATTATTACACTAAATAATAAGTCTTGTTTACTACAGAAACTTAGTCCACACCCTAAACTTTATACATTATATTTTAGATATAAAAGTTTCTGTAGTGGTTATGTGAAGATTTCAATGAACAGGATAGAGCGGAGCAGCCATGTTAGCTAGTCATATAAGGGAATTAAAGCTTCACTTAAATACATGGCTGACCAAAGAATCATAGAATCCCTTACAATGTGGCAGCAGGCTCCAGAGAAGATTCACTCAGATAAGCTTGGGTGTGAAGGAGCTGTTTTATTTGAAGAGATTGAATAGTTTGGGCTTATACTTATTAGAGTTTAGAAAAATGAGAGCCAACTTACTGAAACAAAGAAGATGCTGAAAGGTTTTTACCCCTTGGAATAAGAGGCTACCCATTTAAGACGGATGCGGATGAATTTCCTCTCTTGGAGGAAGGTAGTGAATCTGTTGAATTCTTTACTGTAGAATGTTGTTGAGGCTTTGTCATTAAGTGTATGCAAGGGTGAGATAGACATATTTCGAATCCATAAGGAAATCAAGAGTTGTGGGGAAAAGGCAGGAAAGTGAAGTTAAGGATTAGCAATTCCACCAGATCTCATTGAATGGTGGAGTAGACTCAATGGGCAGAATGACTTATTTTTGCTCCAATGTTTTGTGCTTTGACCTGCAAGCTAATTCAAGCAGAGGGCGGCGACGATGCTGAGTTTTGGCGGTCGGGCTGAAGATTTACGTCAGCACAGTCACCACTACCAAATGGGTTTAAGGAGGAAGTGTTGGCATGGGGCACTTCCAGCCCCCGGGTCAGCATGTGCGCACGGAGTGTCTCCAGCTACGGCTCCTGAAAGCTCGCATTTCAAAGCTAGACCGGAGGCTGGGGACACTGTGGAGCAGTTGCGAGGCAGAGAGCATTGTGGATAGCACGTATAGAGAGATGGTCACATCGCCGGCCCAGATTCTGCAGGGGGCAAGGGAATGGGTGACCACCAGACACAGCAAGAGAGATAAGCAAGTAGTGCAGGAATCTCTTGTGGCCATTCCCTTGCAAAACAGATGTACTGATTTTGGATATTGTTGAGGGGGACAACCTCTCTGGGGAAAGCAGCAGCAGCAGCAGCCAAACTTGTTGCACCAAGGTTGGTTCTGCTGCAGAGGGATGGGATAAAAAGTGTGCTAGGGCAATAGTCGTAGTGGACTGAAGGGGTGTAGACGGGTGTTTCTGTGGCTGCAAACAAGACTCCAGGATGGCTTGTTGCCTCACTGGTGCTAGGATCAAGGATGTTTTGGAGTGGTACAGGACATTCTGAAGAGGGAGAGTGAACAGCCAGTGGTTGTGGAACACGTTGGTACAAATGACACAGGTTTAAATAAAAGGAATGAGGTCCTAAAAGCAGAATACAGGGAGCTGGGTAGAAACTTAAGAAATTGGACCTCAAAGGTAGTGATCTCAGGATTACTGGTGCCACGTGCTAGTCTGAGGAGAAATGACAGGATATGTCAAATGAATAGGTGCCTGCAAAAAAAATGGTGTCGCGGGAGGGTTTCAAATTTGTTGGGCATTGGGATCGGTTCTGGGGGAGGTGGGACCTATATAAATTGGACGGATTACACCTGCGCAGGACTGGGACTGATGTCCTAGGGGAGGTGTGTGATAAGAACAGTTGGGGAGAGTTTAAAGTAATATACCGGGAGCGGGTTGGGAGGGTGGGGGGCTGGTGGGTTTGTGGTGGTGGTGGGAATCTATGGAAAGAGCCTGGGAAGAAGGTAGCAAGAACAAAAACAAAAGCTAGAAAAGGGAATAAGAAAAGTGATAGGCTGAGAAGCTAAGTATGATTCAAACAGGGTTATTGATAAAAATGAGGAGGAGACAAACACTGTTGAAAGGACAATCTTAAAGGCTTTGTACCTTAATGCATGGGACCATCTGCAATAAAGTGGATGGACTAATTGCGCAGATAAATGTAAACAGGTACAATATAATTAGGATTACGGAGACATGGCTGATGGGAGTCCAGGGATGGGAACTGAATGTCCCAGTGCATTCAGTATTTAGGAAGGGCAGGCAAAAAAAGAAAAAATGGAATGGCATTTCTGGTGAAAGAGAAAATTAACACTAACGCGAAAGGATATTAGTTGTGACAATGTGGAGTCTGTATGGGTAGAGTCAAGAAATACTAAGAGGCAAAAAAATTAGGTATTATATATAGAACCCCAAACTGCAGTGGTGATGTTGGGAATAGCATTAAACAGGAAATTAGAGATGCATGTGATAAGGGAATATTGGTGATCACGGGTGATTTTAATCTGCACATAGATTGGGCAAATTAAATTTGCCGCAATGTCATAGAGAAGGAATTCTTTGACCAATATGTGAAAGAACTGATGAGAGAGTAGCTCCACTTAGACTGAGTCCTGTGTAATGAGAAGGGAATCATTGCTGGTCGAGCTGTGTGAGACCCCTTGGGGAAGAGTGACCATAACATGATAGAATTTTTTTTTGTCAAGATGGAGAGTGAGGTTGTTGATTTGGATACGAGGGTGCTAAACCTTAATAAAGGAAACTATCAGGATGTGAGGCATGGGTTGGCCTTGATAGATTGGGGAGAGTTACTTAAAAGGATGACAGTGGATAGGCAATGGTAAACATTCAAGGAATGCACAAGGAACTGCAACAATTGTTTATTCCTGTCTGTTGCAAAAGCAAAATGGGTAGGAGGGCCAATCTATGGTTTACAAAGGAAATAAGAGATAGTATCCGATCCAAGGGAGAAGCACACAGATTGGCAAAGAAAAATAATACATCTGAGGATTGGGAGCAGTTTAGAATTCAGCAAAGAAAGACCAAACGATTAATTAAGAAGGGGAAAATAGAGTACAAAAGTAAATTGCAGGGAACATAGAAACTTGTTGTTAAGAGTTTCTTTAGGTATGTGAAGAGAAAGAGATTGATAAATACAAATGCAGGTCCTCCAGAGACAAAAATGGGGGAATGTGTAAGAGGGGACAAAAAAATGGCTGAGGAACTAAATACATACTTTTGGTTATGACTTCATAAAAGAGGATACAAATCAGATACCAGAAATGTTGTAGGATGCAAGATTAGTGAGAGGGAAGAACTGAGGGAGATCAATATTAGTAGAGAAATGGTGCTGGGAAAATTGTTGGGATTGAAGGCCGATAAATCCCCAGGGACTGATAATTACGTCCCAGAGTACTTAAGTAGCTCTGGAAATAGTGGATGCATTGGTGGTCATCTTCCAGAATTCTATAGACTCTGAGACAGTCCCTTCAGATTGCAGGGTGGCTAATCCAACGTTCATAAAGAGCAGTAGAGAGAAAATGGGGGATTATAGACCAGAGAGCCTAATATCACTAGTGGGGAAGATTCTCAAATCCATTGTCAAGGATTTTATAACAAAGCATTTAGAAAGCAGTGGCAGGATCAGACAATCAGCATAGATTTATGAAAGGGAAGTCGTGCTTGACAAATCTGTCGGAATTCTATGAAGATGTAACTAGTAGAGTTGACAAGGGGGAGCCAGTTGATGTCATAAGTTTGGACTTTGAGAAGGTGCTTGACAAAGTCCCACATAAGAGATTAATGCACAGGATTCAAGTGCATAGGATTGGGCGAAGTATATTGAGATGGATAGGAAACTGGTTGGCAGAGAGGTAACAAAGAGTGGGAATTAACTAATGGGTTCTTCTCAAATTGGCAGGCAGTAACGAGTGGGGTGCCATTGGGATCAGTCTGGGACCCCAGATATTTTACAATATATATTAATGATTTGGATGAGGGAACAAAATGTAACATCTCCAAGTTTGCAGATGATACCAGGTTGGGTGGGAGGGTGAACTGTGATGAGGATGCAGAGATCTTTCAGCATGATCTGGACAGGTTGGGTAAGTAGGCAAATCAGTGGCACTTAAGGTACAATTTGGGGTAAATGTGAGTTTGTTCATTTTGGAAGCAAAAACAAGAAAGCAGATTGCTACCTGAATGGCTGTAAATTGGAAGAGGGGAGTGTGCAGTGGGTGTGCACTGGGTGTCTTTGTGCACCAGTTGCTGAAGGTAGTAAAGAAGTCAAATGGTATGTTAACCTTCATCGTGAGAGGTTTTGAGTACAGGAGCAGGGATACGTTGATGCGGTTGGACAGGATCTTGGTGAGACCACACTTGGAATAATTTGTGCAATTTTGGTACCCTTTCTGAGGAAAGATGCTCTTGCTCTTGAGGGGGTGCAGCAAAGTTTTACCAGGCCGATTCCGGGGGTGGCGGGTCTGACATATGAGGAGAGATTTACTGTGTTGGGATTGTTTTAGCTAGAGTTCAGACCAATGAGGGGCAGCGGTGGTGGAATCTCATAGAGACGTAAAATTTTAACAGGACTGGACAGGGTAGATGTAGGGAGGATGTTCCTCATGGTGGGTGTATCCAGAACCAGGAGTCACAGGAGGATTTGGGGTAGACGATTTAGGATGGAGATGAGACATTTCTTCACCCAAAGAGTGGTGAGCCAGTGAAATTCATCAGCACGGGAAATAGTTGATGCCAAAATGTGGAATGTATTCAAGACACAACTAGATATATTGGGGTGGATGGGACCAAAGGTTATGGGGAGAAAGCAGGATTAGGCTGTTGAGTTGGATGATCAGCTATGATCTTGAAGAATAGAGGAGCAGGCTTGAAGGGCTGAATAGCCGCCTCCTGCTCCTATTTTCTAAGTTTCTATGTATATACCTTAATTTTTTGTGGTTTAATTTTTTTCCTCATTTGATCAGAGCTGAATACTGTAAAAATCTGTTTATTTCCAAGATTATTATGACGAATGAGATATAAACCTCTGACTAAAATCACTACTTGTGCAGAAATGAAAGTAATGCATAATTTGCATTTATAATAAATTATGGCCATCTGAACGAGGCGCTATTTCTGTATGAACAAATTACAAGTAACCAGATTGGTTGACAATTTCTGAAGAATTTATAGTAATTGGAAAATTGTGGTATTCATGCTATCAAATGTTGATTTAAAAAAAAACATTTTGTGGGATGTGAGCATCACTGGCTGTCCAGCATTTACAGTACTGCTCATCCCTAGTTGCACTCGAGAAGACGATGGTGAGCTGCCCTCTTGAACCGCTGCAGCCTACCTGCTGTGAGTTGACCCACAATGTCATTAGGGAGGGAATTCCAGGATTTGGACCCAGTGACAGTGAAGGAACGGTGATATATTTCCAAGTTAGGATGGTGAGTGGCTTGGAGGGGAACTTGCAAGGGTGGTGGTGTTCCCACAAATACTTGCCCTTCTAGGTGGAAGTTTCATGGGTTTGGAGAGTGCTGTCTGAGGATTTTTTTGGTGAATTTCTGCTGTACATCTTGTAGATAGTACACACTGCCGACACTGAGTGTTGGTGGAGGAGGGAGTGGATGCTTGTGGATGTAGATCCAATGAAGCAGTCTGCTTTGTCCTGGATGGTGTCAAGCTTCTTGAGTGTTGTTGGGCTGCATTCATCCAGGCACGTGGGGAGTATTCCATCACATACCTGACTTGTGCCATGTAGATGCTGGGCAGATTTTGGGGAGTCAGGAGGTGAGTTATTCACCACAGTATTACTAGCCTCTGACATGCTCTTATACCCACTGTGTTTATGTGGTGAGTTCAGTTGAGTTTCTGATCAATGATAACTCCCAGGATGTTGATAGTGGGGCATTCAGGGATGGTAATGCCATTGAATGTCAAGGGGCAGTGGTTAGATTGTCTCTTATTGGTGATGGTTATAGCCTGGTATTTATGTGGCATGAATGTTACTTACCACTTGTCAGCCCAAACCTGGATATTGTCCAGATGTTGTTGCATTTGGACACGGACTGCTTCAGTGTTTGAGGAGTCGCGAATAGTTTTGGACATTGTGCAATCATCGGCGAACATCCCCACTTCTGACCTTATGGGTGACGGCAGGTCATTGATGAAGCAGCTGAAGATGCTTGGGCCTAGGAGACTACCCTGAAGAGATTCTGCTGAGATGACTGACCTGCAATAACCCCGACCATCTTCCTAGCGTCAAGTATGACTCTTAACCACCAGAGAGTTTTCCCCCAATACCCATTTATTCCAGTTTGCTAGGGCTCCTTGCTGCTACATTCTGTTGAATACAGCGCTGATGTGAAGGTCTGTCACTTTTGCCTCACCTCTGGAATTCGGCTGTTTTGTCCATGTTTGAATCAAGGCTGTAATGAGGTCACGAGCTGAATAGCCTTGGAGCCCAAACTGAGTGACACTGAGCAGTTTATTGCTCAGTAGATGCTGTTTGATAGCACTGTTGATGAGACCTTCCATCACTTTACTGATGATCATCAGTAGACTGCTGGGGCGGTAATTGGCCATGTTCGATTTGTCCTGCTTTTCGTGTACAGAACATACTTGGGCAATTTTCCACATTGTCAGGTTGATGTCAGTGTTATAACTGTACTGGAATAGCTTGGCTAGGGGAGCAGAGTGTTCTGGAGCACAAGTCTTTAGTACTACTGCCAGAATGTTGTGACACCTCAGAGCCTTTTCAGTATCGAGTGCCTCCAACTGTTTCTTCATATCACTTGGAGTGAATTAAACTGTCTGAAGATTGGTATCAGTAATGCTGGGAATTACTGGAGGAGGCCAGGATGGATCATTCACTCAGCACTTTCGGTTACTGTGAATGCTTCAGACTTATCTTTTACATTGATGTGCTGGGCTCTTCCACCATTGAGGATGGGGATATTTATGGAGCCTCCTCCAGTGAGTTGTTTCATTGTCCACCACCATTCATAACTGGAAGTGGTAGGACTGCAGAGATTAGATCTGATCCATTGCTTGTTGAGATCACTTAGCTCTGTCTATCACTTGCTGCTTATGCTGTTTGGCATGCAAGTAGTCATGTTTGGTGGCTTCACCAAGTTGACATCTCATCTTCAGGTACGCCTGGTGCTGCTCCTGGCATGCCCACCTTTCTACAGTGTTGATGGTAATGGATGAATGGGGGATATGCCAGGTCATGAGATTACAGATTGTGTTGGAGTACAATTCTGCTGTTGATGGCCTGCAGTGCCTCATGGATGCCTGGTCTTGAGTTGCTAGATCTGTTTGAAGTCTGTCCCATTTAGCATGGTAATAGTGCCATACAACATGATGGAGGTTATTTTTGATGTGAAAGTCGGACTTCGTCTCCACAAGGACAGTGCGGTGGTCAGTCTGTCATCTGCCCATGACAGTATCAGTATCTGTAGCTGGCAGATTGGTAAGGATGAGATTAAGTATGTTTTGCCCTCTTGTTGGTTCCCTCACCACCTTCCCATAGACTCAGTCTAGCAGATGTATCCTTTAGGACCTGACCAGCTCAATCAGTAGTACTGCTGCTGAGCTACTCTTGATGGTGGGCATTGAAATCCCTCACCCAGAATATATTTTGTGCCATAGTCATCCTCCGTGGCTCCTCCTAAGTGTTGTTCAAAATGAAGGAGTACTGCTTCACCAGCTGATGGAGGACGGTATGGAGCAAGATATTTCCTTCCCCATGTTTAACCTGAAGCCACGAGACTTCATAGGGTCCAGAGTCAGTGTTGAGGACTCCTGGAGCAACAACCTCCCGACTATACCATGGTGCCGCCATCTCTGCTGGGTCTGTCCTGTTGGTGAGCCAGGACATCCAGGATAATGATGGTGATGTCTGAGATGTTGTCAGTACGTTATGATTCAATGAGTATGACCTTGTCAGGCCGTTGCTTGAATAGTCTGTGAGTCAGCTCTCCTAATTTTGGCACGAGCCTCGAAATGTTAGTGAGGAGGTCTGCTTTGAGAAATTTGGAAGTTAATTCTTCTACGTGGTTGCAATTCTGCACTTACGTTCACTTTGGCATTCAGTTAGCACTCTGGTGCACAATCAAGAGCACTGTACAGTTTAGCATCTCATATTCCATGAAATTCTTACCGTATATTTTAACTTATAACATTCTATGAACCTATTAATTTGGCTACTCATTTTTAATTTTTTCCAGGCCTCCATTTTCTAGGATTATAACTCCTTTCTAGCTTTCTGTAAGTGGGTGTAGATTTTATGGCTTTGTAAACGCATTGATCTAATCTAAACTTTCTCAGTGTAAATTTCTTAAAGTATAAAGATATTAATGTGTTTTTTATTAGATTGATTATCATCAGTTTTTATTTTTCTTTATTCTTTCATCTCATCACTTATCTACACAGGATGTGCAACATGAACAGGCCTATCTGGTCTATGCTGATGCTTAGTTATTTTTAATCAGTCTCTTGGACATGTTGTGACACTCCTCCTTGACATGTTGGACCTTAACCTGAACGTGAACCTCCTGGTCCAGAGATAGCGAAACAACCACTGTAACAGCACATTTGTGCTGATAATTATATTTTATTACTTTTTCCTTTGTGTTCATTTAGCTTTTCATTAAATGCATCCACATATTGACTATTTTCTCTGGTACTAAGCTTAACATCCTGGGTAAAGAAATTTCTCCTGAATTCCACATTATGTTGTTGGCGCCTGTTATGTATGGTCTTTTGTTTTTATTATTTCCTGCATTAAGGAAACTTTTATGTATTTAATATGGATTATACTTTCATAATCTTGAAGACCTTGAAGACGTGGTCGGCACAGACACTGTGGACCAAAGCACCTGTTATTGTGCTCAACTGTTTTCTGTCGTGACCACCACTCAAGCTGCATCCTGGAAGACCGAACCCTAGCCTGTTCAACCTTTTCTTTAGGTATGATATCTCATTATGAAACTACCATCCTTGTAAAACATTTTAGCACCTTCTCCAATGCCTCCAGCTGTATTCATTTTTTATGATATGGAGACTGGATCTGTACACAGTACCCTGTTTGGTCTATAAAAGTCTACGCAGGTTCAACAAAGCATCGTATCTACAATTTTGACCCTTTAGAAATGAACTCTAGTGCTTTGATTTCTATTTTTAATTATCCAATTAATTATTGATATCTTACTTGTCTCAATCTAGATTGTTTGCTTCTATTTTCTAAAGTTTGAGACCTTCCTACTGAAATATACTACCTCTTCTGAGTCTATAGTGAAATTAATTCAACAGTTGTATGCAAGTTTATCAATTTTTTTCTGCTTTTGTTGCCATCCTTGGTGATAACTATACCCCTCAATTTATTATTTGAAAATTTTTAAGTTGTCTTTCCAGTTTGAGTCCATACCTGTTTTGTTTATATAAATTGAAAATGATTGACTCAGCAGGAATCTTTCTCAAACATTGCTCTCACCTTTACTAGTCTGATAATAATACATTATCCTTACTTCCTTTGTTTTGTTGCTTGCTTAATCCTGACTCTTAATGTCCTGCCTTTAGTCATAAGTTCTAATTGAAGATAATTTACAAAATTCAAATATGCTCCATCTACCATTTTGTACACTTCGTGATTTCAAAGAATTCAGTAAACTAATCTGATTTTCTGAAGGGTCCCCACCCAAACGTCAACTTTCCTGCACCTCTGATGCTGCCTGGCCTGCTGTGTTTCTCCAGCTCTACACTGTTATCACCGACTCCAGCATCGGCAGTTCTTACTACCTCTGAGTAATGTAATCTGTGTTTTTGTTGCTCTGGATTGAAAGCTGGTACAGCATCTAACTTGGACACTAATTATGTACTTTATTCAGCTGTATGTAAAATATGCTTTGAATAAAAAGCAGTATACTTAATGAGCATTGGTTAAATGGTTAGAGACAGAAGCTTAATCTGGTGAGTTAGTGATGGCTGTGTTAGGCAGCAATTGTAGTTTTGCTTATTTTTTAAAAGTTGTTTTTGTTTATTATTTTGATGTTAACTGCGTGTTAGGAGCTTGCAGGTTAGATCGACTTTGCCATGTAATGTTTTCAATTGTAAGTGGTTTCTTGTGAATGAATTCAACAATAATTCATGAAATTCTATGGTTCACAATTTTCTTCCCTAGGTCAAGATAAAGTTATGGATGCCCTTTTCTAATCTCACTTTAGATTAAAAACTGCTTGTCTCAAATTGTATACTTGAATTTATGTTCTGGTTTCAGGACCTGTTATTGGATTTGAGCATGTAATCTATCTTGATTCTCCCAAGGCAGCACTGAATGACTGCATTCAGAAAGGTGTAGTCTTTCAAATGAAACATTAAATTATGATTCTAAATCCTTGTTCAGATGGGATTAAATAGCCAAGAGCAAGAGTTCACCAAATGTTTTGGTCCCCTTTTATTTTCTAGTACATTAATTAGTATTTTCTGAAAATTATTTCACGGGGTGGGGGCTTTGGCTGGGTCACCATTTACTGCCTGCTTCTAATTGTCCTTGAGGTAGCTATGTCACCTTGAATTATGTAGTCCATATGGTGAACATGTACCCTTAGAGCTGTTAAGAGGATTCCAAGTTTTTGATCCAGCGATAGTGAAGGAATATAGTTTCAAGTCAGGATGATGTTAGCTTGGATGGGAACTTGCAGGTCAATTTAAGGATGAAATTTATATTGTTTGAAAATAGCAATATATTTACTTCTTGCCACACTTCTTGTTACATAATCATTACACCTATGGTGTATTCCAGGCAGTTTGTCTGTGACCTTGCATAATGTTAATGGTGACAAATTAAATTGCTGGGTACTGAACCATGTTCATCTAAGAACAGTGACCTCTTTCAGAAATAATTCAACATGGTGTCGAATTACATTTTACATCTCCTGACAAGGACATAAACTTAATGAGATGAGGCAATAAAGTGTTGCTGACCAAAGGGGACTGTTGACCAAGGCGGACTGCTGAATTTGTCATATTGAGCAACTTTAATTATATTCTTGCCATGAACGTACAGCCTAATGTAGGTGGCAGGTACGGCTCATTTCTCAGGGTATGTACAGTTGCTATGCTGCATAAAGTTTCCACATAGCAGCATAAGCCTTTTGGAACTCAATGTGAGAAAATAGTATAGCATTCAAAGCTTTAATTGTATAATGTTGGCAGATCCGAGAAAGTTCTGGTTTCCTTCGGTTAGTTGGTTTTCAGCTAACATTTGAATTTAACCAGTGTTTTGATGGTTGTAAAGGTGTTCTTGTTTAAGATTGTTTACCTGTAGATCAGCTGAATGGCTGATTTTGTGATTCAGTGTGTTGACATCAACGTTGATTCAATTTCTGCACTGTTTGAGGTTGCCATTGAAGAAGTCATCTTCTCAAATTCTGCTCGCCTGCGGCATGATACCCTTAACACACCACCAGTCATCTCTGTCGAATGAGAGACCAGCCTTGTGGTCTATGGCGAGTTTATCTTCCATCTGTAGTCTTATTTCTTCTCTCTTCAGGTGATCATCATCACGACCATTGGAATTGATTCCTAGTATTTTTCCAGCATATGCCTCCAAATCTAATCTATCAATTCAGGCTACATCTTTCTTCATAATGACTCATGGTGCAGCCACTATTACCTCCCTGTTACCTTCGGTACTTTTGTTGTAATGTGAATGAAAGGAGCTGCATGACTGCTTTTTGAAACTTTGTTGTATGATACAACATTATTTGTTAACGGATTAGAAGAGCATTCTAGATGGATAGTATTGAGAGAGTTGACTTTTGTTAGCTAAGGTCCAAGATTGAAAATTTAAAATGGAATCAAAAATGCTGGAAATGTCCTGCAGATTAGACTGCATCTGTGGGAAACAAAAGCAGGTAACTTTTCAGGTTGATGATCTCTCATCAGATATTAACTATTTCTGTATGCCTGCTGGCTGCCTACTGAACATTTCTCGTATTTTATGTTGGTATTTAAGATTTCCAGTTTCTGAAGTATTTGGCATTAGTAATTTTGAATTAGTTAGGATATTAACTTTTGTTTCTACCATAGTGGATGATTACAAAGTACTAATTTTAAAACTGCGGAGTCAATACTTGGAATAAGAACCAATTGCTTGGGTTGCCTGTGTTGGTGTTCCTGCTGTTTGTCTATGTGGGTAAGGCCTGCAATCTAAATCAGAACTGCGAAAGTGTAGAGATGTTTAAGGAATAGGTAGGAGAGGATAAAAGTAAGTATTATGTTAGATAACAGTCATGACCTATTAAATGGCACAGGTTAATCTTCCAGAGCCCAAGAGAATGGTGATAAGGTTAGAAAAACAAAGAAACAAAAGATTCATGTATGCTGTCGATGTTTATCAATGCTGGAGATATAGCTTTCAGGGCTTTGGAGATGAATTCTTGAGGAACTAGTAATGTACCAAATAAAAATCTCACTCTGGCTTTGTTACTTGTTAATTAGTTCAGAATCCTTCAATGATTGTTGCTTGATCTGTATCCAGGAAAGTGACAATTTTAGCTGGGTGGCATGGCTGAATGGATAGCACTGCTGACCCTCAGCAGCAGGGACCCGGGGTCGATTTCACCCTTGGACAACTGTTTGTGTGGAGGTTGCACATTCCCTAGCCGTGTATGTGTGGGTTTTTATCGGCTGCTCCGGT
The DNA here is from genome assembly GCF_030684315.1 of Stegostoma tigrinum. Classification (NCBI taxonomy): domain Eukaryota; kingdom Metazoa; phylum Chordata; class Chondrichthyes; order Orectolobiformes; family Stegostomatidae; genus Stegostoma; species Stegostoma tigrinum. Next base: position 8,250,784 of record NC_081373.1, read on the forward strand.
TTCTTCCCAGAGTCCAAAGATGTCCAAGCTAAGTTGATTGGCCATGGGAAATACGGGGTTACAGGGATACAACAGGGGATGTTTCTGAGTGAGATACTCTTTGGAGTTCGGTTTGGACTTAATGAGCCAAATGACCTGCTTCCACTCTGTAGGGATTTTATGATTTTTATAGTGCTTACTACCAGACTTGTTACGTGACTTCGAAATCCATGGTTTTGTCTTCTGAGCAATTGAGCTGTTGGCATGGGAATAAAATGTCTGGGCTTCTGGATGAAGAAAAGTACAAACTGCAGTTATGTGCCTTTCCTTTCCTTCCCAACCCCTTTAGTAATTTTGTTTTTAACGAAGTTTTGGCTAAGCATCGATCAGTATGATGTGATTTATGACTTGGCATTTTCACACTTTTATTTCCTGTTGTTTTCTTTTCTGTCTGATGTAAGTAGTCATTCTGAATTGAACAAAAACATTGTGTTTGAGAACAAAGATGGGAATATAATGAATATTAGAATTTTTTTTAAGTATATGGATTGTATTCTTTATATTGTTAAGAAATCCAGCCTTGTGTTTTGCAAACTCGGATGGAGATTTTGGCACTAGAGAATAACTTAAATAGAGGTCGCACGTTTTTAAAAAAAGCATGAGAGATCAGAGCTATTGTTTGTCTACAGATTAAACAGTTGCCAAAGCTGTAGAATGCATATCACAAGTAATAGGTGGATAAAATAAAATAAAAACACTGCTGCAGAAGATCTCCTTGAATTTGGATAAGATTGTGGCAGAGTTGGATCATGTGTTGTATTGAGATTGAGGAGGTATTGATTATCTCGTTAACCAGACATTTTGTTCTAAATATACCGTATTTCCAAGTGTCTCAATTAATATTTCTGTTACTTCGGATGTCTTGGGTCTTGCAGATAGTCTATGCAAGGCCTTCAATTTGTAGTGTTCTGATGAGTCTCATGAGACTGAATGAGAGAAGATGAGAATACAATTTATGTTGGGAACACCGCCAATTTCCCCTTCCAACGCACCATTCTGATTGGGAAGAATGTTGCTGTTCCTTCGTTGCCTCTGGGTCAAAAGCTTGAAACTCTCTTCTGCACTGCACTGATGATATCCCTCTATCCCAAGGACAGTAGCGGTTTTAGATGGCAATTCACCGACAGCTTCTCCAGGACTATTAGAGATGGACAATAAATGTTAGCAGAGCTAGCAATGCCCATATCCATGAAAGAATTTTTAAAAATGCTGGAAATGATTAATCAGAAAATTGCCGTTAGATTAGAAGCGGAATGATCAGAATTGGTTTGGCATCAGACTGATGCATTAAGAAAGAGAAGCTACATTGCCAAGTTGTTGTGGAAATGAACACTGACAATTTGCTAATGGTTTTCCATTTACTTTCTGTGGCATTTACTTGAGTAACAGAAATAGCATAAATTTCACATTCCTCTGTCTTCATATGCTTTGTTACTACCATGTTGTTTACAGGAGAGAATATAAAGTACTAAACAAAATATGTGGCATGACACAAAACAAAGGACAATCTGCTATATTTTCACCATTCGATAAGTGTGACAAATTCTGATTATCACTCCAAGAATAATTGGAATAGTATATTTAATATACCGTCCTGTTTCACAGATGCTTCCTTACCAAATAAACTGTGTTTCTGTCTCCACAGGCGCTGCCAGGCCTGTATTCTCTCCCTTTTGTTTTAGAAAACCTGTAACAATATTTTGTAATGTTGAAAATTCCTTCTGTCCTTAATGAAAAGAGACGAAAGGTCAAAGGCATAATTATTTGAAGTTTGTGTCACGTGTAGGGTGTTTAAGAAGCTGTTTAGCATGACTGCCTTAATTATTGGACCGTATGAGAGTTCTGGAGCATTGTGTCCTGTTATAAAAAAGGACATTCTTAAGCTCGATAGGGTTTAGAAGAGATATACCAGAATGTTGCCAGGAATTTAGGGCTTATGTTAGAAGGAGAGGCTGGGACTTCTTTCACTGGACAGTCAGAAGTTGGAGGATGACTTATTGAGGTTTATAAAATTAGAAGGGACATAGATGAAGTGAATGGCAGGTGTTTTTTCCTTAGGGTGGTGAATTTCAAGACTAGAGAATGTGTTTTATGGTGAGGGCAAAGATTTTTAAAAAAGAGATGAACAGCTTTTTTTACACAGACAGTGGTTTGTGCGTGGAACGATCTTCCAGGAGAAGTGGTTGCAGGCAGAATTACAGTGCTTAAGAGATACCTGAATAAGTACATGAATAAGAAATATTTGGAGGGATATAGGCTAAGCAAGGGAGTTGGCACTAATTTAGCTTGGGTTTATGGTTGGCATGGACTAATCGGGCAGAAGGGCCTGTTTCCGTACCATGTGATCTGACAAGTGAAACTTGTTAATCTAAAATAAATGATATTTGACAGGCTTTCTTAAAAGTGTGATGAATGCTTTCCTACCTTAATTTTATTTGCATATTTAAGTACAAGATTATGAATCATAATTTCAATGAATTTCTTGTGTCTTGGGTGTAACATTTTTAGGCTCTTTAATTAACATGCTGCAAGTTTGAGTATTTGAGGTATAATACTACATCATAATCAGTCTGGTCCATTGAAGTAGAAGAACAGTTAAAAGTTTAGGTGGTATAACTCTGTACAGACATAACTGTTGACATGAGGTCTTTCATATCAGGGGATTCGAAGTCTGTTTGCAGCCACTACTGTGAAAATACAGAGGAAAAAATCTAAAATGATTAGAATTGTAGCCAGCACCCTTAACTTGATATTTGTATTTAATGTGTGGATATGTACTGGAAAATGCGATTTCAGATAAGCATGAATTTGAAATACTCTTTGGCTATAGGCCAGTGTGACCAGTTTATTTCTGTTGTGGTTGGGTAATTTGCTGACTTTAATATCCTTTGGACTGGTACTGTGTGAAAACATCATAAAGGCGATATTAATTTATTAAATGTTATGGAATAAAATGGCATATTAATTTAATAAAAAATAAACCTCACACCTTTAAAATATCTTAACACAGCACAGCTGCAGTTGGAAAATGTCATTGACATGGTTCCTTTCACAGGACATCTCAAAGTTCTTCAGTCAATTGTCTGGTTTTGAATAATGTTCTAATGTAGGGAAAGTCACGATAGCCATGACTACCAGATGCGCCTCTAGCATGGTTAGTGCACTGAAGTAATACAATTCAATTAGCTCCCTATTTTTGATTTGTGTTTTTCAAGTTAAAGTGGACCAATAAGTCAAACTTTCCTTTAAGTAGGTGAAAGGTTAGTTTATTATAATCTATTGCTAAATGTCCTTTAAAGATACTTATTAACTAAAAAAGAATTCAGTCACCGAAATTAAAACAATACAGATAAGACAAAACAATACTTACAAGGAGAAAGTCCCAGTTAGCCTCTGATATATTGTTGGAATTTGTGGCTTATGTTTTCTCCTGCTGAAATAGAGGACAAAATTTGAAGTCAGAATCACGTTGCAGTGGCTCTTCCAGTTGTGTTTTCTTGTACAGATCAACTGAGTAAGTAAGGCAGGCTATAAGGAAAAGAGGCTTCTTTTTCTTCACCTGTTCTGCATTTAGAACACTTGCAGATTACCTGGGCTCTTTTGGTGGAGCTGTAGTTGATTTCTACAGCAAACTTTGAAGGTGTGAACTTTTTGTTTGAAGCTTTGTCTCCTGGAGAGCTTCCTGGGGAGTGCTGATATTAAAATATTGTTTCACAGCTTGATGAATTCAGCCTTGATACGGCTGCTGTGTTAGCTTTTGACGATCGTTGTTGCACCAAGCAAAGTCATGTTTTTCTAGAATTCGCAGTCTCTCAAACCTTGCAATTTCAGACCTGTAATTGTGGTATCTAATTCCACATTGTTTCCTTTGGAGTTTATCTCAAGAACAACCACAATCTGGATGCTTTTTGGTGAGCTGAAATAAATCAATATGAACAGTATGTGACTCCTGGCAGCTATTTTTATATGCTGTCAATTATCTTAACAGTCACCAGTTTAAAAATATATAATGTTTCAATTATACAGTTGTGATACAGATCCTGGTGAATCTTGGCCCAGTCTTGCCCGGAATTGAAGGTGCATTTGGAAAGGCACCAAGCACAGAGATGTAGTCTTAAGGGACATGCTAAGGCCCAACTCGAAGCAGTGGAAAACATGTAATGCCTCGTAAACAGATAATCTACTCATCCCTTTTGATCAAAACCAAAAGAACCGTGGATACTGTAAATGTGGAACAAAAAGTTGCTGGAAAAGCTCAGCAGGTCTGGTAGCATCCGTGGAGGAGAAAACAGTTAACATTTTGGGTCTGGTGACTCTTCCTCATCCCTTTTGATACTCACTGCCTGAAAAAAAAATTGTGTATCATTTGTTAAATGCATTAATCATATTAATGTTTAACACAACTGCAGTAAAAGCTGGTCATCCTCAATCCTGGGGAGCAGCCTGAGAACAAAGAGTTGGTTGCTGTTTATATTCTGTTGAAGTGCAAGTTTTATTGTTATATTTTTGAAGTAATTGGATTAAAGTAATGTTCTAAGAAATTATGCCCCAACAAGATTGTTAATATAGAACATAGAACATAGAACATTACAGCACAGTACAGGCCCTTCGGCCCTCGATGTTGTGCCGAACTGTCATACCGATCTCAAGCCCATCTAACCTACATTATTCCATGTACGTCCAATGATGACTTAAATGTATCTAAAGTTGGCGAATCTACTACCGTTGCAGGCAAACTGTTCCATTCCCTTACTACTCTCTGAGTAAAGAAACTACCTCTGACATCTCTCCTATATCTTTCACCCCTCTATTTAAAGCTATGCCCCCTCGTGCTCGCCGTCACCATCCTAGGAAAAAGGCTGTCCCTATCCACCCTATCTAACCCTCTGATTATTTTATATGTTTCAATTAAGTCACCTCTCAACCTCCTTCTCTCTAATGAAAACAGCCTCAAGTTCCTCAGCCTTTCCTCGTAAGACCGTCCCTCCATACCAGGCAACATCCTAATAAATCGCCTCTGCACCCTTTCCAAAGCTTCCACATTCTTGTTATAATGCGGTGACCAGAACTGTACACAATACTCCAAGTGCGGCCGCACCAGAGTTTTGTACAGCTTCACCATAACCTCTTGGCTCCGGAACTCGATCCCTCTATTAATAAAAGCTAAAACACTGTATGCCTTCTTAACAGCCCTGTCAACCTGGGTGGCAACTTTCAAGGATCTGTGTACATGGACACCGAGATCTCTCTGCTCATCTACACTACTAAGAATCTTACCATTAGCCCTGTACTTCGCCTTCTGGTTACTCCTACCAAAGTGCATCACCTCACACTTGTCTGCATGAAACTTCATTTGCCACCTTTCAGCCCAGCTCTGCAGCTTATCTATATCTCTCTGCAACCTACAGCATCCTTCGTCACTATCCACAACTCCACCGACCTGAGTGTCGTCTGCAAATTTACCAACCCATCCTTCAATGCCCTCATCCAGGTCATTTATAAAAATGACCAACGGCAGTGGACCCAACACCAACCCTTGCGGTACACCACTAGTAACTGGTCTCCAGGATGAACATTTCCCATCAACTACCACCCTCCGTCTTCTTTCAGCAAGCCAATTTCTGATCCAAACTGCTATATCTCCCACAATTCCATTCCTCCGCATTTTGTACAATAGCCTATTGTGGGGAACCTTATCGAACGCGTTGCTGAAATCCATATGCCACATCAACCGGTTTGCTCTCATCTACCTGTTTGGTCACCTTCTCAAAGAACTCAATAAGGTTTGTGAGGCACGACCTTCCCTTCACAAAACCGTGCTGACTATCCGTAATCAATTTATTCTTTTCTAGATGATTATAAATCCTATACGTTGAAATAGAAATTATGATATTATATTTTTTGAAGATATTGTGTTGTTTTCTTTTCTCATTTTATCCTATGCTTGTTGTTTAATCAACTGTAATCATTTCATTAGGTTAAATGGTTTGCCTCGAAATTTTTCACTGTTTCATCGCTTGTATTCACAATGTTAAATGTTGTACAATCATATTCATATACAAACTTATACAAAGCCCTTCAAGTCTACGCTGCCATTCATGGCTGATCTGACTTTAAGCTCAACTGTCCATTCCCTCATAACCCTGATACTCTTTCATCTTGGCAATTTAGAATCTGCCCACCTCTGCCTTAAAAATATTTAAAAATTTGTATCCACTGTTTTTTAAGGAAAAGAATTCCAAAGACTATCAACCCTTTGAGAGAGAGAGAGTAAAAATGTTTCCTCATTTCTTTCTTAAATGGCCGAAATACACTCATTCCAGGTAAATCTTCTCTGAACTGCTTCCATAGTGTAATCATCCTTCCACAAGTATGGTGACCATCATTGTACACACAAGTCCAGATGCAGTCTCACCAGTACCCTGAAACATAACCTCCCTATTTGACTGAGGATGAATGGTCAGTCCTCAGCAAGGGGCTCACCTCTGTTCCCCTCCACCCACACATCAATGAATACCGGTCACATTTGGACATCGAGCAGTTTTTCTGCCGCCTCCGCTTCTGCACTTACTTCGCTAACCGGGAGCCTAACCCTCCCTGCACTGACCCCTTCACCTGCCTCCAACACAAGTCCTCCTCCTGGACACCACCCCCAGGCCTCCTACCCTCCCTCGACCTCTTCATCTCCAACTGTTGTCGAGACGTCAACTGCCTCAACCTCTCCACCCCTCTCACCCACTCCAACCTCTTCCTGCAGAATGTTCAGCCCTCCGCTCCAATCATAACTTCACCATCAAACCGGCAGACAAGGAAGGTGCAGTTATAGTATGACGCTCTGACCTTTACATTGCTGAGGCCAGACGCCAACTCTCTGACACCTCAGCCTACCGCCCCCGGATCACAACCAAACCACCCACAACCATCATCGCCTCAAGTGACCTCCCACCCACAGCCTCCAACCTCATTGTTCCCCAACTCCACACCGCCCACTTCTATCTCCTTCGGAAAATCCACAAACCTGCCTGCTCTGGTTGACCCATTGTCTCTGCCTGTTCCTGCCCCACCGAACTCATCTCCACCTGTCTTGACTCCATTTTCTCACCCTTGGTCCAGGAACTCCCTACCTACGTCCGTGACACCACCCACCTCCTCCAGAACTTACAATTCCCCGGTCCCCAACAACTCATTTTCACCATGGACGTCCGGTCCCTATACACCTGCATTCCCCATGCAGATGGCCTAAAGGCCCTCCGCTTCTTCCTGTCCCGCAGGCCCGGCCAGTCCCCCTCCACCGACACCCTCATCTGCCTAGCCGAACTCGTCCTCACCCTCAACAACTTCTCTTTCGATTCCTCCCACTTCCTACAGACAACGTGGGTGGCCATGGGTACCCACATGGGCCCAAGCTATGCCTGCTTCTTTGTAGGTTACATGGAACAGTCTCTCTTCCATGCCTACACTGGCCCTAAACCGCACCTCTTCCTCCGTTACATTGATGACTGTATCAGCGCCGCCTCATGCTCCCAAGAGGAGCTTGAAGTTCATCCACTTCACCAACACCTTCCACCCCAACCTCACGTTCACCTGGACCATCTCCAACACATCCCTCATCTTCCTGGACCTTTCTGTCTCCATTTCAGGCAGCCACCTAGCAACTGATATCCATTTCAAGCCCACTGACTCTCCCAGCTACTTGGAATACACCTCCTCCCACCCACCTTCCTGCAAAATTCCATCCCCTATTCCCAATTCCTTCGCCTCCGCCGCATCTGCTCCCAGGATGAGGCATTCCACTCCCTTACGTCCCAGATGTCCTCGTTCTTGAAGGACCGCAACTTCCACCCCCGCAGTTGTCAAGAACGCCTTTGACTGTGTCTATTGCATTTCCCGTAACTTATCCCTCACACCCTGTCCCTGCAATAACCGCCAAAAGAGAATCCCCCTTGTCCTCTCATATCATCCCACCAACCTCCGGATACAACGCATCATCCTCTGACACTTCTGCCATCTACAGTCCAACCCCACCCCCAAGACATTTTTCCATCCCCACCCTGTCTGTCTCCTGGAGAGACCACACTCTCCGGGACTCCCTTCTCCGCTCCACACTCCACCACACCCGGCACTTTCCCCTGCAATCGTGGGAAGTGCTACATTTGCCCCTGCACCTCCTCCCTCACCAACATCACAGGCCCCAGGATGACTTGCCACATCAAGCAGATCTGCCAGTGTGGTACGCTGCATCCGCTGTGCCTGTTGTGGCTACCTCTACATTGGGGAAACCAAGTGGAGGCTTGGGGACTGCTTTGCAGAACACCTATGCTCAGTTCGCACTTAAACAACTGCACCTCTCAGTCGTGAACCGTTTCAACTGACCCCTTGCATTCCTTAGATGACATGTCCATCCTGGCCCTCCTGCAGTGCCACAACGATGCCACCTGAATGTTGCAGGAGCAGCAACTCATATTCCGCTTGGAACCCTGCAGCCCAATGGTATCAATGTGGATTTCACCAGCTTCAAAATTTCCCCTCCCCCCACTGCAACCCAAAACCAGCCCAGCTCGTCCCCGCCTCCCTAACCTGTTCTTCCCCTCCTCCCACCTCATGCCGCACCTCCAATCCCTACCTCCTAACTTCATCTCGCCCCCTTGACCTGCCCATCCGCCCTGGACTGACCTATCCCCTCACTACCTTCCCACCTGCACTCACCTCTACAGGCTCCATCCCCGCCACTTTAACTAGTCTGTCTCCTCTCCACCTATCTTCTCCTCTATCCACCTTCGATCCGCGCCCCTCCTCCTTATTTATTTCAGAACTCTCTCCCCATCCCCCTTTTCTGATGAAGGGTCTGGACCTGAAACGTAAGCTTTTGTGCACCTAAGATGCTGCTTGGCCTTCTGTGTTCATCCATTTCCACACTTTGTTATCTCCCTACTCTTGCATTCAATTCAATTCCCCTTGCAATAAAACACAACATTCTGTTAGCTTTCCCGATTACTTGCGAAACTAACCTTCTGTGATTTGTGCACAAGGGCACTCAGGTCTTTCTTAGCCCTGTAAACCTCTCAACATTTGGACAATGTGCTTTTTATTCTTGCTATCAAAATGGATAATTTGACACTTTCCAACATTGCACACCCTTTGCCAATCTTTGCCCACTCGCTCTATTTGCCTTTTTATAAGTTCCTTGTATTCTCTTCACAACTTACTTTGGTGCCTATCTTTTGTGTTATCAGTAAATTTCTCTCCTATACCTCTTGTCCCTTTATATGAGTTATTTATATGAATCGTAAAGAGTCATATAAATGGTTCCTGTGGCTGACCACTTGAGACATCCTGCCCATCTGAAACAAAAACCCATTTATTCGCTTCCGTTATCCTCCCAATTTTCTATCAATGCCAATATGTTACCCCTGCACCATGAACTTTTACTTTCTGCAATGATCTTTTGATGTGGCACCTTCTCAAATAACTTCTGAAAGCCAAATAATAACGGGTTCCTGTTTATTTACAGCATAGGTTGGAGGTCAAAGAACTCCAATAAATTAGGGAAACATACCATGTTGGCTGTATCTGATTTTCCTGTTATAATGCCTTTCCTAATAGCTTCTAACATTTTCCCGATGGCAAACATTATGCTAACCAGGCTGTAGTTTATTGCTTTCTGCCTCCCTCCATTTTTGAAGAAAGGTTACATTAAGTGATATTGTTAAAACCTGAGTGGGTCGCTAACCAGAGATGACAAATTTAAGTAATTTTTGGATCTAGACAGGAAATGAAATTTTGTTCTTGTGGTGAATTATAATCTAGAACCTCCAACCCAAAAAGTCAGTGGAAGTGTATCCATCATTATTTGCAAAGGAAAATTTGATAGATTCTTGAAAGTGGAAGAGCACATGCCCCTGCCCTCATCAATGGAGCTGAAGTGCAGAGGGTCGACAGTGTCAAGTTCCTGGGGGTGGTGATAACTGACAATCTGTCCTGTACTTCCCATGGCCAAGAAGATACAACCGTGCCTCCTCTTCATCAGGCAGCTTAGGAAATTTGGCATATCCATAAAGATCATCACCAATTTTTACAGATGCACCATAGAAAACATTCTATCAAAGTGCTTCATGGTCTGGTACGGCAACTGCTCTGTCAAGGATCAGAAGAAACTACAGAAAGTTGTGTGTGCAGCCCAGACCATCATGGAGGCCAGCCTCCCATCCATGCACTCCATTTACAGTTCTTGTTGCCATTGAAATGCTGCTAACATCATCAAGACTCCTCCCACCTCGGTAATGCTCTTCTGCAACCTCTTCTATCAGGCAGAAGCTTGAAGATGCACCAACAGGTTTAAGAACAGCTTCTCCTCTGCTATTATTAGACTGCTGAATGGACCTCTAACTTCAAATAATGTTGATCTTGCTTTGCACGCCACCTGAGCCATTGTAACCCTATATGCCTTGCTCTAAGCACCATATGATCTGTATGTCCTTGCTTAACATGATCTGTCTGTACTGCTTGCAAAACAAAGTTTTCACTGTACTTGGGTACGTGACTATAGTATATCAAGACAAATCAAAATGAAAATGACGGAGTGCTCTGAGGAAAAATTAGGGAAGTGGAACATGTTGGATGCCTCTTTCAAAAGTAATATTAGCTCAAATGATGCTGCATTCTGTAAGGTACTCAAGTATCTTCTACACTAAAAGCATATGGAATTGCAGAAGAAACACTTCATCAGCTAATTGGATACACTCTCTTTTTGCTTATTCTTCCGTACCTGTGCCAAGTAAAATACGCTCATAAATTAATGGGCCGGTTCCAGACAATGAACTGGTCTGTGCACTGTTACTTGGGGTCTATTACTATTGGTCAAACTGTTGTTATTTATTCTATAAAGTCAAATTCTGAAGCTGCACCTCGCCATTGCTTTATTCATTTTTGTGTTTTTGAATAAGTTCACTTTATGATATTCCAAATTTGAAGGAAACTGCACATGATGTAAAGAGTACAATAGTTCATGATCCTTAAGTGGTTGAACCTAAGCTGTAGTGGCTTGGAGTCTTTCAGCTGCCAGCATTACAAAGCTTAACTTTTTATTGCTGCTAGCTGGTGTTTTTGATTTTGATCCAAGTTTAGCTGTCTCAAACTGGTACGGGCCGACAGAGAAATGAGAGGATGAAGAAATTGAGTACATTTATCTTTTACATGAGTTTTTATAAGCATTATGGCTTATGTTTGCATATGTAGCTAAATTATTTGTGGCTGGAAAATGCTAACCTTTGTGTGTACCAAGGCATAATGCTGTTGAGTGAAGTGATGCTGTTTTTTGTCTGGCCTGTTGAAGTGTTTGTACTACATTCTGCACTGTTGATGTGTGGTAATAGGAGTCACTAACAGTATCTGTTTCTGCAAATGGTAAGGCAGACATAGGTTTCTGGTTCAGTTTGTAGCAGGTGGAGGCAGGATGGTGGAAATCTGGAGTGTGAGTCTTAATGACAAATGTTTAATTGGCATATCGTAATGCACTTGGTCAATTTGCCCTGTTGCAAGACTGAAACTAAGTGTGGATTGCTTGAATTTCAACTGAAGTTTGAAATTATCAGCAGCAGTATCTGTCTGCTGTGTATTCTGATGCTAAATAATGACCTGATGCTGCTGGAATAAAGGTTGCAATTTAATTGGTTTTCATGCACATGTTGAAAGAAAAAAAGTTAATTTAGAAAGTGTGTGTATAACTCTGTGCGCTGCTGACTATCTTTTTGGAGTAATTAGGATTTAACTGCAATGGAACTGACTGCAAGGAAATACAGATCTTCAGTTGAGTCCAAAATGTATATATAGTACTTAGAAATTTAGTACGATCTGATTCCTTTGGGGTTTAATGGCGATGCATACATATATATTAGTGGTGCTGTGAAGTTTTAGACATTTGGAAGATAATGAAGTTAAATTTTGCGTTGTTTCCATGATCAAACATACATCTGGAGGATTATAACTGCATTCTTGTAAATGCAAAGTTACAGAATCTGTTTTCAATACAAAATGCATACTTTGAAGCATCTACTTCATAGAAAAAAAATCCCAGAAGTCGTAATTGATCCTGTTCTCATCTCTCTCCACTTAGCTTCAATTTGAAAAATTCATTTGTTCCTCAAGGCTTTATATGCTGAATAAAACAATTACTCTAAAATACCTCAGTTGTTGCATTTCAAGCTTTGTGGAGACATATGTGTAATTGGATAAAAGCTTTGAGTTGATAATTTGAAAGGGTTCTTTTATTCTAACATTTTATGGTAGTATCAGTTGTAAGCACGTATTTTGTTCTGCTGAATGCCTTTTGCAGCCATGGCGAACTGGGCACTTAACAAGAAAATTCTCTGGTTAGGAGTTTTCACTTCTATTAGCTCATTGTGGTATTAAAGCTTTCTGTGAGGATTTGTTTATGAAGTGGAATTATGATTAACAGGCCAAGAGCCCAGCCAAGTATGCACATACTCATAGATATTAGTGTACGTTATTTCTGATTGCCAGCTGTACAGTGAACATTTATTGCAGTGCACAGTTTGATGTTAATCACATAATCACCTTGCTGATTATTTTGGTCATGACTGTACATGTTGTATGGAAAAGTGACAAAATCTAGAGCATGAAATCCTGATATTAAATAGAGAATGAAGAAGGGGAGTTGCAGCCCTTCTTTGCAAATAAACTGGGAATTTCTGTTCATGATAAAAAAAAATTTCTGCAAAATGCGCTTGTTCCCGGTGAATTGAAAAGTAATTCTTTGTATAATTGCAATTATGCTTTTACGTGGTTGTTTAACACAAAACAGCATTCCTTGTACGTTACCACTAACCCCCAAATGAATCTTAGATTCTCTGACTTAAAGTTAATAATCTTGAGTGTCTAAGTAGCTGTTTATTAGTAGCATTAATGGTGATTTGGTATTTACCTACATTACGAGACAATATTGCCAAAAGGATTCGGATAAAACATAATGACTGGAGTCTGATTTGTTTATTGTAAACTGAGCAGAAAGCACTCAACATTATAAATCCAAATTCCACGTTGCCTCACCAGCCAACCTCAGATGGTGCCTGCAGACCATTCTGATATGTGGATCTGGCATTGATAGTGGTCTTTATTGCAATTTTAAATGGTGAACTCTGCGCCTCTGACTTCTGACAAGAACTAGTTTCAATTCATTACTTTCATTGCCTTGTAGTTTTCTTGATGATTCATACAAGCAGCTATCTATTCTTCTTCTGAAGAGTCACTGGACCTGAAATGTTAACTCTGCTTTTTCTTCAGAGATGCTGCCAGACTTTCTGAACTTTCACGGTAATTTCTGTTTTATCTATTCTCCTTGTCATTTTCCAAAGCAGCTAGATAGACGCTGCTTTGATTGTAAGGTAGGTTTGCCTTCTGAAGGAAGGTAGCACTGATTGTACACTTACCATCTTCAGAACCCTATTTTAAAATGTCACAATACTCAAGTATTTTGCAAGCAAACATGTTGAGACGTTATATTTTAAAAAGAAGTGACCTGAGAGATGAATGGATAATGGAAATGATGTGAAGAAGATTTTTGCCTAGATTGTATCAGTGATAATGGGAACTGCAGATGCTGGAGAATCCAAGATAATAAAATGTGAGGCTGGATGAACACAGCAGGCCCAGCAGCATCTCAGGAGCACAAAAGCTGACGTTTTGGGCCTCTACCCTTCATCAGAGAGCATTCTAATATAAAATTTTCAAGTAAATCCTTGATGACAAAGGAGACAGAACTTAGAAAACTGTCAAAAGTTTGTCTGTGACAGTTGTCTGGTAGAAAATACAATTAAGAACCAAGAGAAGTGCAGAAGGTTCGGTGGGGAGGTGAAACTTGCATATCAGGTAAGTGAAGAGGAATTATGAGAAAAGAATAATGGCCCATGAAGAGTTATCCCCAAGTCTTCTATCAGTGTATCAGTAAGGTGGTAATGGAAGAGGGAGAGCTGATCAAGAAACAATAGACAAGAGGCATGATTGAGGTCTTAAGTAAACACTTTGCCTCTGTCTTTACCAAGGAGATAAATGCAAATCAGGCCATGGTGCAGAATGGTGAGCTGGATTCTTTAAAGGCTTAAAAATTGATAAAGGCAGTGTATAATATGTTTTCAATGCTTAACATTGACAAGACAACAAGTTTGGTTGAGATGCATCTAACTATGTTGAAGGAAGTGAGATTGTTAAATTGTAGAGGCACTGTCTGTGAATCTTCCCTGGTCTTGTGATCTTTCAGAGGGCTGGAAAATAGCAGTCTCTTGCACCTTTTCTCAAAAAAACCTTGTAACATTTAGCTTAGCAGTTACAAAGCAATTAGTTTAACTCCGGTGTTAGAGAAGTGTCTTGAAAAAATTATTTGAAATAGAATTGGTAGTCACATTGGAAAATATGGCTTGTTTAGGAAGAAGTGGGGAAATGGTGTTTGACTAACTTTTATGGAGCCTTTTGAGAGGTAACACCGGGTCCAATATATTTTTCAGGCTGTAGGAAGTTTTGTTGTAGAGTTTCCCATGGGCCAGAATTGGGGCTGTTGCTTTTCCTGTGTACTTAATGATCTAAATCTCGGTGTGCAGGGGGCAATTGAAAAGCATTCAGATGACACAAAACTTGAAAGAATTCTAAACTTTAAGGTGAACGGTTTAGAAGTCGAGAAGGACATGGACACAGGTGCATGGTTCTAAGTGGGTTTCAGGATTAGAGGGTAAGATAACAATGCGTGGAGCTGGATGAACACAGCAGGCCAAGCAGCATCTTAGGAGCACAAAAGCTGGCATTTCGGGCCTAGACCCTTCAGGACCTGGGTGTATAGGCACAGATCAATGAAAGTGCCATGACAGGTAGAAAGGGCAGTAGGTAAAACATGCAGTATCCTTAGCTTTATTAAAAGGGGCGTAAGTACATGTGCAGGGAGATGACATTGTTAGACGTCAGTTGAAGGATTCTCTACATTTCTGAGGACTGCATCATTGGAAGAATAGAATGCAAATTGTAGTTGCTTTGTTTACATATAATATCTGCAGTTGAAGATACTTTGTACTCATTGCTCAATGAGTATTATAGAAATGCTTATTGCTAGTTTCAATAGTTGTTATATTTGTTGCACTTTTCTGGCTTTTGGTTTTTGTTTGAGATTTTTCGTATCACCTTAGAAACGGGCTATTTTCACATTTGTTTTTCACAATAAACAGTACTGTTGGTTTTTCTTTTGTGGATTGAGTCTTCAGGATTGGTTCCTTTATAATTCTTCTCCTTTTGTGATTTAAATATATTCTTAGCGATATCGGAAGACTTTCTGCTTTAAATAGACTGCAAATTAGAACCTGACAATTAAAGTTTGCAAAGCCTTTATATTTGAACAGGTGAGATGAGAATGACAGCCTTTGATGTCAAGGCTGCATTCGACCAAGCGTACCATCAAGGACCTCTAGCAAAACTGCAATCAGTGGGTGCCGGAGGCAACCACTCCACTGTTTGGAGTCATACCTGGCACGTAGCAAGATGGCTGTGATTGTTGGAGGTCAGTCATCTCTGCTCCAGGACATCTTTGCAGCAGTGCCTCGGTAATGTCCTAGGCCAAACCATCTTCAACTGCTTCATCAATGTCCTTCCCTCTATCATAAGGTCAGAACTGGGAGTGTTTGCTAGTGATTGCACAATGAACAAAAACAAAGAGTAATACAGCACAGGAACAGGCCCTTTGGGCTTCCAAGCCTGTGCTGACACATTTTGTCCTTCCATACTAAAACTGTCTTAACAGATAGGACCCGTATTCCTCTGTTCCCTTCCCATTCATGTATTCATTCAGGTACTTCTTGAACACTGCTCTTGTGTCTGCTTCCACTATCGCCTCTGTCAACGCATTCCAGGTACTCGTCACTCTTTGTGAGAGAAACCTGCCTCTCTCATATATCAGCATCAATGTTCAGCGTCATTCACAACTCCTCAGGTATTGAAGCAATCCATGTTCAAATGCAACAAGATGTGGATGATATTTCAGGGTTGGGATGACAGGGAACAAGTAACATTCAAGCCAGAGAAATGCCAGGCTATAGTCTTCGCCATTAAAAGACAATCTGACCGTTGCTCCTTGACGTTCAATGTTACCATCATTGAATCCCCCACTATCAACATCCTGGGCATTACCATTCACCAGAAATTCAACTGAACTCACCACAGAAACATCCTGGCTACAAGACTAGATCAGAGGCTAGGAATACAGTGGCAAGCAACTCAGCTTCTGACTTCCTAAAGCCTGTCGATCATCCACGAGGCACAAGACTGGAGTGTGATGGAACGTTCCCCACTTGCCTGGATGGGTGAACCTATGGCACCACTCAAGAAGCTCGACACCATCCATGCCCGCTTAATTAGCACTATATCTATAAGCAGCCACTCTCCTCCACTGACACTCAGTAGGAGATTGTAAACTATCTACATAATGCACTGCATTTGAAATTCATCAAGGATTCTCGGACAACACCTTCCAAACAGATGACCACTTCTATTTGGAAGGTCAAATACAGCAGATACATGGGAACACCACCACATGCAAGTTCCTCTCCAAGCCACTCATCATCCTGACTTGGAAGTATATTACCATTCCTTCAGTGTCACTGGGTCAAAATTCTGGAATTCCTTCCCTAATGGCATCAACTCACAGCAGGTGAACTACTGCAGTTCAAAGCAGATCACCACTATTTTCTTGAGAGCAACTAGAGATGGACAACAAATGCTGGCCCAGCCAACGATGCCCATATACCACAAAGGAATAGAAAAGAACCTTAAATAAACTGCTGCACCATGCTGCACAGAATATTTTGAAATCGAGCATAGTATCCAGTTCGATGAAATATTAGGTCAGATGACTAAAAGATTGGCCAAAGAGAGAAATTGGAAGAAGCCTCTTAAACACAGAGGCTGAGGTAGAAAAATGGAAGGTGTAGGAAGCGTAAACCAGAGCCTTGGGCTTAAGCTAATGTAGAAACATTCACTAATGTCAGATAATTAAAATCAGGGATGTACAAGAGGCCAAAATTAGAGGAATGCAGATTTGGGAGGGTTGTGGCATTTGAGATGAGAGATGGGGACAAGTGAGGCTATGTAGGGATTCAAAAACCAGAATGAGATTTTTAAAATTAAAGCCTTCAATGACTAGGTGTCAATTTGCTGAGCAAGCATTAGTGTAAGAAGGAAATGAGATTTGGTGTGAGTCAAGACAAGTTAATTTTTTATGATCTCCAGATTATGGACTGCTGAATGGGGATAATGAACCAGGAGTACATTGGAACAGTGGAATATGGAGGTAACAAAGTGCAGATAGTTTTTTGGCATTAGATGAGTAGAGAATAGAGTAGTAACAAAGCTGGGTGATGCTACAGAGGTGGAAATATGTGTTCTTGGTTCTGGCATGATTGTCCGTAGGAAGATCATCCTGGGCTCCAATGTGATATTAGAATCGCTTAACACCAGACTGTTACGAGGAAGAAGGATGGGTTTGATTGCTGGGGAATGGAGTTTGGACTAAGAATAAAAAAATGACTAGCTTTTCTAACACTTAATTGGAAGAAATTTCTATTAAACCCGTCCTGAATGTTAGAAGTTTGAGGATTGGCTGTTGGTTTGTTCGCCGAGCTTGGCAAATGAATTGCAAACGTTTCGTCTCCAGTCGAGAAGACATCATCAGTGCGTAGGTGGGTGATTCCTCTGGTGCTCGCATTTATATAGGTTGCCTAAGAGTAGTTAATGTTCTTGATTTTGATTGGTAGATATTTTAGTAACCTAAATCAAGTTTGTGTTATGGTTTGTCTAGTCGCCATTCGATTGGCTGTTTGGAGGTTGTTTGAATAGTTTCTGCGCGCCTTGGGTTCGTGGCGTTTGGTCTCTTCCGCGGTTCACCCGAGTTTGTTGTTCCCTTGTCCGTAACGGTTGGTAGACTGGATCGATTTCAATGTGCTTGTTTATTGCTTCTTCGGATGAGTACCGTGCCTCGATAAATTCCTGTTCTTGTTTGGTATTTCCTTGTGCCAGTACCTTCACATTGTTCCAGTTTGAGGATTTGTTAGTAGTGAAGGAGGCAAGAGCGGTAGTTGTGAATTAAAGCTGGTCTCAAGTTTACATGTGTTCATACTAATGCTGTTCCTTTGGATAATTTTGCTAAGATGCAGCACCTAGGAGTGTCAAGGAGCAATTCCTGCGGGGTCGGCTTTATAATTCCATGTATGGAATTTGTATCACTCATTTTACTTATATCCAAAATCTACTTCAGATTGTCGTTTAGCAACACATAGCTTGAGCAATGCTGAAAAAAAGATACTTTGCCTCTTACTCTCATTAGGACAACTTGTAAGTACTACCCGTGTGAAGCAGAAATAACATTTTATACCGAATGTGAGGTGGGTGCTCATTGGTTCACAAATGGACTGTGTTAGAGGTATTGTCATGGAGAATGTACTCATTAGTTATGACTGACAGTTAACAGCTGAGCTTTATTTAATTGTAAATCAGGCAATTTGACTCTGATCAAGACACTATTCTGAGAATTGAACCAGAGAATGGGCACCAGCTGTTCTTTTGTATTGTGTGTGTACATATTCTTTCTATTTGCACATACGAGCCCCTGTATATTAACATGCGTAGCTTCCAGTATGAATAAGTATGCTGCACTGTGATCCCGACTGATTGTTTATTGTCATTTTATGTTTCAGCATGCTTGGGACTATTTAGCAAATGATGTTGGATTGTAGAATCACATCTAATTTTCTTACACTGTTCTGGGTTTTGCAAGCTTGAGCGAATTGGATTTAATCAACACCTTGTCAATCTTTTGAGCTGTACAGCCTTCAGACCTTGTATCATGGCAGCACTGAAATTTGAATGCCATATTACATGTGTGCAATAGCTGGAAAATCTTTTTGGTTTGTTGGCAGCATCTGTTAGTAGTGAGCACCATTTATGCTGCTGCAGCATAATAGTAGCGTGAGACAACTAACTTCACCTGTTTAAAAACCGAAAGAACAATGGATGTTGCGAATCAGGAACAAAAACAGAAGTTGCTGGAAAAACTCAGCAGGTTTGGCAGCATCTGTGAAGAGAAATTGGAGTTAATGTTTCAGGTCTGTTCTGAGGACGAGTCACCGGACCCAAAAGTTGACTCTGATTTTTCTTTGCTGATGCTGCCTGACCTGCTGAACTTTTCCAGCAAGTTCGGTTTTTATAGTTCCACCTGTTTCTTTTATCAAAATCTCTCTGCTGCATACTGTTCCTCCTCAGTTAGAGAAGTGAAATGACTGTTATCCTTTGCAGTTGTGAATATGTGTCACAAAAGTTGTGTTTGAATAAAGAACATAATTGCTTTTATAACTGTCAAACTGAGCATGGGCTATGTTGTATATATCCATGGCAAGAAAGATCAATTCTTTTATGTAAATGATATCAACAAACATGTAAAGATATTTTATTTGGAGCAGGCCATAGTTTTGGAGGGGTTATACAGTTTAAGGAAAATGAATATTCATCATTTTCAGGATGTTGTCAGATGAAACACTGGCAGCCCAATTCTGTGGTGTTACCTCTTTTGAAAAAAAGTCTATAATATGTGCAAGCATGCCTTGACAGAAATGTTCTAAATGGTATGAATATATCAATTAGATTATTATCACCATGTAATGACTGCTAAACATGATCTGCAACAATATAATCCAGAACTTACCTAATAACAGAAGTGTGAAGGGTAAAAGTTACACGTGCATTTTTGAAACGTAAGTTTTCATTGTGATCCCCTTTCTGAAACCCTGGTACTGTGTATTTGAAAATCTCATATTTGAGCTAAGTTTTGCAAAAGCATCATACACCGTTTTCAAGTACTGGAAATGGATAAGCAATGATGTTTTGGCAACATTTAGATGCTGATGTACAGGTTGAATACATATTGCAACTGTCTTGGTGCATTGAGTGTAGAGTATTGTATAAAATTAAGCATATTAGATCTGGTAACAGTGATTAATAGAAATGGCTTTTATGTTAGGTTAAATTTTGCGTAAAGCATGTGTAGTTAAAAGAAACTTGCAATTTCTTGGTTGGGGGGGGGGGGTGCGGTGGAGATAAAGAATGCCCTGATATGGAGCAGCTCGACTCAGCATTCTTGTATGATTACAATACTGAATGGCATTTAACTTACTTTAAATTCTTTCTTTGAAGATTTAGTTTGAACTTTGGTAATTGCAGCTTGTAGATTGTAGAAAATGCATAATTACAGTACTTTAAAGACTGTTGTAATTTATATAACTGAGCAGATCCGACATATGTATTCATAATTCTTGCAGTGTCAAGACCCTTTCTCGTATTGAGCTATCCAGTAAGACCTGGCCAATTACAGTAGTGCACTTGTGGATTGTGTTAAAAGTTTTGTTCAATCCTTTGTGATATCACACTTTACGAAACATATCTGCAAATACAAGAGGACATTGAGTATTTTCATCCTTTAATTAATATTTTTGTTCTCTCCCTTGCCCCCTCCCCACTCACCAAATCAGCTACCTCTTCAGTAACTTTCCAAAGTTTCTACCATCACTGTCCTACTTTTTGACTGTTTCAAGTAATTATCAATTGTTTTTCATCTGCCCTGGACTTGACTTTTACCAGTTTGTACTTTTGTCTCTTTCGGCAGTCATTATGTATTAGAATTTTTGCTTTTTGTCCTTGTATTTTATAAACTCCTGATGGATGCTGCATTCAAACTGTTTTTAAAAATATAAATTATTAAGCTTAATGCAATGAGTTAATTTGAAGGGAATTGTTAGATGTGCATACTGCAGAGCTAGGCAGATTAAAATCCATTGGAGTAGGATCAGCAATGGAAATTCTGAGGTCAACCACTCAATATTGTGTGTTTATATGTTACTAGGTTATAATAACCGTTGTGTTCCAATGGCAGCAGCACACCTAATGTTTTAGGTAGTTTAACCCTATTCTTCCCGAATTTGCAGAAACAAAAAATTTCTGTGGCATTTTAGAAATTCCAGCTCTGTCTGAATTATATTGACAGTGCTACATTATTGGTACCATCTTTTTGTGATATAAGGGAAGGGATGTGTAGTAATACTGGAAGCTGAATTCATTATGGAAGTGAGATTTGTGCTGGTAGGATGGGAGGGGAGGAGGTTGGAAACTGCTAGTGGCCTTTGGAGGGAGATCTAAAGAGGAGAACAGGAACATAGAAGATTGGATGGACAGGTTTGAGGCAATGTCAGCTATAATGGAGAGGAATCCTTGGTTGATGAAGACCAATTGGAGTAATAACCTGGAAGGTGGCATTATTAGAACAAGTGAGATGGAATAAAAGTGGGAGAACGGAACAGAGCTCTTAAATGGAGTGGGAGGAAAAGTAATTAACGTAGTTATAGGGGTCTGGGCCGATATACTACTGAAAAATAATGCCAGTTATGTCTGGGAATGGAAGATTTAAAAATGAACTATATGAAGGCAAGGAAAGGGTGAAACTTAGAAACAGATGTTGAATACTTTTAGTTGGGGTGAAACCAAAGACCTGCTGCAGTAATAGCTCACAATTTTTAGCAGCAGGAGTGAGGGCTGTGAGTGGACCATAACATATAAGACTGGAATTAGGCCATTTGGGTCATCGATTCTGTTATGCCATTCAATCATGGCTGATATTTCTCAGCCCTCCACCCGGGTGGAAGCATCTTCTCCATGTCTGACCTATCCAGACCTGACAGTATTCTACAAGTTTCAAGAAATCCCCTCTTTTCCTCTTACCCTTCTGAATTCCACTGAGTACAGACCCAGAGTCCTCACCTGCTCTTCATATGACAAGCTCGGATTCTGACTCATCAACTCTTAGCTGAAGTTGCTTGAGCTGCAGAAAGATATTGTGGATGTGGTCTCTGGCTCGCAATGGGTTCCTCCAGCTCCCATATCATGCAAGAACAATACATTACCTGCACTGCCATTTCTAATATTGTTAATTAAGTTTTATGTTTTGTTAAAAAATATTATTCACTGACTGTCCTTTCTGAATCTACTACTTTTTGTCTAGTCCCTAACATCCTTTACTAGTGAATCAGATCACAGTGTCTGTGATGCACTGCCAAAAGAAAACAAGGTTGGTGAACTCCAGAATGATCAAAATCCCCAAGTTAAAGTAGTACTCATTGCCACTGTCTCTACCCTACTCCTACTCAGACAAGTCTGAACAGATTTTCCGTTCGACAGACTACAAAACCCTTGGATTTAAGAATGTAATCAGGAATGTTCCACATTTTACATACCCCAAGAAAAGGTAGGTATAGCTAAGGTATATGTGGGTTCCCCTACAAACATCTTTTCTTTCGAAGTAGCAGTAGACTGAATGAAGATGATAAGTATTGAGCAACTTCAACGAGGTACAGGAAGAAGATGATGGTAGATGGGAGCGTATTTCTGCCATTGCCAATGAAAAGCCAAAGGGCCTCAGATTTTCCAGAGGATGCAAGTATAAATAAACTGATCTTCCTTCGTGAAAGGCAAATAATTTAGGGCCAGGAGTATGAAAACCATTTGAAGCACAGCTGTTGTGGCTATAAGTGACAAAAACAGGCCAAAGAGAGGAAAAAAGTAGTCAAGACATGAAATAATCTTTTCCATGAAAGAACAACAGGCTGAACTGGTGGATCTGCAAGGGTAACTGGAGTACTGACCTTGGGAGGGAGGGGTTAGGGAACTAATGAGGTTGGAGACTGCGGTGAGTAGGTGAGGTCAGTAATAGTCTGGAAAAAGAACAAAGTTACTGGAAAAGCTCAGCAGGTCTGACAGCATCTGTGAAGGATAAAACAGAGTTAACATCTCAGGTCCAGGGACTGTTTTTAACTTCACAGATGCTGCCAGACCTGCTGAGCTTTTCCAGTAACTTTGTTTTTGTTCCTGAGTTACAGCATCCGCAGTTCTTTCATTTTTTTCAATAGTCTGGAAAACTCTTGCTTGCTGTTGTGTGGCAGGGTCACTTTCCTGGACAAGATCAGAAATCACACACCAGGTTTATAGTCCAACAGGTTCATTTTAAAACAGAAGCTTTTGGGAGTCTCTCATTCCTCCTTCAGATGTTAGTGAGTGAGATAGTATCAGACAAAATTTATAAGTGAAAGATCAAAGGGTCACACCACTGATGAGGATGCATGAAACAAACCCAAGATGCTGCTAAATCTTTAATCAATTAGAAGGTTTTAATTGATTAATATGTGTATGTGAATCCCCAAATTCCTTTCAAGTCACTGTCCTGAGAGAACTAAAGGTTTTATCAATATAAAGAAGAGATGACATTTTAAGTCAGATGATGCATAGTGGGTGTCAGACCTTCTTTAGAATCTGTTTGTGTTTTGGTTTGGAGTCACACTGGTTTTATTTTTAATGCAGGAGTTTATAAAATGCCACATTGTTTATAAATTGTGCGCTATTTGAACAAAATAAAATGTACTGCAAATTAGATATTTGATGGTATTCAGCTTCTGCAAAGTAAAGGTTGACTTGTTGAATGCTACCAGTGCTACCCATTTCAATAGGTTTAGTGGCAAGTTTGGTTAGATTTGAGAAAACTGAGTATAGTAAATTAAACTGAGTAAACAGAGTAGAAACATAGAAACCCTGAGCCTAAATCAGCATCCTTTGTTATTGAACCCTTGCCACTGGAAATAGTCAGTTATTTACTCTCAACAAGTCCTTCATGCTTTTGAACACCCCTATCAAATCTCCCCTTAATCTCTCTGGTCCAAGGAAAAGGATGAGGGGATATTTTTGGCGGAAGACGAAGTGTGGTAATGAAGCATGTCCCTTACTAGTGTGCAATTGGCCAGCAGGCACAAGGGTTTAAGAAATGCGCTGGGTTGCCCATCTACACTTGTTGTTTTATATCACATTCCGCCCTGAGTCCCTCATTTTTTAAAAAAAAGAATTTGCTGGTTTCTCATAAAGTTCATTTGCAGGAAATTATGACTAAAATTTAACAATATAAGTGCCTTTTTAATGACATGATTGTTTACACTTTGTAATCAAACTGACTCAAAGGAAAATATTTAAACTGTCAGAGATAATGGGAACTGCAGATGCTGGCGAATCCAAGATAATAAAGTGTGAAGCTGGATGAACACAGCAGGCCAAGCAGCATCTCAGGAGCACAAAAGCTTTATTTAAACTGTCAACCTTTTTTTGTTGTTTGCAATAAATTGTGATTTTACAAGTGTAAAATTCTAATTTACTTCCTTTTTCCTCCCTCAATGCTTTTTCCATTATTTCTCTTTCTGTACAGTATTTCACTAATTCATTCACTCTATCTTTTTAAGGAATGGAAATATATTCTGCAAATAATTTTGTGTGTTCAAAAGGTATGAGAAGATAAGGGTTTTAACTTGCTTGTTGACAAAAATGAGCATGTTAGTTACTGCTACTTCTTCAAAAAGCCACCATGGGCAAACTGGCCTGTTTTTATGAACTTATGGTTGTGTTTTTCAATTTGTTTCTCAATCCTTAAACCTCATTTGCTAAAGTGTTACACAGCTGATTCCATTGTTACTTAAGTCCTAAATGGTAAGGTCGATCTTACCATAGCTTATTTGAAGCACAAGCTTGTTAAGCCATCAGACAAAAATTGGTTTGATTTGAGGGGGTTCCAATTGTTGATTTATCAAGTATTGCGTTCAATATGTTAGGCTAAATTTAATCCGTTTGCATCCAACAACCTTCCATCTGAAATCTGTTATGGCAGCAGCACATGAATGAAATGAAATAGGCTGCACCTTTCCCTTTTGACAGTTTAAATTTAAGTATAGATATTAGTAAGCATACGTTATGGGCATTTATAAGTATTCAGAGCAAACCAATAAACAGTGAAATTGGCAAAATTATAAGTATGTCTCTGCAAATCTCATGATTACATGAAATTCTGGGTCATTATGTTCAGTTGTCATTTAGTAGCAGTTACTAAAGAGGTTACCCTTGACCAGACATTAAACTGGACTAGCCATATTTGTCTGATTTAAGAATTAGGAATTGATGCAGACTTGGTGGGCTGAAGAATCTGTCCCTGCGCTGTGCTGTAATGAATTGCATTGTATATAACTAGTGGTTACAGGCTAAAAGCTAGAATTCCAGCAGCAAGTAACTCACCCACTGACTTCTCAAAGTCTGCCCACAAAGTACGAGTCATGAATGTGATGGAATACTCCCCACCTGCCTGGATGAGTGAAGCAGCTTGACAGCATTCAAGACAAAGCAGCCTATTTGATTAGCAGTGCATCTACAAACATTCATGTCACTCCATCACTGATCAGTAGCAGCAGTGCGTACCATCTATATGATGCACTGTAGAAATTCACCAAAGCTCCTTTGATACAAATCAAATTTATGGCCACTTGCATCTAGAAGAATAAGGGCAGGAGATACGTGAGGACACCATGATCTGCAAGTTACCCTCCAAGCCTGACTTGGAAATATATTATCATTCCTTTTCATAGAATACCTACAGAGTGCAAACAGGCCATTCGGCCCAACAAGTTCACACTGACCCTCTGAAGAACATCCTACCCAGACCCAACCCCCTACCCTTTCCCTGTAATCTTGCACAATCCCTTGGCTAACACCCCTAACTTGCACGTCCCTGAACACTATGGGCAATTAAGCATGGCTAATTCACCTAGCCTGCACATCTTTGGATTGTGGGAGGAAACCAGAGCACCTGGCAGAAACTCTCACTGACAGTCGCCTGAGGGCGGAATTGAACCTGGGTTCCTGGCGCTGTGAGGCAGCAGTGCTAACCACTGAGCCACTGTGCTGCCCACTGTGCCATGGGGTAAAATGCTGGAACTCCCTTCTCCCCGTGTCTACTTACAGTCTACTGTAGTCTACTTAAGGGTCTACTTAAAGTCCATGGAGAGCAGCAGTTCAAGAGGGCAATTAAGCACCACCTTCTCAAGTGCAGCTGAGGACGGTAATTGATGCTGGTGCGGCCAGTGAAGCCCATGTCCTGTAACCCAATTAGAACAAAGATTAAGACTATAAAGTGAATTTTACGGGATAACCTCATATCTGCCCCAATCCCAGCTGCAGCTAAAAGGTTGGACGGAAGGGGAGTTGGGGAGCCTGTCTAGGTGAAGAATGGCGGCCCTGTGGCCAGTCTTTGGCCGTTAACAGACTGGAGGAAATGTATATATTTTAAGGACAGGAAATTTCACCTGAGACAGCTTTCAGCCTGTAAGAAGCTGGTGGCTGTTTGACACTAGCATGCCGCAAGGTGGTGGCCTTTACCAGGACTGCATGTCTGCTCCGTCGTGGGCTGGCATTTTAATTGTCAGAGATTTCCTCATCCCTGTCATAGGAATGATATTATTAAGCTAGAGAGTGTTCAGAAAAAAATTATCAGGATATGGTTGAGAATGGAGGGTTTGAACTATAAAGAGAGGCTAGAGATGCTGGGATAACAGGTATAGAGCTGGATGAGCACAGCAGGCCAAGCAGCATCAGAGGAGCAGGAAAGCTGATGTTTCGGGTCTGGACCCTTCGTCAGATATGGGGAAGGGGAAACGGATTTTGAAATAAATAGACAGGTGGAGGGAAGGCAGATGGAAGATGGATAAAGGAGTAGATATAAGGAGAGGAGACAGACAGGTCAAGGAGGCGGGGATGGAGCCAGTAAACCTGAGTGTAGGTGGGGAGTTAGGGTGGGGGTTAATCAGTCCAGGGAAGACTGACAGGTCAAGGAGGTAGGAGATGAGGCTGGTAGGCAGGATGTGGAGGTGGGGGTTGAAGTGGGAGGAGTGGATAGGTGGGAGAAGGGATGGACAAGTTAGGGAGGTGGGGACAAGCTGGGCTAGTTTTGGGATGCGGTCGAGGGTGGGGAAGATTTTGAAGCTTGTGAAGTCCACATTGCCTTTGGGCTGCAGGGTTCTTAAGCGAAATATGAGGTGCTATTCCTGCAGTCTTTGGTTGGCATCATTGTGGCCCTGGAGGAGGCCCAGGATGGACATTTTGTCCGAGCAGTGGGAGGGGGTGTTGAAGTGGTTCGTGACTGGGAGTTGCAGTCGTTTATCGCAAACCGAGCATAGGTGTTCCACAAAGATATGCTGGGACTTTTTTTTAAACTAGAGTGTAGGAGGCTGAGGGGTGACCTTCTGGAGATAAGATAAGGTGAATGGCAGGTGTCTTTTTCCTAGGGTGAAGAATTTCAAGATTAGGGGCATTTTATTGAGATGAGAGGAGAAAGATTTGAAAAAGAGGCATGAGGGGCAACTCTTTTTTTTACACAAAGTAGTTCATTTGTGGTATGAACTTACAGAGGCAGGCGTGGATGTGCATGTAGTTACAACGTTTAAAAGGCATTTGGATAAGTATATGAATACGAAATGCTTGTAGGGTTGTGGGTCAAGTGCATGTAGGTGGGACTATTTAGTTTGGGATTACGGTCAGCATGAACTGATTGGACCGAAGGGTCTGTTTCCATGCTCTATCACTGAGATAAGCTAATGTTGAGAAGCCATTAAAGGGGGAACAGAGTGATATGTGGTATGTAACACCTTTGGTGGGGATGGGAAATAGAAGGGTGCCTCTGATGTTACCAGTGGGCTTGATAATGAGGGAGCTCTTGCCAGTCTGAGCAGGGGAATTTAGGCCGGCGTTTGGCTTAGGTCTCTTGCTGCTAGTTAAATACTAGATGTGATGAGATGACGTCTTTTAAGTGCATATCATTTTCCAACTGTAAAGCCTCAGTTGACTCACGGGCTGCCTAACTTCTCTCTTTCTGCTGGTGATATTATGGTCGGAGCAGTAGTGAGCTGGTGTATATCTAAATAATGGAAGGTTGACTCTCATTGTATCTCTCTCATATGTAATTTAGCATCGTTTGCAACTTGAGTGTTCCGAAAGTACTTTGCAGCAAAAGAACAACTCTTGAACTGCATTCAGTCAAAACAGTCAAAAATATATATGACTGTCCTTCCTCGTTATGAATTCAGTCAGGATTATTACTAGGAGAGAGTTATGAGGGCAATGATTGCTTGACATCAAGTGGCTATTGATGAGAACAATAAAACAATCTGATAAGATTAGGTAATCCCAATGTATAGCTCCCACGCAAACTGGTGTGATATATTGAATGATCTCCCTCTGTGCTGTAAAGACTATGACAGTTAGTTCTCAACTTGTTTCACAAGTGACTTTGAGGCAGTATACTGTTTTAGCAAAGTACAAGCTTTATTATGCATAGTTCTTGCATTGGTAAGTATGTTTGTGTTAAATTCTGCTTTGACGCCTCTCTTTCATGGTGCTAATCCGGAGCTATTAATGGATCATTCCGTATATTGCAGCCTACCAATCCTACTAACCACACTGAAATGTACAACTTTCGAAATTATCAGTTGCCTGCAGTTGGCTCTGATTCAGTGTTAAATAGGCAAAAAAAATCCCTTAATCTTTACTTTAACAGCTAATTTGTAGATTTTGTTCAAACCTTTATCGTTTGGCACAAATACCAAATTTCTGGGCAGAGTACCAAATTTGGGACTTTGGTATGCTGTCTTTCAGACTTGCCAATTAAAATTCAAGACCCATTGAAAGTGCAAACTGCCATTGTTGTATGTTTTATGAACTGTAAATGTCTTTCATGATTGATTGTATTTCAGTGCATGTAACAACAAAGTGAAAAGCTTTGTATGTGAGGGGCACAGGCAGATCGCGCCAAGCAAAGGATGTACAGATCAAAAGACTTTGCAGCATACAGGTTACATTATTTGAGGTGAGAGTCCATTCAACAGTCTGCCAACGGCCAGGAAGAAGCTGTTCCTGAACCTGCTGGTGCATGTGTTGAGATTTCTGTATCTTCTCCCTGATGGAATAGGTTGTAGGAGATCATTACCAGGATGTGATGGGTCTTTGATGTTGGCTGCCTTTCAGAGGCAGCGAGCTGTGTAAATGCAGTCCATGGATGGGAGGTTGGTTTCCATGATGGTCTGGGCTGTACACACCACTTTCTGTAGTTTCTTACCATCCTGGGTAGAGCAGTTGCCATACCAGGCCGTCATGCACCCAGACAGTGTGCTTTCAGTGATGCATCTGTAGAAGTTGGTGAGGGAGGTTATGGACATGCCAAATTTCCTGAGCCGCCTGAGGAAGGAGAGGTGGTGTTGTGCCTTTTTGACTGTTACATCAACATGGGAAATGCAGGGCAGGTTGTCAGTTCTTATTGCTCTGAGGAACCTAATGCTCTTTACGCTCTTAATCTCTGTTCCGTTGATGCAGATGTGGGTGTTCACCTTTCTTTCTGAAGTTGATGATCAGTTCTTTAGTTTTGCCGATGTTGAGAGACAGATCACTTACATTGCACCATGTCATTGAGCCCTCCACCTCCCTTCTGTATTTTGACTTGAGATGTCTGTTTGACTGCAATGGTGGCGTACGTGAACTTGTAGAGGGCATCCATTTGGAATTTGGCAATACAGTCGTAAGTATACAGGGAGTACATTAGGCGCCTGAGGACGCATCCTTAGGGGTCTCCAGTGCTGAGTGTTATTGTGGAGGAGTTGCAGTTACCTATCCTCACTGATTGCGGCCCATGGGTCAGAAAGCAGAGGATCCAGTTGCAGAGGGCGGAGCCGAGACCAAGGTCACGCAGTTTTGAGATCAGCCCGGAGGGGATAATGGTGCTGAAGGTGGAGCTGTGGTCAATGAGCAGGAGTCTGGCGTAGGCGTCTTTGCTGTCCGGATATTCCAGAGATGAGTGCAGGGCTAGGGATATGGCATCCTTTGTGGATCTGTTATGTCGGTGGGCAAACTGTAGGGGATTGAAGCAGGTTGGGAGACTGAAGTTGATGTGGGCCTCTCAAAGCCCTTTATGATTATTGAAGTCAGAGCTACTGGACGGTAGTCATTAAGGCACATTGCATGTGTTTGGGCGTGGAGATGATGGTGGTCTTCTTGAAGCAGGTGGGGACTTCAGCTTGTAGGAGGAAGAGGTTGAAGATGTCGGTGAATACCTCCGCCAGTTGGTCTGCGCAGGATCTGAGTGCTTGGTTGGGGACGCTGTCTGGGCCTGTCGCCTTCCTTGGGTTGTCTCTCAGGAAGACTGATCTGCCGTCTACAGCGGTGACAGAGGGAGCGTGTGTTTGTGGCCATCGGGGCAGGCATCCCCAACCAGCTGGCATTCTGCTCAAACTGAGCAAAGAAAGCATTGAGCACATCAGGGAGAGAGATATGTCTTTGTCTGCTATCTTACACTATTTCATTTTGTATTCTGTGTTGAGGCAGTTAATTTTGTTGGTTCTTGCTATGTACAATGCAGCAGAGGTGACATGCAACGTAAGAAGTAGATGAAAGATTTAAATGGCAGCTATTGTTTTAACTTTAGTCCCTTGCCATTTTAGATATTTTGTCTGCCGTGCTTCTTCATTGTGTAGGAATACAGGTTTTGTAACCTGCTGGCAGTTAAATTGTAGAAATTGAACTACTCAATTCCATTTAATAATTGTGTTGGGTGAATAGAAATTTCATCAAATACAGATTATGTGCTTTTCAGCTTGCTCTCACATGGAGTGGAACTTCAAATGGATTTGGTACCAAAAGTAGAGGAAAAGATGATCCGTGACAATTGAATCAACAAGTTTTAGTAAAGCAGTATTGTTTGATTCAAATTTGCAGGCCTGGTATGAAGTGTTTGAGGTAAATTCGTGGTGCATTAGTTAGTTCACAGAATCAAAGCTAAATTTTTTTTCATCTGTCCTTTTTTTAACCAGTGCTTGTGTGCTGCACTTATCAGTTTCGTGCAAATATCTCTCTCTTGCTCAAATTTGAGCAATGCTATCAGAACCAGAACTGCAACAGTAAGAGTCTAATCTTAGAAAACTTTAAAATCTTCCTATCATGCCAATGAGCTAATTGCAGAATTTGGCACATGTTTGATAGATGCTGCTTGTCCTTCAGTTCAAATTCAGGTTGCAATTGAACTTATTTTGCAGATTCTGTCAAGCCTTTGGAACACTGCCTTTATTTTACTCTTGGTTTCAGGTATCAATCTCTTCTTTCGACCCAACGAATTTTGATATAGTGACAAGCTGTTGCTGATTGGATTGGATATAGTATCCAGATTTGCATACCTCAATTTTCCTCACATTTCCATTCGCTTTGCTTCTAGAGATTGTAGCCAAAGGTTTAGGTCATAGAGTCATAGATATGTACAGCATGAAAGTAGACCCTTTGGTCCAATTGATCCATGTCGACCAGATCCCCTAAATTAATCTAATCCCATTTGCCAGCGTTTGGCCAATATCCCTCTAAGCACTTCCTATTCACCAACCCATGCAGATGCCTTTTAAATGTGTAATAGTAGCAGCCTTCACCACTTCCTCTGGCAGCGCATTCCATATGTGCTGTACCCTCTGCGTGCTAAAGTTGCTCTTTTAGATCCCTTTTAAATCGTTCCCCTCTCACCTTAGACCTATGCCCTCTAGTTTTGGACTCCTTTACTCTTAGAATTTTATAAACCCTTATGATTTTATAAACCTCTATAAGGTGACCCCTCAGCCTCTGATGCTGCAGGAAAAAGACCCCCAGTCTATTCAGCCTCTCTCAAATAGCTCAAACTGTCCAACCCTGGCAAATCTTTTCTAAACTGTTTCAAGTTTCACTTCTTCTCTATAGCAGAGAGACCAGAACTGAACACAGTATTCCAAAAGTGGCCTCACCAATATCCTGTACAGCCACAACATGACCTCCCAATTCCTATAATCAATGCTCTGATCAATAAAGGCAAGTGTACCAAACATCGTCTTCATTACCTTGTCTACCAGCAACACCACTTTCAAGGAGCTATGAACCTGCCCTCCAAAATTTCTTTGTTCGGCAACACTCTCCAGGACCTTACTATTAAGTGTATAAGTCCTGCCCTGATTTTCCTTTACAAACTGTAGCACCTCACATTTATCAAAATTAAACTCCATCTGCCACTCCTCGGCCCATCAGCCGATCTGATCAAGGTCCCGTTGTACTCTGAGGAAATTTTCACTGTCCAATATACCATCTATTTTGGTTTCAACTGCAAACTTACTCACCTTACTTCCTATATTCATATCCAAGTCTTTTATATAAATGACAAAAAGCAGTGGACCCAGCACTGATTCTTGTGGCATACCACTGATCACAGGCCCACAGTCCAAAAAGCAACCCTCTGCTACCATCATTTGTCTCCTACCTTCGAGTCAATTTGTTATCCAAAGGCTAGTTCTCCCTGTATTTCGTGTGACCTAACCGTGTTAACGAGTCTATCATGCGGAACATCTTGTTGAACATCTTGCTGAAGTCCATATAGACAACATCTACCACACTGCCTTTATCAATCCTCTTTGAGTATTTTGAAGAAGTGGCAATCGAGTTAGTAAAACACGATTTCCCACGCACAAACACATGCTGACTATCCCTAATCAATCCCTGTCTTTCCAAATACATGTAAATCCAGTCCCTGAGGATTCCCTCCAGCAACTTGCCTAATACTGATGTCAAGCTCACCAGTCTGTAGTTCCTGGCTTCTCCTTCCAACAAAGTTCTAGGGTGTACCTGATCTGGTGCTGGTATTTTATCCACTTTTTGCTGCTTAAGACATCTAGCACCAGTTCTTCTGTAATATCAGCACTTTTCAAGATGTCCCTATTTATTTCACCAAGTTCTCTAGCTTCCATATCCTCATCACAATAAACACTGATGCAAAATACTACTTTAGTATCTCCATCTCCTGTGGTTCCACACATAGGCGGCCTTGCTGATCTTTAATGGACCTATTCTTTCCTTAGTTACTCTTTTAATGTATTTGTAGAATCCTTTTGGATTCTGGATAACCGTATTAGCCAGTTATTTCATGTCCCTTTTTGCTCTCCTGATTTCCATCTTATCCATACTTGTACTGCCCTTATACTCTTCCAGGGATTCCTCTGATCCCTGTTGTACATACCTGACATATGCTTCCTCCTTTTTCTTAACCAGAAGCTGAATTTCTCTTGTCATCCAGCATTCCCTACACCTGCTAGCCTTGCCCTTCACCCTAACAGGAACATACTGTTTCTGGACTGTCATCTCATTTTTGAAGGCTTCCCGCTTCCCAGCTGTCCTTGTTACTCGCAAATATCTGCCTCCAGGCAACCTTTTGGAAGTTCTTGTCTAATACTGTCAAAATTGGCCTTCCTCCAATTTGTAACTTTAACTTTTAGATCAGATCGATCATCCTTTTCTGTAACTACTTTAAAACTAATCAGGATAATGTGCAAGGGGATTATGGACTATGGTGGTTGAAGAAGGTGGCTCTTCTTTTTTGAGGGCAACAGTCACTGGTCTAGGCAACAAACCTCATATGCTATTAATGAAAACATGAGCATGGCCTAACATGACACTTGAAGCAACTGCTGTCCCCTGAAGAGAATGCATTTGTTTTGCTTAGGGCAATAGAAGAGGGTTGAGAAATGGAAATGAAGAAGACCAACAGCATGTCAGATAACTATTTTGGGAGTTTAACTTATTTGGAAATTAATTACCCAAAACCTTTTGTCCAGAGATAAGTGGAATGAGAACAGATTGTGCCTTCCCTTATGGAATGAGTGTAGTTGAAGGGCTAACAAGTTATTTTTCTTTTCATGCCACATTGTTCCGTAATAAGGTCTTATTCATTTTTAAATATCCACCTCCTATCACACTACAAAGCCAGTGAGTGATATATGAAATGCACCGGTATGCGTGGTAAATGGCTAAATGAGGCATGTAAGCAAGATTCAGGTTCTAGTTCTTCCTTGACCTACTATAGCCACATAATAAAATTTAAAGTCCATTTCTGGCCACTACTCTCAATGCGAATAGATCAAAGCCTCAGTCTAAGACTTGACAGAGGTTAGTGATTATTATGTTTAATCCTTAGCATATTCAGTTTTGTTCTGCAGATTCCTGATGAGATTAGCTGTCTGTTGCCTTCAAACAAAAACCTCCCTGGAATTTTACAAAAGTAGAACAAATAATCATGCCAATTAGTAGTATTCTGGCTATTGGTTATAGATTCGCCAAATGACCTGCTTTTGCATTGTAAAATTCTATGATTGTGTGGATGATATGAGAGAAAATTCAAAGTAGGATCCAGAAATTACAATGACAAGCATGGTAAATTATTTCCCTTGACAAAGATAAAAGTATGTTATTAAAGATATGAAGGACATTAGATGTCGAGAGAAAATAGGATGGCAACCAAGCAAATTCATAGAATCACACACCGAATCTGCTCATCGTGCATATGCTGGCTCTTTGGAACTAAACAACGAATTTCACTCCCCTGTTCTTCATCAAGACAAAAAAAAACAAAGCTAAGTATTTGTCCAGTTTTCACTGTGAATTTACTGAGAGGTCTGTTTCCACTAGTGTTACAGACAGTATGTTTAGCATGCGAGCATAAGAGAACTAGGAGCAAACAATTTGGCCCTCAAGCCTGCTCGGCCAAACAGTGTGGCCATGGCTGAACTCATCTCTGCTTTAATCCTACTTTAATGCCCGCTCCACGTAACCCTAAATTCATTACTAATTATAATCTGTCACCTTAGATTTATTCAGTATCCTGGTGTCTGCTGCATTCTGGAGTAATCTCTGTTTTAAGTCTGCCACTCTTTAGCCTAAAACGATGACCTCTCATTCTAGATGGCCCCACAAGGATAATATCCTCTGTGCTTCTACTTTGTCAATCCCCTTTACCGTCCTGTATGCCTCAATTAGATCCCCTCTCATTCTTCTAAAGTGCAGTGAGTGTAGGGTTGAATTGTTCAACTTCTCCTCGTGATACAAACCTTTCATCTGTGGAATTAATCTAATGAACCTTCTCAAAATGGCCTCCAATGTAATAATATCCCCCCTCAAGGGGACTAAGACCAGAAGCAGTTCTTCAGATGTGGTTTCGCCAATGACCTGCATAGTTGCAACAGCATTTCCTTTTTTTCACACTCCATTCCTTTAGCAATAAAAGCCAAAATTCACTTTGTCTTCCTTTCGTTATCTGCTGTACCTGCATGATTCATGCACAAGGTGCTCAGACCCCTCAGCACCAAAGCAGCTTTAAGTTTCTCTCCTTTTAGATGATAAATTGCCTTTTTATTCTTACAACCGAAATGGATAAACTTGCACTTATCCATGTGAAAATCCATCTACCAAGTACTGACCCATTCACGTATCCTATCCATGTCCTGTCATTAACTTGTTAATTTCTTATTTCTTCAATGCAAGACCAGAGCAACTTGACGTGTAAATTAGTGTGGTCTTCTGTGTAGCTATGACTTTCCTCACCTTTTCATAATTTATACTAGCTTTATGAGGATTCTGAAAAGGGTTAGATTTCTTTCTCTTTGACTCCAGTGATTCCTAAACAAATCTACTGGGTTTAGTATATATGGTCAGGAGATAAGAGGCCCAGTAAAATTAAAGTGACATTATTAAGGCAATGAGATGAATCCTCAATTTTGGATTGTGTGTTCATGTTTCTTGACAAATTTACAGGAGCATTCAAAGTAGCACAGGGGCATTTAAAGACTTCACAGGCAAAGTTGCAAAAAATAGGCAGACAGTTATGTTGAAACTAGAATGTTTCTGACAGAATATTTTTGACAGGCATGATGTTGTTTCAGAGAATTCAGTATCAATAAAACAGTGTCTGCATTGCCAAAGCCCTGATAAACCAGATGGTGTGGAAACAGAAATTCAATACATGCTAGAAAATCACTTGGTTGACCTAACCAAAGCAGTTGGAGTTCACCAATGATACCAGTTCCCAAACCGAACAGGTCAACTAGATTCTGTATAGATTACAAAAAAGCAAATGCAGTGGTGAAAACGGATTCATACTTGGTTCCTTGGTCAGAAGATTCATTCAGAAGGTTGACAGTGCTTCAGTTCTTTCCAGAATTAACTTATTGAAGGCTTACTGGCAATTAATGTTGAAAGCGTTTGGTCCAATCAATTGGTATAATAATGTTGAGTGATGCCGCTTGGGTTTAGAAATACCCAGCCACATTTATGAGGCTTAGCTGATGATGTTACAGTATACAATAGCATCTGAGAAGAATGTACAAAGCAACTATAAGATTTTTTAAGCAACTTTATTTATCTCCTTGGTAACAAATCTTACTGAGACATATTTGCCAAAGCAAGGCTAACTTACCCAAGTCATTATTGTAGGGCAAGTGTTACCAAAAAACAGCAAAAGTGAAGGCTATGACATAATTCCCCATTACTACCAGAATTGAAGGAGAAGTCATGAGATATTTGTTAATGTGTGAGTTTTATCAGAAACTTATGCCGAAATTCAGCAGAATAATATTAAAGATGCAGCTATAAGTATAAGCGAATGTAATATGGTCACAGAGTGCCAAATACCCTTTTTGAGAAACTGTAATTTGTAACTGAAATTGTAATTACTGAACTGGTGTTGCCTGCCCTGACTTTACAAAATCTTTTAAAATTGGCAATTGATGCTTGTGACTTGGGGATAGATGCAGCTCGGTAGCTGGTTTGCGATGCAAAGTAATTTCACCAGCATGGGCTCCATTCCCACATCTGTTAAGGTTACTGTGAGGGACTGCCTTTTTTTTTTGATTGTGTTGTATATATTATGTTTTCTTTAAGGATAGAGATAGGTGAGAATGTCCACGTTTTCATTTTCTGTGGTTTGAAAAATTCAAATCAAAGTTGGACTTGAAAAGGAACTGCTGCATTTGTTGAGATGCACAATAAAATGTTGCTTATAAAGAGGAAAAGAAAGAATTTGAAACTGAATGGCATCCCTAGCTCTGAACCATAAAACCAAGGTTTAAGTCCCACCTGCTTTAGAGGTGTATAATAACATCACTGAACAGGTTGAGTAGAAAGTAAATATAAAACCATGGGTTGGTCCTGTCTCCTTTTGAAGAGGAGAACCACATTTGTTGCCCTTCAGTGCCTTTAAACTATTCTTCTTACAAAAAAGTTGAAAAATTATAATTTGAAACAGTTATTTGTGAGGTTCTTGAATGTCAACATTTAGACCTTAACATAAGAAGTTTCTTTAGCAGTATAACTCTTTCATTTGTATCATGCCAACCTTGGTTCATTTGGTAGCAATTTCACATCTGTGTGAAGTTTATTCGTTCAAATCCCCTTCTAGAACTCGAGCACTAAAATCCAGGCTTTACTCTTCATTGTAGTGCTGAGGCAGATCAGTTAATACTGCTGTCTTTCGATTGAGATATCAAACCAAAGCCTTATCTTCCATTTTTTACAGGATGTAAAAGACCCTGTGTCACTAATTTGAGCAAGGGAGTTATACCTGATGTCCAATATTTACCTTTTAATCAAGCTACAGAAAAAGCAGATTATCTGTTCTTGTCATAAACTGTAAAGTGCTTTGGGATATGAGGTTGTGAAAAGTGCTATATAAATGGAATTCCACCTGGCTTTCTAATGATCTGTTGAAGGCTCTGCATCGATCCTTGGTCATTCTACAATCCTAATATTTACTTTGAAAACTGAGTCAAGGGTCTTATGTACAATATCTGCCATTCCTTCAATCTCCACTTAGAACATTGCCTCCTTCATCCCATGCCACTACCATATTAACTTGTAAGTATAAAAAGTCTTTAACTGCTTTGATGTCCCATTACCAGTGGATTTATTGCTTTGGAAGATGTTTGCTTCAGATGATGATTTAAACAGTTGATGCTGCGATTGATCACTGAAGAGATCACTGTAAGCATGAACATTGGTGTTTATAGTTTGTGACATGTAAGACCTTGGGGAGTGACCGATTTTCTTACCACCTGTCACAAATGTGCAGGTACCTGCAGTTTTGAAGCACCTGGCATAATATGCAGCTTAAAATTTCCACATAGATAATGGATTTTGTGCTGACAGATCTTCATGACTTTGACAATTCTACTGTGACAGTTGTTTCAGGTGTTGAAATTTGATTTTATTTGCTACTTTGCCAAAGGGTAATTGACTTAATTCTGGGGCAAAGACTGGGACATTGTGTATGCTATGATTGGTACACATTTTTTCATTAACAGCAAATATGTATGTTTATGTAATGAAAACATCAGCTAAGGAAATAAATGCACCACTAATTTTGTCACTTTAGAGGAGAAATTGAAAGATCTCAGTAGTAAATACAAAAATTAATATAGAAGTGAACAGCAGAAAGGTAAGTGAAATTATAACGTAAAACATGTTGCCGCCACAGAAAGTAATCCAAGCCTGATTGGATTTGAAGTCTCTAATGTCCTTATTAGGTTTTAGCTGCCAGTTTTTCTTTGATATCTGTTATTCATTTTATGGTTGATGCTAGTAATTAGTCATGCTTGCAGGAAACAAAAGTGTTCTTGTAATTTGGCAGTAAACACAAATTGTGCATTTATCCCATTGTATTCACCTTGGAACAGGTTTACAATTCAAAATATTTCAGCCGTGGTTGAAATGATAAAATTCATGTATTTCATTGATAAGTTTATTACTGTGGTACCCCAGTAGTTGTTTTGGGGTAATATGATTTGACAATATAAATATCCAGTTTTATTTTGTAGGTTAGGTGAGTTAGGCGAAAGCTGCATGACCATCTGATGGAATTACAAAACAAAAATTGCAATGTTGGTGAAATTTTTAAACTTAAACACAAAGTAAAATTGCAAGAATGCCAAAACTTAAAGGAAGCAGTAGCTTATACTACATGTACAAAGGGTGCTTATTTCCTGGCAAATAGACTCAACTGCACCTTGATGCAATCAAACTGCCAAGCTTTTGTTGATATTCAAACCAGATAATTTAACTCTGATCAGCCAAAGCTTTGCTATGCAGAATGCAGATGAACATGGCTGTTTTTCCAAACATTTTGTTTGGTTAATAAAGGGACTCTGCATGGGCATAATTACTTGTTGCTTGCAAAGTATTTGGCCTTACATGTGAAATTAGGCTTCTAGCACATGAGTGAGCCACACATCAAGCCCAGTCAAGAGATGTACAGCATGGAAACAGACTCTTCGGTTCAGCTCATCCATGCCAACCAGTTATCCTATATTAATCTAGCCCCATTTGCCAGCATTTGGCCCACATCCCTCTGAACCTTTCCTATTCGTATACTCATCCCAATGCCTTTTAAATGTTCTAATTCTGTTAGCCGCCTCCACTTGGTCTGGCAGCTCATTCCATGCATCATTACCCTCTGTGTGAAAACGTTGCCCCTTGGGTCCCTTTTAAATCTTTCACCGCTCATCTTAAACCTATGTCCTCTGCATTCCTGGGGTAAAGACCTTGGTTGTTCACCCTATCCATGCTCCTCATAATTTTATAAACGTCCATAAGGTGACCCTTCAGTCTGTGACACTCCAGGGAAAATCTGCCCAGCTTATTCACCCTCTCCCTATTGCTCAAATCCTCCAACCCTGGAAAAATTCTTGTAAATCCTTTCTGGACCATTTAAAGTTTCACAACATCTTTCCTATAGCAGGGAGGCCAGAATTGAATGCACTGTTCCAAAAGTGACCTAATCAATGTTGTGTACAGCTGCAACATGACCTTCCAACTCCTATATCCAATGCACTGACTAATATAGGCAACTTTGGTCATCTTAAATTGGTTGTTGGTACAATTTTTTGATACAAATTGAATTTCTTAGAAAGTGTTGTCTAATTAAAGAATCTCATCTAATGTTGGGCACACTGCAGAGTTTTGCAAATGCAGGCTGGCTGGGTATAGTCAATGTTCTGCCTGTTGTGAATAACTAAAGGGAGACAATGTTTGATACACCCACCAGTTTTTGGGAAGTGCAGCTTATTTACCTGGCATCACACCAGCTCTGAAATTCATAAACCTTCTTAATAATTTGTGTGCTAGGCAGAAGGTCTCTCTCTAGCTTGATAGCTGGAATTACTAAGCAAAGAACTCAAATCACATATTCCAATGCATTTAATGTTTATCTGGCTTACAAAATATTATTTGCTGTAGGCAATGTGTGTAGCACAACAGTCTTAATCCTCAGAATATCCAAACATTACTTCACATTTCATTTATTTGGTTACTTTTGTAGTGCAGCCATCATTGTAATAGTGATAAGCATGACAATTTGTGTACCATAATATTGTAGGAATAGTAATATATATATGTGGGAGCCATTCAATGAGGCCGTGGTTGATCTAATAATCCACAGCTTCACTTTCCTGCATTTTCTCCAAAGCTCTTGATTCCCTTCCTGTCTATTTCAGCCTTAACACTTGTAGCTTTGAAATAATGATGATATTATATGTAAATTAATGAGGCATTGATTGAACCATTTAAGATTGCTTTCAGGCGCCATGTTTAAAGCTGTGATTTTTTTTGGATGACATCATTAGTGCCTCTTTAAGAAACTGGTCATAATATTTGTATGAAAGCTTGCTTCAGATTCAATGGGCACTTAGAGTCACTCTTCCATTCTCTTGGTCTAACATTTGCTCAAGGTGGCCATCATTCATTCAGTTGTTACAAAGGAGCATTTCACTCTAGAGAAATAGAAGTCAGAGTGACTGTAGATCATGATGCACACTAGAGGTCTTGGTACAAATGGATAGGAGGAGAGAATATGTGGCTTTATTGGGAGGAGCAAGGACTTAAGGGGTGCTCGAGAACCATCCTCAGAATGGAGCAGCATCAAGCTGTCAGGAGAGTCTTTCACACCCAGGGACCAGGATGATGACCTGGGAACAGCACTGCAAGAAGGCTAATGATCTCACATGGATGCATTTTAATATGGTTTCTGCTATCCAATACAATACTGTCTTTTTGCATGATTCAGCTCACTGCACCCACAGCAGCTCTTCATCTCACTCAGGACTCTCATCTAACACTACATACTCCAACACTCACAGTCACATGTCAAAACTGCCAAAGTTATGCCTACATCAGCCTCTTCTCTCTATCACCAAAACAGTGCTGTATATCCACTGATGTTCTGACACTAAGAATGACTGGAGGGCAATGTGGGAATAGATCAGAACCTAGCAAAGGACAAAAAAAATCCTTCACGT
This sequence comes from Stegostoma tigrinum, assembly GCF_030684315.1. Lineage (NCBI taxonomy): Eukaryota > Metazoa > Chordata > Chondrichthyes > Orectolobiformes > Stegostomatidae > Stegostoma > Stegostoma tigrinum. The sequence goes on from NC_081373.1 coordinate 8,291,928, forward strand.
CCTGGTCCTTACAGAGGAGATGGCTGTTGGCATTTTGGGACCATGGAATCTGACATCGCCTGAGAATGTTTGGGATGACTTCTTATTTGTCATGCCTTTCCTAATCTGCCCGCTGTCCTTTTTTCCACTATCTAAATAATGAACAAGATGCAGATAGTATCTCTATGAATCTCTTTGTTTTGAATCCCTTACATCTTCCCTTGCACCAACTTTCCTCTGAGTTTCTGCTTAATCAGCAGCAAGAAGTGACTGTCATTACTGGAAGCAGTTTTGTGCTCATTTGCTTTATTAGTAAAGGGGAATGAAAAAGGCATTATTTCTTAACATTCTTCCTAATAGGCAGCATCCTGAAATTAAAGAAGAATGGAATAAAGTTGAAGGAGTAGAGGTAGCAAAGGAAAGCGGGATTGAACATAAATTTAAAAAAAATGTAGAGAATCAACAACATTGGCACAAGAAACTGAGTCAGTAGTGGTCATGTTTTCAGACTTGTGTACAACAAGAAGTCCAAGTGGAAAAAAATGACACATTTTTTGAAGTGTTAAAATAAAAGACATTTTTTCCACTGACTGGGATCTGTTCTCATTGTGATTTTCCATTGTGTGACATGGTTAATTATTTATTTGACAAATGCAGCAGTTCAATTCAGCAAGCGGTGGAGAATCGTACAAATATGGCATTTAAAAGGCATCTGGATGGTATTTGAGTAGGAAGGTTTTAGTGGGATATGGGCCAAATGCTGGCAAATGGGACTAGATTAATTTAGGATATCTGGCCAGCATAAATGATTTGGACCGAAGAGCCTGTTTCCATACTGTACATCTGTGACTCTTAAGTCATCATGACCTTCTCATGGGCAACTTGGGAATGGGCAATAAATGCTGGCCCAACCAAAGATACCTAGGACCCATGAATGACTAAAAAGTTCTGTTTAGAAATGTTATGAGTTGTGAGGAGAACAATGGTAGCTTCAAGAAGATATAGGAAGGCAGATGAAATTTAATGCAGAGAGTTCAAGAGAAACCATGTGGCAGAAAGTTCAGAGAGAAGCAATAAAAAAGGAGCAAAAGGACTTGAAGCTTTATACGCACAAATCATTCAAACTGACTCCAAAGTTGGAAAATGGTCAATAAAGCATCAGAGCCCTGAGCTTGCTTAATAGAAACAGTAAAAGAAAGGATAAATCTGTATTAAACGTTGGTTTGTCGTCACCCAAATATTAATCATATTCATTTCAGAGCACCACACCTTAGGAAGGATGTGAAAGTATTTAGGAGGGCGCAGAAAATACTTATTGTGATGATTATAGGGTGAGGAACTTCATTCATCTGGATAGATTGCTGACGTTAGGATTGTTCTCCTTAATAAAAAGCCAAGATTTACCGGAACAGCTCAAAATCATGAGGACATTGGATAGTACACATGTATGACTTGCAATTGGTTGAAGAGTTGAGAATTACAGGATACTGATTAAAGGCAAATTACAAAATAGTAAATAGTGTCATGGAGACATTTTTGTCTGCAAAGCAAGTAATTAGAATTTAGCATGTAATGCTTGAGAGTATAATGGAAGCAGATTCAATGGTGACTTTTGAAAAACTATCCAAGTTCCCTTTGAATAAAGCAATATGCAGGACAATGGGAAAAGGTAGGGAGGTGAATTTGGCAAGTTGCTTTTGCATAAAACTGGCTCAACAGTATAGACTGGCCTCATTCTTTCCTGTAATCATTTTACAAATCTTTTATTTGTACAATTTGAAGTTCAATTGAATGTATTTTTATAAAGGGCACCTGGAAGTTGGTCTTAAAAACCGCAAACTATACTAATTTATTAATGTAGTGTATTTTTAACAACTCCAGTTTTCACCGTAATCTTTCACTCATTTTGCATTTTTTAACCTTTAGCTTGTATTGATGGAATCTGCGCAATAGATGTTAATTTGGCACTGTGTAAGACATAATCAGGTTTCTAATTTAGGTCAGGCAGTTTAAGCTTGTTAGTAGAGTTTTCCTGTATAGGTCTGTCTTACCTCACATGGACATCAGTTCAGGGAAACAGCTTTGAAGTAAAAGATTAGAAAATGCATAGTAGAGCTTAATCTCACAGCTGTTTCTCGCACCTTATTCCTTCGGTCAGATCAGATTGTCATTTGTGTGCGGTACTACTTGACAATGTTACAGAGGCCACCACTTTTGTTAGGTTGGTGTGTACTTTGGCTCAACACAAACAGTACATAAAGAAGATATATCGAGCATCTTTAATATTCTTCAGAGAATGAATTAATTGGATTTTGAATTTTTTGTTTGAAATGGCTGAGCAAAAATACGTTGCAGTTGATTACAGGGTAGAAGACACCGCTTACAATGGTAATTTCATTTTGTACTATTTTTAGTTTCCACTAGCTAAAACAGAATTCGGGTAGATTGGAATAGATCCTGAACCAGCGAGTTTTAAGAAGATTTGTAGCTCAGGTTGAGGTTCTGGAAGTGAGTTTGTTTGCTGAGCTGGAAGGTTCGTTTTCAGACATTTCGTCACCATTCTAGGTAACATCATCAGTGAACCTCCGACGAAGTGCTGGTGTTATGTCCCGCTTTCTATTTATCTGGTTAGGCTTCCTTGGGTTGGTGATGTCATTTCCTGTGTTGGTGATGTCATTTCCTGTTCTTTTTCTCAGGGAGTGGTAGATTGGCTCCGAATCAATGTGTTTGTTGATGGAGTTCCGGTTGGAATGCTATGCTTCTAGGAATTCTCGTGCGTGTCTCTGTTTGGCTTGTCCTAGGATGGATGTGTTGTCCCAATCAAAGTGGTGTCCTTCCTCATCTGTATGTAAGGATACGAGTGATAGTGGGTCATGTCGTTTTGTGGCTAGTTGATGTTCATGTATCCTGGTGGCTAGTTTTCTGCCAGTTTGTCCAATGTAATGTTTGTCACAGTTCTTGCAAGGTATTTTGTAGATGACGTTCGTTTTATTTGTTGTCTGTTTAGGGTCTTTTAAGTTCATTAGCTGCTGTTTTAGTGTGTTGGTGGGTTTGTGGGCTACCCTGATGCCAAGAGGTCCGGGTAGTCTGGCAGTCATTTCGGAAATGTCTTTGATGTAGGGGAGAGTGGTTATGGTTTCTGAGCCCGTTTTGTCTGTTTGTTTGGATTTATTGCTGAGGAATCGGCGGACTGTGTACATTCAGCAATAAACCCAAACAAACAGACAAAATGGGCTCAGAAACCATAACCACTCTCCCCTACATCAAAGACATTTCCGAAATGACTGCCAGAATACTCGAACCTCTTGGCATCAGGATAGCCCACAAACCCACCAACACACTAAAACAGCAGCTAATGAACTTAAAAGACCCTATACAGACAACAAACAAAACGAACGTCATCTACAAAATACCTTGCAAGAACTGTGACAAACATTACATTGGACAAACTGGCAGAAAACTAGCCACCAGGATACATGAACATCAACGAGCCACAAAACGACATGACCCACTATCACTCGTATCCTTACATACAGATGAGGAAGGACACCACTTTGATTGGGACAACACATCCATCCTAGGACAAGCCAAACAGAGACACGCACGAGAATTCCTAGAAGTATGGCATTCTAACCGGAACTCCATCAACAAACACATTGATTCGGAGCCAATCTACCACTCCCTGAGAAAAAGAACAGGAAATGACATCACCAACGCAGGAAATGACATCACCAACCCAAGGAAGCCTAACCAGATAAATAGAAAGCAGGACATAACACCAGCACTTCGTCGGAGGCTCACTGATGATGTTACCTAGAATGGTGACGAAACGTCTGAAAACGAACCTTCCAGCTCAGCGAACAAACTCACATCCAGATCCTGAACCATTAGACAGCTGTTTTGATAACAAAGTGTAAAACTGGATGAACACAGCAGGCCAAGCAGTATCTCAGGAGCACAAAAGCTGACGTTTCGGGCCTAGACCCTTCTTCAGAAAGATGAAGAAGGGTCTAGGCCCGAAACATCAGCTTTTGTGCTCCTGAGATGCTGCTTGGCCTGCTGTGTTCATCCAGCTTCACACTTTATTATCTTGAATTCTCCAGCGTCTGCAGTTCCCATTATCTCTGACAGTTATTTGATTTGTGTTGTAATGAAGATTGAGACACTCGTAATCTCAAGTAAAAAATTAGTGTTGGTTATTGGATGTAAAATGCCAATTAAAAAAAAATTTTTCATTTTAAAAGAACAATAAATTACACAACTTGGAACAATACCCAAATTACTAAAAAGGTAAGGTTTGACATTTTTATTTTGGAAGAGCACAGAGGAGTCACCATGCATTTCTGCTTCATTTAATAAGTTACTTATTCTACAGCCTTGATTAGGGAATTGTAAAATACTAAAATTCGCAAAATAGGAACATGGAATTAAAAGAAAGGATGGCATGCACTAGAGCCTGTGGAATGGAGAACTTTTCATTTTAAAAAATTTGCATGTTATTTTCAGTCCTAATTTAAAAAATAATAGTTAAAACGCATTAACGGATATAAATGCATTTCAATTCCAAGAACAAACTCTTCAAAGTTTCTAAGGTAGACAAATTAACAAATGCAACAAAACAGATAACAATCTTATTGTTATCTGTGTTACAAACTTGCAAAAGTACAATTTTTATTCATTTGCCTCTTATATACTGCTGTTCATACAGCCATGCTGCACAGAGCCATTACCACTTTCCTGACAATGTAGATCCATACTCCAACATGGTCTGGTGGGCTGACCATTTTGTATTGAACTCGAGTGGTATGAGTCATGGAACAATTGCAGGTAATTGGAGTTAATGCATAGATCATCTATGATTTAATTGAATAATAGAGCAGTCGCAGTTAAATGGCCTACACATCTTTGTGTACCTTTCTGGGCCCAAATAGTAGGAAGGAGAGAATTTTTGGAAAGTGTGATGCAATTCTTCCCAGTTCTCTCTCTCACACTATCTGACAGAGGATTACAGGATAGTCACCAGTACTACTAATCTTGATCAGTTTTTCTTTCCAGTCTTCCTTAATTGGAATGTATTGGCTGTACCCTTCAGTCACCCTGATCAAGAGCAACTGAAAATTGATCAAAATTGAACCCATGATATTTCTGACCCATGTGGTTCAATTGCAGACACTCATTACCAACTCACATCTTTAGGTACAAAAGCAGAAGTTGCTGGAAAATCTCAGCAGGTTTGGCAGCATCTGTGGAGAAAAATCAGAGTTAAAGTTTCAGGTGTGGTGACCCATCCTCAGGTTCTGAAGAGGTAAGATTCTGTGGAAGGGTCACTGGACTTGAAATGTTAACTCTAACGTTTGTTTACAGATGCTGCCAGACCTATGAGCTTTTCCAGTAACTTTGGTTTTTGTTCCTGATTTACAGCATTCAGAGTTCTTTTGGTTTTGACCTATTTAGGTACTTTGCCGAGAAATGTATTCAGGTAGGTATCTGCCCGGTTGTTCTGTGGATAACCATATTAACAAGAAAAATTGCTCAGGACTGACTAACCTTTTTCTATTGAGTTGCTTTATATCAAATGCCATATCTCAAATGTTCTAAGTAATGTTGGACTGCTAGTTTATTAGCCACTTGCTGTCATACTTAGACACTGTGTGAAGATTATTGTCAAATTGCACCTGCCAGAATTGTTGCATTTTATGCCTATTTTAGTGTGAATGAAGTACCTTCACTCCCAAGAAAGTGTGTCGTGGCACTTGTTGATCATCCCTTGTAGAATTGAATTCTACTATCATTCGTTAGCTTCACAGTGGAGAGTTCCTCATAAGCATTTGCTGTTGGTTATCAGGTTCGCCATTTAAAATTATTATAACTGAGTTGTCCCATCTTAACAGCTTGGCTTATTTCTCAATTCATTCCTCTCCCTTCAGGCGCTTTGATCATACTCTTCATGTAAAATTTCATTTTCAAAATGCTGATGGATAGTCTGTGGAGTATAATGCTGTTTTGAATTTTAAGAAATGTAATATTATTAAAATAATAAGTGCAGCTCAACTATAATCCCTTTTATTCCTACCACACGCCCCTCCAAGTTTTTTTTCTCTATTTTCATTTCCTGTTTTAAAGAATCTTAAAAATAGCAAAACAATATTGCAGTTTCCTCCGTTTCCTGACTCCTATCCAGCAACTGAATGAAATGTCAGTGTTGCTGAAATATATGCTGCTGTAGATATTTGAGGAACTAAGTATAAATATTGGTAACAGAAATTGCTAGAAAAGCTCAGCAGGTCTGGTGGCATCCGTGGAGAGAAAGCAGAGTTAATGTTTCGGGTCCAGTGTTTGGTGTATATGCTAGAGAAGGGGGGGGGTGGACTAAATGATAGGTGGTGATGGAGCTTCGAGAGAGAGAGAGAAACGCAGTTAGTCAGATAAGAGAATGGGTAAAGGTCAGCGTGGGAGATTGAATAAATGCTGATGGAGGGCCATTTTTTGCTAGCACGTACATCCCATTGTCAGCAACTAATGTGATGACCAGCCTGGTGTGTAGGGGTTTGGGTAAGGACAGTGGAGAATTTGCTGAGGCCCTAGACTTATTGAACTTGAGATTGAGACCAAAAGGTTGTAAGATTTCCAAGTGGAAAATGAGAACACATAAATAAACAAAGATTCAGTATTTGTATTGAACAAGCCAGTTTGAATTAATGTAATCTTATCAAAGGTCTTTTATAGTGCAGATCTACTCATGCAATAGCAGAAAAGTGATCTTTGTGTAGCATGAAGAGTTTGCTTTCTGATAAAATGTGGTAAACTTACAAAAAAAACTAGACAGATTGAGACAAGAGAACTAGCTGCATATTCTGTGATCTCAATATTGTTGAGCCATTAATTTAGGGTTGATGTAGGGTTGAGACAGAATTTAGTGATGCTAGTACTCTAATTATTTCTAGCATATTGGGTTTTATAATTTAAAACACGAATATTGGATGGGATAACCATCTCATTAGAATGAGCTATTTCAAATTTTATCTTCAGTGCTATACCTTACAGCATTCTTATATCTTTGCAGTCTGGTTACTCTAATATAGTTTACTATACAAGAGAAAAATGACCTAATGATGGATATAGTCATGCATGAAAAAGCATGCCCTTTCCCAGGGTTTTCCTGCTCATGCTCGTCAAGATTTTACATCCTGGTGTAAGAACTTGTTGCTGTGAGAGTTGGGGCTATACATTTTTTCAATGTCTTTTTTAAAAAAAAAAGTCATAGAAATATTAGAACTTATTTTTGTTGAGATAATATTAGTCAGATGTCCTGGTTAGATGTTAATTGAATTAAAACTCATCTATGGTTCACTACTACTGCTGCTACTACTGACATCAGCAATACATTCCTGTCTGTCAGCTCAGCAGTCACAATGGAGTTGGATGAATCTACTCCATTGTAGTCAGTTCTGGACTAGCTTGGACACTTCAGTCACCTGTTTCCCTTTCTGTGACAGGTCTCTCTTGTCGTTGTCTGACCAGCACTTCCTTGGTCTTCCTCGGCTTCCTGGTCCATGTACGTCTGTGTGCAGGGCCACAAAAGGTATTGTAATTATTTTCATTCTTGAAATGTGCCCAAACCATTGCCATCGTCTGTCTTAGATCATCTGTGCCAGTGTTGTTTCTTGACAAAGCCATGTTCTTGTAGCATTCTTGATTCTTTGCAGTCTGGTTATTCTATTAAGATTAAATATACAGGAGAAGATGTACCTAATGATAGTAATGGTCATTCATGAAAGAGCAGGCTCTTTTCTGAGGTTATCCTGCTGATGCCGTCAAGATATTACACCCTGGAGTAAGAATTTGATGCTGTGAGAAATGATAGCAGTACCTTCTAATGTTTTTTGAACGAATTGTCATCAGAGAAATACTTGAACTCTTTTTTTCAACATCATTAAAGTCAGTTTGTACTGCAACTGTGTAGCTTTTGGATGGTATTAGTGCCCTATTTGAAAAGAAACTTCCATACATGGACTTATTTTTAGCTATTAATACTCTCGCAAGGGCTTAAAATATTTTGTCTTGCAATACGTGGGTATCACCCTATTATGCAGTTCACTTCTGTATACGCTACTATCAATCCTGATAGTAGTGTATGCAGATTGTCTTCAATCTTGTAATGCTGTGCCAGGCCGTGCTGAGAATATTGTTTCTAGTTCTGGTTACCATACTTTAAGAATGACTGTGGGGTGGGCAACTTTAGCTCCCGGGTTAGATAGGAGAAAATGGGGATTGATATCTTTGGAACAAAGGAGAGTGATGAAAGAATTGATGTGTGAGAGATTGATGAAAGATTTGATTAAGCAAGATTGATTGTTTTGGATAATAGAGACTAGGATACTTTTCCCAATTGGTGATTGTACAAGGTCTATCGACACACTTTAAGGTTTTGCGCAAGGGATGAAGGGTGTTTGAGTAAGTATTTTTTTACACAGTGAGTTCTAATTGCGTGAAACTTCCTCTTTATAGGATGATGGAATGAAACTGTGAATGATTTCAAAAGAAAATTATCTGCATACTTGAAATGTGTACTGATTGGATTGCTTTATAGAGAGCTGTTAGACATTCAAAGGGCCAAGCATCATTCTCCTATACCCTATGTTACCATATGGCAGATTCTAGAGAAATTGAGAGATTTTAGAAAATATGACAATTTAAGACCAACCAATACTAGATGCATCAAGATACAACAGTACAAAATGTTGATTGTCAATTAACTCTACAATTAGTGCTCACCCATGTGGTTCAGTCATTGCATTTTTTGCATTTCTAAGCTTCAGATTCAGATGGATCTTTTCACCTATTTAAAATATCAACCTAATCTTTCCCTGTTTCTTTTCCAGAAATTTCAATGCCTTTAGTCACAGGGAAACCTAGAATAATGTGTCAGATTGCACATAAGGTCCTTTGACTGCTTTGGTTTCCTGTGTACAGTAAAATGCATCTGTTTTTGAAGCTGTTGCAGCCCTTGGTCTAAATTAGCTTTCAGAAGTTTTTGGAATAAACAAGTGAGATGCTGTATCATCATTGGTGACTCACTGAAATTTAGATGTTCTGTCATAAATAAGAGTGCCTCAAAACAGTATTTAATTTGGTGTACTGTATATCATTGCCATTTGATAATTCATTTTGCGAATTGGTATAAGGCTGTTTTGTGGAAAATAATGATCCTAGTATACTACTTTATTATTGTAATTGACCTAATTGTTCCTTAATACTATTGGCAGCTTCTCAGCTCTTGCATTTCAACTGAGTTCAAATTTTAGTCATTTATGCATTCATGGGATGTGGATGCCACTGGCTAGGCCAATTTTTATTGCTCATTCCTAATCACTCAGAGGGCAGTTAAGGGGGCATCACATTGCTATACACCTGAAGTCAGCACGAAACTAGGTAAGGGCAGCAGTTTCCTCCCCTAAAGGACTTCAGTGAATCAGATAGGTTTTTCCTGAAAACTGCCAAGATTTTGGTCATTTGTGAGACCCTTAATTCCACATTTTTATGGGGTTTACATAAGGTCACCAGAACATCACCTGGATCGTTGGATTAATAGGCTACTGATAATACAACTAGGCCATGGTCTCCCCAGTGAAATTGGGGATATAATAATATCTAAAAATATTTACCAACCACATGTCAAATTCAGAAGGATGACATTTATATTTGAATTACTGTGTCCTTGCCACAGTAGAGGTAATAGGATTTCTAAATGTCCACCGACATACTTAGGAACCTTGCAAAACAAGGACATGGCCTCAAGCTTTTTACAATTAAATCTACAAGTGATGACATTTCATTCAAACTGGACTTTTAAAGTGGAAACTTGTGTACGGTTTGGCCAGAAAATGGAAACTTGTTTGAATGTTGTTTGCAAGGTATGGTTCTGGCCAAACACGTTTGCGTTTTCTTTTTGAGAAAGTTTTTTTTGTCATGACCAGTAGTTTTGTCTTTCACCCCAACACACAAATGGAAAATTTCAGGAATCTCCTTATGACACTTGCTTTTGAATTGTCTTGGTTTCTTAAAAAAAAACTGATGTTCAAGTTGTGCATCCAAATCCTGTCCAAGTGTCCATTAATGTGACTATGTATAGATTTTGAGGTGGGAAAAGAAACTTGTTACAAGTTGTTTGAGTTGTGATCATTCATTGTGTTCATCAAATGGCTCAAATTGGTCTCCCATCAATGAATGGAGCACTCCAGCTCTGGTATGGACACATTGTGTTGAAAAGTTATTTTGAGATGCAAATGAAAACTAAACAGTGATAACTTAGGAAAAACAATTCTGCAGTTTCCTACTTTTAGATAGCTAAGGTTTTAGACTCTTCTTTGCGATATTCAAAGTTGTGCAGCATTTTGATTCAACTGAGAACTGAAATTAAAGCTATTGTATAAGATAATTCATTGAATCATTAATATTGGGCTGATTTTCCACAAATGTTCTATGATCTAAATTTCTGTGCTCCTTATATTGTTTGAGTTTCTGTGGATTTTTGTATCTATTTAAGTAAGGATCAAGTAATGGAAATAAGTTGAACATTTAAAAATCAAGTTTACTCTAACCGTAAGTCCGCTATTATGATGCTGGGGTTCTAAGAATTAAGATTAGCTTCAAAGAAGTTAGATAGCTAAAATCCCTTTGGCAGCATGAAGCTGCTTTCATTATTACAAACAAATAAGCCAGTTGTACTTGTTCAACACCAACATTTTTCATCTGGCTTGTTACTTGAAATATAGGAAAACTTAGCTTGCTTCACATTTATTGAATGCCCATTCATAGATTAATTTGCACTCAATATTACACTGTGGCTTTTGTTAATAACATGATGTTTGTTTATAAGCAGGTTTTAATTGTAAGCTATATGATAAAGTGGCTTTTGATTTTGTCATTCATTTTTGAATTTTTTTGTACTTTGAACATAGTATATTGTTTTACTATTTATTGTATACTCCAGAAGTATCAATGTTGTGATAAATGGCTTGGTTATGGGATTAGTATAGGTTATAAAACATCAAGTTTGGGATTTGTCTTGCTCCTTCACTGAGAGCAATGAATGGCCGAGGTAAACAGCAAGTCTGATTTAAACTTGGTAGATTTGCAATGCGTTTTACTAGTAATGTTTTCTTAAAGTTTATATTGTCAAATATACAAATTGACTAAATAATGGAGAAATGATGGGATTTTGTAATTTCTTTTGTAAGTGGTCAGTAGATGTTTTGGTGGAATTTGCGTAATTGTTCATGGCCACATTCATTTCTCTTGACAATCATACTTTAGTGTATAAGGTGATATTTATGCAGAATTTACACATGAAATTATTTAAGTGAGAGTGGAGGCGTTTTAAATTTTTAATTTAATAGTTATGCAAATATTGCCATTGTGGAAAAGACTTTATTTATTAGGTAAGGTTAATCCAGCCAGTATCTAGTCTCTTCCAATTTGAGTGGGAAGGCAGTACGGTGAAAATGGATCTGTGAACAACTAATGGTATAAATTGGGCATTTGAGGTGCGATGCAATATGATGACACCACCAGGACTGTTGTGGATTATTTTAGTTTCAATTGCTGTGAGCAGAATAGACAAACTTGAAAGGATACAAAACTGGGAATATTGTATATACTTCACAATGGTTATTGGAAGATTGGATAATGTGTGTATCATTAATGTAAAATAAAAGAGGAACAAACCAAGTATAGACTGGTGAGTTTTATTAATAATCAGTAAAAGCATTGTCCTTGGTCATGAACGAGAGTTGAATAAGAACTTGGAAAAGTATAAGTTGATTTGTGAAGAATCGGCAAGATCGTTCAATTTTGGTACTGTTGCATGCTTAGACGGTGGAAAGCGAGGTGTGTGTGTGTGTTATTATATTGCTTTTTAGAAGACATTTGTCAAGTATTGGCAGAGAAATATTTGACATTTGGAAGTGAGATCTACAGAATTGAAAAGCTTCTTGTGGCCCAGATAGAAATAATTAGCTTAAATAGCTTAATGTAACAAAATACTGGGAGAGCATTTGATGCAATAAAATGTATGGTAATTTAGAGCTCTGATACCTGAGCCATTAATGTTGGTTTGCAGGAGGGTGAGTACTCTTGGATTGTTTTCATTAGAGTGGAGGAAGTTGAGGGGGCACTAATTGAGGTATATAAGATTGAGAGGGGAGTCGACAGGATGAATAAAATGTAGCTGTTCCCCTTAGTTGAAGGGTCAGAAATATGGGAACATAACCTCCTGTTTTTCATTTTCAAATTAAGAGGGAATTTGAATGAATGCATTGCCTGGGAGAGTAGTTGAGGTGGGAAACCTCACAACCTCTTAAAAAGTACTTGGATGAGCACTTGAAGTGTCATAACATGCAAGGCCATGGGTCTAATGTGGGAAAGTGAGACCAGTCAGGGTGGTAATATACTTTGGTGATGCAGACTCAGTGAGCCGAAGGGCCTCATCTGTGTGTGTCATTCTATGATTCTGAGGCAGAAAGTTGCAGGTAGAGCTTCAGTGAAGCACAACCAAACATTCACATGATATTAAAATAGGAATTGTGTTTAAATTATAAACGAAGCAAAATATCGGAAAAAAGTCATAAATTTATGTAATGGGGCTAATAATGGTAAGTAAGTTAATGCATCCATTGTGTACTCGCTCAAATTTTGCTGCAAGCATGTCAGATGAAAAAGCAGACTAAATGGGTCTTTATGAGGGAGATTTTGAGGTTCAGCTACATGGGCTTAAAAAGCAGAGCCATAGCAAATGGAATCTCTTTACACGCAAAGAATATAAATGTATTTATATGTAATTATATTTTGTTTAGAATGTGGCCTTTGTGATCTTTGAAAGATATATGGAAAGGGAAGTCTCACCAACACCATTATCATATTGATTGCTCTCCGTCATATGGAGTAATGGCTCTAACACTGATTCCCATGAGGGAGAACTTATAAAACAACTATAGGCAGAGCTCCTACTATTATCTAATATCTACGAGATGGCACACAGTTACCTATCCAACGTTAGGTTCTTCCCTCCAGTTTCGCAGGGCTGTATTATGTAGTAAGTTATCATAAGGTACCTGTCAAAAGCTTTGTGAAAATCCAAATATATATAGTTATATATCCATGGAGACTGACCGTTCTCCAGTGGCCTCCTGTAACATAAGACCCAAATAGATTTTTTTTTTGATGCAAGCCTAGATGACAACTGTCATCGGTTGTTAGATTAGGAAAAGGATTGCAACTGAGTTTCTTCTTAGCGATGAAACATGCAGTTCTCCCCCAGCTGGTCAAGATGTGGAGGTGCTGATATTGGCTGGTGTGGACAAGGTCAGAAATCACATGACACCAGGTTATAGTCCAGTAACTTTATTTGAAAAGTCAAGCTTTCGGAACCTCACTCCTTCAGGTGTTAGTGAGGGAGGTAGTATCTTAAAAATACTGTCTGATGCAACGTCTCCCACTAACCCCCTCAGAACTGATTTAAAGAAAAATTATTCTTCCTTGTTGCTTATTCATCCAGCGGAAAAAAATTCCTTATTATTTATCCTGCCAAACCTTTTCTAAGTTTTTTAACATATGTGTTAAATCCTGCCTGGACCTTTTGTGCTTCTGTAAGCCTTCCATTATAACTGCTGCATATACTTACATCCCTGATATCCAGGTTATTGTATGCAATGTACTTTTTCCAGGGCTTCTTGCACAACATTTATAGCTGTCGTGTACCCAGTAGTTTCTACAGATTCACCATTATCTCTGCTTTATTTAGTGCTTCTACACTCAAAATTCAGAATTTAGTTAGTTCTTTTCATGGTGTTATTTCCATCTATATTGTTTATAAATATCTGTGTAACTTCACTGTTCCTTCATTGAGAATTTTGTTATTTTGAGTAAATTTTCATTCTCAGTTTTTTGAAAAAAATCTTTTGCACAAATTACACTACTCAGTATTTCTTCAAATTAGGTAAATGTGATATTAATGCTTAGAGTAAGGGATCTGGAATAGCTTTATCCTTACTGCAAGAAGTAAAGCATATACATTTGTTTAGAATATATAAAATGTCTTTCCAATCTGTTAAATTGTGAATGTTGAGTAAACAGACTGATTCAACCTAGGAAAACAAATTTTTCATGACAGGTGGGTTGTCCTCTTGGTAGAGCATTGGAGGCCAACGATAGGATGCTGTGAATGAGCCTATCTATTTGCAGAATATAGAATTAATTTGAATGGCTTGAATCTGTAATTGTCTATGTCCTGAAACCTTTCCTTATTAGTCTTAAAATGCTGTAGCCTAAAGTATGATGAATTCACATACACCCATTCAAATTATTGCAAATCATATTAAAAATGACAGCTTCCAACATAAGTTATTAGGTAATACTTAGAGCTACACCTTGCAAATCTAGGGACCAATTATTTGGCCCCTACTGAATTTACCCTTCAGATGTTTCTCCATGCCAGCTGTCTCTGTTTTTAATATCTTGGCCCTTACTCATGACCGAACTTTTCTGTGGTATTTGATACAGAGATCTGCACAGTGAATTACACTGAATTTGATTTGCAGCACAATCTACTTTATGTTAATTCCAGTACAGTTGTACTCATAAATGACACAATCCTGCCATTTTTAGTGCAAATCTCCGGTTAAAAATTATTTTTTCAAAGCTTTTATTCAACAATATGAAAAAAGGGAAGGTGAAACTTGGAAGGGACTGCAAATCTTAAGTAGATTTAATGAGCACATTTCAAGCAATTATCTTCATACTGAATATTGCCCACCTCCTCTTTATTTTTGAAGAAAACACTATTTAATGTCTTTCATTGAAGTGTTGCACTCATCCACTGATGTGCAGCTTTCTAACATTCCCACAATAATAATTGGAAAATCTGGGAGAGACTGAACAATTCTGGGCCCTTGATAGCTCCTAGCTGTTGGAGACGAAGTAGCAATGGGAGGGGGATATTTTTGGAACCTTAATCCTTTCAAAAAAAAGTAAAATATGAAAACACATGTTTGAGACTTATTGCGTGTGTTGATTCTTTCTGAATGTGGAAAATGTGCATCATGGAAAAATGCAGGCTTAGCCACAGAAAACCCACAGGTATTAGAACAGTGTGATTTCCCTGGCCAATAAGTCAAATGCTTTCAGTATCCTTTTGAGGGAGCATTTCCAAGGACTTGGACCATCTATTGACTAATTGAAAAACATGAACATTTATAGAGTCATAGAGCCATACAGCATGGAAACAGACCCTTTTGTCCAACCAGTCCATGCTGAACATAATCCCAAACTAATCTAGTCTCACCTTCTGCTCCTGGCCCATATCCCTCTAAACCTTTCCTATTCACGTTGTGATTGTCCCTACATTCACCACTTCCTCAGAAAATTCATTCCACACGTGAACCATCCTCTGTAAAAGATTTGCCACTCCTGTCTTTTTTTAAAATCTCGTTCCTCTTATCTTAAAAATGTGTCCCATAGGCTTGAAATCCCCCATCCTAGAGAAGGCAACTACTGTTAACTCTACCCATTACTTCTCATTATTTTATAAACTTCTTTTCAGGTCACCTCTCAATGTCTTACACTTCAGTGAAAAAAGCCCCAGCCTTTTTTTTATTTCGTTATAACTCAAACCTTCCAAATCTGGCAACGTCCTTGGTAAATCTCTTCTGAACCCTCTCCAGTTTAATAATATCCTTCCTAATTGACCAGAATTGGACTCAGTATCGCAGAAGAGGCCTGACCAAAGTCCTGTACAAACTCAACATGACTTCCCAACTCGTATACTCAGAGGACTGAGCGATGAAAGCACGCGTGCCAAATGTCTTTTTGGCACCCACTCAATATATGGCGCAAACTTCAAAGAATTATGTACTTGCATCCCTCGGCCCCACCACCCCGTTCTACAACGCCACGGTAGGTCCTACCATTAATTATATAAGCCCTACCCTTGTTGATGCACCAAAATGTAATACCTTGCCTTTATCCAGATTGAATTCCATCTGCCATTTTTCAGCCCATTGACCCATTTGTTGAAGATCCCTTTGTAACCTTAGCCTTTTTTACTGTTTACAGTGCCACCACGTCTGGTGTCATCCATAAACTTACTAACCATGCCTTTTATATTCTCATCTAAATTGTTGATATAAATGACAAACAAAAGAAGACCCAGAATCGATCCCTGTGGAACACCGCTGGTGAAAGGCCCCTAGTCCGAAAAGCAACCTTAGCCTTGGATGATGTTTTTTGTAAATTTATGGGGATTTGCAGTTACTACATAATGAAGTGTGTTGATCTTAGAAAAAAACCTTTCTTCTGTGATTTTTGCCTTCTCTTCAATTCCTTATTAAGATGGATCAAGGTCAAAACATTTTTTCCCCTTGAGGCCTGCTGTTGAGATTTTCAGGGGCTACCTTTTTCAATTTCGCTCATTCCTTTATTAAGTGATGCAGTCATATAATACTTCACGTAGTTACATATGCACGTGGGGTGTTTGGACTCGAACAGAATTAAAAGGCTTTGTCAGTATCCCCAATCATTAAATTTAAACAACATTATGTAGGCACAAGATGACTGCATATATTTGGAACAAAGTTTTTTTTTCATGGGGTCACCCAGTGATTGACTTTTTTTGGACGCTTTGGTGATTTTCAGTGTTGAACTGCCTGCCGTCCCTATGTAAACAGAGCCCTGGGATATAACTGAGTAAAAAATAGAGCTTCTTCACACCACATAAAAAAAGACCCAGAGAAGGATGATCTTTACTGGTCATCATTCATACAACTGTCCATGGACTTTTTTGTGCAGATTTCCAGTCTTACTGTCATCTATCTAAAGTCAGCATTCTTTACAAGAGAACCTGAGGAGCATGTGAGCAGCCAGTCTCCTCATCCTACTTGGACTGAAGTTTAAGCTTTCCAAGCATGCAGTGAGAAACAGGAATAATTGCATTTAAATCGTTGTACAATATGAGAATTTGTGATGATGTACCTTTGAGATGTGTTCTCTCCTGTTTCCCTTGCAGAGGGGTGTTGTCACCTTCAGTCAGGCAGTTGGTGAAATTAACTTTAATTTCAGAAATCTAAGATTCGTGACTCCCTACATCATCTGGCATGGTGGTTAGCACTGTTGACTAACAGCACCAAGGACTAGTGTTTGATTCCAGCCTTGTTCAATTGTGTTTGCATGTTCTCCGTGTCTGCATGGGTGCTCCCATTTCGTCCCAAAGTCCAAACATCAAAACATTACTCACTAATAGTGGTGTGCGCTAACTACCTTGCATGGTATTTGTGCAGCAAAATCTAGGCCATTAGATTTTTAGCATCTGTGTTCTTCAAGGTGGATGGGGCAGACAAGCTTAATTTGTTCATTATAGTTTTAAGAAACCCAGTGAATCTCATTTTTGTCTTTAATTCTGATTTGCTTTTATCCTTGATAACTAGCTTGTTTTGTGCTTAAAAATAGAAAATACTGGAAGTACTCAGGTTAGATACATCCGTGGAGAGTAGCGTAATTAATGTTTCAGGTCACTAATGCTCCATCAGAACTGAGGAAAGATAAAAAGGTTTTAAGCAAGTGAAAGTTGGAGTGGTGGAAGAACAAGAGGAGGGTCTTTGTGTGATATGGTAGCAGATAGCAGATGTTTACCAGAAAAACTTTTATTGTTTAATAAGTCAAAGGGTATAGTAATGGGTATAGTGAAGAGACACAAGATCTATCCAGATGAGGCATGAATACTTGTGTAGCAGTTCCAAGTAAAATGAAGAGTAAAGTAAGACACACAATCTGATTCAATTCTTTCAGTAATGAAAGAAACAAAATGGAGGGGGCAGTTTATGTTCCAAAGCTGCTGAGCTCCGCTTTGAGTCCAGAAAGGTTCAGTATGAAGTTGAAACATGAGATGCAGTTTCTCTAGCTTGGAATGCTATAGCAGGCTAAAGAGAGCAAAATCAAAATGTGAGCGAAGTGGTGAAGTGAATTGAAAAACAACAAGGAGAATGGGGTCCTGCTTGCAAACTAAATGGAGGTGTTCCATGAAACAGACACCCAATCTGCATGTAGCTTTCTGATAAAGGACATGACATTGTCAGGAAAGAATATGGTATACTAAGTTGAATAAATTGCAACCAAATTGTTGTTTCAGTTTGGAGGGTTAGGAGCCTTTGAAGTTGAGACTCTAAACATTTTCTCTGTCCATTGCTGCCAAACCTGCTGAGTTTCTGCAGTACTTCGTAGTTTTATTTCAGATTGCCAGTATCCGCAATACTTTGGTTATATATAATTGTCCTGTTGAATTTAAAACTGGTTTGATAACTACAGGAATCAGTTATAACACCACAAAAATAGGTGGGAAGTCCAGGGGTAGGGATGATGCACAGAGTCTGCAGAGGGATATAAATGGGTTAACCAAATGGACAAATGCTTGGCAGATAACCTCACATTTTTCCACATTACATTTTATGTGCTTTAGCATGAAAAATAGAGGAGCTGCTTGTTATTTAAATAGAGAAAGACTGAGAAAGCTACAGAACAGCGAGAGTTGAGAGTCCTTGTCCCTGAATCGCAAAAAGCTGGCATCCAAGTTCACTGTGTCATAGGGAAGGCAAATGTAATGTTGGCTTTTATTTCACAGGTAATGGTATAAGAAATGGTGTAACGCAAGTTTTGCTGAAACTATGCAAGACTTTTGTCAGACCACAACTGAAAGTCTGCACACAGTTTTGGGCCCCTTTCCGAAAGAAAGATATACTGGTATTAGAAGCTGTCCAGTGAAGGTTCACCAAGCTGATAACAGTTATGAAAGAGTTGTTTTGTATGAATTGGACTTGCAGAGATTGAAGTTTAGAAGAACAAGAAACATAAAGATTCTGGGAACCTGACAGAGTCGGTGTGGAAGGGTTTTTTTCCTCCTTTTGGGAGTAACTAGGGTGTGTGGGCATGATCTCAGAATAAGGGGTCACCCATTTCAGGTTGAAATGAGAAGCAATTTTTTCTGTGAAGGTAGAGAGCCTGTGGAATTCTTTACTGTGGAAAACTGTTGAGGCTGGTTCATTTAATATATTCAAGGCTGAGATAGATTTTTAATTAGTAAGGTAATAGAATGTTGTGAGGAAAAGGCAGGAAAGTGCAGTTCAGGATTATTAGATCATCCATGATCTCCTTGAATGATGGAGAAGACTCAATGGAAGGAATGACTCCTACGTCTTATAACCTTTATGAACTCTGTCAAATACAATCAACACAGTAATACATTTTAGAAGCAGATGTTAAAAATATCCCTTTAATTTCTGATAAAATGTCTATAATGGATAATGGAATACTGGGAAGGGATCATAAAATAATTTTGAAATTTATAGGTCTTTGATGTGTTCTTTTTGAATTTTTTTAATGCCTAATATATGTAAAAACACTTGCTGTTATCTAGAGCTTTATCACATCTCATCATAACAGATTGCAGTCAGTCCACATCCATGCTTGATAATATATCATTGATTCAGTGGGGATGAACTTAAATTAGGTGCTTAAGCTAAGGTCTGTGTCTCAAAACCATCGTTTGAACTGGATGGGCAGGGCTACCAACTGAGTTAAGCTGACATTTAGATCTTTTACTATTAATCCATTGAGATTTGTGTACAGTAAATAAAAGCTAATCCATGATTCATTTTTTGGTGCAAACACTTCTAATTCAGTCTACTAAGTAAATTATCTTTGTTACACGTAGGTTACGATAAATCCAAAGCTGAATCTGTTACAGCTAGTTCAGTTGAAAATTTTAAACCTGAGCTTAATTAATATTTGGGTGGCCGTGTCAAGGGCAGATTGAGTTAAGATACAATTCAGCTATTGAATTGTTTATGAGCTCAAATGTTGAATGGCCAACTCTTTCTGAACATACAGAAGCTAAGTAGTATAAATAATATTTAGCACCAGTAGTTCCAAAGGTTTTGTTGATTGTTGTCAAATGTTCGAACACATTACTGGAAATGTTTGTAGTCCAACTCAGCAATGTATTTAGAAAAACATCATAAAATACAGTACAGTTATATTTGTAATTTGAGAGATGTTTTGAATTAAATGTCAGCTATTTTTCCTCACATTAGCAATGGTGCTTGACTACTGAATAGTCAAATGCATTGCAACCACTTTCTTCTCCTGTGAGAAAGATGGTTAAGTAGCATTGACTAATTATCTCACATTCTACAAGCGAATTTAAAAGAAAATTAGAAGATTCATACTAGATTGAATGATTCATTGGAATTTCTTGCCATTGCTTACTTACATGAAGCGTTTACTTCACAAGTTATATGACTGGAAATTAGAGCAGGTGCTGGACCATGACCCCTGAGTACAGAGCCCAGTTTTAACTTTAGACTGGCTTTTCTCACCTGCAGGATAAGCTAAAATTGCTCACTGTGCTGCAGTGAAGGGAGTGAATCGCGAGGTAGTTCCGTAGTGATTTTTTTTATAACTCAAGTTTGTCTGATATTTCAAATGGGTGCAAGGTGACCTTTAATGATGGTTGGTTTTGCCTCATATTGTATACATGATTTTGATTAATCAAAATTATGTTTCATTTTTCCAACTTTTGGCTCTGAATTAGGTTTTATGTGAACTGAGGAAAAATTGAATAAATAACATTAAAATTAAGATCATGAACAAATTTGTATTTTTCTTTTTTGCAGTGGAAGATGATGGATAGTAGTCAAGATTATTAAATTCAGTTTAGTTTTTTTTCATACATTGAAGTGGGTGAATGTGTTGGGCTTTTACTGGCTTATATTCCTTGATTCTGAGAAGCAACTGGTGAGTGAGTCATGTTGAACATGCAATCTTTAATTATATGTACATTAAGTATATATTTCAATCTACGATGTTGCAAAAAGTTGAATTCTTGCTCCGGTGTCGCCATAGCTGTGCCTGAAGGATGGATACATTTTGTATGAGAATAATCCAGAAGATTGTTTTACCACACTAGGTTGAGGTTATACTTCTCAGCCAAAAATTAACCTGTCGACCAGTGAGCTGATCATGCTGATTTGTTTGGTTATCTCAATTGACTATTAATTCATAGCTGCTTGGCCAATTTTTGCCTCGCACCCTACCCAAAGCCAATGTGACATGTCTGGTTAGCATGTCAGACTTAAAGAAATGAATATATTTGAAAGTGAGTTATTGCATGCAGATGCATTTTATTTCACGTTTTACAGTTTCACGATACATTTTAGACATTTACGAATAGCACAAAACAGACTTCTGTGGGCAAATAATGAAGAGATGCAGCACCCAATCCATTGTTTGATACTGAAAAAAAATGGATGTATGATACGGTTCCCCTTTTTAACACTTCAGGATAACCTCCCCAGAAGACAGTGGTGTACCATTTTTGGCAGCAGCTGGTGACCAGGCTCAACGCTGCATACACTGTCTGCAAATCTTGGGAACAGATGTGCAAGAAGATGGCAGATTAAAGAAATATGGAAAAGGTAAGACTACCCGACAGTACTGTGTCTTGGGTAGATGGCCCAAAATTGCATGGCATAAAATATTGCCTGTTCCATACTTATTGCTTGCCCTTTTTGGGTCCTCTCACAAACTTGCAGCCGTATTATTGCACTGTACAAATGCATTTGTAGTCAGTAGGGCAGATCTTCAAAGTATAAAGTACAACAATAGCAACTTCCAAGGTCAGAACACATCAGTTCAATGTAAAAGCCCTAAGCATGATATGTTATTATTTACTAACATAAAGACTGGCGTGCAAGTTGTGTATATGTTTGTTCCTGTGCATGTGCGCTTTCAATTTCTAGAATTTTAAGACCAAGGTTGTGAAGTAAGATGGCACATGGCCCTAATACTTAAATATATCGAGTAGCCGGGAAATAAAAGCCTCTGATCCTTTGGACCTCTTCCTCTGATGATGGAGTAATTTTCTTCAAGGAGCGTTCCTGAGAGACAACCTACTCCATTAGGGTTGTGGTCATGTAAATATAGCAAGTTACTATATAGATTTGCATTAATAAAACTTGCACTGTCAAAATAGATAATTTGGTCCACCGCACTGATGTGTTCAGATCCTGCTTGCACATTGGAAAAGAACATTTCTTCCAAAATCAATTCCATCTCTGCCTTCAGCAACCTACCATTCTTATCAGAATACCTTAAGACAGGCTTAGTTGGATGACTGGTTAATCTTGTTCGTTTTGAATGAATAGTTTACCTATTGATTAAGTTTGCTGCTACTAGGGAGCTCGTGGAAGCTGTTGGGATCACTTCACGCAAATTACAATTCTTTCAGAAAATAACGTTTTGAGATACAGTATGTGACTAATTTGAAAATCATGCATATGGCTAAGGACAGAAAAACACTTTGCATTTATGGTTCTTGAAACTCTCTATCACTGGGTTGGTTCACCTCATACTTCTGGATTTATAGGAAGCTAATGGTGATGGAATCTTATGACACTTTTGCTATGCTAATGTTATATAAATGCTTCGTATAAAGTACTTTTTGTAACAAGAACTGACTAAAACTTGTATACCAGTTTTCTGTTTGCATGCCATATATTCCATACATTCTCATGACAATGATGATCCATTTGGGAGCAAGACTTGGCCTTCCATAAAAGAACAATGTCATGGAAGCCTTGAAAGGCAACTTCTGAAATTTCCCCTGCCATATAATCTGACCGGGCTAGGCTGGCAAATGTACCTTGGAATATTAAACTTTAAATCTTCATTAATCTTAGGTGCTGTGAAGCTGCAGTCACTAAGCCACTTCACTGCACACATTCTACTTGTGGTTCTTTCTGTATTGCTTAGAATAGTAAACTGGGAAGTTATCGAGATTATAATTAGCATTACCATTCATTTGACCTTGCAATATGTCTGCAGTTAACAGTGAAAGGATTCCATGCAATTGAGGTCACATTTGTTTTATATGTTAGAAAGACATAGATTTTTGCAGGGACTCATTGTGAAAATCATGATTAAAGTAACTATGGGACATTTGCCATCTGAACAAGCAGCACTTGGGATTGTGGGTCTCGGTTTCTTCTGGCTAACATCCACAGTCTTGCTACAGGATGTTGGTGAAATGTAATATGCATCTTAGTAACTGCAAGCTGTATGTAATATAACATAAATGTACCATTTTCAAAGGCACTATCAGAATAACAGCATTTGAAAAATAGTACTTACAAAAGATTAGAAAAAAACAAAGAATGGATATTGGAAAGATTATAATTCTTAGTGTCTTTGCCTTTCGCTCTCGTTCGCTCGCGCTCTCTCTCTCTCGCTCGCTCTGTCACTTGCTGAATCCTACTCTTTCCCAACCCCCACAACCGCATTTGTATTCTAATTGTGGACCTTGTGACTTACTGGCCCTAAAACAAATTACAGAGGTGGTGGTGCTGGACAGGTATTAAATCGCATAAAGATGGATAAATCCCCGGGACCTGATCAGGTGCACCCCGGAACTCTGCGGGAAGCTAGGGAAGTGATTGCTGGGCCCCTTGAAGAGATATTTGTATCATTGATAGCCACAAGTGAGGTACTAAAAGACTGGAGGTTGGCTAACATGATAGCACTATTTAAAGAGGGTGGTAAGGGAAAGTCAGGGAACTATAGACCGGTGAGCCTGATGTTGACGGTGGAAAGTAGTTGGAGGGATTACTGAGGGATAGGATTTATATGTAGTTGGAAAGGCAGGGATTGATTTAGGATAGTCAACGTGGGAATTCGTGTCTCACTAACTTGAGTAAGGTTTTTAAAGAGGTAACAGGATTGATGAGGGCAGAGCAGTGGACATGATCTATATGGACTTGTGAGGCATTCAATAAGGTTTACCATGGTAGACTGGTTAGCACGGTAGGTCACATGAAATACAGGGAGAAATAGCTATTTGATACAGAACTGATTTGAAGGTAGAAGAGGGGGTGGTAGTGGGAGGTTGCTTTTCGGACTGAAGGCCTGTAACCAGTAGTGTGCCGCAAGGATTAGTGCTGGATCCACTGCTTTTGGCATTATTATAAATGATTTGGTTGTGAACATAGGAGGTATGGTTAGTAAGTTTACAGATGACATCAAAATTGGTAGTGTAGTGGACAATGAAGAAAGCTGCCTCCAGAGTACAATGGGATCGTGATCAGATGGGCCAATGGGCCGAGGAGTGGCAGACGGAGTTTAATTTAGATAAATGTAAGGTGCTGCATCTTGTAAAGGCAAATCAGGGCAGTACTTATACACTTAATGTTAAGGTCCTGGAGACTGTTGCTGAACAGAGAGACCTTGGAGTGCAGGTTCACAGTTGGATGTCATTAGATTCATAGTTCCTTGGAAGTGAATTTGCAGATAGATAGGATAATGAAGAAGACATATTGTATACTTGCCTTTATTGGTCAGTGCATTGAGTCTAGGAGTTGGGAGGTCATGTTGTGGCTGTACAGGACATTGGTGAGGCCACTTTTGGAGATCAGAATTACATGTAGTATTCCATGCTATAGGAAGAATGTTTTGAACATCGAAAGGATTCAGAAAAAAATTATAAGAATGTTGCTGGGGTTGGAGAGTTTGAGCTATAGGAAGAGGCTGAAAAGGCTGGGACTATTTTCCCTGGAGCATCAGGGGCTGAGGGGTGACATTATAGAGGTTTATAACATCATGAGAGACATGGATAGGGTAAATAGACAATGTCTTTTCCCTGGGGTCGGGGCGGTGGGGTGGGGGGGGGGGGGGGGGGAGTCAAAAATTGGACGGCATTGGTTTAATTTGAGAGGGGAAAGGTTTAAAAAGGGCCTGAGGGACAGCTTTTTCCCACAGAGGGTGGTATATGTGTAGAATGAGTTACCAGAGGAAGTGGTGGAGGCTAGTACAATTACAACATTAAAAAGGCATCTGTGTGGGTTTTTGAATGGGAAAAGTTTAGAGGAATATGGACCAAATGCTGGCAAATGGGATTAGATTAATTTAGGATGTAGTTTTTCAACATGGACGAGTTGGACTGAAGGTTTCCATGCTGTAAAGCTCTATGATCCCAAGATTCTAATGGCTTTCCTGTGATAAGATTTTCTTCAGTCAGAAAAACTGTACAGTGATTTTTTTTGGCCCCGATCACCTAATCCTTTGCTATGATCTGCTTCATGCTCATGTTCCTCTGGTTCAAGATTGATCTAAATTCTCTTTGAAGAACGTTCATGCTCTAACAGTGGTTCATGGCTGGTGGTTCCACACCCTAACTGCTCTCTCTAGAGTATTCTTCTAACCTGGCTCGTTGTTAAAATAGTTATAAATTATGTCCTCTTAACCTAGTAAAATCACTTTGTCAATAATGGTTCTTTCTCAGCACTTTGGAAGAATTCCAGCAGGTCTAGTGGAAAAACCTTCATGTCTCAAGTTACTGTTCATTTGCAATTTTCCATTGCTTCTACATACTTTTTCCGATGAATACCCAAGATGAGATGCAATTATTTATCTTGCTGATTAGCTAAGGTTTTGTACACCAAGCTTGGTACTTGTCTAAACAATTTTTTATTCTATGCTATTCAACGAAACAGATTATATTTGTTTTTTAGCTGTGTTTACTTACACTGATAATAGTGTTAGCAGATGTCAAAGAATATTTTATCCCAACAGGTATTACTTGAAATTTCTTTATCAAAAAATACTCTTGTCAAGATCCTACATTCTTTGTCTTTGCCATAATTTGGCCTGCATTCAATTTAGTATTATACTTAAATGTTAAATGTATAATTAAAAGTCCTATCTTGGGATTATTTATCTACATTTTTAATAAAAGCACTTGGTGACAGACCCTTGATCCAATCCATGAAATTCTCTTTTGCTCTTATCCTTTTTTAATACCTCCAAATATCTTTAGGTTGCCAGAGCCACCGTAATTGAGTGTGTTATTTTATCCACCGTGAGTCCTGTATGTATATTTAAAATGCAAAATAAGGACATTGAATGCATTTTATTTATTTATCATCTTCTAATTATCACAATTCTTATAAGAGGATGGGATTTTCTTTGGGAAATCTAGGCTGGCACTGATTAACTCGTATTTCTTCAAATGCTAAGTAACTTCTGTCCTGTATGGAGTCAGAGGTCACATGACACTAGGTTGTAGTCCAACAGATTTATTTGAAATCACAAGCTTTTGGAGCAGTACTCCGTTGTCTGGTGAAGACTTCAAAAGGTTGTGATTTCAAATAAACCTGTTGAAGTGTAACCTGGTGTCAGGTGACCTCTGACCTTGTCCACTCACGTCCAACACCGGCACACCCACATCATGGCTCTCACCCTGTTAAGGCTTTGATGAACTGAAGTAAAATGAATTTAACGAACAGTCCTTTTTTGACATGATGAATTTGCATTTGCCAACCCACTAGCCTCAAAACATTTTTCGTTTCCGGACATGGAAGTGTTGTAGTTGTGCTTTTCATTTTTTCCTTGGTTTCCTCCAGGATCTTCAGATGTTTATAATCTGGTCCCCAGGAAATGTCTATCTCAATTTTGAATAATATATATTATACGATTTCTTTTTAAATCCATACTGACCTAGATGTAGGTGGTAAGACTTAGTGTTCAAGTTTGCAGTTGATAGGAAGATTGAGTAGTGCATGAAAAAAATAAATTTTTGGAGCTTGTAACAAAGGTAGACTAATAGTAGTGGGGACTTCAACGTTCATTGAACAAACCCCAGCATCCAATTGTGTAGATCCTAGGGATTGAAAAGAGAACACTGCGGAGATAGTGGTTGTGGTAGCTGTGCTTTTCCAAAGTTGCCTAGATCTTGGAACAGAAAGTTGGAAGTTAGCAAGCATAGCATCACTACTCGTAAAAGGAGGAAGAGAAAATTCTGAATTTCAGGCCAGTTATCCAGATGTCCATCATCAAGAAAGATCTAAAATATATTATTCAGAAGTTCTATGAATGCATTTATAGTTTTACAAAAGAGAAATTAATTTAACAAATGCATTGGTTTTTTGAAGATGTAACTAATAGCTGTCATGCATCCCAGATGATGGTGCTACTTGACAATTCGGATCCCGAAATGTAATCCGACTTAAAAACAGAAAATGTTAGAAAAACTCATCAGGTCTGGCAGCATCTGTGGAGCGATAAACAAAGTTAACATATCAAGTCTGAAATTACTGTACTTCAGAACCAAAGTGCGTGAAGGTTTGATGGATCGTGATTTTCTCAGTCAACATGATGATCCGTCACTGAAATATAGTCACATGAGGTTGCACAGTTTCTTTAGAACAAAGACAAAAACTGAACAAAAACAACCAAGGTATTTAAATTTAGAGTAAAGTTTGAAAGATTTTCAACACACAACAAAATGAACTCTGATCCAGTTTTCTAACATCATAATTTTATACAACCTCGACTGGACAAATGATCCCACTCTTGGATCTTTAAATTCAAATTAAGTGATTTTTTTTTCCTCTGAATTGTGAAGTTGTCTTACATGAGTACTATCAAAACTGAGAGTTGAGACTTTCGCAAGTTCGAATAGTCTGCAGATTTTTAACTAAGCACTTCTGGCTTAGAAGTTTAACAAACTGAATGTTTCAGTGAAGTAATTTTATTCCCTTTACTCCACCGAAGAACTTATTTCTGAGAGACTATATTTGCTTTACGTCTCAGCCAGTTCTCCTCTCAATTAGAACATAGAACATTACAGTACAGCACAGGCCCTTCGGTCCTTGATGTTGTGCCGACCTGTCGTACCGATCTGAAGCCCATCTAACCTACACTATTCCATGTACGTCCATATGCTCATCCAATGACGACTTAAATGTACCTAAAGTTAGCGAATCTACTACCGTTGCAGGCAAAGCGTTCCATTCCCTTACTACTCTCTGAGTAAAGAAACTACCTCTGACATCTGTCCGATATCTTTCACCCCTCAATTTAAAGCTATGCCCCCTCATGCTCGCTGTCACCATCCTAGGAAAAAGGCTCTCCCTATCGACCCTATCTAACCCTCTGATTATTTTACATGTCTCAATTAAGTCACCTCTCAACCTTCTTCTCGCTAACGACAACAGCCTCAAGTCCCTCAGCCTTTCCTCGTAAGACCTTCCCTCCAGACCAGGCAACATCCCAGTAAATCTCCTCTGCACCCTTTCCAAAGCTTCCACATCCTTCTTATAATGCGGTGACCAGAACTGTACACAATACTCCAAGGGCGGCCGCACCAGAGTTTTGCACAGCTGCAGCATAACCTCTTGGTTCCGGAACTCGATCCCTCTATTAATAAAAGCTAAAACACTGTACGCCGCCTTAACAGCCCTGTCAACCTGGGTGGCAACTTTCAAGGATCTGTGTCCATGGACACCGAGATATCTCTGCTCATCTACACTACTAAGAATCTTAGCATTAGCCCAGTACTTTGCCTTCCGGTTACTCCTACCAAAGTGCATCACCTCACACTTGTCCGCATTAAACTCCATTTGCCACCTTTCAGCCCAGCTCTGCAACTTATCTATATCTCTCTGCGACCTACAGCATCCTTCGTCACTATCCACAACTCCACCGACCTTAGTGTCGTCTGCAAATTTACTAACCCAGCCTTCTACGCCCTCATCCAGGTCATTTATAAAAATGACAAACAGCAGTGGACCCAACACCGACCCTTGCGGTACACCACTAGTAACTGGTGTCCAGGATGAACATTTCCCATCAACTACCACCCTCTGTCTTCTTTCAGCAAGCCAATTTCCGATCCAAACTGCTATATCTCCCACAATTCCATTCCTCCGCATTTTGTACAATAGCCTACTGTGGGGAACCTTATCGAATGCCTTGCTCAATTCCATATACACCACATCAACCGGTTTACTCTCATCTACCTGTTTGGTCACCTTCTCAAAGATCTCACTAAGGTTTGTGAGGCACAACCTTCCCTTCACAAAACCGTGCTGACTATCCCTAATCAATTTATTCTTTTCTAGATGATTATAAATCTTATCCCTTATAACCTTTTCCAACACTTTACCAACAACTGAGGTAAGGCTCACTGGTCTATAATTACCAGAGTTGTCTCTACTCCCCTTCTTGAACAAGGGAACCACATTTGCGATCCTCCAGTCGTCTGGCACTATTCCTGTAGACAATGACGAGTTAAAGATCAATGCCAAAGGCTTGGCAATCTCCTTCCTGGCTTCCCAGAGGATCCTAGGATAAATCCCATCCGGCCCATGGGACTTATCTATCTTAACCCTCTGTAAGATTTCTAATACCTCTTCCTTGTGAACCTCAATCCCACCTAGTCTAGTAGCCTGTATCTCAGTATTCTCCTCAACAACATTGTCATTTTCTAGAGTGAATACTGTTGAAAAATATTCATTTAGCGCTTCCCCTATCTCCTCTGACTCCACACACAACTTCCCACTACTATCCTTGATTGGCCCTAATCTTACTTTTGTCATTCTTTTATTCCTTAAATACCTATAGAAAGCCTTAGGGTTTACCCTGATCCTATCCGCCAACAACTTCTCATGTCCCCTCCTGGCTCTTCTGAGCTCTCTCTTTAGGTCTTTCCTGGCTACCTTGTAGCCCTCAAGCGCCCTAACTGAGCCTTCACATCTCATCCTAACATAAGCCGCCTTCTTCCTCTTGACCAGAGATTCCACCTCCTTCGTAAACCACGGCTCCCGCGCTGTACAGCTTCCTCCCTGCCTGACAGGTACATACTTATCTAGGACACACAGGAGCTTTTCCTTGAATAAGCTCCACATTTCTAATGTGCCCATCCCCTGCAGTTTCTTTCCCCATCCTATGCTCCCTAAATCTTGCCTAATCTCATCATAATTGCCTTTCCCCCAGCTATAACTCTTGCCCAGTGGTATACACCTATCCCTTTCCATCACTAAAGTAAACATAACAGAATTGTGATCGCTATCACCAAAGTGCTCACCTACTTCCAAATCTAACACCTGGCCGGGCTCATTACCCAGTACCAAATCTAATGTGGCTTCGCCCCTTGTTGGCCTATCTACGTACTGTGTCAGGAAGCCCTCCTGCACACACTGGACAAAAACTGACCCATCTATAGTACTCGAACTATGGTGTTCCCAGTCAATATTTGGAAAGTTGAAGTCCCCCATGACAACTACCCTGTCTGTCTCACTCCTATCGAGAATCATCTTTGCTACCCTTTTCTCTACATCTCTGGAACTATTCGGAGGCCTATAGAAAACTCCCAACAGGGTGACAGAGATAATGGGAACTGCAGATGCTGGAGATTCCAAGATAATAAAATGTGGAGCTGGATGAACACAGCAGGCCAAGCAGCATCTCAGGAGCACAAAAGCTGACGTTTCGGGCCTAGACCCTTCATCAGAGAGGGGGATGGGGGGAGGGGACTGGAATAAATAGGGAGAGAGGGGGAGGCGGACCGAAGATGGAGAGTAAAGAAGATAGGTGGAGAGGGTGTAGGTGGGGAGGTAGGGAGGGGATAGGTCAGTCCAGGGAAGACGGACAGGTCAAGGAGGTGGGATGAGGTTAGTAGGTAGCTGGGGGTGCGGCTTGGGGTGGGAGGAAGGGATGGGTGAGAGGAAGAACCGGTTAGGGAGGCAGAGACAGGTTGGACTGGTTTTGGGATGCAGTGGGTGGGGGGGAAGAGCTGGGCTGGTTGTGTGGTGCAGTGGGGGGAGGGGATGAACTGGGCTGGTTGAGGGATGCAGTGGGGGAAGGGGAGATTTTGAAACTGGTGAAGTCCACATTGATACCATATGGCTGCAGGGTTCCCAGGCGGAATATGAGTTGCTGTTCCTGCAACCTTCGGGTGGCATCATTGTGGCAGTGCAGGAGGCCCATGATGGACATGTCATCAAGAGAATGGGAGGGGGAGTGGAAATGGTTTGCGACTGGGAGGTGCAGTTGTTTGTTGCGAACTTCCTGTCCCGCAGGCCCGACCAGGCCCCCTCCACCGACACTCTCATCCGCCTAGCGGAACTCGTCCTCACACTCAACAACTTCTCTTTTGACTCCTCCCACTTCCTACAGACTAAGGGGGTGGCCATGGGCACCCGCATGGGCCCCAGCTATGCCTGCCTCTTTGTAGGTTACGTGGAACAGTCCATCTTCCGCACCTACACAGGCCCCAAACCCCACCTCTTCCTCCGGTACATTGATGACTGTATCGGCGCCGTCTCTTGCTCCCCAGAGGAGCTCGAACAGTTCATCCACTTCACCAACACCTTCCACCCCAACCTTCAGTTCACCTGGGCCATCTCCAGCACATCCCTCACCTTCCTGGACCTCTCAGTCTCCAGCTCAGGCAACCAGCTTGTAACTGATGTCCATTACAAGCCCACCGACTCCCACAGCTACCTAGAATACACCTCCTCCCACCCACCCTCCTGCAAAAATTCCATCCCCTATTCCCAATTCCTCCGCCTCCGCCGCATCTGCTCCCACGATAAGACATTCCACTCCCGCACATCCCAGATGTCCAAGTTCTTTAAGGACCGCAACTTCCCCCCCACGGTGATTGAGAACGCCCTTGACCGCGTCTCCCGCATTTCCCGCGACACATCCCTCACACCCCGCCCCCGCCACAACCGCCCCAAGAGGATCCCCCTCGTTCTCACACACCACCCTACCAACCTCCGGATACAACGCATTATCCTCCGACACTTCCGCCATTTACAATCCGACCCCACCACCCAAGACATTTTTCCATCCCCACCCCTGTCTGCTTTCCGGAGAGACCACTCTCTCCGTGACTCCCTTGTTCGCTCCACACTGCCCTCCAACCCCACCACACCCGGCACCTTCCCCTGCAACCGCAGGAAATGCTACACTTGTCCCCACACCTCCTCCCTCACCCCCATCCCAGGCCCCAAGATGACATTCCACATTAAGCAGAGGTTCACCTGCACATCTGCCAATGTGGTATACTGCATCCACTGTACCCGGTGCGGCTTTCTCTACATTGGGGAAACCAAGCGGAGGCTTGGGGACCGCTTTGCAGAACACCTCCGCTCAGTTCGCAACAAACAACTGCACCTCCCAGTCGCAAACCATTTCCACTCCCCCTCCCATTCTCTTGATGACATGTCCATCATGGGCCTCCTGCACTGCCACAATGATGCCACCCGAAGGTTGCAGGAACAGCAACTCATATTCCGCCTGGGAACCCTGCAGCCATATGGTATCAATGTGGACTTCACCAGTTTCAAAATCTCCCCTTCCCCCACTGCATCCCTCAACCAGCCCAGTTCATCCCCTCCCCCCACTGCACCACACAACCAGCCCAGCTCTTCCCCCCCACCCACTGCATCCCAAAACCAGTCCAACCTGTCTCTGCCTCCCTAACCGGTTCTTCCTCTCACCCATCCCTTCCTCCCACCCCAAGCCGCACCCCCAGCTACCTACTAACCTCATCCCACCTCCTTGACCTGTCCGTCTTCCCTGGACTGACCTATCCCCTCCCTACCTCCCCACCTACACCCTCTCCACCTATCTTCTTTACTCTCCATCTTCGGTCCGCCTCCCCCCCTCTCCCTATTTATTCCAGTCCCCTCCCCCCATCCCCCTCTCTGATGAAGGGTCTAGGCCCGAAACGTCAGCTTTTGTGCTCCTGAGATGCTGCTTGGCCTGCTGTGTTCATCCAGCTCCACATTTTATTATCCCAACAGGGTGACCTCTCCTTTCCTGTTTCTAACCTCAGCCCATACTACCTCAATTGACGAGTCCCCAAACATCCTTTCTGCAACTGTAATACTGTCCTTGACCAACAATGCCACACCTCCCCCCCCCCCCCCCCCCTCCCCACTTTACCATCTTCTCCGTTCTTACTGAAACATCTAAATCCCAGAACCTGCAACAACCGTTCCTGTCCCTGCTCTATCCATGTTTCCGAAATGGCCACAACATCGAAGTCCCAGGTACTAACCCATGCTGCAAGATCACCCACCTTATTCCGGACGCTCCTGGCATTGAAGTAGACACACTTCAAACCAACTTCTTGCTTGCCGGTGCCATCTTGCGTCCCTGAAACTTTATTTCGGACCACCCTACTCTCAACCTTTTCTATTCTCGAACAACAATTTTGGTTCCCGTCCCCCTGCTGAATTAGTTTAAACCCACCTGAATAGCCTTAGCAAATTTCCCCCCAGGATATCGGTACCCATCTGGTTCAGGTGAAGACCATCCTGTTTGTAGAGGTCCCACCTACCCCACAAAGAGCCCCAATTATCCAAGAATCCAAAACCCTCCCTCCTGCACCATCCCTGTAGCCACGTGTTCAACTCCTCTCTCTCCCTATTCCTCGCCTCACTAGCACGTGGCACGGACAACAAACCAGAGACAACAACTCTGTTCGTCCTAGCTCTCAACTTCCATCCTAGCTCCCTGAATTTCTGCCTTAAATCCCCATCTCTCTTCCTACCTATGTCGTTGGTGCCAATGTGGACCACGACTTGGGGCTGCTCCCCCTCCCCCTTAAGGATCCCAAAAACACGATCAGAGACATCACGCCCCCTGGCACCTGGGAGGCAACACACCAACCATAAGTCTCTCTCGTCTCCACAGAAGCTCCGATCTGTCCCCCTAACTATGGAGTCCCCAATGACTACTGCTCTGCTCCTCTTCCCCCTTCCCTTCTGAGCAGCAGGGACAGACTCTGTGCCAGAGACCTGTGCCCCACTGCTTTCCCCTGGTAAGTCTCCCCCACAACAGTATCCAAAACGGTATACTTATTGTTGAGGGGAATGGCCACAGGGGATCCCTGCACTGCCTGCTGGTTCCCTTTCTGTCCCCTGACCGTAACCCATCTGCCTTTTTCCTGTACCTGAGGAGTGACTACCTCCCTGTAACTCCTATCAATAACCCCCTCTGCCTCCCGAATGATCCGAAGTTCATCCAGCTCCAGCTCCAGTTCCCTGAGGTGGTTTTCAAGGAGCTGGAGTTGGGTGCACTTCCCACAGATGTACTCAGCAGGGACACTAGTGGTGACCCTTACCTCCCACATTCTGCAGGAGGAACATTCAACTGCCCTGACCTCCGTTCCCATTATTCTAAATTCTCAAGACTGTTAAAAAATAAACTTGTTACCTTACCAATCAGGCACAGAGAACCTTTTTTTTTGGTTAGAGGAGGAGGATGGGTGGGACACACTACCCGAGTCGTGTTTCGGGTAACGCAACCAGACAAATATATTACCTCACTTACTCAGCAGTCCTGTGTCCGCTCCTCCTCAGCGTACCTCCGCCTATTCACGAGGTAAGCTTTTTATAGATTCAAAAGCAGTGACTCTCCGGCTTCCCGACAGATTTTAGGAGCTTGGAGCAGGAACCTATCAGACCCTGGGTTTCTAATTTGAAATCAATTCTTGATTGTCTTGAACCAAAAAAAGAGCTAATGACCTTCAATATTTACATACTCTGTTGTAACCCAGCACAGTTTAAAAAAAATGCTGTAACCTTCCAAAGGTTCTCTACTTTCTGACATGTACTGAACCAGGTCACTGTTTTTAGAAGGGCCTTCTGATGCAGTGTTTTTTTGTCAGAAACCCTTCACGAGAATAAACAAGAGAATATTCAGCTAGCTAACTAGGAGCCAAAAAAGTCTTGAAATTGATGATATACATTGAGGTAATGCATATAAGATTCCTAAAATGGTGCTCACTGATAGCTAGAAAGACAGGGAGAGCAGATTAATGGGAACTCTGTTACCTGCAAGTTCCGCTCCAAGCCATACACCATTCTGACTTGGAACTGTATAACCATTTGTTCAATGTCACTGGGTCAAAATCCTGGAACTTCCTGCTAGTTCTCACTGATTGCAGTGGTTCATAAAGACAGCTCACTACCTTTACAAGGGCAATAATGCTGAACTAGCTAGTGTTGCCCACATTTGTGAAAAGTGAATCAATGAAATTAATTCCTTGCAAATGAATGTTGAATTTCTAGCTTATGGCTGCATTTGTTCAACAGTCACTATATATGGAAAATATAGTGTGGGTGCTTCTGTTGTAGTGAACACTTCGCCCGTTGATAGATTTAAATCTGAGGTCAGTGGCTTTTTCTGCGTAGAAATATGTTGGTTATTAGTAGGGGGAAAACTTTTGCTAATTTATGTATATTGTTTAAATGCCTATTAGACACTGCGGTGCCTATGAAGTTAATACTTTCTTAGTGCTTTGTAGCTTTAATAGCAAAGTGGTTATTATTCAGGATATTGCTTAATTCTTCTAATTCTGCTTCTGTGCTTTTTCAAATGTGTCACATGCCAACACAACACAGAGGTATTGTTACTACACAATTTCATCATCTATTAACAATTAGTCAAAATCAAAATGGAGTCCCTTAAAAATAAGCCCCCAATAAAATCTCAGCCTTCAACAAAAGTAAGGGTCAGCCCTCAGTAAAGGGCTCACCTTTGTACCCCTCCACCCAAACATCAACAAATACCGCTCACGCTTAGACATTGAACAGTTTTTTCCTCCAACTCTGTGCTTACTTTAACAGTGAGCCTAACCCTCCCTCTACTGAGCCCTTCTCCTGCCTCCAACACACGCCCTCCTCCTGGACACCACCCCAAGGCCTCCTACCCTCCCTCGACCTCTTCATCTTCAACTGCCGTTGTGACATCAATCGCCTCAACCTCTCCACCCCTCTCACCCACTCAAAACCTCTCCCCCACGGAATGTGCAGCCCTCCGCACCAGTCCCAACATCACCATTAAAACCCACGGACAAGAGAGGTGCAGTTGTAGTATGGCACACTGACCTCTACATCGCCGAGGCCAGGTGCCAACTCTCCGACACCACCTCCTACCGGCCCCTTGATCATGACCCCATCCCCGTCCACCAAACCACCATCTTCCAAACCATTCACAACCTCATCACCTCAGGTGACCTCCCACCCACAGCCGTCAATCTTGTATCCTAAACCCGCACCGCCTGCTTCTATCTCCTTCCCAAAATCAACAAACCTGACTACCTTGGTCAACCCATTGTCTCCGCCTGCACCTGCCCCTGCCCCACCGAACTTATCACCACCTATCTTGACTCCATTTTCTCACACTTGGTCCAGGAACTCCCAACCTACGTCCGTGACACCACCCACGTCCTCCACCTCCTCCAAAACTCCCAATTCCCTGGTCCCAACACCTCATCTTTACCATGGACATCCAGTCCCCATACACCTGCATTCCCCAAGCAGATGCCCTAAAGGCCCTCTGGTTCTTCCTGTCTGGCAGGTCCAATCAGTTCCCCCTCCACTGACGCCTTCATCCGGTTAGCCAAACTTGTCCTCACCCTCAACAACTTCTCTTTCAATTCCTCCCACTTCCTACAGACAAAGAGGGTGGCCATGGGTACCCGCATGGGCCCAAGCTATGCCTGTCTCTTTGCAGGTTACGTGAAACAATCCCCCTTCTGTACCTACACTGGCCGTAAACCCCACATCTTCCTCTGTTACATTGATGACTGTATTGGCGCTGCCTCGTGCTCCCCCAAGGAGCTTGAACAGTTCACCCACTTCAACACCTTCCACCCCAACCTTAAGTTCACCTGGACGATTTCTGATACCTCTTTCTCCTTCCTAGACCTCTCTGTTTCTATCTCTGGCAACCACCTGGAAACAGATATCCATTTCAAGCCCACTGACTCCCACAGCTATCTAGTATACACCTCCTCCCACCCACCTTCCTGAAAAAATGCCATCCCCTATTCCCCAATTCCTTTGCCTCTGCTGCCAGGATGAGGCATTCCACTCCCAAATATCTCAGATGTCCTCGTTTTTCAAGGACTGCAACTCCACCCCCCCCACCCCAGTGGTTGAGAAGACCCTTGTCTGTGCCTCCCGCATTTCCTACAACTCATCCCTCACACCCCCTACCCGCAATAATGACCAAAACAGAATCCCTCTCATCATCACCTACCACCCCACCAACCTCCGGATCCAACACATCATCCGGCAACACTTCCGCTACTTGCAATCCGACCTCAACACCAAAGACATTTTTCCCTCCCTACCTTTATCTGCTTTCTGGAGGCACCACTCTCTCCAGGACTCCCTTGTCCGCTCCAGCCCCACCTCAATCGGCACATTCCCTACAACCACAGGAAGTGCTACACCTGCCCCTACACCTCCTGCCTCAACCCTATCCCGGGCCCCAAGAACACTTTCCACATCAAGCAGATGTTCACCTGCTCATCTGCTAATGTGGTATATTGTATCTGCTGTTCCCATTGTGGCCTCCTCTACATTGGGGAAACTAAGCGGAGACTTGGAGACCACTTTGTGGAACACCTACGCTTGGTTCGCACTAAACAACTGCACCTCCCAGTCGTGAACCATTTTGACTCTCTACCCCCCCCCCCCCCCCCCCCCCCCCCCCCAAAAAAAAAACTCCTCAAACGGCATGTCCATCCTGGGCCTCATGCACTGCCACAACGATGCCACCCGATGGTTGCCGGAACAGCACCTCACATACTGCTTGGGAACCCTGCAGCCCAATGGCATCAAAATCTCCCCTCCTGCTACTGTATCCCAAAACCAGCCCAGCTTGTCCCTGCCTTCCTATGGTGTTCTCACTCCCCCTGTCCCCTCCTCCCACCTCAAGTCCCACCCCCATCTCATACCTATTAGCCTAATCCCGCCCCCTTGACCTGTCCATCCTCCCTGGACTGACCTATCTTGTCCCTAACTCCACACCTACACTCACTTTTACTGGCTCCATCCCCACCTCTTTGACCTGTCTTCACCTCTCCACCTATCTTCTCCTCTATCCATCTTCTATCCGCCTCCCCATCTCTTCCTATTTATTTCAGAATCCCCTTCGTCCTTCCCATTTCTGAAGAAGTGTCTAGGCCTGAAACGTCAGCTTTCCTGTTCCTCTGATACTGCTTGGCCTGCTGTGTTCATCCAGCTCTACACCTTGTTATCTAAAATTATATTGTGCCTTGCATAAAGAAGGTGCAGAAGAGAGATACTACAGTGGCACCCTGATGAAAGGTTTTTGTCATTTGGGTAGAGGGAAGAAGCTTTAGATTTTCCCTTTCAGTACATCCTTTGCAAGCTGCTGCATTTAAATTATTTTCCAACTTTTCTTTACCTTTTATGAATTTCTTTTAAACATCCAAAACTTGATTTTCCTACTGTCCTGGTTTCTTTCTTTTTCACTGTGTGTGAAACAGAATCTACAGTTCTTTCAGCCCCACAGATATTAGACCCATCCTTGTTTATGTATATGCTATTTCATCAGGATAGTTGACACCTAAAATTCCTAAAACCATGCATGCTCTAGTGGGAAGAATCTGTGTCATAATTTGAAGACCAGTAAAGCAATGTTTAAATTTGCACAGGCCCTACTAAACTTTAAAGAAAAGGATGTGGAGGCATTGTTCATGGCTTGGCAAATGCGTCTGTTTCTGTACTATCCCATATATACAGCATAAGTAATGTTGTAGCTGTTATCATTTTTAAGATCATTTTCTTCTTGATTCTTTCACTAGATGTTGGTATTGCTGACAAGACCAGTATTTATTGCTCATTGCTAATTGTCCTTGAAAGAGTGGCTTGCTATGCCATTCTAGAGGGTAGCCCAGAGTTGAACGGGTTAAGGACTGAAGGCTCCCTTCCCAAAGGGCATTACTAACACAGATGGGTTTTTATGACAATCATTTATAGTTTCATAGTGTCATTATTGGGAATAGATTTATATTCCTAATTTAATTGAATTTAAATTCCACCATATGCTTTGGTGGGATTTTAATGCATATGCACAAAACGTCAGTTTGGGTCATTAGTTTATTACTCTAGTGAGATTATCACTATACCACCACCTTACTAAACTACAGATAGCTTTTTGTGAATCACTGACAGGGAGGAAGGAGGCAACACCTTATCGGGTTGCAGAAGCAACTGTACTCATATTACTAACACAGTGTGGAGCTGAAGGAACACAACAGACCAAGCAACATCAGAGGGGCAGGAAAACAGATGTTTCAGGGTCGGGACCTTCTTCAGAAATGGGGGAGAGGGAAGGGGGCTCTGAAATAAATAGAGGAGGGGTGAGGCTGGGGACCCACCCCCCCACCTCTTAAATTCAGAGACCCCCTCCCACTCACCCTCACCCATTTTTGAAGAAGGATCCCGACCCAGAATGTCAGCTTTCCTGCTCCTCTGCTGCCTGGCCTGCTGTGTTCCTTCAGCTCTGCACTGTGTTATCTCTGACTCCAACATTGGCAGTTCTTTCTATATCTGTACTTGCATTATTAGTTTTTCTGCTACCACTGTAGGAATATAAGCACAAAATAAGTGTAAGCAATATATCGTTTTGAATCTTTGAATGGTTGCCATTCCATGCGATATTGTTGCTGATCTGGGACTAACGTTATATATACATCCTATCTGCTTTGCCTTTAATTAAAAGATATTTTGCTCTTATCGTTATCACACATTTCCCTCCTTTTCTAATGTGAGGCAATATGGGTAGAACGCAGAAATAGGAAGGATGCAGTAACAATGCTGGCCTCCTAACAGCGAGCGTGAGATAGAGGTACAAATATGTAAACAGATAATGGAAAGGTGTAGGAGAAACAGGGTGGTGGTGATGGGAGATTTTAATTTTCCCAACATTGACTGGGATTCACTCAGTGTTAGGGGTCAAGACGGAGCAGAATTTGTAAGGTGTGTCCAGGAGGGTTTTCT
Source organism: Stegostoma tigrinum (assembly GCF_030684315.1). NCBI lineage: Eukaryota > Metazoa > Chordata > Chondrichthyes > Orectolobiformes > Stegostomatidae > Stegostoma > Stegostoma tigrinum. Next base: position 8,331,617 of record NC_081373.1, read on the forward strand.
AGAGCAGTATGTGTGTAGTCCAACTCGAGAAAGGGCCATACTGGACCTGGTGCTGGGGAATGAACCCGGCCAGGTGGTTGATATTACAGTAGGGGACTACTTTGGAAATAGCGACCACAATTCCGTAAGTTTTACAATACTCATGGACAAGGATAGGAGTGGTCCTAAAGGTAGAGTACTAAACTGGGGGAAGGCTGACTATAGCAAGATTCGGCAGGATCTGAGGAATGTAGATTGGGAGAAACTGTTTGATGGTAAATCCACATTTGATATGTGGGAGGCTTTTAAGGAGAGGTTTATTAGCGTGCAGGAGAGACATGTTGCTGTGAAAATGAGGAATAGAAAAGGCAAGATTAGGGAGCCATGGATGACAGGTGAAATTGTGAGACTAGCCAAGAGAAAAAAGGAAACATACATGAGGTCGAGGTGACTGAAGACAGATGAAGCTTTGCAAGAATATCTGGAATGTAGAGCGAATCTGAAAAAAGGGATTAAGAGGGCTAAGAGAGGAGGTGAGATATTGCTGGCAAACATGGTTAAGGAAAACCCCAAAGCCTTTTATTCATATATAAAGAGCAAGAGGGTAACTAGAGAAAGGATTGGCCTACTTAAGGACAAAGAAGGAAAGTTATGCGCTGAGTCAGAGAAAATGGGTGACATTCTTAACGAGTACTTTGCATCGGTATTCACCAAGGAGAGGGACATGACGGATGTTGAAGTTAGGGATAGATGTTTGCTTAGTCTAGGTCAAGTTGACATAAGGAAGGAGGAAGTGTTAGGTATGCTAAAAGACATTAAGGTGGACAAGTCCCCAGGTCCGGATGGGATCTATCCCAGATTACTGAGGGAAGTGAGAGAGGAAATAGCTGGGGCCCTAACAGATATCTTTGCAGTTGTCCTTAGACACGGGTGAGGTCCCAGAGGACTGGAGACTTGCTAATGTTGTCCCCTTGTTTAAAAAGGGCAGCAAGGATAATCCAGGTGATTATCAACCGTGAGCCTGACGTCAGTGGTAGGGAAGCTACTGGAGAAGATACTGAGGGATAGGATCTATTCCTATTTGGAAGAAAATGGGCTTATCAGTGATTGGCAACATGGTTTTGTACAGGGAAGGTCATGTCTTACCAACTTAATAGAATTCTTTGAGGACGTGACAAAGTTGATTGATGAGGGAAAGGCTGTAGTTGTCATATACATGGACTTCAGTAAGGCGTTTGATAAGGTTCCCCATGACAGGCTGATGGAGAAAGTGGAGTCACATGGGGTCCAGGGTGTGCTAGCTAGATGGATAAAAAAAACTGGCTGGGCAACAGGAGACAGAGGGTAGTAGTAGAAGGGAGTTTCTCAAATTGGAGACCTGTGACCAGCGGTGTTCAGGTTTATTGTTCCCTGAAGATGACAATGCAGGTCAATAGCGTGGTCAAGAAGGCATATGGCATGCTTTCCTTCATTGGGCCGGGTATTGAGTACAAGAGTTGGCAGGTCATGTTGCAGTTGTATAGGACTTTGGTTCGGCCACATTTGGAGTACTGTGTACAGTTCTGGCCGCCACATTACCAAAAGGATGTGGATGCTTTGGAGAGGGTGCAGAGGAGGTTCACCAGGATGTTGCCTGGTATGGAGGGTGCTGGCTATGAAGAGAGGTTGAGTAGATTAGGATTATTTTCATTAGAAAGACTGAGATTGAGGGGGGACCTGATTGAGGTCTACAAAATCATGAGGTGTATATAGAGGGTGGATAGCAAAAAGCTTTTTCCCAGAGTGGGGGACTCAATTACTAAGAGTCATGAGTTCAAAGTGAGAGGAGGAAAGTTTTTAAGGGAGATATGTGTGGAAACTTCTTTACACAGAGGGTGGTGGGCGCCTGGAACGCATTGCCAGCGGAAGTGATAGACGCAGACACGTTAGCGTCTTTTAAGATATATTTGGACAGGTACATGGATGGGCAGCGAGGAACTGGACACAGACTGTTAGAAAATAGATGACAGGTTAGACAGAGGATCTTGATCGGCGCAGGCTTGGAGGGCCGAAGGGCCTGTTCCTGTGCTGTAGGTTTCTTTGTTTCTTTGTTTTGTTTGTAATCGAGCAATCATCTTTACTGTGCTTGTGAGTTCCCTGCGTTATGTTGATCATCTCACCTGCATTATTGTACGCTTGAATTTTTTTCCCATCAGACATCTACAGATCACTAAGACTTGCTTCTCCTTAAATCTTCTTTTTCTGCTGGCAAATAGTATTCTACTGTCCTCTTCTTTGTCATTTACTACATTACTACATGACACAGAAACCATAGTAGCCCAAGCCAAACATAGGCACATATGGGAATTCCTAGAGGTATGATGCTCCACCCATACTTCAATCAACAAACATACAGAATTGGACCCCACATACAAACCCATACAGATCAAAACCGGAAATGACAGTACTCACCATAATGGACTGGACAGTATAAGTTCCGAGCAGAGTAGAATAACATCACTTCATCGAAGTCTGTTCTGATGATGTCACCTAGCATGGTGACGAAATGTCTGAACAAAAACCAGCTAGCTCGGCGAGCAAGTGAACAAACTTGTGGGAATGATCATACCCTGTAATTTCATATAGTCCAGATTGTTTTAAGATAATAGTCACAGATAAACCTAAAATTAATGATATGGAGAAATAGTTGGGGAAATGGAGTTCTGTCACCTGTGAGCAGTACTTTTTTTTTCAAACTTGATACTTTCAATTGATTTGTCACATGTTCTTAGTATAGAAATACACAAGTACAGTGAAATGTGCACAAAGTTGCAATTCACTGGCGCCCACTTAGTTACAAAAACCGGAATTAAAAGATTTAATAGAGCCAAGAGGTAAGTAAGAAAGAAAAGTCCAAATCTCAGATCCTCAGAGTCCCAAGTCAAATCTCCACAATGATGCAGGCGTTGCTCCAATCGCTAGGACACCCAGGAGGTTGCCACCACAGCCACCGCCATGCAAAAGGTCGGTTCTTGCTGCCAGGTTCCAACCCCTGCGCAGAGCCCAACTCTATAGAGTAAAAATTGCAAAGGCAGGTGACAGCCGTAATCGCGTCTTTCATTGCCATGTCCCAAAACTTTCCACCATTTAAAAACATTGAAGCCACCATCTTCATATTGGTACACGAGGCTGTTCAAGTTCATCCAATTCACAACCAAGTTCTATTCTCGCTCTCCCTGGCCTAATAGCAAACTCCTAATCAAGCTTAATGTGTTCTTAGTTGACTTCACCATTTTCCTTTCCTCTCCCTTGTTTGAAAATTGGAGCACATTCCGATGGAGTCAAGGTAAGGAGATGTGGCCCCCCGGAATACAAAATTTCGAATGGTCCACACCCATCTCTTCACTGCTAGCAATTGAAAATCTGGTCCAATGATTCCCATAATATTCTGTGCTGTAAAGTCTATTAGGAACTTGGGCTAAAAAGCTAGTCCAGTTACTATTTCACCATTCTGTCATGTCATATGACTAATCTGTACTTTAACTTCATCTACCTGCCCAGTCTCTGTGTCATGTGATATTAATCAGAAGAGCCAAGATCACAGACAAGGAGCTGTGGGCCAGTTTGTCTAATATGTGTAACAGTGGAAATGCTAGAATGCATTATTAGGGTAGCAATCACAGGACATTTGTATTACAATTTTCTAAATCAGGTAGAGTCACCATGAATTTGTGAAGGGGGAGTCAGGTTTGACCAGGTTAGTAGAGTTCTTTTGAAGAAGAAACAAGCAAGATCAATAAGGGGGAAACCTGTAGAGGTAGTGAACATGGGTTTCCAAAAGGCATTCAGTAAAATGCAGTGTTAAAATAAGAAGTCTTGGTGTAGGGGCAATGTATTAGCATGGGTTGATTAACTGAAAGAAAGCACTGAGTAGAGATAGATGTGTAATTTTCAAATTTGAAAACTGTTGTTAGTGGTGTACCACAAGGAATCAACCCCTGACCCTCACCTATTTACAGCTCTCTCAATGATTTGGATGAAAGAACAAATTATACAGTAGCTAAAAGTGCTGATGACACAATGGGAGGTAGGAAAGTTGTTGAAGTCGTGAAGAGGTTACGAAGTGCTAAAATTGGTTGAGTGAGTAGACAAACATTTGGTGATGGAATATATTTGGGAAACAATGAACTTGTCCACTTTTGCAAGAAGAATAAAAAAAAACGATAAAATGGCACAACATTGCAGACCCCTATGGTATAGTGATTCGTATGCTGTGTTAAATGAATCTCAAAAGTTGGTAGTGAAGTGCTACATTTGATTCGGAAGACAAATAGAATGTTGGCATTTTATTGCAAAAGGAGTTTGTATGTTTAGTTAGAGAAGTGTTATGACAGTTGTATGGGGCCTTAATTGGTCTGCATCTGGAGTAATGTGCACAATTATGGTCACCTTACTTAAGAAATTATGTAACTGGTTTAGAAGCAGCTCAGAAAAGGTTTGCTTGGCTGACTTTTTGAATAAGCGGCTTTCCTTAGGAGTGGCTGCCCTTATGAGGAAAGCTTAGATGGGGCCTATTTCTGTTGCAGTTTAGAAACATGAGAGCAGATAAGATCATGAGGTGGTTTATGCTGAGAGGACTGTTCCCCTTGTTGAGTATTGTAGAACTAGGAGACAGAATTTAAATGTAAAGAACTTACCATTTAAGATTAATGAATATAAATAGGTAATTTCTGGAATTCTCTTTCTTAGATCTTTATATCTGGAACATAAAATTTATTTGAGATTGAGTTAGATTTTCAATTGATAAAGACAGATAAAGGTTATAGGGGATGGAAGGAAATGGAGTGGAGACCAGCATCAGATCAGCCATGCTCTCGTTGAATGATGGAACAGACTTGGTGGGCCGAATGGCCTAGTTATTACTGTGTCTTATGATCTGCAGTACTTTGTGGAAAGAGTTCAAATTGGTACAGCACTTCATATTGGGGCATGGTAGATGCTTTCTGATTTATCTCCTGACTTAACTCCCATTTTTAAATTGTGCCCTCTTGTTCTGAATTCCTCCATCAATACGCATTTGTCAATTTTTAATTTATTCATGCAATGTAGTTGTCAATGGCAAGGTAAGCATTTTATACGTATCAAATAACTTCAACCTGGTAAACTCAAGGGAATTAAAAACAGATTTACATAAACTCTCATCTAACAAACTGTTAAAGATAAAAAGAAAACTGCAGATGCTGGAATCTAAGATAGACAGACAGAGGTGGAGGAACACAGCAAGCCATTCAGCATCTGGAGGAAAGGAGAAGTACTGAAGAAGGGTAATACCTGAAACATTGACTTCAGCTTTCCTCCAGATGCTGCCTTGTTTCCTGTGTTCGTCCAGCCTTCTGTTTGTCTACCTAATAAACAGTTAAGCCCATTATCATTCAGATAATTCTGTGCTGTATTCAGACCAAAGTAAATTAATCCTTCCTGAGATGCAGCCCTAAGTTACTGCAGGGTTCATATAGGATGTAACCAAGACTCCATACAGGCATCACTTCCTCCTTTTCACTTTTGTTCTCGCTTTGTGATTTATTAACTTTATTTAAATGAAATATCTTGATTTTCTACAGCTTTTATATTCTACTTGATGATTTATGGATAGAAAGTGGTTGACCTCAATTTCCCAAATTGTTCTTCAGCTGCTGTAGTTTTGCTCGCTCACTCAGTTGACATTCCTTTATTGTTCTCCACTCCTCCTATGCTTCTATCGTCGCCAGAAATCTTGTGTGTACAGCTATCATTTCCTAATGCATCAATATATATGTGAAAAGTTGATGTACAAACACAGATCTGCTTGTCATATGTCATCAAAAAACGTTCTGTTTATCCCTACCGTCTCCTGCCTTCCAACTAATGAATAAAATACCATAAGGTTGCTTGCATTTCTGTATGATTTCATTTTTGTTAATAGCTTGTGTGAAACCTTATCAGATGCATTCTAAATTTCCATGTAGTCACATCCATCATCCCAGCGACCTCAAAAGACTCAACTAAATGAGCTAGGTATCAATCCTTCACAAATGAATACAACAATCTTTGATCAGCTGGTGATTGTTTAAGTATTCAGTCACTCCATCAGATCATGCAAACAATGGCACCAAAAATCAGAAAGAAGGTATGAACTTTGATGTTTGATCTGTACAAATTCTTGTTGGGCTTGTTGTATTATAATTAGCATTAGTGTTCTTGCAAATATCTAAGTTAAGAAAATGGCAGGAGACCTTCTGGTTTACATGTGAGATCCCCACTTGAAGAAAAATTTAGTAATTTTGAATGCTGGCTGGTGCTGTGGAAATACAACATATTTTGTTTCAGATTTTACTCGTAATTGCTGCTCTGATACTTGTAATACCTTTTAAGTAATCTATGTTTTAAGGGCAGGAATTGTATTTTGAATAGCTTCATTGAAATTTGAGTCCAGTAACCAAAGGCAATGTTGATATAATTGTTACTATGAAGTAATTTGAAAGGATTTTGTTTACAGAGGAGTGTAGGATCAAGAGTAAGCTATTTGGCATGTCGAGCCTGCTCTGCCATTCGATTAGATCATAACACATCACATACTTCAGTGTCAGTCTCCTACTCTACCTCTATATCCTTTGATATCATTCATGTCCAGAAATCCATTGATTTCTGCCTTGAATGTGTGCAATGATTGTGCTTCAGATTACATCTCTGATTTTAGACTCTGAGCTGGAGCAAATATTTTATTCACATCTACCCTGTGTCACCCTGTAAAAATGTTGTTACATTCCACTGAGGCTGCCCCTCATGCTTTGAAGCTCTGTATGTCCTACTGTCTCCTCATTAAAGAAGCCCACCGTCCCAAGGATTAATCTGTTGAACCTTGATTGCATGCCCTGTATTTCCTCTACCCTCCCTCAAATTAGGTGTCCAAAATTCCATGTGAGGATTCACCAAGGCTCCATGTAATTGCAGCACAGCATCTTTGCTTCTGAAATCAAAAGGCAAGAATTTCTTGAACTTTTCTTTGTGACAAATTAAACTTGCAGGAAGTAGAAAACTGTTTTGATCAGATGTTTTCAATATAGGCAATTCCATGAACTCCACATAATAGCATGTTAAATTCACCATCGGTCATATATCTCTATTGAAAGAGCAGCCTGTTGCCAGGAAGTCATTTTGGTCATTTTCATTTCACGTTGTGTTCCACTGCATATTTTGTGAAGGCATTGCAGCTGAATTGATCTTCCTCTGGCAAATTGGGTTAGCTGGAAGACCGTTTTGTGTTTTTTCTAATCTGTTCTTCGTGGGGAGATTGTGGTTTCTTTACAACATTTGTTATCAGGGGTATTGATTTGGGAACATGTTTACAAATGTACTAAGTGTCCAAGACTTGTTTTTTGGTTTGAATTATTTAGATCCTCCATTTCAACCAAAATGTTGTCTTTATATTGCATTGTCAAAAAGAGAAGCGCAGTCTCTGTTTCATGTTTTCACTTGTACTGTAGTTTCTACATTATTAGGAAACTGCACAATCCTAACCTCCTCTTGAAGTGCAGTTCCCCAAGATATTTTGCTGCGAATAGGTGTTTTCTGACAATGAGGTAGAAAAGATGGACAATGTTCACATATTTAAAAATGAAAATTTTCTTCATTTCTGACACGGTACACCAAAGTTTAAAAACTGACTTCACTTGTAAATAACATCCCAGCTTAATTTAATATATTGTTAATAAGTAGTGGTTTAAGTGGATGATATTTGGTTTGACCTGTTGACCTAAGTATAATGAAAAGCTTTGTTTATGAGCAGTACAGGCAGATCATAGTAAGCAAGGATAAAGTAGACAATAGGGTGCTTAAACAGGTTGAGGCAGGAGGTATGCGAGGTCAACATTGTTTTAAGTTAGACCCATTCATCAGTCTAATAATGGCATGGAAGAAGCTGTTCTTGAACCTGTGTGTGTTCAAGCTTCTGTGTCTTCTGCCTGATGGAATTGGTTGGAGGAGAGCATTACTGGGATGGGAGGAGTCTTTGATGTCGCAGCCTTTCTGCAGCAGTGAGAAGTGTAAATGGAGTCCATGGATGGAAGGTCAGTTTCCATGACGGTCTGGGCTGTACACCCCACCTTCTGTAGTTTCTCACAGTCCCTGACAGAGCAGTTGCCATACCAGACTGTTACGCGCCCAGACAGCATGCTTTCTGTGGTGCATCTGCAAAAGTTGGTGAGGATCCTTATGGACATGCCTAATTTCCTAAGCTGCCTGAAGAAGAAGAGGTGCTGTTGTGCCTTCTTGACTGCCGCATCTATGTCAGAAGTCCAGGACAGGTTGTTGGTTACCGTCACTCCTAGGAAGTTGAGGCTCTCAATCTCTGCCCCTTTGATGTAGATGGGGGTGCATCCTCCTTCTTTCTTCCTGAAGTCAATGATCAGTTCTTTAGTTCTACCAATGTTGAGAGAGAGGCTGTTACAATTGCATCACAACACCAAGCAAACCCTGTAACTCCTTTCTGTATTCTGACTCATCGTTGTTTTTAATATCTATCCTACTATGGTGGTGTCCTCAGCAAACGTGTAGATGACGTTCAGTTGGAATTTGGTTACACACTCGTGGGTGTACAGGGAGGACAGTAGGGGTCTGAGGACATCTCCTTGGGGGACTCCAGTGTTGAAGGTTATCGTGGATATTAACAGTTTTGCACCACTGGCCGCCAGAGTTATGGGGACAGGCAGGAGTGTGGATTTGAGGACAAGATCAGATCAATCAAAACCTTATTGAATGGCAAAGAAGACTCAATGCTATTTGAGATACTTATGCTACTGTTTATTATATTTTTATTTGTGGGGAACCCAGCTATTTAATCTAAACACTAACACACTGTGTGACTTGTTTAGATATATGATAAATAATTGGCCCAGTGTTTCAACTTCCAGATAATTATTTGGATTCTGCACGGTCTTAATTAAGCCAGGATGTTTGTTTCAAAACATTTAGCATATCTTATATTGCACTAAGAGTTGGCTTCAAAGTGAATCTGGTTAAACTTTTTAGAGTTGAAATTGTATCAGTGATAATGGGAACTGCAGATGCTGTAGAATCCAAGATAACAAAGTGTGGATGAAGGGTCTAGGCCCAAAACGTCAGCTTTTGTGCTCCTGAGATGCTGCTTGGCCTGCTGTGTTCATCCAGCTCCACATTTTGTTATCTTAAACTTTTTAGAGTTGTTAGCTTACCAGGTACTTCCATTAATGGATGAGATTAGGAAAAGAGAAAATAGGAATGCGTGGAAAAGAAAGATAAAAATTATTTAGCTTGTGCAGGTAAAGTTGCCATAGTTATATCGGAACATAGGACTGCTGTCTCATGAGAGAGAAGCAGCTGGTGGTTACTTAACCTGAGGGTTACCACACCCGAGACAAGTGGTGAAGCTGAGAACGAGAGTCCTTCATGACCTCAGGTGGTGTGGGAATTGAATGTGTGCTATTGGCATCACTCTGTGTCACAAACAAGCCATGCAGCGAACTATGCTAACCAACCGTTTCCCTGCCCCAGCTTGATTGCAAAGTTGTGAACCCTCTATTACCTCCATCAAAATAGAGTTGCTAAGCTTAAATACTGCAAAAAATGCCAAAGACTCATTTACGTCTGTTGCACTTACAAAGGCTAAAACATAGTCTAAATAACCTTGTATCAGTGATAATGGGAACTGCAGATGCTGGAGAATCCAAGATAATAAAGTGTGAAGCTGGATGAACACAGCAGGCCAAGCAGCATCTCGGGAGCACAAAAGCTGACATTTCGGGCCTAGACCTCTGATGAAGGGTCTAGGCCCGAAACATCAGCTTTTGTGCTCCTGAGATGCTGCTTGGCCTGCTGTGTTCATCCAGCTTCACACTTTATTATCCTAAATAACCTTGTATTCTTTTGAAGTAAACTGTATAGAGCTTAGAAGCTCTTAGAAATGTCTTAATGTACCTTTTATCTAAGCAGACATTAGTGCGCCCAGAGTACTGAAACTGAAAATGTTTTTCATTATAATTCGTTCAAATCTCCATGACCGACCCACCTGTTGAATGTTTGTTACCTGCCTTTCCATGACATCCATTAAAACCGGAAGTGGGTGTGTTCTCGGTGGATGGGTGCAGAATTTTAAAATTTTAATAAATCAATTGCCCCACTCCAAATTTTAACTCCTATGTTAGGGGGTGTAAAATGAGATTATCAGATCTGCTGAATTCTCTGTCAGTAATGCAATATCTGTTGATTCCATATTTTTTAATACCTGCTCTGGCATATTAAATCATATCAGATTTGAACCCAGAACACTGGAACAGAATGAGTGATACTACGAAAGACTGCTTTTTTTACCTGTCCAGTTTGCAGCCTTCACTCACTACTTTATAGAATCCCTACAGAATCCTTCATTTCCCATGGCTAATCCACCTAACTAGACACCCCTGGACACTATGGGCAATTTAGCTCAGTCAGTCCACCGAACCTGCAGAGCTTTGGACTGTGGAGGGAAACCGGAACACCCAGAGGAAACCTACACGGACACGAGAAGAATGTGCAAACTCCATACAGACAGTCACCCGAGGCTGGAATTGAACCCGGGTCCCTGGTGCTGTGAATGTTATTGGAATTACTGCTTTGTTGAGACCAGCAGTTAAGTGCCAAGATACACATACCACCTCTTAGTCCTTGATTTTTTTTTCAAAAGTCCATGTCCTTTTTGTCTTGGTTTAGTAATTTGTGAACAGGTTAATTTGACAAACTTTGGTACTTTATGCAGTGATCTGCCTCTAATATTGCTGTAACACTGTAGGTTCCCAAAGTTAGTAGCAGCATTGTTATTGTGACAAAATATGGTCCCAGAGCATTTAAATTGTTTCTGTGACTAATTTACTAATTTTTGTGCTGCTGTAAAAGCATAGTTATCCTCATCAATTTATATTGAGAGTTCTAACTTTGAGTCCTCACTTTAAAAAAAATTCCAAAAGTATTTCTCGCATCAAAATTCATTTGCAGAGGGGTATGAATTTCTTGTTAAAAATGTTGGAATTGTGATTACATTTTTCTAAAAAACACACTGATGTACTTGAGATTTGAAATTTTCTTAATGTGGATTGGATTTAAGCCTTTGGACTTGAGTCTGAAATGTTATTTGCTAGTGCAAATAACACCAGGTTTCCCAGTGCTACTGACAATGGTTGCCAGAAGACTTTATATGGAAGCCAGGAAAGGATGCTCAATAGCGTCTGTGGGAATATTGGCAGATATTTAAAAATGTTAAAACTGCTAATGTAGAAGACTACATTTGGAAGGAGTCTGTGTAAGACGAATGGAAACTTTAGGCTGTATTTATAGTTGTCTACTGTTTTGTTTAGACATTCCTTAAACATCAAGAAATGTATGTTGAGTATATAAATTATGGGAAAATGACCATTTTGCTTATAAAGCTAACTAAATTTGGTGGATGTCTAACTAGTCTCAATAGATCTGTCGGTGCAGACTGGCTGGTATTTAAACTATGCCCCATCTGTATTCAAATGACTTGCTCTAAAATTATCAGATTAAGCAGTAGTTGCTTTGGTGAGAATATCGCTGTAATGGAAAGTTCATTTGAACTCTAATATTAGCCTCTGTGGTTTTAAAGTTGCTTTGGAAAATTCATTCTAAATGATCACAAGCTGTGAATGGGAAAGATTTATTTAACTTCAGTCACATAACATCTGCAGGAATTTTAAAATGCCAATTATATCCCTGGGAAACCAGATGTTAATTCTTTTTATGACTACTTAATTGTACTTATTGAATAAATTTGGTCACAAATTTGGACCTGTTGAACTAATTTAAAATGTTAAACTTTGACAACAGAATTTTAACAGCTATGCACTTGGGAAACCACAAGGTAACATAGTATATTGTGGAGGTTGAGCGTCATTATAAATGCAGTTTTGAGGATATCTTTACTTGAACACATTTTCAGTAATAATTTCTATAAAAAATAAAACAATCATGCTTCCCAGTATCTTCCAATCTCAGTTACTATTAGCTATGGGGAATATTTTTGTTTTCTCTCTAAGTAATAACATTGCATATTTGATTGTAAAGAATTAAGCATTTTGTTACGTGTCAAATAGAGGAAATATTTTCTCACTGTACCTTGATTGAGAGGACTTAAGGAGAAACCATTTCAAACATGCTAATGTTTAAGAGAAGGTTTGATGGAATGCAAGGAAATGTTTCAAGATTATGCTCCCTTAGAACACACTTCTCCATAAGTTTTAAATGTTTAGAAATTCCTGTACTGAATTATAAAAAGCATTTGTATTAAATGAAAATATTTATCACCTTTGAAATATTGGACTAATGTTCCAGAAAAATGAGTCTCAGTACCTGTGTTTACCTATCCACTTTACTTCTGTCTTCCTCCCAGGTAACTGCCTCGGTCATTTGTAACATCTCTACTTGTGTTACTACTCACCAAACAATTGTGTCAGAATGATACAACTGCCACTACCTTTAAGGGGGTGATCTAAAACCGGCACCTCCAAAATTTAAACATGTTCTTCAATGACTCATACACTTATAATTAACCTAACAGTTGATATTCATCTCCTTGAAGATCAACAATTAAATATCTGAATGGAAAAGCCTTTAAACTTGGGTCTCTGTGCCAAAGCTAAACTGATCCCAATACAGAAAGTGCTCAAAAAACTTAATAGGCCTGGCAGCAGCTGTGGAGAGAGAGAAATAAAGTTAACATTTGAGTCTGATCTAATGTTTTTCAGAATCACCATACGATTTAAATTTTGCGAACTATTGGAATATCATTGCCTTTATTTGTACCTCATTCTTAATCTCTCAATTCGGTGTACAAAACAATAGCCTATGTTGAGTGTTGATAAAAGAAACCAAAATATCCCCCATCCGGTCAGCCAAACATTCCGCCTTCCATGTATTTTGGAAATGTGACTCTGGAAAATAAGAAATAACATGAGAAATAGGAGCAGGAGTGGCCAATTCAACACCTCAAACCTGCTCCATTGTTAATAAGATCGTGGCTGATCTGCCCAGACCTCAACTCCTTATTCATGCCAGCTCCTTACATCCATCATAAAAATCTATCTACCTCCTCTGTAAATATTTCCCAGTGATTTTGCCTTCATAACTGTCTGGAGTAGAGAATTCTAAACCATTCACTAACCTCTGAGAGAAGAAAATCCTTCATATTTAAGTTTTAAAAGAACGTTCCATTATTCTGCGATAATAAAATGTGAGGCTGGATGAACACAGCAGGCCAAGCAGCATCTCAGGAGCACAAAAGCTGACGTTTCGGGCCTAGACCCTTCATCAGTCTAGGCCCGAAACGTCAGCTTTTGTGCTCCTGAGATGCTGCTTGGCCTGCTGTGTTCATCCAGCCTCACATTTTATTATCTTGGAATCTCCAGCATCTGCAGTTCCCATTATCTCTGGTTCCATTATTCTGCAACTGTTTCCCGATTTCAAGACTCACCCATTAGTGGAAACATCATCTCACATCTAACCTGTCAAACCCCCTTAGAACTTTGTATATTTCAATAAGATCATTCCTAATCTTTGTAAACGCCAATGAATAATGTTCATCATTTTCTGTACCGTGGCAGTCACCTGTTTCCAAAGACCACCATTGACTAAAAGATGCTGCATTGAATCCAATATGCTAATTCAGCCTTTGACAAACTATAGCAGTGAATATTTTGCTCCAAAGGTTTCCATGTCAACAAAAGTTCAAGGTGTACTAAGTAATTGTCACCATATTCCTGCACTGTAGTGAGACCTGAACTGTGAATTTGGGACAACAAAGTGCGAGAGAAAATCCATCACCAGTGGCTCCAATATATTTTTCCGATCAAATCGGAAGGCTGTTGAACAAACATTAACATCTATAAAACTGATCTACAACATTTGGGTAAAACCCTTGTAAAATCAAGTTTGATGGACTGTTTTTGACCATTTAGACAGTTGCCCCAACCATCCTGTTTTCTCAACTGTCAAGTGGCCAACATTTCAGGGAACACCGATGAAAACAATTCTAAGATACTCTGAAGCTGCCCTACAGCTTAGTTACGTTGGCCTTGATAACTGTGAGAAGCTTGTTACCAATCATTCAGAATATCAGAAATTATCCATCATGCTTCCAGTCTTCAACTACCTAGATGATACCTCCTCTCACCAACCTTCCTGCAAGAATGTGATCTCCTACTCCCAATTCCTCCGCCACTGCTGTGAATGTTCCCAAGGGGGGACGATTCAGTCCCGAACATCCCGGATGTCCTCTAATTTCAAGGAACGCAACTCTTCCTCCACCACCTGCCTATGGTGGTTGAAAATGCTCTTAACTGCATCTCTTGCATTTCCAGCACCTCTGCCCTCACATCCCCTCACCTCAACAAAAACGGAATCCCCCCCGGTCCTCACATCACCGCCCACTAATCTCCATATCCAAAGCATCATTTTCCTCCACTTCCACCACCTGCAATCCAATCCCACAACCAAAGATGTATTTCCCTTCCAGCCCCTATCTGCTCTTCATAGAGACCGCTGTCTCCACGGCTCCTTCATCTGCTCCACATTCCCCACTAGCCCCAACACCCCCGGCACCTTACCCTGCGACCCGCGGGAAGTGCTACACCTGCCCCTACACCTCTTTCTGCCCCAACACCACCAACAACCAAAGTATCAAACAAACCTTTCACATCAGACACAGGTTCAGCTGCATATCTGTCAGTGTGGTCAATTGTATCTGCTGCTCCTGATGTGACCTCCTCTACGTCGGTGAGACCCAGCGGAGGCTTGGAGACCGCTTTGTAGAGCACCCGTGCTCTGTCTGCAGCAAACAACACCACCTTCCCGTCGCAAACCATTTCAACTCCCATTCCCTGGATGACATGTCCATCCTGGGCCGCCTCCAGTGTCAAAATGACACCACTTGGAAATTGGAGGAACAGCACTTCATACTTTGCCTTGGGAGCCTGCAGCCCAATGGCCTAAATGTGGACTTTACCAGTTTCAAAATCTCCCCACCCAAGGCCTCATCCCATGACCAACCCTCCCTCTCATCCCCGCCTCCTTGACCTGACACAACCTGTCCATCTTCTCTCCCACCTATCTGCTCCTCCTGTTTCACTGACCCAATCCCCACACTCCCTACCTGCACTCACTTATCACCATCCCACCTACCTTCCCCAGGCCCACTCCTCCTCTCTATTTATTTCGGAGCTCCCTTCCCTCTCCCCTATTTCTGAAGAACGGTTCTGACCTGAAATGTCAACTTGCCTGTTCCTCTGGTGCTGTCTGGCCTGCTGTGTTCCCCCAGCTCCACACTGTTATCCGTGAAAAATCCTGTTCTGCCAGTATTAAAAAAATGTGTATTGAAGGAGGACTACGGGGATCTACTCATTACCATAAAGTGCAGTTTTGCCAGAATTAAGATATGTCTAAAATTATTACCTAAACTTTCACAGCATCAAAGAATCCACAATCTTCTAAAACAATAAATAAAATTCCAAATAAAACAACGTCTGCAACTGAAGGTGGACAGGGGTAATGTTTTGCCAGTGTTTTAAGTCTGTTTGTAAACTATATATAGCAAAAACTAATAGAGTCATAGAGTTATACAGCATGGGAACAGACCCTTTGGTCCAACTCGTCAGCGCCGATCAAATGTTCTAAACTGATCTAGTTCCATTTTCCAGCATTTGGCCCGTATCTCTCTGAACACTTCCTATTCATGTACCCATCCAAAAGCCTTTTAAATGTTGTAATTGCACTTGCCTCCAATTCCTCTGGCAACTTGTTCCATACATGCAACACCCTCTGCATTAAAAAGTTGCCCCTCAGATCCCTTTTAAACCTTTCCCCTCTTACCCATGCCCCTAGGTTTGGATGACTCTACCCTAGGAAAAAGATCATGGCTATTCGCCCTATCCAAGCCCCTCATGATTTTATAAACTTTATAAGACCATCTTCAGCCTCCGACGTTCCAGGGGAGTAGCCCAAGTCTATTCATTCTCTCCCTATATGTTTTGATTTAAACAAAACTTGATACACAGACTATGGCCCAAGGAAGAACCTGTTAGTTATTGACGGGGTGGGTAGATTTAATGTCATTGGACTATTAACACCGAACCCCATTTGGGCCATAGGTTTGAACGGCTAATGGTAAAATGTGATTTCAGTACAAATCAGGCAAAAAAAAACTGGCTCAAAATAAAAGTTGTTGGAAAAGCTCAGCAGGTCTGGCAGAATCTGTGAAGGAGAAAGCAGAGTTAACGTTTTGCGTCCGGTGACCCTTCTTCAGAATGGAATTCTGTTCCGAGGAAGGATCACCGGATCTGAAATGTTAATGCTGTTTTCTCCTCCACAGATTTGCCAGACCTGCTGAGCTTTTCCAGCAACTTTGTTTTTGTTCCTGATTTACAGCATCCACAGTTCTTTTGGTTTTTATAAAAACCTGGCTTGCTGGTGATCATGTAAATTTATTGATTGTCGTAGAGAAGCCTGCCATGTTCACTGAGGTCCACTTGGGGAGGAAATCTGCAGTATTTACCTGGTTTCACCTACATGTGACTGCAAACTACAGCAGTCTGATTAACTCTGCACTTTGTGCAGTTATGGATGGGCAATAATTGCTAGCCCAGCTAGCATGCCCGCATGTTATAATTTGAATTCAGAAGTGAAATAGTTTTTAAACACATTGGGGAAACAGTGACTTTTTATTGAAAATGTTGGATGTTGTTTTATTTGGAATTTTATTTATCGTTTTAGAAGATTGTGGATTCTTTGATGCTGTGAAAGTCTTTGTCAGCGCCATCAATTTGTGAGCAGAGTTATCCAAACAGGTTGTTGGATGTGGCTTGGTCTAAAGTCTAGTCAATGAGAGGTAACTGATAAAACGGCACTTTATTCAGCTTTGTAGATACATTTGCAGGCAGGATTAAGCCTGCAGGAAGAGCTGTGTATTTGTCATAAGGTTGAGTCAGCACTGAGCGAGAAATATAGTCTACTGACTGTGTTCTTGTTTTTATATTGGCTCAGTGATCAGACTGAAAATGTACATGTCTTAGTTGTGCATCTGTGTTCTCATGAAAAACAAATATTGAGGTTGTTTTGCCTGATATGAAGGAATGTGATTTTAAAAAAGGCAACTTTTTTCACTCAACCCATTATTTGTAATTGTGAGAATTCAGCTATGTAATAAAAGTTGCATTGTTTGGGTTGTCAGTTGGATTCCAAAGGCATTGGGATAAAAAGTGTACTTTAGAAGGTAGACAAATCCAACGTTGTTCCATGACGCTGAGGTATCTTGTGTGTTGTATCTAATTGTTAAGCTTCATTATTGAATCTGAATATACATGACAATAAATGATTCAATGTGAAAATACAGTGAAAAGTATGTCCCTTCGCCATACATACACGGTGCCATTCGCATTAACTTAGAATAAGATAAAAGAAAGATAACGTTAGAGAGTCCAACTTTGCTTTCCACTGTCGTAGTCCCGCTCCTGGCTTTCCGGCTCTTGCCGCACCTCCACCAGCATCCTGCTCTGGGCTGCCTCACCAGCCCATGCTTGATCTGCTGTCACTGCCGGACACATCCTGCGTGTTCAGCTCTTGCCCCCTGGTTCCTGTTTGCGATCTAGACCTTTCCCGACTCCTTAGGGGGGTATTTAAAAGAGGCAGATAGAATTACTACAGAAAGAGAGAGAAGAAGGGAGGGGAAAAACGGAAGGGCAAAGAAAGATAAAGAAAACTGGCGAGCAGAGTGCAGCTCCGAATGGAGAGACTTAGCCTGCCACCATATTACTAGAATCTTGCAATAAAATGGCCCAGTTTGACTTTTAAAAGCTTGCATTCTGATAATTTGCCACAATCCTACATCTTAAAGGAAATATATAGATTTATCTGTATCTTTATTGTCACATGTTGTTCAATTGTCATATTTCAGTCCAGTTATAAAACCCTCATACAGTATTGCAGCCTCACAGCACCAAGTACCCGGGTTCGATTCCAGCCTTAGGTAACTGTCTGTGTGGAGTTTGCACATTCTCCCCGTGTCTGCGTGGGTTTCCTCCGGGTGCTCCGGTTTCCTCCCACAGTCCAAAGATGTGCTGACTAGGTGGATTGGCCATGCTAAATTGCCCGTAGTGTTGAGGGGTGTGTGTGGGTTATAGGGGGATGGGTCTAGGTGGGATGCTGCAAGGGGCGGTGTGGACTTGTTAAGCCGAAGGGCCTGTTTCCACACTGTAGGGAATCTAATCTATTCCTTAAATCCATTTTTCTCATTCATGATAGCTTTGAAATTAACAGAGTAATGACGAATAAAAGTGAGCATTGGCTTCTAACAGCAGTAAACCTTGTAATGAATGTGACTGTGAAAGTATTTTTGGAAATGTTTATGGTTGCTTCATAATGTGCTTCATGTTTAAGTTTTATCTGAGTGTGAATTAATATATATTTTTCATTCAGCCTATTTCTGCATGAATACGTAGAATGCACAAGTCTAGTAATTTCAAGTGTGCAAGCCAGCTGGTGTTCCTTCTGCTACAAATCTATAATACTGACATTCAAGACTTTGGCTTAACTAATATCTGTTATTGAGTGACTTTTTGACATTGATAGCTACTATATCATTTCACAAGTCCTGCAATCAACACCAGGTATTTAATAAAATTTGTTATGTCACCTTATAGTTTGAAGCAACCTTTTCATGTTTGCAGATTTCACGTCTGTGACCTACTCCTGGTTATAGGTGGTATTGTATAATGGTCATTTGTGGGTTAACCAAGCTGAGCTACATGTAATGTTAGTGATTCTGATTAGGAAAAAGTAACATATGATCTTAAATAGATATTTCTATTCCATGATTTTCTTTATTGCTACTTAGTTTCAGAGCATGGAAATAGCTTCTTATGATTTTACTCATTCGAAACAAATATTACAGCTATGCTCTTGGACATCTGTATAATGAGTATATATTACTCCCAACAATGCTAGTGAAGAAGCCAAGTGTAAATGCCAATTAAGACGGAAATATGAACTGTGTTTTTCCTCTTGATAATACGGCATTGTAAAGATTTGAACTGCCAAATATAACTTAATGTGTTTTGTATTAATCTGAAAAATTGATGATGCTATGTCTTGGCTGCAGAATACAAAAATGTTTAACTGGTGTGTTTGATTGATTTAGTTTGCTTTATATTCAATTTGAAATCCAGCACCTAAATTCCTCATTTGTATAAATACCACCCCAAATAAATCCAATGTGAAAATATATATTTTGCTTTACTTAATTAAGTGAACAAGTTTTGAAATCAAGTTTACCATGTTTAGTGATCTCAATGGCATTGTCACTCCAGGATGTGAGCATGGCGCTAAGATTGTGAATGCTCAGGATAAAGCCTGCAAAACGATAATGTGATGTCGACATGTACTCCTCCAACCACCAATGGAATCATGCTGTAACCAATTCATGTTGCCAGGACATCAATCATAGCACGACTAACTTACTTAAATAATCAGGTCTGCTATTTCTAAGGTATGCTTAGGGAAAGCTATATTATTGGAGGTGGTGATTTTCAGATGAGAAGATAACCAGAAGCTAGTCTGCCCATTTAACAGATCATTTTGTTCGTAGTGGGGATTTGTTTGCAACTTGACTGCCATTATTTCTAAATAACATTCATTGTACTTCAGCTTATTGCCTGTGTGAAATATTTTGGGATGTCCCAAAAAAGTGCATACTTGTGGCATGGGCTTGTCATTCTGATAAAAATGCATTTTGTGAAAACCTATGGTTGCTATACCAGTTGTACCTTTGTTGTATTTTCCGTTACACTCCTTTTCTTTTGTCCTGTTTGCGTCCTCTGATAAGCGACATGGGTAGCTTAACATGCCTTCAGCATTTGTCTGTTGCCATGGCTGGTATTTATAATTGACTCCACTCTCCTTTATTTCGAAAGGAATTCGGGTGGGCTGAAGTTGCATTCCAGAATGACCATTAATAATATGCAATAGCAAAAACATTTGTAAGTGGTCACGATATAGGGTGACTGTCCAATTGTTGTATTTCCTACACTGAATGATAAATTTTTAAAATTTAGATAATTTGCATCTCAAAATATTCTATTCATTCATGTAAATAGACTGTAATTGGAAACCTGATTTCTAAAATAATGTCCCATCCTTTGTAAATAATGAATATACCGTGAAGTTAACCAGAAATTTTCATAAATTTGTTTCTAATTGTACAATTTTCCAAGAAAGTAAATGTTGAAATTGAAGCTGAAGTGGTAATTAATGCTGACTTGTAATTTATTTGTTTGTTAAATGAAAGAATTGAACCAATCAACAGCACCAATATTTCTAACATGTAAACTGTCTAAATTAACCCATAAACTGATGTTTAATCCAGGTAATTTATTCTATTTTTCGGATGAAATAGTTTTGGTTCAGTCACCCAGTGATTTTTGAATCCAAAATCTCTTTAAGCATACAGCACAGAAATGGACATTTAGATCCAGTAGTACTGGTATGTGTTTAACTCCTACATTCTCTCCTTCACCTTTTGTGTAAATGAAGATGTATCTCTTTCATTCTGCCCTGCATCTCTTGGATTTTAATTCTATATCTAGGCCCTGTCATTTAACACACTTCACTTACCAGAAATCTCTCTAAGCAAATTTATGTCCCTACTATGTACCAAATCAGCACTTAGAATGTCATTTGTGGCAATGGTATGTGATTATGACAAAAGTGAACTTCGCTTCCTCATCCATCTTGTACTGTATGTAGTCATTGACATAATATGTTATGCCATCCTCCTGCAAACCAGTCATCCTGCTTGGCCAGATTACCTGCACCTGGCCCTCTTCTTGGATATCTAATTGTGGCCAGAAAATGACTTGCAGTAGCTTCTCTTTCTGCTCTTGCACCGTTTCGTCTGGAATTCCCTCAAGAAATCTGTTGTCAGCCCATTCTAATTTCTCTTCCACAGGTTTCCCAGCCTGATATCATCCGTAAGCACAGCATGAACTTTCACTTACTTTGATGACGCTACTTGACAGCCACTTCTCTTGATTCCTCACCAGTGCTAAATTATCAGACTCCTCATTGACATCATTTTCTGCATAAGAAGGCTTTTCTTGGATTTAAATATTGGGAAGTCTGAAGCCAATGCTTTTGGTCTTTACTGCCAGCTTCATCCTGTAACTACCCAAGAGTCTGTTCAGAACTTTATGTTTGGTGAACTGATGAACTTTTGATCTCACATTCATTAACCAAAGCTGCAATTGTGTACTGTATTGGTTCATCTGCAGCTGAAACCGTGCCTCTGTTGTCCCTGGAATTGAAAATTACAATGTACTTCTGTCTGGTCTACTACATGCTTGAAGTCATACAAAACTGCTACTCCTGAAGTCCACCTGCATCACCCTTGTGCTTGCTGACCCCTAGGATTTTTAAAAATTATTCATTCACAGAATGAGTGTGTCACTGGGTAGGCCAGCATTCATTGCCCATTCCTAATTACCCAGAGGACACTTAAGAGTCTGGAGTCACATGTAGGTCAGAGCCAGTAAGGATGGCAGATTTCTTCCCTAAAAGACATCGATGGTCATCATTAGACTCTTAATTCCAAATGTTTCTTGAATTCAAATTCCACCTGCCACGTGGCAGGATTCGGATCAGGGCCCCCAGCACATTACTTGGGTCAACAGCCCAGTTATAAATTGTCACCATCTTTTCAAAGCCTTCAATGACCTCATCCCTACAATCTCTGTGATATCCTCCAGTGCTACAACCACTGAGATACCAGCACTGTTCTAACTTCGGCCTGGTGCACATCCACAATTTTAATTGCTGCTCCAAATGTCTTCAATTGCTCTGGAATTCGCTTCCCAAAACACTGTCACTTTCCTCCTCGTATTCGCCTCTTTTTGGTCAGCTTTTGAGGACCTGACGTCATATTATATATTCAATGTAATAGTTTTATACTTTGTTTTCTAACACACTGTGAAGTTCCATGGAAAGCTTTATTACATTATATATGTGATATCGGTTTAAACTGTTATTGAAATCATGCAAATCCATCTACTTTATTCCTGCTTTTCTTAATTTTAAGAAGATTTCTAAAATCAACATTAACCTACAATGAAAATTATCCTACATTTGCAAGCTTGTTCTTGTATTTGGTTTTTATTTTAGTAGGAATCATCTCTTGAAAATATACAGTATTCTCTCAATTGTCTCAATATCTTTGCTACAGTGTAGAGGCTAAAATTGCATGCACAACTCCATCAGCAGTCTTATTATTGCAAATAAATAGATATGTGATAAGGTGAATAGGAAAGGCCCTTTCTCAAGGTTAGGGAAGTTCAAAACTAGGGGACATATTTTTAAAGTGAGATTTAAAGGAGACCTGAGGAGCAATATTTTCACAGAGGGTGGTTCGCAAGTGGTAGATGCAGGTACACTTACAATATTTAAAAGACATTTAGATGGGTATATGAAAAGGAAAGGTTTAGAGAGATATGGGCCAAATGCGGGAAAGTGGAACAAATTTTAGCTTGGGAAACTTGATCAGTATGGACGTGTCGGACCAAAAGGTCTGTTTCTGTACTCTTTGACTCTTAAATCTTGATTTTTGTTTTAATCTTGTATACTTTTTGCCATTTAAGCCCAATATTCTTATCCCCTTAATGTCTTAGAAATTTAAATCTCCAAATCCATGCGCACCAAGTCACACAAATTCCTCAACCCGTTCATTCAATGTACAAATGTCCTTTTACAAAAGTGCACCAACTTATGTATAATCTTGAATTCTACTTGCTGCTTTACTTCACCTCCTACGATCCTCAAATTTCTTATGTTTCTTGTTATTTAGGATCACTTGCAAATCTGAACAAGATATTCTTCATCAACAATTTAAACTATTGATATGCACCCTGAACAGGAGTGGTACCAAGACAGCATTGTGCCCTGTGCTTCCAGTTACTCTAAGAAGCTGTGTTTAAAACTGTTCCAACATGGTGTGAAGCCGGATGGACACAGCAGGCCAAAGAGCATCAGAGGAGCAGGAAAGTTTGACGTTTCGGGTCGAGACCCCCCCCTTCTTCGACCTGAAACATCAAACTTTCCTGCTCCTCTGATGCTCCTTGGCCTGCTGTGTTCATCCAGCTTCACACCGTGTTATCTCAGATTCTCCAGCATTGGCAGTTCCTACTATCTCTTTAAAACTGTTCTATTAGTTTTGATCTGTGTTGCTGCTCCTCTCCTGTACAATACCGTGTCAAAGCCCTTATTTCACATTCATTTCTTTTCAGCTTCCATTATCAAACACATGCTTAATGAATTTGTGTAAGGTTTGCCAAGCTTAATATATTACTTTCTGAATCTGTATTGAGATTATTTTTTCCATCTAAATATTTTGTCGCAGTAGTTGTATCTGTAATTGAATGTTCCAAAATGTTCCCTTGCCCATGTTAAACGAACTGACCTGTAAATTGCCAAGGTACCTCTGTCTGAATATGACTGAGTGTTAGTTTCAATACTCTAATCCTCCAGAGCATAATCGTCCTTATTTGAGCCTGTCTGAAATGTAATTTCCAGAATCTTCACTGGCTATTTCCCTACTTTCCTCAGGATCATTGTATGTACTCTGACACTTGGAAGTATTATTTAAGTAAAAGAGCTGGAGAATATTGTTATCTCACTTATTAACCTATTAACGGTTCTGGATATGTCTGCTCCCCTATATTCTATCAATGCACTGAGCTGAATCTTTTGCAAAAACATTTCTGTATTTCTATAAATGGATACAATTAGACTGCAGGTATGCATTTGCTGTGGTTCATATCTTATTTTATTATGCCTTTGCAGTGGGAATAGATCAAAAATAGTTTAATGTTAACCTAAATCTTTTGCAATATTATTATATTTCTAAATCTAACCTAGCTGCTTATTTCTTGGTGACTTCTGTCCTTGTTCACATAGGACTCCTGTATTTTTTAAGATAATTGAATCAATGATTATTAATGATGTTGAATTTGTGCAAGATCAGGTTTCTGCCTGTGCGAAGCAGTAAACTTAGTTCTTCCAGTGTGTGTGCTTTAATTTTATCATACATCAAAATTATCTTCACATTCAAATTCATTTCTTCTTTCCACTCTTTGTAGGTAAATCCCATCTGGCAATAGTACAGAGAGTGAACAATGAAGGCGAGGGGGATCCATTTTACGAGGTTCTAGGTGTCGTCACACTAGAGGATGTAATTGAAGAAATTATCAAATCAGAAATCTTGGATGAAACAGATTTATATAGTGAGTGTTGTGCTGCACTTGTACTGTACAGAATCTTGCAAACATTTGTGCATGGATTTAATAATTGAATCTGTATTCCTTTCTTAAGGAGGCAGACTTGAGGATAAATGCAACATGCAGTGTTCAGTTAGCTCTGTTTGTGCAAACATCTTACATTGCAGTAAAAGCACTGTAGCTGCTGCACATCTCTACCATTCATGAAAATTACACCTTTGCAAAGGAGAAGAGTTAATTATTTTAAACAGCCAATACTTAACAAGGTTAGGGAAAGCCTAACTCTACTGATTTTGGGTAAATGTGTGATTAACACCTGGGTAAAGCTCTTGTGATGAAAAAGGTTGTGTTACAAGTTATTTCTTTTTCTAATGTTCTTTATATACACCTGTACAATGTTTCTGCTTTGGAGAAATATATGATCTCTTGGTATTAACATGGATAATGACCTAAAACCAAAGGAAAACAAAAATCTCCTCAAAGTAGATAAGAGAAAGTGCTTTAAGATATTTGACGTTAAGATATTCCCTGATTAACTTGTTCAGAGATGTTACTACACATTTCTGCAGCAGGTGGGGCCTGACACCAGGTATCCAGGCTCAGAGGTCAGGCCTCTACCACTGTTACACAAGAGTCTTCTTGCTTTTAACTACAACAGTATGGCACATCAATTGTCTCTGATCTGTATGATAATGGTTTAACACAGTGCTTGCATTAATTAGGGCTGATTTCACTGCAGAACTGTTAAAAACACTCCTGGGAGCGGAGTTTATTGCTTTGGTATTCTTGGTGTGAGTCAATCAGTTGGGAAGTCTGAAAATTATGGAAGCCCAGTTTATAATTTATGATAAACTTTGGCAAGTTAAGGTGGAAAAAGAAAGTGCTCGAGTTAGAAAAGCAAATTGCCCCAAAACTTCCAGTTACTGCTGGATATTTCAAATTCAAGAAGAATAAAGGGAAGGGATTTTTTGATCAGTTGTTGGATGAACTGAAGATGTATTGTTCTTAAATTGACAGTATGACAATCTTTTAAAAAGAATAATTTATGTGAATTCTTTGAACGTAAGAACCTTCAGTAAAAATGTATTAAACATCTGTCGGACTAAATTGATATTGCCTTGAATATGGATACTCTAAACTAATGATTGACTGACTGGTTTTGACACACTTATTACCAGCTCAAAATAATTAGACTATGGACCAGTTTGAGAAAATCGGTGCATTTTGGCAGAAAATTTTATGTATCTGAACCAAATATAAGATTCTGACTTTCGAAACATTTGATTCTTACCTGTACATAGAGAACAGGGACAACAGAGGCAGTTTGTTCTCGTCCAGTAAAGAATGAGTTAAATGGTAAGAAATAAAATCAGATTTCACATCTTTTAGGAATTTATATAGTCTCGAGACCTGTCCATGTTCATTGTCCTTCTCCCCAAAGATCCAAAAAGTTGACCTATCCTGGAGCAAACTGCAATAAACCTCATATTTATATAATATCTTTAACATAATTAATTATTGATTGTAGATTAATGGACGTAAAGCAGTAACAATAAATGGAGTATTTTTGAGCTGGTAGGCTGTAAATAACAGTATACTGCAAGGATAAACGTTGGACTTCGGCCAGCTAAAATCTAAATTGATGATTTAGATTAGGAAAATAAACTTGTGAATGCTGCTTTCACTGATGGCACATTGTTAGATGGAAAAGTAAGCAGTGTGAAGGACACAAAATGGCTAAATGTGCAGGTTGAGTGACTAAGAAGAAGGCAGATGAAAGAGTATGTTTGGTAGAAAATATAAAGATAAAAAGAAAATATTTTTGAATGTTGAGGTATGGGAAACAGGTATTCAGAAGATCGGGGTGTCCTTGAAACTTCAGTGTTGTTATGCATAAATGGTGCGCTGTTTGGCAGATGGGATGTTAACTTTTGCAAGAGGAGTAGAGAATATGAGGAAAGAAATCTTAATAAAATTGTAGAGGACATTTGTGTGACCACACCTGTAGTTCATTGTGCACTTTCGATCTCCATACCAAAAGAAAGGCATATTTATCTGTGGAATGGCGGTGTAGACTTGAGGAACCAAATGGCTTACTCCTGGTTACAATTAAGGATCACTAGAGTGGGAAAAAGGGATTGACCTATAAAGGGAGAGTGAGTCGATATGGCTTATTTCCTGGTGTTTATACGAATAAATGGTAATCTAATTGAAAATTCATAATGGGCTTGCAGTCTCAGAATAAGGAGTTGACTGGTTCCTATTACTTTTATGCTTTCTGATCACATTTGAAGATGGACAAACAACATCAACTGGAAAATTGCCTTCTCTGGAAATTGGTGATTCAGTTTTGATGCATACTTACAGTAAAAGTTGAAATGATGGACCCCTTTGAATTAAGTAATTTTAGCAAACTGTGACTTATTTTGGGGAAGACTCATTGATCATAAGGAAAGCTGTAAGTGTATCTGTAGTGACCTCTATTTCTACTAGATTATGTAAGTAGGAGCAGGTATAGGCCATTTGGCAACTTAGTCACACCTTCTCAAAGCCAACTAGGAGTGGAAAGTAAATGCTGGCCTAGCCGTCAAAGCCTATGTGAATAAAGATAAACCTCATCCATTTTGTAACAAAGGCTAACATTCTGTTGTCTATTCCCTTTTGTAGACTTTAGCTCCTTGAAGTTTGCTTTCTGACCACAATTTGTATCATGAACGATAGACAAAGATGTAATTCAAGTATTTGGCATACTATCAAAACACATCAAAGAAGCTGGAACAGCTTTAGCTGAGAAATACAAAAGAACATGTAACTATTTAACTCCATTGCTTTAAAATGGAAAGGACACATTGAAGACACTTGTGCATCTTGAAGGTTGAGGACCTGTGTATTATACTGTGCCAATGCTGATAAAATGTTATGTTTCAAGGAAATTTTCTTTTAAAATCTTGAAATGGTTATTTGGCAAGAAGCGGTACAAACCTTAAAAGCTTTAAACGCTTGTTGTGTGGGCATATGTAGTAACTATTTTGCCTATGTGTTTCCACAAATGGCAGTTGGATAAAATAATTGATAAATTTTTTTTAGCTGGTGCTGATAAGCTTAACAGAGGAACCTTCTTCAGTGCAGTGCTTGGAATTTTTTTTATATCAGATGATTCCAGAGGTATTTTTAAATCCATGTGATATCATAGAATGATCACAGATACTAGTTTTTGACACTTAAGGGCATACTCCCCTGAAAGGACAGCAGTTGGCTCATAACTTCAGGATGAAGTTAATGGGTCAAGCTAATTAGTGGAGCCCGTAACTTTCTGAAAGAGATGTGTTTTCAGCTAAGTGAGTCAAGGTGACTTTTATTGAACTGCATGCACTCAACATAATTTGGCATTTTCACCAGGCAGACCTTACTATCTCTCCAAATTCCCTATTAAAATGTGCTTCCAAATTGCATTTGAAAATATATTGTTGTTTTAATTTGTGCCACATTTTCAGAATTGGAGCTGCCTTTGCACTACCCAGAAATTTTCCCAAAAGCTCAAAGACCATAGGCTAATGGTGCCCAAAGAGTAGATAGGTTTTAGATGATTAAGCGCATTGTGCACAGTTTTCTCTTGCAGGAAAGAGAGGCAGATTGACACATGAGGAATAAACAAAGCAAATGGTCTGTTTTTCTTTATTGAAATTGTGTTACGGTGCAAGAGTAAGGAAGTTTTGCTGCAGTTTTGACGGAATTTCTTAAAGGGCCTGTGTATACCTTTAGTCTTTATACCCAGGAAGGATATAAATACTTTGGATGTGTTTCAATATTGGTCCATTCACATGTTTCCTGGAATGAGAAAGTTGTCCCAGGAGGAGCAAATAAGCAGACTGGGGCTATACTATGGAATTTAGAAGGTCAAGAGGTAGTCTTATTAAATCTTGTAAAGCCCAACGTGGTCTTGTCAAATAGATACTGACACATGTTTACCTTGACTTCAGAGTTTAGACGGAGGGAACATGACTTCAGAATAAGTGATTGGTCATTCAGAGTAAAGATGGGATATTTCGCCACACAAAGAATAGCAGATCTTTGCAACTGTACAGAGAATTGTGCATGCTCTTCTTGACTATGTCAAAATTGTGATTAATTGATTTTTGGACTAAATGAATTTAAGCAGGAAAATGGAGAGCTCAGCTGTGATTTTATCGAGTGATGGATCATGCTCATATGTCCCTGTGCTTCTGTTTCGTAATTCTTATTTTGACCAGACTATATAATAATTTTATCTGATTAGCTAGTGCTATAGTTGCTTTACAGGGGCCTTCATGCTCCTACGTGGCTCACTGTTCAATTAGTCAGTCCTCATTTTTGAAGTGACATGAATCTCTTCATATGACAAGTTTACCTATTTTTCTCCGAGATAACAATGTGTGGAGCTGGATGAACACAGCAGCCCAAGCAGCATCTCAGGAGCACAAAAGCTAACGTTTCGGGCCTAGACCCTTCATCTGATGATTTTTCTCCGTTCAGTCTGCACAGCCTTTTAAAGTTGTAGAATAGAATCACAGAATCCTGACAGTGTGGAAGCAGGCCATTCAGCCCATTGCATCTGCAACAACCCTCTGAAGAACAAAATCCACCCCTGTCCTGTAGCCCTGCATTTTCCATGGCTACTGCACCTAGAGTGTACAATAAATAATTTATTTTTTGAGCTTCAGGACAAAATAGTATAACAAGTCAAAATGATCTACTATGTTAGTACAGGTTCTGTGATTCTATGGAATGCTAGAGTAAGAAACCTTTACATAATACTACCTGTCTTCAATGTAACAACATTTTGGATCAGCTTTGCGTGTAACAGCAAGTTTGGCTTCGTAAGCTGTGGGAATGTGCTGCAGAGAACATTGTAGTGTAGCAAGTTCTTGGCCATTGAGAGACTGAAGCAATGGTACATCCACCGAAAGGGGTGGTAGGGTGCTTGGGGGTTGGGGCAGGTAGTAAGGGGATGGAAGATGGTTTAAATGAATGGAAATGCAGTAAGCTTTTAAAGTGAAATAATTAGCAAGCTTTATATGAACGCTGAGGTTGTGTTAAATTCCTGTGACTGAAAGATTAAGAAGGAAAATACTGAAATCGACTCAGCTGAATAAATAAGCTAATCAAAGGATGAATACTTTTAGTTTGTTATGCAGGGAATGCATAGTAAGTTTTTCTTTCACTCTGGCATGGAATATTGGCAGAGCCGATACAGTCGCCATTAGTTACACGTCTTTGATTATCCTTGAACTGATTGACTCTCTAGGTCATTTCTGAGGGCAATTAAGAGTCGACCATATTACTGTGGGCCTGGGGTCGAGACTTACCTGGTAACAAGACTGGATAAGGAAAAGAATTACTTGCCGCAGAGACGTTAGTCAACTGATTTTCGCTGTCACTGATGGCCAGATGGTCCCGACTAGATTAGCTTTGTAAATTCTTGAGTATCAGGATTTGCAATACCATGTGCTGATTTGTGTGGAATTTTGATTGAGAATTTCATGTTTGACAAGTTCAGAAATTTGTTTTCTTCATTTCGAATGTATCAATTTGGGACTTTACTAATTTATGTATGCACCATTCAGTAGATACAGTGCATGCGAGTGGGTACATCTGGGTATCGTAATATCCAGAGTTGAAAACATAAAATGAGAAAAAGCTTATTTGATCCTACTTGCCTTTGACAGTTGAGGCCGCAAAGGGAATGCAAGACATTTTTCAAATTGAAGCGAGATAGTTAGTAGGCCATAAAGAGTTTGAGAGTGTGGTAATAATTACTGAAACCTTATATTGTTGGGCATAGCAGCAGATTACTTTCAGAAAACAAAGTCACATCTTCAAAAGCAGTTTCTTAGCTGAGTGTTTTTAGAATTTGTTTGATATTTTTGATGTTCTAATTAAGGTATTTTTAATTTTCATTCATTTCCCTTCTTCAAAATGTTTTTCACATTTATAAGCTGATAATCGAACCAAAAAGAAAATTACACACCGGGAAAGGAAACAGGATTTTTCAGCCTTCAAACCGACAGATAATGAAATGAAGGTGAAGATTTCGCCACAGCTGCTACTAGCAACTCATCGTTTCCTAGCAACAGGCAAGTTCATGGCATCAATTACAAAAATATATTGGAATGAACACTAATTCTAGTATTCACTTCAGCATTCTCTTTTCTCTCTTTTTCAATTGTTAATATAGCAAGTAATTAAGTAGGTGATTGGAGCTAGTTAATTTAATTGATTAGAATAAGGGGGAGGCAACTGGTGGGACTGGTGTGTGGAAGGATCTGCAAAACTGAATAATCAATAACCTCTATCCACAAAGAAATAACTTGATTTCTGATTCACCAAATAGCTTGGATTAGAGTTTACATTGGTGGCTGAGGATGGTTGCCTAAAGGTGAATATTGGAAACTATGATCTTTCCAGACAGAATGTTATACTTTGAGAGATAATAGGAACTGCAGACGCTGGAGAATCCAAGATAACAAGGTGTGGAACTGGATGAATGCAGCAGGCCGATGCTGCTTGTGTTCATCCAGCTCCACACCTTATTATCTATGTTTATGCTTTGAGTTACTTTGGAGAAAGATGTCTGCAACCAGATGTAAAGTGTCAGTATTCAACGTACTATTGATGTTTCTTCAAGCCTAATGATAATGGAACAGTGAAGTAGATATATTTATGTGGGTTAATCCTTACAAAAGAAAATGCAACCTATGGCCTTACACTTGCTGATTTTGACTAGAAAGATCAGAACTGGGGAGACAAGAAGAAAACACTGGGGAAGGTTTGGATAATCTAGTAACATTTATGGATGTAATTTGTAAAGAAGACTTGCTGAAAGCATGTCAGACTTTGATAAAACATAGAAACCTGGATGGCTATTTCACAGAAGAATATATAGCAGACTTTAACAATTTAAGATTGAATAAAATCCTTTTGGAGATTTATAGCTTAACCTTTAAAGTTTTGAACTGTGCTGAACTGGTGAACATAGATACACTCCAGTATTAACCGGATTAGATTTTCAGAAACGGACATGGTTTTAGAACACATGTCAGCAATCAACAAAAAAAAACACATTCCCAGCAGTCTTTATGGCCAAATGGGGCATACTGCAGTGAATTGAGATTCGGATGGATAAAGCTTGTAACTAGATTGCTGTTCCTTCGCTGTCGTAGGGTTAACATACTGGAAAATGGTTCCTAACTGCTCTGTAGGTGTTCCTTCACCCAAGGGACTGCAGTGGTTCAAGAGTGCAGCTCACTACCATCTTATTCAGGTCAATTCATGCCCATATCCCATTAATGAATTTTAAAAAGTGGTGGTGTCAATATGAGGTTGTCTATATATAAGCCAAAAGGGTCAATATGAAAAGAGAATTATAACTAAAAGAAGTGTGAGGATACCCATGCTGTTGGCAAATGTAACAGACAACAGAAGTTGGGGAATTGTAACAAAAGAATATAAACCTCCAGAGATGCCAGGGGATGTTTTTAATTTTACTCAATACCATTATGCACTGACTTGTCCTAAAATGGAATTATAAAATTTTTGAAATTAGGAATGACATAGAAAATTCAGGAGAATGTACTGATCAAGCAGCATGAATTGTACTGATTACATGAACGTTCAATACTAAATATTTTAACCACAGACTCATTCAATTGCATTGTGTTCAACACTGGATAAATATCCACTGTGTACAGAGTGGATGTTTAAAATGTTAAAATTAGGTTCTTTTCAATAGTGAGGACCAAAGTAATGTTCAGGAATTTGAGATTCTACATGCTTCAGGTTTGGGGATGACAAAGTGCTGAAAACACTAAAAGGAGTGGTGACTGTCTGTAGAATAACTGGGGTAAGCTACTTTATCAACACAGATGTAGTGTTGAGTGAAATATCCTTACAGTTGACCAGACCGTCAATGATAAAGGCTTACATGAAACTGAATTTGGAAAATATTTTTGGGAAGTCAGTGGATTTACTGTTTATGCAATCTGGATATTATTACAACTTTTTAACAAGAGTTAAGTTCTCTAATCAAAATATTAAGGAGGTGTTATTGAAATCAGGGAAGAGAAGTTTAAAGGAAAAGAGGCTTATTATCTTTAAGACACATTGGCAGTTTGCCCATCCATCTTTTCACAGGTTAGGAGTAACTTAGCTCCTGACTCCCCAAAGTCTGTCCACTATCTACAAGGCACGAATCAGGAGTGTGATAGCATACTCCCCATTTCCCTGGATGAATGCAGCTCCAACAATACTCAAGAAACTTGACGCCATCCAGGACAAAGCAGCCCACTTGATTGGCATTACATCCACCAGCATCCACCCCCTCCACCACCGACACTCAGCAGCCGTAGTACGTACTATCTAGAAGATGCACTGCTGAAATTCAGCAAAGACCGTCAGACAGCTCTGTCTAAACCCACAATCACTTCCATCGAGAAGGACAAAGGCAGCAGATACATGGGAACAACCCCTGCTAGTTCTCTTCCAAGCTACTCACCATCCTGCCTTGGAAATAAATTACTGTGCTTTCACTGTTGCTGGGTCACAATCCTGGAATTCCCTCCTCGATACCATTTTGGGTCACATGGATTGCAGTAGTTAAGAAGGCAGCTCATCAGCACCTTCTCAAGGGAAACTAGGGACGGCAATTAAAAAAAATAAGTTCAATGTTTTGGAAGAATGATAAAAGAAGACTTGGAAGTCCAGAAAATAGTACAGTGCAGTTTCTGAAAGTGGACCGGAAGTGAAGATAGCTGTAGGAAGGGATCGTGAACTTGTGAAAAGAATGCTCATCGCAGGTGTGGCAGATCTTATAGAGTAATCCAGAACAAGAGAGCAAGTGGAGGTTACTGTTTGACAAGAATCAGGACTCTGGAAGAAACTGGGAATCCTACGAGAAGTAAACGTCCTTATGATTGAAAAGCTTTAGTGTCTCCAAGCAATTTAGAAGATAAGTTAATAGAACAAAAGAGTTCGTCGACACCTGGAAATAATTTTGTGTACATTGAATTACCAGATAGGGAACAGCAGCCTTATCGTACAGATGGATATGCACAGTAAAAGTGCTTCCTGATGGCACTAAGGCTAAAGCCAGACTAGTGGCTCAGGGTTTTAAAGAGAAATAGTGATCAAGTAATCAAAACATTCATGTATGTTCATTAATTTCAGAAGAGATCTTGATGATCATCTTGGCTCCTTTTGCAACATACTACAGGGAATGTAAATCAGTTGAAGAAAATGCTGCTTTTTTTTCGCAGAATGTAATGCCTCAAAGCTTGGTATTGTTAAAACCACATAAAGAAGCTAGTGACATTGAGGGAAGTTTTGGAAATTTAACAAGTGTGTTTGTGTTAAATGCTGCAGTGAGGGTATAGGATATCTGTTAGATCTGTCTCCTTGAAAATGGATTGTTTAATCTAATTTAAACTTAATGCATTGTTCTATTGGTATTGCAAAGAGAAATCTGGCAGACTGCTTTATGATGCATGTTGATTTTCCTTGGGGAGGTTCTACAGAATTTGAGTAATTCGTGTTAACCAAAAGGCAAATTGAAGAATAGAAATTTGTCTTTGGGAGCCTTAGACATTTTACAGTACAGGAGGAGTACACTCAACCCATCATATATGTTCCAGTCAACAAAGATTGATTACACTAATCCTGTTTTCCAGTTCTTTGGCCATAGTGTTGGAAGCTATGTCAGCATAAGTCAATATCTAAATACTACTTAAATGTCAGATGAGTTTCTGATTTGATTACTCTTTCAGGGAGTGTACCAGAGCCCCATCACCACCTAGGTGAAAAGTAAATCACTTTCCTCCTAGCCTACTTTCTCTTACCTTAAATCTATGCCTCCCTGGTTATTGACCCCTCTACGATTGAAAAAAGTGCCTTCCTTTTCACTCTATCTATGTCGCTCATAATCTTATACACTTGAATGAGGTTATTGCTCAACCTACGTTGCTCCATGGAAAATGACCTGCAGTCTTTCCTCATAGCTTCTCCCTGCAGTGCAGGAAAGTTGATAAATCCCCTTGGGTGCCATCATATTTTTCCTATGAATGTGATCAGAACGGCACATAGTACTCCTGTTAGGACCATACAGTTGCAGCGTAACCTCCCTGCTCTTGTATTCTATGCATTACCTAATAAAGGCTTAACCACCTTATCTATCTTCCCTGCTACTTTGAGGGATCTGTAAATATGCACTCTGATCTTCAGTACTTTCCACGGTCTGGCCACTTAGTGTATTTCTTTATTAGCCTTCCCCCAAGGGGATTACCTCACATTTTCCAAGGTTGCATTTCATTTGCCTCTGAGCAGTCCATTGCGGTCCACCTGTGGTCCACCTCCTCACCATTTACCACCTTACTAATATTTGTGTCATCTGTAAGTTGCTTGATTATATCCCCTATGTTTAAGTCTAGATTAATGATGGACACCACAAGAGCAAGAGCCCGAGCCCTGGCACTGAGTCCTGTAAAACCCAACAGAAAGCCGCAAGCCCTTGGAGAGAACAAAATTCTTCTCGTTGCTGTTCTGAAGGGGCAACTCTTAATTTTAAAACAGTTCCACCTAGCTTTGGACCGACTCACAAGAGGAAACAGTCTTTCCATCTCCATCTTATCAAGACCGTCCAGGATTTTTATATTTCAATTAAGTCACCCCTTGGTCTTCGAAGTCCAGTAGGAACTAGCCTAGTCTGTCCACTCAATCCTTGTGAGTCACCTGCTCATATGCATCAGATCACCTAAATCCCTCAGAATTTTGAGTTGTTCACCACTTACGTAATACTTTTGCTTTTTTTTATTCCTCCCACTAAAGTCAACAGCTTTGTGTTTTCCTACATTGTGTTCCGTCTGTCAGAGTTTTGCCCACTTGCTCAACCTGTCTATAGCTGTTTGCCACTTTGTCTTCGCATATGGGAAAAGCCAGGGTACAAGACACTGCCAAGTTTGATGTCAATGGTGGGTAAGATGTTGGAGACGATTCTGAGAAAGAGAATTTACATGCATTTAGAAGGCAAGGACTAATTAAGGGATAATTAGTATGGCATTGTGCGTGGAAAAATCCTGACTCTGAAATTTGATTGAATTATTTGAAGAGGTTACCAAGAAGGTAAATGAAGGCAGAATGGTAGACAATGTCTCCCTGGATTTTAGGAAGGCCTTTGACAAGTTCCCACATAATATACTGATTAGTAAAGTTAGATCGCATGGGATCCAATGACAGCCAATTGGATACAAAATTAGCTCAATGGTAAAATAAAGGGTGGTGGTAGAGGGTTGTTATTTAAACTGGAGGCCTGTGACCAGCAGTGTGCTGCAGGGATCAGTTCTGGGCCCACGGATGTTTGTTGTTCGTGTCAACAATTTGGATGAGAATGAAGGACGTATGATTAGTAAGTTTGCAGATTACACCAAAATTGGTGGTACAGTGGACTGTGAAGAAGGTTACCTAAGAGTACAGTGTGATCTTTATCAGATGGGCCAATGGACCAAAAACGGAAGATGGAGTTCAGTCTTGATAAATGTGTGATGTTGCATTTTGGTAAGGCATACCAGTCTAAGACTTACATTATTAGTGGTAGAGCCCTGGAGAGAGTTATTGAACAGAGGGAACCGGGGTGCAGGTTCTTCGTTCCTTGAAAGTGGCATCACAGGTATACAGGGTGGTGAAGGTGGTGTTTGGCATGCCTGCCTACATTGGTCATGAGTACAGGATTTAGGACATCATGTTGCGGCCATACAAGACATCGGTGAGGTCACTTTTGGAATACTGCATACAGTTTTAGTTGCCCTGCTGTAAGAAGGATGTTATTAAATTACAAAGGCAACAGAAAAAATTTATAAGGATGTTACTAGGGCTGGCGAGTTAGAGTTATAAGGAGAGGCGGCACTGGGACTATTCCTCCTGGAGCGTCGGAGGTTGAGGGGTGACTTTACAGTAGTTTATAATAAGTTCATAGAGGGGCAATGATAAGATAAATAGCCAAGATCCTTTTCCAAGGGTAGGGTAGTCCAGAGCTAGAGCGAATAGGTTTAAGATGAGAAGGGAAAAATTTAAAAGGGGTTAGAGGAGCAGCATTTTCACACAAAGGGATAGCATGTGTATGGGCTGAAATCTAAGAGGAGGTGGTAGCTGCAGGTACAATTAAAACATTTAGAAAACATTTGGGCAGTTTCATGAATAGGAAGGTTTTAGAGGGATATGGACCAAATCAAGCAAACGGGACTAGTTCAGTTTAGGAAGCCTGGCTGGCGTGGACAAGTTGGACCGAGAGGTCTGTTCTGTGCTGTAAGACTCTGTCTTAATGCTTTCCTACCCATCTTGGTACATCTGTGAATTTGACGACTATACTTTGCTCCCCTCATTCTTAATTATTGATTTAAACTGTAAAATGTTGAGGGTCAGCACAAATCCTGCAGTACTCCACTTGTTACACAATCCCTACAGTGCAGAAAGAGGCCATATGGTCCGTTATTTCTCCACTGATCTTCCAAAGATCAAATTACCCCCACCCCTAACATGGTTCAGTTTTATTTTTGACCCTGAGCAGATTTCCCATGTTCTGGCACTGGGCAGGCAACACATCCATTCTTTGTTTAAAACAGTGACAATCTTCCTCACTAGACTATCAAATACTACTTCATTCCTTGTAACTTCCTCCACTTGAATGGCTTCCAGTGCCATGGTGAGTTTGCACATTTCACATGTGACCCCTGCTGTCATCCAAACAGGCTGAGGGAACTTCAAACCTCCTGGACATTGCAGAGGCAGAACTCCTGTTTTCTGTGTTCCTTTGCATTGTTCAAACCCTGACTGAACAAATCAGAAAATCCTATCCCAAGTCATGTAACTTTCTCTTGGTGTCAAGAATCCAGATAACGTTTCCCTTCCCAGATACATCTCAGGGTCTGTAGTTTGGTCTTTGGCTCACAAACTCTGATCAGAAGCTGGCCAAACATTAAACACTTAATGCCTTCATTGGTCAGTGCATTAAGTAAAGGATTGGGACATCATGCTGTGGCTGTACAGAACATTGGCCACTTTTAGAATACAGCGTTTAATTCTGGCATCCTTGCTATAGGAAAAGTGTAGTTAAACTTGAAAGGGTTCAGAAAAGATTTACAAGGATGTTGCCAGGATTGGAAAGTTTTAGCTGCAGGGAGAGACTGAATAGGTTTTTTTTCCCCTGGAGTGTCATAGGATGAGGGTAATCTTTATAGAGGTTTGTAAAATCATGAGGGGCATGGATAGGATGAGTAGCCAAGGTCGTTTTCGCAGGGTAGGGGTATCCAAAACAATGGGCACAAGTTCAAAGTGAGAGAAGAAAAATTTCAAAGGGACCTGAGGGGCAACATTTTCATGCA
The DNA here is from genome assembly GCF_030684315.1 of Stegostoma tigrinum. Lineage (NCBI taxonomy): Eukaryota > Metazoa > Chordata > Chondrichthyes > Orectolobiformes > Stegostomatidae > Stegostoma > Stegostoma tigrinum. The sequence goes on from NC_081373.1 coordinate 8,369,349, forward strand.
GAGGGTGGTCCATGTATGGAACAAGCTGCCAGAGGAGGCAGCTAGTATTAAAACATTTAAAAGACATCTGGATGGATACATGAATAGGAAGGGTTTAGAGGGATATAGGCCAAATGGGACTAGATCAGTAGTTTAGGATTTCTGGTTGGCATGGATGAGTTGGATCGAAGGTCCTGTTTCTGTGAGGTATGTCTCTGACTCTCTCTAGTGCACACATTTATCATGGATTGTAATGGTATCCAGGAGCTCCCACATGTTGTAGCCTAGACACATTACCTGAACAGCCATCCTCATTGAGTGTTTTGTTTTTATTTAGTCAAAGAATGTGGCGTCTCTGATTAGGTCAGCATTTATTGTCCATCCCTATTGCCCAGAGGGCAGTTATGAGTCAACCACATGGCTGTGGGTCTGGAGTCACATGTAGGCCAGACCAGGTAAGGATGGCAGTTTCCTTCTCTAAAGAACCTTAGTGAACCACATGTGTTTTTCTGACTATTGACAATGGATTCATGGTCATCATTAGACTCTTTATTCCAGATGTTTATAAAACCATGTGTTATGGTAGGATTTGAACCTGGCTCCCAGGGCATTACCTGCGTCTCTGGATTAACAGTGCAGCGATAATACCACTAGACCATCATCTCCCCATTATTTAGTTATTATTTGCTTATGTACATTGCTTTTCATATCTTGATTAACTTTAACACCAATTCAAATAAAGTGTAAAAGTTTAAGAATGAAAGACCCTAACCAGTTACCAGGGATGCACCAAACTGCCAGCTTCTCCTGGTACAGCAAAAACCAATTCTGGTCAGCTCCGATCAACAAATAGTATTTGGATCCTAGAGTAATCCAGTATTTTGTTTTCCTGTATTCTCCATGAAGTCCTACTTACACAAAGGTGTTCCACGTTCACCTCGCTCTGCACTAAAGCCTGTCTGTGCAAAAACCTCATTGATCTGGATTGCCATTCCCACTTAGCCACAACAACACATCAAATTGTCTTCCATGACCGTAACCTGGATTTTGATGCCTGCCTCATTATTTCTGAAATTGGCAGGCTGATTTGTATACTTCGCAATATCCTCACGAAATGTTTTCAACTTCTCCCCCTTTTATCTTTCAAAAACATATTTAAATTGATCTCTTCAACCTCTTCCTCCTAACCATCTCCAGCCTGACCCAGAATTCAGGTTCCTGCATCCAACTAGGACAAACCTTGGATGTGCTCTACATTGAAGTTGCCTTGCAAATGTACATTACTTATGTTGCTTTCTCTTTCCCCCACCACTAACTTTAATTGTTCATTAAGTGTTGTGTGTAGGTTGTTAAGGATTAATTTGAAAACTAACTTTGTTTTCGGTTTCTAGTAGTTGGGATTGCTCTTTTCCCTGATTGTGTACATACATCGCAGCTTCCATTTAAAAATGTGCAGTCTGGAATGTTTGTATCACAAGCTGAGGACTACCTTTGGGAAATTAGATTATTACTGTACAACATTGAAAACATTCCCACCCAAAGGATAGCACAAATTATTCCTGCAACAGCATAAAGCTACATTGGTACTGTTTTTGAGGCAAGTTATACTTTTTTAAAAAATTTCTGACAGTGATCTATAAAGAAATATATAGAGTTGAAGGGAAACAGTTTAAAGATATGCTGTGGCAGTTTGAGAGCTTCAATTCAATTAATAAAGAACCCTGGAAATAAAAACAAAAATCTGGCAGTAAAATTGACAGTGAGTTTGTGAATTGCCTTAAAAACCCAATTGATTCACTGATATTTCCTGTTTAAGAAAAGGAATCAGCTAGCTCTATCCACCCTGACCTATGTAAATGTGGTTGGCATTTGATCACTCTCTCTTAAAGTGCCCTAGCAAGTTGTATGAAACAACTAAACTCTCTATCTAATAGCATTATGGGAACACCTTCATCGTATGGACAACAGCGGTTCAAGAACACAGCCCCCTAAATGACTTCAGGAAATTAGCAAATTAACTTCTTTTCAAAACAAAATCACCTGCTTCCTACACTGAGTTAGTTAACAGTCTCTCCCTGAAGTTTCCACGGTGAATAAATTTAAAGTATTGCACAACTTCCTGAAACTGAGTCCAACACTTCATCTGCGAATAGCACATTATAATTTTACTTCTGGTACACTGGTTGGTAAGAAATTGAAATAGTGCTTTCTGCATGGAGTACAAAAGAACACTATATGCAGAATAAGATTCGCTAAATTCTGCTCCAGCAATGAAGCTCAACACCATGCTGATGCAATGTATCCTACACAGCAACAGTACGACCCTGTCAGTTCATTGGTTGTGCAATGTACTTGACCAGGTCATTTATTGTTAATATTTTTAATAAGCATCGACAGCAAACCTATTACTGCTCACATAATTGAGACAAGGTTCCCAGATTTATGGACAATGACTGATCTTGTTCTACCACCTAGTTTGTATTCAGATTTCAGTTTCTTGAACCTCATTGGATCAAAATATAAGTACTCTTTAAAGTATTCAATGTGAACTTTGGTAGAGTCTGCATTATTGTAAAAGTCTGGAAACTGCAAACTTCTACAACATTTTTAACAAGTGTAACAACAATAACACCACTTCAATGAACTCAGTGAGCACAGTAGATCATTTGTTTGAATTATGACATATTTTAGCTTAAGGTACTATCTAAATGTATTGAAGCAAAGTTTTACTGTGCTAACTTTTGTGTTTCAATTCTGTGAATTGGTCTTATGATGAACACTGCTACAACTTGCTGGAAACAAATACCCAACACCGGCACCTCACATCTCGATTTTGCTAAAACCTGTGGGACTGTAGCTATTTCTATAATGGAAGCTGTAAATTAATTGTTTACCTTTATCTGGATCGATTAAATTGTTCTTTTAATATTTCAAGTTTCACAGTGCTTTCAAGCAAAATGTTTTTCGTGACTGCTCAGGTAATATGCAATTTATATGTAAATGTTGCAGGTAACTTTTTTTGCCCTAGGCTAAGGAATGAAACATTGGCTAGGATTTCCATGAAAATTATTATCCAGCAACAATTGCTGTGCATGTGTCAGTCTCTCACGCTTGTGGATGTCAGAGAAGGTTACCTTCTACTTGGTTGTTGTAATTGAACAACAAACTCAGCGCAGAAATGTATGGGCATTTTGAAGAAAAATTAGATGGCAGTTGGTAACTGTTAATCCTTACCAAGTAAAGAATTTGAAACAAACTTAGAGAATGGTAGAGATACACAGCAGGTCTGGCAGTATCTGTGGAGGAAGGAAGCAGAGTTATGTTTCAGTCCAGTATAACTCTTCTCGGGATTTCAAATTCGTTTGAGGATGAGAAAATTGACAGAAAAAAATAAGAAACAAAAGATTTATGACATCTCTTGGCTGGACACAGAATTGCAATTTTATTTATTGGTATTTACAGAAGTCACTGGTCTGTCTGTCTGGCATATTTTACTGTCAATTGCGGCAGACGTTTTTATTCAGTTAACTCTGAATCAAATCAGTGGGCTTCATTTGGAGCTGGTGGCACAGTGGTAGTGTTATTGGATGGGTAATCCAGAGCATCCAAGCTAATTGTTTGAATCCCACTATGAAATATAGTTAATAAAATGTGAGGCTGGATGAACACAGCAGGTGAGATGCTGCTGGGCCTGCTGTGTTCATCCAGCCTCACATTTTATTATCTTGGATTCTCCAGCATCTGCAGTTCCCATTATCAATGAAATATAGTTAAATTTGAGCTCAATAAAACTCAGATTCTAAAAGCTCATCTAAAGATGTGGCTACTGCTGATTGTTGTAAAAACACATCTGGTTCACTAAGTACTTCAGGGAAGGAAATCTTCCATCGTTACCTGACTTGTATGTGACTCCAGGCCCACAGCAATGGGTCCTTTCCACGCAAAGAAGGGAGCCCAAGAAAAGTTAGACCTGTGTGCAGCATATTCTGGGATTTTGAACAGACAGGCCAAGATCTGGATGCCTTTCACTTATCTTCTGGATCTGTGGGGAAATATTCCGGAGCTGTGAATAAGAGAGATAGAGCTTGAGTATTCCCAGGACGCACTTCAGTTCATCCAAGAGGCAGTGTTATGTGAAAACCACGTTTTTACACATGGTCATCCTTCACGTTTTCAGGAATTGCAGTTAGGGAAGCAACAGGTGACCACCAATCAGAAGAGAGGCAGGCAGGTAGGTAGTCAGGAAAGCCCCAGAGTACATCTCACTCCAGAACAGTTATTCTGTGTTGGAAAACGCCGGGAGTGAAATTGCCCCTGAGGAGTGTTCAGCTGCTCGAGGAAGGAGGAGAAGGAAAGGATGAACAATAGCGATAAGAAACTCAATAATGAACGGTGCTGACAGACATTTCTGTAAAGACAGATTTAACTCCAGGATAACACAATGTGGAGCTGGAGGATTACAGCAGGCCAGGCAGCATCAGAAGAGCAGGAAAGTTGAAGCTTTGGGTCGGACCCTCTTTTCATTCCAGAAAAGAAGTGTCCCGACATGAAGTGTCAACTTTCCTGCTCCTCTGATGCTGCCTGGCCTACTGTGTTCCTCCAGCTCCACATTGTGTTGTCTCTGACTCCAGCATCGGCAGTTCTTACTATCTCTGAGTTAGTTTTAACTCCAGGATAGCATGTATCTGAGATCCTTGATTTGCCCCTGTTGAATGGGGTTTAAATTGATTTAGCAAAGGGAAGGGATGCATAGTTGTGATACAGTAATGGGTGATTAAGGAATAAATAAAGAGAGCAAAGTCAGTCTGGAAAGTCAAACATCTATAGACAATTTAAGGCATCAAGTTAAGGCACAAGGGAACATGTCAAGGCTATATGGCATTTACTTCAATGCGACGTGTCTTGCAAATAAGGTAGATGAGTTGAGGATGCTGATTAACTTAGTATGATATATCGCTTCTGTCATGGAGTCGTAGTTGAGGGAGGGACAGGGCAGCAGCTCAGCATTTCAGGAAAATCTTCAGCAAGACAAACAGGTGAATAAATGAGTAGGCGGTGTCTCAATATTAATCAAGGGTTCATTTACTGCTCCTACGTAGATTATATTTTGAATGGTTTCTCAATTGAGACCATATGGGTAGAGCTCAAAAACAGAAAAGGGGCAATCAGATTGTTGAGAGTGCACTACATAGACCTCATAGACCCAAACAGTCAACAAGTGAGCATAGCAAATATCAGAGAAATGTAAAAATAATATGGTAACAATAGTAGAAGATTTCAACTTCTCAAAATTAACTGGGTCAAACGGAGTGTGAAAGAGAGGTGAAATGTTTAAAAATGTATCTAGGAGAATATTTAAGTCAACAGTAGGGTGGTGCTACACTTGATTTTAGGAAAGGAAGGCAGTCAAGTGGTAGAAGTGTCAGAAGGGGAGCATTTCAGTGATACTGACCTCAACTTAACAAAAGTTAGTGTAATTGTGGAAAAGGACAAAGATTGACCAGAAAGAAGTTTCTCAGTTGGATGAAGACAAACTTCTATATAAAACAGTATTTTGCTGACGTGGCCTGGATGCAGCTACTTGTAGGAATATCTATGTTAGGGCAGTTTGAGTCTTTCAAAAAGGAAATTGTGAGTACAAGGCCAACATTTTCCTGTGAAGGTGAAATGGGAGAGTGAACCAACAAGTCTGGATATTGAGAAATATACAGGATTGATTAAACTAAAAAAGGGAAACTTATGGTAGATACTGAGGGCTCAAAATAACAAAAGCATAAAAAGTGCAAGGGTTCAATTTAAAAAAAAATAGAAAGGTGAAGAGGGGCAATGACACACGCTGGTGGTAAAGTAAAGGGAAGCCTCATGGCATTTTATGAGTATAATAGGGGCAAGAACAAACCAGGAAAGCGTAGCACCCATGAAGGACCAAAGTGACAATGTTTGAGTGGAGCTGGAAGATGTAGATGAGGATTTAAATGAACACTTTGCATCTATATTCATTATAGAGAAAGGACAATGTAGGTGCAGAAATGGGGCTGGGGGGTGCGCAGAGCTGTGATATACTTGAACAAATGACAATTGAGATGGAGGAGATATTAGTAGTTTTAACAGATATAAAATTGGGTACACCCTGCCGCCTAAATGAGGAGTATCCCAGGCTGCTGTGGGAGCTGAGGGAGGAGATTGCAGGGATAGAATTAATCTCATCTTTGGAGAAATGATGACATGAGGATAGTCAGCATGGTTTTATCAAAAGGAGATCAAGTCTGACAGCTTGATTCAATTGATGACTAGATGTGTTTAAAGAAATGTAATATATATGATGTAGCCTACAGGGATTTCAGGAAAACTCTTGATAAGAACCCAAGGGATTCAGGGCTGTTTAGCACATTGCATCTAAAATTAGCTTACTGGTTAGAGGCGGAGGGTGATGGTCAAAGATTATTTTTAACTGGAACCCTCTGTCCAGTGGCATACCATAAGGTTTGTTGCTAGAGTTGTTGTTGGTAGAGCACATTAATGATCCAGATGTGAATATATGAGACTTGGTTATAAGTTTGGCGATGACGTGACTCGTGGTATTTGGTAAATAGCTTAAACTACCGGATGATATAGATGGGCTGGTCAGAATGGCAGAACATTAGAAAATGGAATTTAATCCTGAGAAGCTCGTGGTGATGGATTTTGGTTTTTGCATTTAAGTAGTATCTAGGTGAACACTTGAAACACCGTAGCATACAAGGCCACAAGCCATGTGCTGGAAGGTGGGATTAAAGTTCGTTGATAATCAAGGTGGACTTCATGGGCTAAAGGTGACTCTTCTTGCTGTAAAACTGTATGGCGATGAATGATCTAACAAGCCAGTCGGTCCAAGGTCAGTTAAGGAGGTGAAACAAATGTTGGCCTTGACAGCGATTCCCATATCCCTTCCAAGAATTTTTTTTAAAAACCTACAGTCCATCAGGAAATAGTGCTAATTTGAAAGCAGACTTTCACTTATCACATTGCCTGACTCTTCAGCACCAACGTAGTGAGTCAACTTCATTTTAAAACTATAAGAATTAAATAATTTCTCAGAAAGAAGTCTTTGTAGCAGGTCCTATGCATTTGAATAGGTGCCACGGGATCACTTTTAAGTATAATTTTTTTACTTTGCTATTTTTGTCCTACCTGAACTTTAGTGACGATCATTATTGATTCTAGTAGAAGGCTTGGGTCGCTTGAATATACTGATGTTTCTGTTCATGATTTCAGAAGTGGAGCCATTCAGCCCAACACAGATGTCAGAGAAGATCTTACTGAGGCTGCTCAAACATCCTAATGTTATTCAGGAAATGAAGTTTGATGAAAGAAATAAAAAAGCCCCAGAACATTACCTCTTCTATCGGAACAAACCTGTAGACTATTTTATCCTTGTTTTACAGGTGTGTTTTTAATCCTAAGAATTCTGTACAAACATAATATGTTCTAGGAATCCATTTACAGGTATACAATTGCAGTTAATGTTCGCTGTGATGAAATTTTTTTGAGTAATGTTATAGCTGCAGTGCCAGATTCTTTTTATTTTCATATCCTGAGTGATGTTATTTCAGACTTTATTATGTGAGATGTATAGAATTGCAATATAGTGGGTTATAACTGACGTTGATAAATTTTGATTATGCTTTATCATAAAAATAATGCCTTCTATCTTAATTCAGAAGGTAGTATAACTTGAATAGAAGCAAGAGGCTATTGGTTTTAAAAAAAGAGCCAAACAATCCTGGATGCTGGAAACCTGAAATGAAGACAGAATGCTGAAGAAACTCAGCGCCTTTGGAGAGAGAAACAGAGATCACATTTCATGATTGTTATGACTGTTTAGTTCTGAAGAAGCCATATTGGACTTGAAATGTTAACTCTGTTTCTCTCTCCACAGATACTGTCAGGCAGTTGGTAAGAATTGATTAGGAAGAGAACTTGCAGTTTGTGTCCAACTTCTTCTTGAATTTTACTGTTGAAACAGCTTCCACCAATCTTTCAGGCTGGATTTTGAAACACAGGAACTTGTAGTGTGAAAATGTTTCCTCGAGCTGTATCTAACTCTTTTATCTATTTATAAACTCCTTTGTCATTGGAAATCATTTCTCCTAATGTACTCTTTTAGAGTAATTCATGTTTTTGATCACTACTTCAACTCTGTCCCTCATAACCCATTTAAAAAAAATCTGTGCGCTCCCTGGAGCAAACCAGCTCCCTTCAAATGACCGCAGCTGCTTATCTCTGATAATATTTCTAATCAATCTCACCTACACCATCTCTTAAGATATTAACGTCCTTCCTAAAATAAGGTACTCAAGATTGAATGTTACACTCCAATTGAAGGCTTACCAATGTATAATAAAGATTATAAACTCATGTGTTCCGTGTCTCTGTGTAAAAGTGCCAAGGTCATGTTTTTGAATAACCCTCTCAACATGTCTGCCCAACTTCAAAGATGTGGGCCCCCTTTAAAATTACATGATGTGTTCATAAATTAAAACAAAAAAACTGAGGATGCTGGAAATCAGCAATTAAGATGGAAATTGTTGTGAGAACTCAGCAGGCCTGACAGCATCTGTGGACAGAAAGCAGAGTTAATGGTTTGTATCCAGTGACCCATCTTTACAGCTGATTGCAGCTAGGAAAAGGTTGGTGTGTATGCTTCAGAAGGGGTAGGGGGAGTGGGGGGAAGTAAAAGATAGAGGTGGAGATGGAGCCCGCAGAGAGTGAACAACAGTTGGACAGATAGAGGAATGGGTAAAGGTCAGCTTGGGAGAATCAGTAGCTGTTAATGGGGACCATTAAAGCTGACAATGGTTGTGGTAACAACCCATGTGATGACTAGGCCTGGTATTTGGGGCTTGGTGTAAGGACATGGAAGAAGGTACTCAGGCTCCAAAATGATCAAACTGTATATTGAGCCCCGAAGGCCGCACAGTCCCCAAGTGGAAAATGATGCATTGTTCTATCCTGCACTGAACTTTGGAGTACTGCAGCAAGCCTGAGACAGGTGTTGGCCAGGGAACATGGTGGTATGTTGAAGTAGCAAGCAACAGGAAGCTCAGGATCATTTTTGCAGACAAAATATAGGTCTTCTCCAGAGACCTCACCACTCTGCCTTCTGTCACCGCACTGTCGAGGAGAGCACATTCCCAGTGATCGCAAAATGGCAGGTTACTTAAACAGTGCAGTCTCTGGCGAAGCATGAAATCAGTAATACCAATTTCTGGATTGCTGTTTTGTTCTTAATTGTGGATTTCCAAAATTATCATTGTTTTAGTGGCATATTGATGGTGAATTCTGAAACTTTCATAATCCTTACTACCCTAATCCTTGTATATTGCCCCTTATTGTTTTTGCCAAAGTGTTTCAGTTAAATTACATTTACTATTTCACTGGTCTATCCTTAAAATTTATTGTTGTCCTCATTGTTGATTGTGTCTCATAGCTGTGTCATTTGCAGACTTTGAAATAGTGTTGTGTTTTTAACTATGCCATTAATGTCTATGAAAAACATCAGTTGCCTTCCGTTATTTAACTAATTCTGTATCTGTTGTCTCTTCAATACCACAGGCCTCAACGTTGCATAGTTTAAATTTTGAACATAATTTGCTGAAGACCTTGAACTATGTTATCATCCCTTGTCTAAATAATTATACTTGCCCATCCATAATTACTCTTGAACTGCTGCCTTTAACTAATGCATCCCAGTAGGTACACTCTCAGTGCTGTTAAGAGGAGAGTTATAGGATTTTGACCTAGTGGCAGTGAAGGAACAATGTTAGAGTTCCAAGCCAGAGTGGCGACTGGAGGGGAACTTGGAAGATGATGGTTTCCCTATGTTTCTACTGTGTTGTCCATCTTGATGGTACATTCACAGATTGGAAAGTGCTGCCTAGAAGCTCTGGTGAGTTCTGTATTGCATTTTGTATATAGTACATATGCTGCTACTGTGTGCCAGTAGTGGAGAGAATGAATATTGAAGGCGTTAGGTGGAATGCTACAAGAGGGCATCTTTTCATTGGATGGTGACAAGCTTCTCGAGTGCTAATGGAGTTGCACTCATCCAGGCGAGCAGGGAGTATTCCATCATGCTCCTGCCTCGTGCTTTGTAGATGTGGACAGGTTTTGAGGAGATGATTTGCTCAGCATAGAATTCCTAACCTCTGATCTTCCCTGTAGCCACACTGTTCAAATGGCTAGTCCCATTCAGTTCCTGGTCAGTAGTACCTTCTAGAATGTTGACAGTGGGAAATTCAGTGATGCTAATGCCATTGAACGTCAAGGGGCAACAGTTGGATTCTTTCTAATAGGAGATTGTCTTTGCTTGGCACTTCTGTGGCATGAATGTTACTTGCTGTGCATCAGCCAAGCCTGAATCTTCTGGTCATGCCATATTTGGATGTGGGCTGCTCCATATCTGAGGAATTGCAAATGGTGCTGAACATTGTACAATATGTGGCAAATATTCCCACTTCTGGCCTTATGATAGAGGGCAGATGAAACAGCTGAAGATGATTGGGCCTATGACACTACCCTTCAGTATATGTCTGGTCCCTAATTGCTGCAATTCCTTATACCTGCATTTGGCTGTGCAGATTCTTGAATTTGTATTTCCGAAAGTTTGCATATTATTGTCAGGAAAGCTGCCCAAGTGCACCATGGACTACAAGAGGAATGGCGTATACCCTTAAATATTGCAGTCCACATCTAGAGACTTTATTAGGGAGAACCTGTTATTTTATGGTTGCTGCCAAGCACTTGGGTTTGAAGATAGGTCAGACAGGTTGGTCTTATTTGCACTGGAGTTTAGAATACCGAGGGGTGCCTTGATTGAAACATATAGGATCGTGTATGGCCTTGACTAGGTGGACATGGAAAAGGTGTTCCATCTCTTGGATGAGTCCAGAATCAGGGTGCATTTTTTATATTCATTTGTGGGACCCGGGCGTCACTGGTTGGCCAGCATTTATTGCCTGACCCTAGTTGCCCTTGAAAGGTGGTAGGGAGCTGTTTTCTTGAACTGCTGTGGTAGATTGACCCACAATTCCCTTAGGGAGGAGATTCCAGGATTTTGACCAGTGACAGTGAAAGAACAGAGATTTCCAGATCAGGATGGTGAGTGGCTTGACAGGGAACTAAAAGGTGATGGTGTTACCATGTATATGCGAAGATTGTTCTTCTATATGGAAATAGTTGTGGGTTTGGAAGGTGCTGTCTGAGGATCTTTGGTGAATTTCTGCAGTGTATCTTGTAAATATTACACACTGCTGCTCCTGAGCTTTGGTGGAGGGAGTGGATGCTTGTGGATGCAGTGCCAATCAAGCGGGCTGCTTTGTCCTGGTGGTATCACGTTTCTTGAGTGTAGTTCGGGCTACACTCATCCAAGCAAGTGGGGTGTATTCCATCACACTTCTGACTTGTGCCTTGTAGAGGGTGGACAGACTTTGGGGAGTGTGCACGGTATTCCTAACCTCTGACCAGCTCTTGCATTCAGTATGTTTACATGACAAGTCCCATTGATTTCCTGGCTAGTGGTAACCTGAGGATGTTGATAGTGAGGATTCAATGAAGGTAGCACCATTGAACGTAAAGGGGCAGTACTTAGATGACCATCTCCAATGAAAGGCCATTCCCTGACATTGGTGTGGCATAAATGTTTCTTGCCACTTGTCGGCCCAAGCCTGGAGATTGTCCAGATCTTGTTACATTTGAATATGGACTTCTTCGGTGTCCAAGGAGTTGAAAATGGTGCTGAACATTGTGCAATCAGTGGTGAACATTCCCACTTCTAACCCTATGATGGAGGGAAGGTTATTGATGAAGTAGCTGAAGATAGTTGGGCCATGGACACTACCGTGAAGAATTCCTACAGAGATGTTCCGGAGCTGAGATGATTGACTGCCAGTGACTACAACCATCTTCCTTTGTGCCAGATAGGTTTCCAACCAGTGGAGAGTTTACCCCATGATACCCAATGATTCCAGTTTTGCAAAGGCTCCTTGATGCCACATTTGCTCTAATCCAGCCTTGATTTCGAGGGCTGCCACTCTCACTTCACCTCCTGGAATTGAGCTGTTTTTTTGTCCATTTTGAACCAAGGCTGGAATGAGGTCAGGAGTTGCAAGGCCGTCATGGAATCCAGAATGGATGTCACTAAGTAGGTTATTGCTGAGTAGGTGCTGTTTCATAGCACTGTCATCAACGCATTCCTCCACTTTTCTGATGATTGAGAGTAGACTGATCAGTTAATAATTGGCTGAGTTGGATTTATACTGTTTTTTTGTGTATAGGTCATACCTAAGCAATTTTCCAGTGTTGAACCTGTACAGTAAGAGCTTGGCTAGTGTTCAGTACAGTTGTCAGAATCCATAGACTTTGTGGTATTGAATGCCTCCAACCATTTCTTGATTTCATGTAGAGTGAATTGGACTGGCTGAAGCCTGGTATCTGTAATGTGGGGAAAACTGGAAGAGGCTGAGATGGATCATCTACTTGACTCTTCTGACTGAAGATTGTTGTGAATGCTTCAGCCTTATCTTTTGCATCGATGAGTTGGCCTCTTCTATCATTGAGGATTGGGATATTTGTGGATCTTTCTCCTCCAGTGAGTTGTTTAGTTGTCCACCACCATTCATGACTGGCTGTTGCAGGGCTGCAGAGCTTAGATCTAATCTGTTGATTGTGGGATCACTTTGCTCTGGTCATCACTCACTGCTTATGCAGTTTCACATGCAAGTAGTCCTGTTTGGTAGCTTCACCAGGTTGATTCCTCATTTTTTGGTATGCCTGGTGCTGCTGCTGACATGCCTTCCTGCAGTCTCCATTGAATCAGGGTTGATCCTCTGGCTTGATGGCAATGGTTGAGTGGGGATATGCCAGGCCATGCGGTTGCAGATTGTGCTGGAGCACAGTTCTGCTGCTGTTGTTGGCCCTTGGCACCTCACAGATGTCCCAGTTTTGAGTTACTAAATCTGTTCAAAGTCTGTCCTATTTAGCAGGTTGATGGTGCCACATAACATAATGGAGGTTATTCTCAATGTGAAGGTGGGACTTCATCTCCACAAGGACTGTGTGGTAGTGACGCTTACTGATACTGTTTTAGACTGATGCATCTGCAGCTAGCAGATTGGTAAGGATGAGGTCAAGTATGTTTCACCTCGTTGGCTCTTTCACCACCTGCTGAACCAGTGTAGCACTATGCCATTTAGGACCCGACCGGCCCATTCAGTTGTACTGCTGCCAAGCCACTGTTAGTGGTGGACATAGAAATTCCCCCACCCAGAGTACATTTTGTGCCCTTGCACTTACAGTGCTTCCCCTAAGTGTTGCTCAAAATAGAGGAGTACTGATTCATTGGCCAAGGGAGAATACATGATAATCATCAGGAGGTTTCCTTGCTCATGTTTAGCCTGAAGCCGTGAGACTTCATGGGGGTCCCAGTTCGATTTTGAGGACTCCCAGGCAACTCACTGTGACTGTGTACACTTTGCCTCCGCCTGTACTGAGTCTGTCCTGTCGGTTGGACAGGACATGTCCAGCGATGTTGCTGGTAGTGTTTGGGACATTGTCTGTCACGTATCATTCCGTGACTATGACTATATCAGGCTATTGCCCCCATATGTTAGTAAGGAGGACTTTGCAGGGTTGACAGGGCTGTTTCTGCTATTTTCTTTTCCACTACCTAGGTCAATGTCAGGTTATCTGCAGGTTGATTTCTTTGTTGAGACTGTAGTGATTGATACAACTACAATGAAGAGGCTTGCTAGGCCATTTTAGAGGGCAGTTGAGAGTCAGCCACTTTGCTGTGGCTCTGGAGTCACATGACAGCCAGATGGCAGATTTCTTTCCTAAAGGGTATTAATGACCCAGATGGGTTTTTCCAACAATCAGCAATGGTTTCATGGTCATCAGTAGATTATTAATTCTAGATATGATTTATTGAATTGAAATTCTATTACTTGCCATGATGAGATTTGATCCCAGGTCACTGGACTGTTAGCTGGGTTTCTGGATTGACAGTCCAGCAATAATGCCTCTAGGCTATCACCTCTCCAATCAGTTAAAATTAGGGATAACTAGGTGTAGAGCTGGATGAACACAGCAGGCCAAGCAGCATCAGAAGAGCAGGGGAGTTGACATTTCTGGTCTGGACCCTTCAGAAATGGGGAGATAAAGGGGATTCTGAAATAAATAGGGAGAGAGGAGGAGGCGATTACAAGTTGGATAAAGGAGAAGATAGGTGGAAAGAAAACAGACAGACAGGTTATAAAGTGGCGGGGTTGGAGCCAGTAAAGGTAAGTGTAGATGGGGAGTTAGGGAGGAGATAGGTCAGTCCAGGGAGGACGGACAGGTCAAGGAGACGGGATGTGGCTGGTAGGTAGGAGATGGGGGTGTGGCTTGAGGCGTTAGGAGTGGATAGTTGGGAGGAAGGAGAGATTAGGCTGAGCTGGGGTGGTTTTGGGATGCGGTGGGGCAAGGGGAGATTTTCAAGCTTGTGAAGTCCACATTGATACCATTGGGCTGCAGGGTTCCCAAGCTAAATATGAGATGCTGTTCCTGCAACCTTCGGCTTGCGTCGTTGTGGCACTGCTGGAGTCCCAGGATGGACATGTCATCCGAGGAGTGGGAGGGCGAGTTGAAATGGTTCGTGACTGGGAGGTGCAGTCATTTGTTGCGAATCGAGCATAGGTGTTCCACAAAGTGGTCCCCAAACCTCTACTTGGTTTCCCCGATGTAGAGAAGGCCACATCGGGAACAGCTGATACAATATGCCACATTGTGGTAATCTAATCTAGGTGGGCTCCAACCCCTCCTCTAACCTGTCTGTCTTTTATCCATCTTCTATCCACCTCCCCCTCTCTCTATTTATTTCAGAATCTCCTTCCCTTCCCCCATTTCTGAAGAAGCGTCTAGACCCGAAATGTCAGCTTTCCTGCTCCTGTGCTGTTTTGGCCTGCTGTTTTCATCTAGCTCTACACCGTGTTATCTCAGATTCTCCAGCATTGGCAATTCCCACTATCTCTCTAACAGTTAAAATTAGAGCTTGCTTTTTAGGACACAGATGAAAATTTTTCTCTTTGGGGTTTGAGAGACTTTGGAACTTTTTGCCACAGAAAGGAGTTATTCGTTATGTTAAAAGAGGTAGCTGGAAGATAGAAAGTGGAATTACAACAAAAAGAAATAACTCATAATCCTATTGAAGTCTTAAACAGGTTTGAGGGGCTGAATGGCCCACTGCTACTATTTTTATGGTTGTGTATAATAATTAAAAGACTGCTGTTAAATTTGGTAACATTTTGTTTGTTGAGGGGGAGGCAAGGTTGAGCCTTTTGGTTTTTAGTAACATTTCATAGTTTGTTGGGGGGAGACAAGGTTTAGCCTTTGGTTGCATTTGCTTGATAATTTGGGGGGTCATAATGTAATCACTGTACAAGTTCTACACTACAAACGACTGTTTTATAGCAGAGCGCCAATGTAATTCATCTCACAAAAGTCTCCATTCCTCCCCTCAAATGGTATGCCACCATAACATAAGTAATTGCCCTTGACATCAAGTTGAATGGTTATGCGATTAAGAACCTTGATAAAACTGAAGTCAGTGGGGATTGGGGTCAAGTATTCAACTGTGTCAATTCTCGTAAATGCTGGTTCAGTGGTATCTTGCACAAAGACTGTGATTTTTACAGATCACTTGTATCAACCTCAATATTTCTGCAGGATTCCTCAGGATACTATTCTAGGTCCGACCATCTTGAGTTATATGATTAATTATGTTCTATTCCACACAAGATCAAAATGGGGGTGTTCATGAACGATTGCAGTGTTCAGTACAATTTGCATCTTATTAGGCACTATTAATTCTCTCCCTGCGTACTGAACTAAACAACAGTTAGGACTGATAAATGATTAGTTACCTTCAAGCCACAAAATTGCCAGTCTTGATCATTTCCAACCTGAGAAAATATCTCACCAACATCACTGGATATTCTGTGGGATTACAATCCCCCAGTAACAATATCCCTGAGGTTACAATTGATCAAAAACTGAACTAGGCCATAATTTTAATATTGTAACTGCAAGAGTAGGTCAGAAGTTAGAATTTTGCAGAGGAATTCACCTCCTGTCTTCCCAGTCCTTCTACCCCATCTGCGAAGCCTAAGTTAGAGGTGTGCTGGAGCACTCTCCACTTGCCTGGATGAGTGCAAATCTAACAACACTGAAGAAGCTCAATACTATCTTTGATTCATGACTTTAAACACTCACTGTCTCCACCACTGGTGTATAACAGCAGTAGTTTCTATGTACACATTTTGGGAACCATACTACAGCGTCTTAACTAGGCTCTTTCAACAACACCTTTTTGATTTAATTTTGACTTGATTTATTATTGTCACATGTACCGAGTTACAGCAAAAAAAGTATTGTTTTGCCTGCTTTACAGGCAGATCATTCCTTACATAAGTACGTCAGGGTAATAGAACAGAATGCAGAATACAGTGTTACAGCTACAGAGAAAGTGCAGGGAAAGATCAACTATAATACGTGAGAGGATTGTTCAAAAGTCCGATAACAGTGGGAAAGAAGCTGTCCTTGATACATGCAACCTACACCTTCTACAACCTAGAAGGTTGAGGGTGACAGGCACATGAGAACACCAGCACTTAGAAATTCCTCTCCAAGGCATGAATCATCCTGATTTGGAACTATATTGCCATTCCTTCATTGTCACTGAGTTGGGGTACTGTTACTCCTCCCCCCACCCAAAGAATTTGAGTGAATTCACATCACGTGGACTACAGCACTGTTTTAGTAGAATCATTATTTTGGTTCTGAAAGGGAAGGAGTTCACTTCCTTGGTTTTTAAAAATCAGAAAATCATAAACTTGCATGTAGCATTTCAACGTTTCTCTTAATTTGAGGGCCTGTTTTATTTTATTCATAACAGCTTGTGTTTACTAAATGTCCTCCACTTAATTCACAGTCACATTGATAGAGAATGTTTCATGAAAATTGTCTTTACAATATTTCAGAATCCTAAAATTTAAGTTGAAGTCATTTTTAGATTGATTGAAATTGAGTCAGGTAGCACATTTAGTATAATGGATATTTACGTGTGAAGAAATAACCTGTGTTTATTGAATGTTGGGTTTATACCTGTTAATTGTTCTATTGTGACTAGGGCAAAGTGGAGGTGGAAGCTGGAAAGGAAGTAATGAAGTTTGAAGCTGGTGCTTTCTCTTATTATGGCATGATGGCTCTTACATCTTCACCAGGTATGAATCTTAATTGATTAAAGAGTTAGACTAGTTATACAGATCCTTATACCATATAAAATTAAAATAATTAATAAAACTTTTGGATCAAATTAACAATTAGCTGGTTTTCTGAGAATTATATTTTAAAGTTAAAATAATCTATTCCAACCCATACTTGAACTAATTTTCTAGGCTGCGAGACATGCTTTTAGTCCCAGTAAGTGTATCTGATGCTATAGTTAGTTTCTGTAATACTGTCATACTCATTAACTGTATTGTAACACTAAACATCATCCGATCAATATGATTTGCATTAAAAGAGATCTGGTAATCTCTAATGAGCAGGTATAAATGTGCAAAACAAAAGCAAAATACTGTGGATTCTGGAAATCTAAAATAAGTGCAAAAATACAGAATTTAGTGTGGCAGTATCTACGGACAAAGAAGCAATAAAGTTTCGGTAAAGATGTTACATTTCATTTCTGATCAAAGTTGTAATGCAGTAGCCTGGATCAGCTTCACCTGAACTCTTGGCCAGTTTCAATGCTGCACCCCCCGTTTCTTGTCTAGCCCTCAGAGCCCAGCTTCTCCTGTAAAGTGGAACAAACCTTCAGTTGGAGAGCTCCATCACAGGACTGGAATGTCAGGGGCAAAACTGGGCTGGCCTCCTTTTTACACAATTGCTGTCTTAAGACAGATTTAAACACAAAATGTCAGTGGATGAGTGAATACTTATGACAAAAGATGTGTAATTTATTTGTATCTAAATCTATGTTTTTGACATTGAGTTTTAAATCTGTGGCACATGTGTATTGGTCTATTTGCATGAAAAGGTTCAAAAAATTAATTTGAACATCAAATCAATTTGATGACTTTAAAACCAATATGCATTAAAGAGACCAGATGACTGTAACAGCTGCTGGAGTGTTGATAGAAGTTTGTTTATAACAGGGAGTGAAAACATTACACCATTAACTGTTGCAGTACGTAGGGTCAGTAGGTTTTGAAAATTTAGTTAAAATTTAGTTTAAATGCTTTTGGATTCAGTTTTGCACCTGAATGAAGTTAAATGCAGTTAATCTCTCCTAGAAAAGGAGATTGCTCAGAACAGTTAAGGGAATAGTACCATAGTGAAATAGTTTAACTTTTTAAACCTATATACCAAAAGTGTTTGGTTCAAGCTCTTCAGTTTACTAAAAGACTGTGTCTCAGTTGTTTGAATATTCAAATAAAAGTCTTTGCAGTGCTCAGGACAGGAGTTATAAGTAGAAGATGAGTCAAATCTGGAGATTGGACAGGAAAGGAAGGTTTCTCAGGATTTGGTTCACCGTAAAGTAATGATGTCAAGGAGTAGGTGGATTTTGTTCTGCAAAAAAAATTCAAATTGTGTTAGCTTGATTTGGTTTGTGTTTTTTTTAATTTTGGAGAGGGTGAGCGTTTGCATTTTGGGTTGCTTCCAACCCTAACATTAAAATAATATCTACAGTTTTCTGAGACAACAAGGTGTAGAGCTAGATGAACACAGCAGGCCAAGCAGCATCTTAGGAGTAGGAAAGCTGATGTTTCAGGCCTAGATTCTTCATCCGAAATTTCTGTATTGTTTCTATGAAAGACTGCCATGTTAAATTCCTTAAAAAAAAAAGACCCAGATTTCATTCTATGACCTGGCTTGTACATTGTAACATCAGGTAGGATGATAACATCTTGACTAAATAGAGCCCCTGGGTGGATGAGATAAGTGGGTGGGGTGAGTGAGTAGAGTAACAAATGGGTAAAAGTGGCTGAGGCAGGTCAGATCGGGACGAGTGGTCAGTTATAATAGTCAGCTGATGGGGTTATAGTTATTATAAAAACCGAAAGAACTGCGGATGCTGTAAATCAAGAACAAAAACAAAATTGCTGGAAAAGCTCAGCAGGTCTGGCAGCATCTGCGAAGGAAAAAACAGAGTTAACGTTTCGATGACCCTTCCTTCTGAGGCCCAGACCCGAAATAGTTATAATAGCTGGTTAATTTGGCCAAGTCAGGATTCAGAGATGAAGGAGGCAGTTACAGTATCAGCTCTGTATTTATTCAGGAGAGAGACTAGGCTTCTCCCTGTCTCAACATTTCCTGGCTAATTATCCTGGTAAGTATCGCGGAACAGTCCCATCTCCAATTGTAGCTTGGAGTTCAAGAGTTCTGCGGAGGGCCTGGGAGCAGGAGAATTACCTGTCACAGTTCACTTGGAGTTCTGCTTATCAAGATGCCTTTGGGCAATGATGCAGTTCTTCGTTTGCACATCCTGTCTCTGTTGATCCAGAGAGTGTGTATATTGCGTGCTCCTGAATTTGGCATCTCACATGCACCTGTGCTATTCTAACTGTATGCAGGGCTTCTTAAGTTCGAGGAACTGTATGGCTTTGACCCTATAAGTACACTGTCACAAGAAGAGATAATTTGTTTTGTCCTAAATTTCTACGGGAAAACTCTTCTATTTGCATTTCAGAAAAAGAATACTTTATCATAATTGAACTTCAAGAATTTGTCCCGGATCTGAGCAATGGAAATTGAAGTGTAGATTTTTCAGAACAAAACTTTTCAAAATAAATCTGCTTGAAACTCATCACCTTAGCAGTTCATAGTACAGATCCATATGTGAATCAAATGAAGCAGACCTTAATGGCTCTTGTGGCATAGTGGTAGTGTCGCTATCTCTGAGCCAGGAGGCCTGTGTGGAATGTCTTCGTGTCCCTGCGGTGTGTAACAACATCCTGTGAATAAGTTGATTAGGAAAAAAATGCCTGTGAATGAGACCCACATTTTTTTTTTCAAAGCGACAGCAAACCCAGGGGCTGTTGTGATGAAGTGTTAACGTCTCTTATCCCTTTACCAGGAGGCCATGGTTCAAATCCCACCTGCTCCAGGAGTGTGTAATAACAGCTCTGAACAGAATGATTGAAAAAATATCTACAGGAGACACTAACTGTGAAATCTCCTAATTTGCAGATGGCACAAAGCTACTTGAGAAGGTGATCTGAGACTCTTATTAGAGTGCAACTGGATAGCTTAAAAAAAAATCAGACCCAGAAAGCCTGTTGTGCCACATTAGCAGTATTTGAACCCTTCAAACCCAGGGGTCGATCTGCAGAATGTCTGATCTGGCTGAGACCAGCCTATATATAAATCCTCTCCACCGCACCACCACCCCCCACCGCCTGTTTGGGGGGTGTGCGGGATTAGACAACCATGGCTGACAAAGGAAGTCAGGAAATGCATCAAAGAAAAAGAGACAGCCTATAAGGTGGCCAAGGGCACTGGGAAATCAGAAGATTGGGAAGGTTACAAAAACAGACTATAACAAAGAGAGAAATAAGGAAACAGAGCATCAAATATGAAGGTAGCCTAGCCAGTAATATTAGAAATGATAGTAAAAGTTTCTTTCAATACATAAGAAACAAACGAGAGGCAAAAGTAGACATTGGGCCACTCCAAATTGATGCTGGAAGGCTAGTGATGGGAGATAAGGAAATAGCTGAAGAACTTAATAAGTACATTGTGTCAACTTCGCAGTGGAAGATGTGAGTGATATCCCAACAGTTAAGGAGAGTCAGGGGGCAGAGTTGCGAATGGTAGGCATTACAAAGGAGAAAGTGCTAGAAAAGCTAAAAGGTCTAAAAATTGATAAATCTCCTGGCCCTGATGGGCTACATCCTAGCGTTCTGAGGGAGGTAGCTGAGGAAATAGCGGAGGCGTTGGTTGTGATCTTTCAAAAGTCAGGGAAAGTCCCAGATGATTGGAAAATTGCTGCTGTAACCCCCCTGTTTAAGAAAGGATCAAGACAAAAGATGGAAAATTATAGGCCGATTAGCCTAACCTTGGTTGTTGGTAAAATTCTAGAATCCATCATTAAGGATGAGATTTCTAAATTCTTGGAAGCACAGGGTCAGATTAGAACAAGTCAGCATGGATTTAGGAAGGGGAGGTCATGCCTGACAAACCTGTTAGAATTCTTGGAAGAGGTAGTAAGTAGGTTCGACCAGGGAAACCCAGTGGATGTTATCTGTTTAGACTTCCAAAAGGCCTTTGATAAGGTGCCTCATGGGAGACTGCTGAGCAAGGTGAGGGCCCATGATGTTTGAGGTGAGCTACTGGCTTGGATTGAGGATTGGCTGCCTGACAGAAGGCAGAGAGTTGGGATAAAAGGCTCTTTTTTGGAATGGCAACCAGTGACAAGTGGTGTCCCGCAGGGTTCAGTGTTGGGGCCGCAGCTGTTCACTTTATATGTTAATGATCTGGATGAAGGGACTGGGGGCATTCTGGTGACGTTTGCTGACAATACAAAGTTAGATGGACAGGCAGGTAGCACTGAGGAGGTGGGGAAGCTGCAGAAAGATTTAGACAGTTTAGGAGAGTGGTCCAGGAAATGGCTGATGAAACTCAATGTGAGCAAATGTGAGGTTTTGCACTTTGGAAAAAAGAATACAGGCATGGACCATTTTCTAAACGGTGAGAAAATTCGTAAAGCAGAAGCACAAAGGGATCTGGGAGTGTTGGTGCAGGATTCTCTAAAGGTTAACTTGCAGGTAGGGTCCGTAATTAAGAAAGCGAATGTAATGTTGTCGTTTATCTCAAGAGGGTTGGAATATAAAAGCAGCGATGTGCTTCTGAGACTTTATAAAGCTCTAGTTAGGCCCCATTTAGAATACTGTGTCCAATTTGGGGCCCCACACCTCAGGAAGGACATTCTGGAACTGGATTGTGTCCAGCGGAGATTCACACGGATGATCCCTGGAATGGTAGGCCTAACATATGATGAACGGCTGAGGATCCTGCAATTGTATTCATTAGAGTTTAGGTTGAGGGGAGATCTAATAGAAACTTACATAGAATCTGGATTACAAGATAATGCATGGCTTAGAAAGAGTGGACGCTGGGAAATTATTTCCGTTAGGCAGGGAGACTAGGACAAGTGGGCACAGCATTAGAATTAGAGGGGGTCAATTTAGAATGGAAATGAGGAGACACGTCTTCAGCCCGAGAATGGTGGGCTTGTGGAATTCATTGCCACGGAGTGCTGTGGAGGCCGGGATGTTAAATGTCTTCAAGACAGAGATTGATAAATTCTTGATTTTTCAACGAATTAAGGGCTACGGGGAGAGTGCGAGTAAGTGGAGTTGAAATATCCATCAGCCATGATTAAATGGCGGGGTGGATTTGATGGGCCAAATGGCCTTACTTCCACTCCTATGTCTTAGGGTCTTATATATGCCACAAGATGTGGCTCTATTTTGGTGTTCAACAATCAACCATATTTTTCTCCAATTGGCTTTCAGTGTTATTACATTTTTTGTGATAATTTCAAATATACAAACTTGCAAACTAATATGGATGATTGGAGTCAGCTTTTCAGAAATGTGTAGATTAGAATAAAATACAGTGATTATGGTAGAAATGGGATCCGAAATTCACCAGCCAAGGGTCAGGTCAAAGGGGAGGAATTAATATATATGGAATATGTAACAATCTGAGATAACGAAGTGTGGAGCTGGATGAACACAGCAGGCCAAGCAGCATCTCAGGAGCACAAAAGCTGACGTTTCGGGCCGCGACCCTTCATCAGAAAAACCTTTTCTGATGAAGGGTCGCGGCCCGAAACGTCAGCTTTTGTGCTCCGAAGATGCTGCTTGGCCTGCTGTGTTCATCCAGCTCCACACTTCGTTATCTCAGATTGTCCAACATCTGCAGTTCCCATTATCTCTGAATATGTAACAATGTTTGGCCTATCCAATCTGCTCATTCTGTAGGCCATGTGCAAGCTAAGGTGGTAATTCAATCGATTGTTAATAAATAAAACAACTTGAAATGTCTTGGGAAGAAATTTGTTTTTTTTCTTTATCGCAGCCAAAGGTGCTTTGTAATTTCTATTTTAAGGTACTATTTAAGAATTTCTGACGCTCTCAGTATTATGTTTGATAGCCCTCTAGTGGATATTTTAAGGATAGGATTGTAGGTTAGATTTTTACCTTTTGAACCTTAAGGAATAAAAGCGTGAGATCCTTGGGAATAAATAAATAGAATTATCTTAATTCGTCAAAACTGTCCTACACTTATGCGTATGTGCAATTCTGTATGCATGTGCATAACATTCCCTTTCAACTGCATATACGTGCGACAGTCTAGAAGTTACTACAAAGGGGACTTGTACTCACAAGCATGAAATCTATTACTGTTAATCCTGTATCACTAATTTTGCACCTATATTGAAATTGGATTTTTGCACTGTTTTACATTAAAGGCAATTTATTTGAATGTTTTTTGTTTCTCCAGCTTATGTTGGCTCTGCTCTTTCCTAAGATGTTGCCTGATCTGCTGAATCTTTCCACCATTTCTTGTCTTCGTTTCAGATTTCTTGTGTCCACAGTATTTTGCTTTTGTAATTAAAAGGCTTGTTAAAATGCCACTGTTGCTTTAAAAACTTCACATTTCAATTTTCTGAAAAGAAAATAATGAATGCAAAAACAAATTAAGAATGCAGCTGAGTGCAGGTTAGATCATTTTGAAATGTACTGCATCAAACTTGAGTAATGATGTTGAATGTGAATTTGAGCATTTGAAATAATTTCACATCTAATTATTTTTAAGGAAGAAATTTGAAAAGCCTTTGGAATGTAATCATTTAAAATAAAACCTCTGAATCATTTTGAAATTTGACATTGCTTGCTACTATATTCAACATATAGAAAATTGAATCACCCTTGTGGTCCTTGGAGCAGGTCCATATAAATTAACACAGTTTGTTATATTAGAGACATTTAAGATCTTGGAACTGTTTTTAGAAATTATTTTAATAGCACCTTTCACAAGCTAAGGGGTTTGGAGTCAACGTTCAATGAACAAATCGTAGCCTGTTATCTATTGTTACAGTCATACTTGGAATGAGGTTCCCCAGTTTGTTACACTTCCAGACAGAATGCCTCAAATCGTTAAGCTCCCAGGTGAAGAACATAACATAAGAACCTGGAGCAGGAGCAGGCAATTCAGCCCTTCAAGCCTGCTCTGCCATTTAATACCACCACGATTGAAATCATGTCATCTGCCATCCCCAGCCTAAAATTATGACCTCTTGGTACTACATCGCAGCATAAGAGGAAACATCCTTTCTAGGTCTATTTTGCCAATCCCATTTAGAATCTTGTATACCTCAATTAGATCTCCCCTCTATTTGAACTTACTCTTTTGGTTAGTGATGTGTCCCCTCATTTGGCCTCAACAAGGTTAATTTAGAAAGGATCCCTTACCTTGTGGATTGGTTTCTCCCTGATCCAAATGAGCTTCTGTTTTGAAAGGAGTTCAGTTTAATCAGGCTGATTTGAATTAACAAAAACAGTTGACACATTGACAACAGCTCTTCCTTCAACACTAATTCCAACCAAACTAATCTCCAGACCCCGAGAGCTAGGTCTCTGCTCTGCCCTCTGCTAATGGATCATTGACTTCCTGACCCACAGACTGCAATCAGTGACAAAAGCAACAATGCCTCATCTCTGATCGTCTTCAACACTAACATCCCATAAGGCTGCATACTTGTCCCCTTGCTCTACCCTCCATAGACTCGTGACTGTGCGGCCAAATTTCGTCCTATCTCCATCTGTAAGTTCGCTGACGACCCCACTGTTGTCATCCAGATCTCAAATAAAAATGAGACAGAATGCAGGAAAGAGAAAGTATGTTTGGTGGAATGGTGTAAAGATAACAATCTCTCCCTCAACATGAAAACTAAAGAGCTCATCATTGACTTCAAGAATCACAGGTGGAGGGCATGCCCCTATCTACATCAATGGTGCTGAGGTGGAGATGGTCGGGAACTTGAAGTTCCTGGGACTGATGATCACCAACAATCTTTTCTGGACCACCCATGTTGATGCGACTGTCAAGAAAGCACAACAACACCGCTACTTCCTAAGGTGACTAAGGAAATTTGGCATGTCTGTAAAGACTCTTACCAATTTTCATTGATGCACCATAGAGAACATTCTATCCAGGTGCATCACGACTTGTTGTGGCAACTGTTCTGCCCAAGACTGTAAGAAACTACAGAGAGTTGTAAACTCAGCCCAGTCCATCCTGCAAGCCAACCGTCGATCCAGTAACTCCATCTATACTTGCTGCTGCCTCAGGAAGGCAGCCAACATCATCACAGACCACAAGGTAACGAAGTGTGGAGCTGGATGAACACAGCAGGCCAAGCAGCATCTCAGGAGCACAAAAGCTGACGTTTCGGGCCTCGACCCTTCATCAGAGAGGTCTAGGCCCGAAACATCAGCTTTTGTGCTCCTGAGATGCTGCTTGTCCTGCTGTGTTCATCCAGCTCCACACTTTGTTATCTTGGATTCTCCAGCATTTGCAGTTTCCATTATTTCTGATACAATCATCGCAGACCCCTTCCACCCCAGTTATAATCTGTTCCAACCTCTTGCATCAGGCAGACGGTACAAAAGCTTAAACACGCATACCAACAGATTCACACACAGCTTTTTCTCCAGCATTATTAGACTTTTGAATAGATTTCTCAGATTTCAAATCTAATGCCAACCTTGCTTTTTGCGCATGTTCTCTGGAGCTGTGACATTGCATTCCTCACTCTGTACTACTGCTCTTATGCACTTTGTGATCTGCCTGTACTGCACACAAAACAAAACTTTTCGCTGTACCTAGATATGTGACAATAATAAATCAAACCAATTAATTACTAAATGTGAGGAATAAGATATTAGAGTACACATACATACAGAGAAATAACTTCATTAAAATAAAAAGGAAAAGTCTCTGAATTGTTCATGGGCAGCAGATACATGGGTGTTAGTGGATGACACTCGTAGCAGTTGGGCACTTGATCATGAGGTTCTTGGTTTTGTAGGTTGATTAAAGTTCCTTTATCCTAATTCCTTTTGAACTGGCTGGCAGTACTGAGAGAGATTCCCCTTTGTTACCTACAGTTCAAGGGTATTTAAGTGGCTGTTCTCAAAACTGTAACCCTCCCAGCATTCTAGGGCATCAAGGCAAGTTTTGCAGTCAGTTTTTTTAACTCCTTATATCTCTGGAAGGTAAAACAGAGATTTCTGTAAAAGGTGGCTTTCTGCTTTGTTGGGGGTGAAGGGGTCATCACTCCCCTCATTATCTCTTGTTAGGTATCTCCCTATAATGGTGCAGAAGAGATTTACAAGGATGTTGCTGGAGTTGGAGGTTTTGAGCTATGCGGAGAGGCTGGGGCTATTTTCCTTGGAGCATTGAAGGCCACAGGGTGACCTTATAGATGTTTATAAAATCATGAGAATATGGATAGGGTAAATATCCCAAGTCTTTCTCCCCAGAGTAGGAAAGTCCAAACCTGGAGAGGGAATAGGTTTAAGGTGAGAAGGGAAAGATTTAAAAGGGACCGAAGGGGCAACACTTTTCATGCAGAGGGTGGTGCGTGTGTGAAATGAACAGTTAAAGGAAGTGTGGAGACAGGTACAGTTACAACATTTAAAAGATATCTGGATGGGTACATGAATAGGAAGTGTTTAGAGGGATATGGGCCAATTGCTGGCAAGTGTAGCTAGATTAATGTAGGAAACCTGGTTGACGTTGGACCGAAGGGTCTGTTTCAGTGCTGTACAACTCTGTGACTCAATTCTTACTGATTCTGATCTATTATCATAACACAATAAAGCAGGCTCAGAAAATAACATCTCAAACTGTAGTTTTGCTGTTTCCTATTTTGTCTGGCTGAGGACAATAGAAAAACACAATAAAACCATGAAGAAATGTCTAGAAAACAAAAACCTTGATCTGAGGAGGGGTCACCGGACTCGAAATGTTAACTCTGATTTTTTTTCTCCACAAATGCTGCCAGATCCGCTGAGCTTTTCCAGCAGCATCTGTTTTTGTTCTGGTAACTTATATTGGTTTACATTTGCCAAAAATTATGATTAGCAATTTTTTAAACCACCTTTGAATTCTGTTGGGGCTGTACTAATAGATTTAATTTAGATGCTGAAACATTCTGTATGGCACTGCATAATTTGTTTGAAAATTATGAAAATTAATCCAAACCCTTTGAAGCTTGCAACTACAATTGACCCAATTAACAAGTTGGATGATATTGAGTGCTTTTGCCAAATTGTATTACTATGCTGAGGTACCTGCTTTGACAAAGTACATTTCTTAAAAGTACCAAGAGTGTGATCTCAACAGTAGAAAAGTGTGTTTCACTTGGGACTGTTAAGAAATGCTTGCATTTATTTAGACTGTTCCACAATGTCCCAAAGCACATTACAGCCAGTACTTTCCAAGTGTCTTAATATGGGAGACACAGTACCCAATTAATCTCTAAAATAAAAGTAAAACACTGCAGGCACTGGATATCTGAAATAAATTACTGGAAATACTGCAGCTGGTCTTCCAGCAGCTTTGGAGAGTGAAATAGAATTAATGTTTCATGTCAACTATGTCTCCTTTAGTGTTCAGAATTTAAGATTATTAACAACTGCACTTAAACACAATGCCTGGGACATGCTCGATATTCAACTTTAATATCACAAATATAACTATCAAGTTGATACCTGGTTTTGCTTACTCCTCCGAAGGTTTCAGTTGCATTTATAACTTGCTCAACTGTCATTTTCAGTTCTTCCAATTGACCTGAACTAACACGAGCTGAAATTGAAGGGGAAACTGATTTGAAAGTTGTCTAATAGTAACTGTACATGCTGCAATATCAGGTGACAGAGCATGCATTGATTACACCTCATTGTATTTTATAAAACAATAGAATTTTATAACTTTGTAATTAGACCTTTTTTATAGCATCCCTATTCACTGTTTTTGATTTATTTGGTCTTTGTCCTCTTTGTAGTCTTGGTGCTGTTATGCACTATGGATAGGGCCTTTTTTCTAAGACTTAGCTAAATTATATTAAGATCTATGATGTAACTTTGAAGCTGACACATAACAATATAAGAAGAGTAATGTTCAAAAGGACTTTGAAGAAGTACCTTATCTGGTTGGGTCTTTCTCCAAAAGCACTGAAAAAAGCACAACACTCTCCAGAACAAAGCAGCCTGGTTCATTGGCACCTGCTCAATATTCACTTCCTTCACAACTGACATACAGTGACAGCAGAGTGCATCATCCGCAGGGTGCACTCTAATCTTTTTCAACACCACCATCTAAATCTGTGACCTCTGTCACATAGAAGATCAAGAGATTCAGATGCTTGGGATCGCCACCACTTTCAAGTTTCCCTTCAGGCCACACTCCATCCTGACTTCGAAGCAGGCCATCATTCCTCCACTATTGCTGGGTCAAAGTCCTGGAAATCTACTCCTAATGACACTGTGGATTTTGTTGGATTCCAAGGACAGTAATGGTTCAGCATGTCAGCTCACTCCCACCTTCTCTGGGGCAAGTAGGGATGAGCAATAGTTGCTAGCTTTTCCTAAAGAGAATGTCCATTGGATGGTGTTAAACCGATTAGGCCAGAATAGTTCAAGTGCTGGTCCTTGGACTGTACCATTCCATCTGAACTCAGATCGGCAAAATATCTAATGCTGAAATTTGCTAGAATGCACATCTGTTCAACTTGACATTCCATCCACAGTAACATATTGATGGCGGCTCTCAGGTTTTGTATGTGAAATATGCCAGTTGCCTGCAGAGCAGGGGAAGCGATTACAGCCCTGGTGTTTCTGCTTGCCCGCCTGCAGACCCAAGCATTGTGGGCCCCTTAGAAACCTGGATCCTCGTTATCGGGTTCTGATGCACCCCATCCTAGGCCTTGTTGAAGGTTGCCTGTGAAACAGTACCCTACCCAAGAGGTCTATTTTTCAGGACAAGTGGAGAAAATTAGAAACTGTTTATTTTTTAAAAATGACTTATTTTAATCACTTGAATTTATATTGACAAGATTGAGATGACAACTTGTTCTAAAACTTTTCAGTAAGTGAGAGATTGGAAAATGTATAATATTGTATGGTTTGTGTTAGAGATTTGTAAGACAATATATTGTATATAATCTGATTTATTGATGCTGACTTTACCAGAATTCTGTTGCCTTAATTAATACATACAAGTATGTCAAATATTTTATCACTATTAATTTTTTTGTTTTAATTTTTCACTTCCCATATAGTTCCTTTGTCTCTGTCTCGTACCTTTGCTGTCAGCAGAACTGAATCACTGGCTGGTTCACCAGGTAAATTTATACCAGTATGTCCTTGCTCTGCTTGTTAAATTTGCAGTTGGCACACGAATAAATAATAAAATTTAATCCAGTGTAACATTTAAATCTTTTCAATATGTCCAAAATACAATCAATCATTGCAATCTGTTGCAGAACATATGCGGTATAAAGAATCCTAAAGTTACAATCTAATCATAAAGTTCTCAGCCATCAGTTCTTCAGCTTTTACAGTTTCTCCGTGTTTTACTTGTTCAAAACATGTGCTGCATATCTAGAATAACAGTACTATGGAGTGAAATGGCTGCATTGAGCTGAAAATTTCCAGGCCTGCAGAGGTGGCTTTGGAGACACATGCATGAGAAGGTTCTGAGTGGTGGAACAAACAAAATACAGAAATCGCTGGAGAAAGTCTGCAGGTATGGCAGCATCTGTAAAGAGAAAACCAAGTTAACATTTCATGTCCTGTGACCCTTTAACCAGTTCTGAACCCTGTTTTTGGAACTGCAAACATTAACTCTGTTTGTTTTCTGTCCACAGATGCTGCCAGACCTGCTGAGTTTCTCCAGCAATTTCTGCTTTTTGTGTTTTGGGTTTCCAACATCTTCAGTCCTTTATTTTTATTAAAGATGTGTGGTAGGTTGGCTTTACCATAAGTCCTCACCTGGAGACAGAGCAGCAGGTTTGAAGGTAACATTTCTGGCAGTGATGGGAACCCATTTAAGGATGCTAATAAACTTATCTTTAATTATCTAGACCCCAAGAGATACTACTAATGACATGCAGGATGCTTTGTTGTGCTAGGAACTGGAAAATACATTGGAGACAGACGCGTAATGGGATGTCTGAGATGTAAATCTTTTTGAGGGTTTAATGTTATTTTTCAGCAATATTTCACAAAGGCAGGCATGCAGTTATAGGCTGCATGGTGATTAATGACTCTGCTAATACTCACCCTGCTACGAAGTAGCTGCTACCCTGGCATTGAAGGTGCCCCCAGAGGGCTGCAACTACTCGTGCTAATGACTAAGCATCACCCACACTGTGAAGGTTGCCAACTGCCCTTCCAGTGGGCTGCAACGATGTGCCCTCTGAAAGACCTAATTAAGGTTGCCATCCTTAATCAGGCAGACCCCCTGAAACTTTCTTGACTTTCTGTCTCCAGGAACCTCCAAAGTCTTCTGTCCTATTGTTTTCGATTTGATTTATTCTTGTCACATGTACTGAGAGACAGTGAAAAGTATTGTTCTTCGTACTATCCAGACAAATCATATCCTGCATAAGTATGTCAGGGTAATAGAACAGAATGTTGAATATAGTGTTACAGCAACAGAAGGTGCAAAGAAGGATCAACTGAAGTGTATGAGAGGTTGTTCCTAACCAATATTCATCCTGATACCAGGATCATCTATGCCTTGGAAGTTCAGCCCAGAAGTAACTAAAGGCATGTTGAATCACTTTGGATGTAGTTCAGGGGAGTACGGACCATCAGCTTGAATCACAGCATATGTATGGCAAAATATTTAGCAAAACCTTGTGGTCGTCTGAATGTTTATGTCCTAAAGTGCTTTGTCAACATTGCCAACACTCCTGTGAAATGCTTTGGGGCATTTTACTACATTTAAAGGCACTGTGTAAATGTAAGTTGCTGATTTCACCATAGTTTAAAGAATAGACTTGATTAATTGTAATAATTTTGTATTTTATAAGCCAGAAGTAAATTAACCAATGCAACAAGGAGGATCCCTTACCTAGATGTTTTCATTATTTTAATATTGAACCCACAGCTTTCCT
Source organism: Stegostoma tigrinum (assembly GCF_030684315.1). Lineage (NCBI taxonomy): Eukaryota > Metazoa > Chordata > Chondrichthyes > Orectolobiformes > Stegostomatidae > Stegostoma > Stegostoma tigrinum. The sequence continues at coordinate 8,400,601 of NC_081373.1, forward strand.
GTCTATTACAATGTAAGAAAGTATTTACAGTCACAAATTAGCTTTATTGAGAAATATATTAAGTGGCAGTGTATATGTGCACTCAAGACTGGACCTGACCTAACTGTGGGGTATAATGTTGGAAAATGTGGCAAGAAGAATAAAAAGGAGTGTATTATTTAAAGGTGACAGCTTGCAGGGGGACCTGGATATCTTGGTACATGAATCACAAAAGGTAATTGTGCAGGTGCAGAAAGTAATTAGGAAATTAAGTTAAATGTTACCATTTATCGTGAGGAAAATTGAATATAAACAGTTATTAAGGACAGTGGTGAGACCATATCTGGAGCACTCTGCACAGCGTTGGTCAGGAAGATTATAAGTGCTTTGGCGGCAGTTCAGTAAAGGCCTACTGGACTAATGGAGTTATAGATTCATACAGCATGGAAACAGACCATTCAGTCCAACTCATCCATGCCGATCAGACAACCCAATCTGGGTTTGACCCATTTGCCAGCATTTGGCCCATTTCCCTCTAAACCCTTCCTATTCATGTTCCCATCCAGATGCCATTTAAATGCTCTAATTATATCCACTTCCACCACTTCCTGCTCATTGCATATACACACTACCCTCTGTGTGGAAAAGGTTACCCCTCAAGCCCTTTTATGAATAGGAAGGGAATATAGGGATATAGATCCTGTAGGTGAAGACAGTTTTAGTATGGAAGGGCAAAATGTGTTGGCACAGGCTTGGAGGGCCGAAAGGCCTGTTCCTGAGCTGTATTGTTCTTTGTTCTTCTCTAAATCTTTCCCCTCTCACCTTAAACCTATGTCCTCTAGTTTTGGACTCCCCTACCCTAGAAAAAAAGATCTTGGCTATTCGCCTTATCCATGCCCCTCACGATTTTATAAACCTCTATGAGATCACCCCATAGCGTCTGACACTGCAGGGAAAGATGCCCCAGCCTATTCAGCCTCTCCCTATAACTCAAACCATCCAATCTGGCAACATCCTTGTAAATCTTTTCTGCACCTTCTCAAGTTTAACAACATCAGAGTGGGTTATTTTATAAGGAAAGGTTGGACAGTCCAGGCTTGTCTGCAGGAGTTTAGAAGAGTAAGAGTAGAAGTTTAAGATCCTGCAGAGTTTGACAGGATAAATGTGTAGAGGATGTTTTCTCTCGTGGGAGAATCTGGAATTAAGGGTCACAATTTTTAAAACTAAAGATCACCCATTTAAGAAGATTGGTGTTTTTTTTTCCTCCCTGATTATCTTGAGTCTTTGGAACTCTCTTCCTGGAAGGATGATGAAAAAAGAGTCTGACTATTTTTAAGGCACAGGTAGATAGATTCTTCATAAGGTCTCTAAGACAAAAGTGAATGAGTAAAGTTTTCAGGCCATCAAAGCTCTCTGTCAGACAGCAAGATCATGACTGATCTGATGATCTTCAACTCCACTTCCTGCCTTTTCCCCATTGTCCTTGATTCCCTTACTGATGAAAAAATCTGTCTCTGCCTTGAATGTATTAATGACCCAATCTTGACCACTCTCTGTAATAAGGAATTTTGTGGATTCACTACCTTCTTGAGAGAAGAAATTTTTGTTAAGTGAGTGGATTAAAAAGTTATCAAACACAAGCTTTCAATCTGGTCAGCCATGATTGTGTTGAATAGCAGAGTGGATTTGAGGAACTGAATGGCCTACCGGTCATATATATCTTCATATGTTAGGAGCAGAAGTAGGTTATATAGCATCAAAGCCATTTTTGACTTGGTGCATTCAATAAAGTTGAAACACTGAATTTCTCCAAACACACGGTGGCTTGTGTCATTGGAGACCATCGTAGAAGTTAATGTAAACCAGCTGGTTGTCACGTTAATTTTTGTTCCAATCGCCAGACATATCCGCATGTCAAAATCAATAATGATTTCTGAAGAATGGCATCATTCAAAAGAGAGCTATCTCTGTTTTACTATTTTTTAAGTTCTGGTCCCTCTTACGTTTTTGTGACTTCATAAAGAAAGACTGAGCCATGCCATTGTCTCAATTGCACGTTGCCATGTTTATGTTTATTCCTGTGAGTTGAGCTGAGGACCAACTTGCTGAGTTTTCTTCCTGTAACAAAATGGCACAAAATGATGCCTTGGTCATGAAGTATGGCTGTGGAATACACTTTTTGCGTCAAAAGATTTATCCTGAATTTCCAATAAATGGTGTTCCTGGTTGTATTAGTAATCAATCCACTTCAGCCAGAAGTACTGCTGGTGTTTTTTTGCATTCCCTAATTAATAAAGTGTCCCAGTGAGCGGAAGGAATTTGTTTTGTCCAGGAGCAAAAGGTTATTTGTAAGTCTTGGGAATTTTTCAATTTCTCTGTACTTAAGTTGTTCGTTGCTTCTGCAGTGATGTTCTGTTTTCTGGAACCTGCCTGAGTCATCAACATTATAGATAAACTAATCTCTGTAGGAATAGTAGCAAAATATTGCAGTTGAAGGGTATGCCCTTATTTGTTCCTTTTCTGTTTTCTTCTGCTAAGATAAAACTAGCCAGTCTTTATTGGAAATAGTAAGAAAGGTTGAAATTGTTATGATCAAGTCCTGTCTGAGAATTTTAAAATAATGTATGCATGCTAATTTTATGCATGGAAAAGTTGTGCATTGTCAGAATATTTCAAAATAATGTGACTGGAATTTGACATACGATGACATGTGGAGAGGTTGTACCATATATGGGATGGAAAGACTATTTGCTTTCCAGTCCTATAATAACATGTGTACTTACATCACAAGAGTTGCATTTTTGATTATTAACTCTTAAAATGCCAACAGTTGGCTACAGTTTTTTATTTCAGCTATATTTTAAGCTCAATTAATGAATCAGTAATGAAGTACACTTAAAATGTTTTTTAAAACTTTCTTAAAATCATTCACAGGATGACGATGTTGCTGACTAGGCCAGCATTTATTGCACATCCCTAATTGCCCAGAGGGCAGTAAAGACACAACCACATTGCTGTGGGTCTGGGGTCACATGTAGGTCAGACCAAATGGGATGGCAGATTTCTTCCTTAAAGGACATAGAACATAGAACATTACAGCACAGTACAGGTCCTTCAGCTCTCGATGTTGTGCTGACCTGTCAGACCAATCTGAAGCTCATCTAATCTACACTATTCCATGTACGTCCATATGCTTGTCCCATGACGACTTAAATGTACTTAAAGTTGGCGAACCTACTACCGTTGCAGGCAAAGCGTTCCATTGCCTTACTACTCTCTGGGTAAAGAAACTATCTCTGACATCTGTCCTATATCTTTCACCCCTCAATTTAAAGCTATGCCCCCTCGTGCTCGCCAACACCATCCTAGGAAAAAGGCTCTCCCTATCTAACCCTTTGATTATTTTATATGCCTCAATTAAGTCACCTCTCAACCACCTTCTCTCTAACGAAAACAGCCTCAAGTCCCTCAGCCTTTCCTCGTAAGACCTTCCCTCCATACCAGGCAACATCCTAATAAATCTCCTCTGCACCCTTTCCAAAGCTTCCACATCCTTCTCATAATGTGGTGACCAGAACTGTACGCAATACTCCAAGTGCGGCCGCACCAGAGTTTTGTACGGCTGCAGCATAACCTCTTGGTTCCGGAACTCGATCCCTCTATTAATAAAAGCTAAAACACTGTATGCCTTCCTAACAGCCCTGTCAACCTGGGTGGCAACTTTTAAGGATTTGTGTACATGGACACCGAGATCTCTCTGCTCATCTACACTACCAAGAATCTCACCATTAGCCCAGTACTTTGCCTTCCGGTTACTCCTACCAAAGTGCATCACCTCACACTTGTCCGCATTAAACTCCATTTGCCACCTCTCAGCCCAGCTCTGCAGCTTATCTATGTCTCTCTGTAACCTACAGCATCCTTCGTCACTATCCACAACTCTACTGACCTTAGTGTCGTCTGCAAATTTACCAACCCATCCTTCTACGCCCTCATCCAGGTCATTTATAAAAATGACAAACAGCAGTGGACCCAACACCGACCCTTGCGGTACACCACTAGTAACTGGTCACCAGGGTGAACATTTCCCATCAACTACCACCCTCTGTCTTCTTTCAGCAAGCCAATTTCTGATCCAAACTGCTATATCTCCTACATTCCCATTCCTCTGCATTTTGTACAATAGCCTACTGTGGGGAACCTTATCGAACGCCTTGCTGAAATCCATATATACCACATCAACTGGTTTACTCTCATCTACCTGTTTGGTCACCTTCTCAAAGAACTCAATAAGGTTTGTGAGGCACGACCTACCCTTCACAAAACCGTGCTGACTATCCCTAAACAAATTATTCTTTAGTGAACCAGATGGATTCAGTGTCATCATTAGACTCTTAATTCCAGATTTTATATTGAATTTAAACTCCACCAACTGCCATGGCAGGATTCAAACCTGGGTCTCTGAATTAACTGTATAGCTGTCATACCACTGGGCTGTCACTTCCTCTGATACTGAGACAATGTAATAAATGTAAGTTTCTAAAAATGGAAAGAAAAGCATTTTTCTTTATTATCTGTACCTAGGATTGTTGTTTGTTCTTGCCCATTAGCTTCTTGCTGTCTCTCGAGCCCCCACCCCCATGCATTCCCTGACTCTTTTATCAGGATATTTTCATTCCTTAAACATATTTTTCTCAAACTTTTGCCCTGCCACAAAATAAAACAAATCAGAATAAAAATCCTGTTACTGTTGTTACCCATTTAACCAGATGCTGAGCTCTCTATCCTTTCTCCTCCCCTATTTTGGAATGTGGATCCAGAAATGATTTGAAAATATTATCCTTGAAGCAAACGCAAGTAATTCAGATGCCAGAGATCCGAAATAACAGAAAATACTCAGGTCTGGCAGTCTCTGAGTACTGAGGAACAAAGAGAATTCAGAGTACAAGTCCGTAGATCCTTGACGGTGTCAGTGCAGGGAGAGGGGTGGTAAAGAAGGCTTAAGGGATGTTTTCCTTCACGAGCTGGGACATAGAATATGGGAACAAGGAAATCTTGCTACAACTGTTTAAAACATTTCTCGGGCCACAGATGGAATACAATGTGCGGTTCTGGTCACCACAGTGTTGAAAGCATATGATTGCACTGGAGATGATGAATCTGCTGTGCACAGGATGTTGCTAAGGATGAAAAGTCTTATGAGGAGTGACTGGAGAGGCTGAGAATGTTTTCTTGGTGCAAATGAGGCTGAGGGGGAACTGATTGAGGTATATAAAATTATGAGAAGCACAGACAAGGTATATCGTGAAAATCTTTTCCCCGCGACAGATGTGTCTAAGATCAGAGGGAATAAGTACAAGATAAGTAACCAGTTTAGAGGCGATAAGCGGAAAATGTTTCTCATGTAGGGGGTGGTAGAAACACTGAGCGCACTGCTTGAGAGGATGCTGCCGCAATATTTAAGAAGCATCAGGACGAACACTTAAAATGACGGAGCATAGCAGGCTATGGACCAAGGGCAGGTAAATGGGAAGGGTCGGAGGAAATGTGTCAGGGGGATGGGAACCAAATATTGGACAGAAAAGAGGTAGAAATGAAAGCCTGTAGGGAACAAGATTATGGAGTCAGTGTGACTAAAGGGAATAGTAGTCGGGGAGCAGATGATGAACACAAAGGGACAGGTGGTCTGAGGTGCATTTGTTTTAATGCGAGAAGTGTAGTAGACAAGGCACATAAGCTTAGGGCTTGGATCGGTACCTGGAGGTATGATGTTATTGCTATTACTGAGACTTGGTTGAGGGAAGGGCATGACTGGCAACTAGTTGTCCCAGGATAGCGATGCTTCAGGCGGGATAGAGAGGGAGGTAAAAGGGGTGGAGGAGTTGCAGTAATGGTCAAAGACAATATCACAACCGCACTGAAGGAGGGCCCCACGGAGGACTCGAGCAGAGAGGTAATATGGGTAGAACTCAGAAATAGGAAGGGTGTGGTAGCAATGCTGAGGCTGTACTACAGGCCTCCCAACAGCGAGCGTAAGATAGAGGTACAAATATGTAAACAGATAATGAAAGGTGTAGGAGAAACAGGATGGTGGTGATGGGAGATTTTAATTTTCCCAACATTGACTGGGATTCACTCAGTGTTAGGGGTCAAGATGGAGCAGAATTTGTAAGGTGTGTCCAGGAGGGTTTTCTAGAGCAGTATGTATGTAGTCCAACTCGAGAAAGGGCCATACTGGACCTGGTGCTAGGGAGTGAACCCGGTCAGGTGGTTGATATTACAGTAGGGGACTACTTTGGAAATAGCGACCACAATTCCGTAAGTTTTACAATACTCATGGACAAGGATAGGAGTGGTCCTAAAGGAAGAGGACTAAACTGGGGGAAGGCCGACTATACCAAGATTCAGCAGGATCTGAGGAATGTAGATTGGGAGAAACTGTTTGAAGGTAAATCCACATTTGATATGTGGGAGGCTTTTAAGGAGAGGTTTATTAGTGTGCAGAAGAGACATGTTCCTGTGAAAATGAGGAATAGAAAAGGCAAGATTAGGGAGCCATGGATGACAGGTGAAACTGTGAGACTAGCCAAGAGAAAAAAGGAAACATACATGAGGTCGAGGTGACTGAAGACAGATGAAGCTTTGCAAGAATATCTGGAATGTAGAGAGAATCTGAAAAAAGGGATTAAGAGGGCTAAGAGAGGACGTGAGATATTGCTGGCAAACATGGTTAAGGAAAATCCCAAAGCCGCCTTTTCATATATAAAGAGCAAGAGGGTAACTAGAGAAAGGATTGGCCTACTTAAGGACAAAGAAGGAAAGTTATGCGCTGAGTCAGAGAAAATGGGTGACATTCTTAACGAGTACTTTGCATCGGTATTCACCAAGGAGAGGGACATGACGGATGTTGAAGTTAGGGATAGATGTTTGCTTAGTCCAGGTCAAGTTGACATAAGGAAGGAGGAAGTGTTAGGTATGCTAAAAGACATTAAGGTGGACGAGTCCCCAGGTCCGGATGGGATCTATCCCAGATTACTGAGGGAAGCGAGAGAGGAAATAGCTGGGGCCCTAACAGATATCTTTGCAGTGTCCTTAGACACGGATGAGGTCCCAGAGGACTGGAGACTTGCTAATGTTGTCCCCTTGTTTAAAAAGGGCAGCAAGGATAATCCAGGTAATTATCAACCGGTGAGCCTGACGTCAGTGGTAGGGAAGCTACTGGAGAAGATACTGAGGGATAGGATCTATTCCTATTTGGAAGAAAATGGGCTTATCAGTGATCGGCAACATGGTTTTGTACAGGGAATGTCATGTCTTACCAACTTAATAGAATTCTTTGAGGACGTGACAAAGTTGATTGATGACGGAAAGGCTGTAGTTGTCTTATACATGGACTTCAGTAAGGCGTTTGATAAGGTTCCCCATGACAGGCTGATGGAGAAAGTGAAGTCACATGGGGTCCAGGGTGTGCTAGCTAGATGAATAAAAAAACTGGCTGGGCAACAGGAGACAGAGGGTAGTAGTAGAAGGGAGTTTCTCAAATTGGAGACCTGTGACCAGTGGTGTTCCACAGGGATCTGTGCTGGGACCACTGTTGTTTGTGATATATGTAAATGATCTGGAGGAAGGTGTAGGTGCTCTGATCAGCAAGTTTGCCGATGACACTAAGATTGGTGGAGTAGCAGATAGTGAAGTGGACTGTCAGAAATTACAGCAGAATATAGATAGACTGGAGGGTTGGGCAGATAAATGGCAGATGTAGTTCAATCCGGGCAAATGCAAGGTGATGCATTTTGGAAGATCAAATTCAAGGGTGAACTATACAGTAAATGGAAAAGTCCTGGGGAAAATTGATGAACAGAGAGATCTGGGTGTTCAGGTCCATTGTTCCCTGAAGGTGACAATGCAGGTCAATAGGGTAGTCAAGAAGGCATATGGCATGCTTTCCTTCATTGGGCGGGGTATTGAGTACAAGAGTTGGCAGGTCATGTTACAGTTGTATAGGACTTTGGTTCGGCCACATTTGGAGTACTGTGTACAGTTCTGGTCGCCACGTTACCAAAAGGATGTGGATGCTTTGGAGAGGGTGCTGAGGAGGTTCACCAGGATGTTGCTTGGTATAGAGGGTGCTAGCTATGAAGAGAGGTTGAATAGATTAGGATTATTTTCATTAGAAAGACGGAGATTGAGGGAGGACCTGATTGAGGTCTACAAAATCATGAGGGGTATATAGAGGGTGGATAGCAAAAAGCTTTTTCCCAGAGTGGGGGACTCAATTACTAAGAGTCATGAGTTCAAAGTGAGAGGAGGAAAGTTTTTAAGGGAGATATGTGTGGAAAGTTCTTTACACAGAGGGTGGTGGGTGCCTGGAACACATTGCCAGCGGAGGTGGTAGACGCGGACACGTTAGCGTCTTTTAAGATATATTTGGACAGGTACATGGATGGGCAACGAGGAAATGGACACAGACTGTTAGAAAATAGATGACAGGTTAGACAGAGGATCTTGATCGGCGCAGGCTCGGAGGGCCGAAGGGCCTGTTCCTGTGCTGTAGGTTTCTTTGTTTCTTTGAAGGGTCAGTAAACCCGAAATATTAACTTTGATTTTTCTCCACAGTTGCTACCAGACCTGCTGAGCTTTTCCAGCAATTTCTGGTTTTGATTCTGATTTACAGTATTGGTAGTTCTTCTGGTTTTTCTGTGGGTAAATAGGATTAGTGTAGTTTGGTTGGCATAGACATGGTGAGCTGAAGGGCTTGTTTCTATGCTGTAAGACTATGAGCTATGGCCTGTGGAGAGAGGAAGAGAATTATATTTCACATCAATGACCTTTTATCAGAACTTGTTGAAAGCTCATCATCTTTAACTGTAACTGTGTTGATAATCTAACTTGTAACATCCAAGACTTAGTCTGAACTGCAAATAATCATCACATCCCTCTGCCTGTCAAATTTCCTATTACTGTGACTACATTGCAAAGAGGTTGTTTCCTGGTGTACCAACCAAAATTAATCTTGTAACTGACATTTTAAAAGAATATATTTGGCTGTGTGTATTTTGTGTGCCAGTTACATATTTTTCTATTTTATACTTCTGAGCTTCACGGGTTTTGGGATTGTAGTGATTGGAACCAGGTGAATTTTGTTGACTGAGATCCTTGATTGCGGTTGGTAACCTGTGTCAACCAGGGAGTCCTGGGTGACAAATAAACAGGGGATTCAGAATACCCTCCATTCATGGACTGACTCCAAGCTAGCTACTGCAGTCAGTGCACTGTGCACGTGTAAATAAAGGGTAACTTGCTGATGTCATACTGGCCTCATGGTTGAAAACATATGATTGCACTAGAGATGGTGAATCTCTTTTGCACCAAGATGTTGCTAAGGGTGAAAAGTCCTCAGTTATGAGCAGTGACTGGAGAGGCTGGGAATGTTTTCTCCCTTCTCTCTCCCTCTAGTAATTCTATCCCCTCCCCATCCATTTTAACTACCTCCCTAAGGAGTCGGGAAGGAGCTGGGTCATGACTGGGAACCATGTGGTGGGAGCTGAACGTGCAGGTTGTGCCCTGCAGTAACAGCGCCTCGAACGTGGGCTGGGTTGACAGTGGCAGACCCAGAGTGGGCCAGCAAGATCAGGCCAGTGAGGCAGCCTGAAGCGGGATTCTGGCAGAGACACGGCGAGGGCCGGAAAGCCAGGAGCAGGCCCCTGGCAGAGGCCCGATGAGGACCGGAAAGCCAGGAACAGGACCCTGGCAGAGGCGCGGCGAGGGCTGGAGAGCCCGGAGCAGGACCCTGGCAGAGGCCCGACGAGGACCGGAAAGCCCGGAGCGGGACCCTGGCAGAGGCCTGGCGAGGGCCACAAAGCCCTGAGTGGGACGCTGGCGGTGGAAAGCAAAGTTAGACTCTGTCTTTTAGAATAAGAAAAGAAAGTGTATGGCGCCATACATGTACGGCAAAGGTACACACTTGTCACTGTATTTTCACATTGCATATACGTGACAATAAATGATTCAATTCGGTTAGAAATCTTGAGGATTCCTGCCTTTTCCTATGTCCCAGCCATTAATTTAGCAAAGAGCTGAGGCCCCAGTAGAGATCCTTATGTTCCTATTTGCCAAATTGTATCAAGTTATGTTCCCTTTACCTTGCCTATTATCTCCTAATTCCAACCAACTTTGTCATCCCCTATTGTATAATCACCATTCTTTTCAACAACTGCCAACCTAAGGAGTGAGTACCGTTTGAATACCCTCACTCCATAAATCATTCTCCCTTAATGTTCCAGACTGTCTACAACTCTGCTACATGTTCATAGAACATAAAACATAGAACAATACAGTGCAGAACAGGCCCTTCGTCCCTCGATGCTGCTCCGACCTGTGAACTAATCTAAGCCCCTCCCCCTACACTATCCCATCATTATCCATATGCTTATCCAAGGACTGTTTAAATGCCCCTAATATGGCTTAGTTAATTACATTGGCAGGCAGGGCGTTCCACGCCCTTACCACTCTCTGAGTAAAAAATACTGCCTCTGACATCTGTCTTAAATCTATCACCCCTCAATTTGTAGCTATGCCCCCTTGTATAAGCCGAAGTCATCATCCACGGAAAAAGACTCTCACTGTCCACACTGTCTAATCCTCTGATCATCTTGTATGTCTCTATTAAATCCCCTCTTTGCCTCCTTCTCTCCAATGAGAACAGACCTAAGTCCCTCAGCCTTGCTTCATAGTGCCTGCGTTCCAGACCAGGCAACATCCTGGTAAATCTCCTCTGCACCTTTTCCAATGCTTCCACATCTTTCCTGTAATGGGGTGACCAGAACTGCACGCAATATTCCAAATGAGGCTGCACTAGTGTTTTGTACAATTGCATCATGACATCACGGCTCCGGAACTCAATCCCTCTACCAATAAACCTAAAACACCATAAGCCTTCTTAACAGCACTATCAACCTGGGTGGCAACTTTCAGGGATCTATGTACATGGACACCAAGATCCCTCTGCACATCTACACTGCCAAGAATCTTTCCATTGACCCGGTATTCTGCCTTCCTATTATTCCTCCCAAAGTGAATCACCTCACATTTATCCATGTTAAACTCCATTTGCCACCTTTCGGCCCAATTCTGCAGTTTATCCAAGCCTCCCTGCAACCTGCAACATTCTTCCACACTGTCCACCACTCCACCGACTTCAGTGTCATCTGCAAACTTACTAACCCATCCACCTATGCCTGCGTCCAAGTCATTTATAAAAATGACAAACAGCAGTGGTCCCAAAACAGACCCTTGAGGCACACCACTAGTGACCTGACTCCAGGCTGAATATTTTCCATCAACCACCACTCGTTGCCTCCTTACAGAAAGCCAGTTTCTAATCCAAACTGCTAAATCTCCCTCAATCCCGTGCCTCTGTATTTTCTCCAATAGCCTACCATGTGGAACCTTATCAAAGGCTTTACTGAAGTCCATGTACACCACGTCACCTGCCCTACCCTCACCCACATGCTTGGTCACCTTCTCAAAAAACTCAGTGAGGTTTGTGAGACACGACCTGCCCTTGACGAATCCATGCTGACTATCTCCAATCAAATTATTGCTTGCTAGATGATTATAAATCCTATCTGTCATAATCCTTTCCAAAATTGTTCCTACAACCGACTCACAGGTCTGTAATTACCTGGGTCATCCCTACTGTCCTTCTTGAACAAGGGCGCACAACATTTGCAATCCTCCAGTCCTCTGGTACTAAACCTGTAGACAATGAAGACTGAAAGATCAAGGCCAAAGGCTCCGCCACCTCCTTCCTAGCTTCCCAGACAATCCTCAGAAAAATACCATCTGGCTCAGGGGATTTATCTACCTTCACACCTTCTAGAATTGATAACACCTCCTCCTTACTAACCTTAATCCTTTCAATTCTAGTAGCCCGTAACTCAGTCATCTCCTCTGCAATATTCTCCTGTTCCTCAGTGAAAACAGATGAGAAATAATCATTTGGCACCTCTCCAATCTCCACAGGGTCCACACACAAACTTCCAACTTCTGAAACACTTAAAAAAAATTATTAGAGATTTTTAGCAGAGGTGCATGGCTGATACAACATCTGCAATTTGAAATTTCTACATCTGAAAGAACCCACCTTGCTTCTGAATCCATTTTAGTTAGCCTCCTTTATAAACTTTATCTGTTCCTTCTGCTGCCCATTAAATCTTTACTCAAGTCAAGTTACTATTCCCTTGTACTCACTGCGTCTATGTACTCAGTCCCACCTTGTCATTTGCAAATTGTTTTAATCAAACAAAACCCTGAGTAGTCTGGAGGCCTTCAAAAGAACTTGGGTGGGCCAGTTGAATGGGCAGACACAGGGCAGATGAAATTCAATGAGGAAAGGTAATGCATGCTAAATAGTACAATGTTAAAGGGAGAGGAAGGAAAGGAAAATTTGGAAATACATGTGCACGCATCTTTGAAGATGGCAGGACAGGTTCAGTAAAAAGCATGTGGGATCCTGGGATTCACAATTAAGGCATAGAATACAAAGTGCAGGAAAGAAAAATTAAATGGGACTAAATAGATTGCTCTGTAAAGGAGCTGGCACAGATTCATGCGTTGAATGGCCTCTTTGTTTGCTGTATGAACCTGAGACACTGAACATGTTTTGACTCTTACGTAAGATGTTTGGTTCCATAAAAAGATACAAGCAATCATCAGAAAATGTGATATGTTAGCAAATTAATACATTAAATCTCTGTTTAATCCTTGTTGGAGATTTGACTGCAGGACCTATTTTAATTGGTCAGTCAGTACGCAGTGAAAATAAAGTAAATGTTGAGGTTTAAACTCTGGACATATTTCATTGCAGTCCATATTAAGGATTGAAAAGTTGTTTCAAATCATTACCAATTGTTTACCCATCAAAAAACAATGTTATGGGAGATAGGTCATGTCACTTACCCAAATAATTTCGGCATCTTAAAAATGTAGAGTGTAATCATGACTAACAGGGATTTGATTAATGTACAAAGAATGAAGATTCTATAGCCGTCTGTGTGTGAGGTCATATAAAGTCGTGTGAAAAATGTTGTGTGACATTAACCAAAATCTCATACGGCATCAGCAAGGAACCTCATCCTGCAAGAATTCAAAGCTTAACTACTGCATCCAAAGCACTCAAGAAAACTTTCCAAGTTGCTGGTGTCATCCATTTGTGCAAATTGCTTGGTCATTGCACTTTTGAATGTGCAGAGTGGTTGCCTCAGTGGAGACATAAATATACACTTTTTTTTATTATTTACAGCAGATTTGAGTATCTTTCAGTATTTAGTTGCCATCATGTTATTTCAATCTAAAATTCCAACATAAAGATAGGCAGCATTCAGCCACTGTGCTTGTGATAGATATTTATGATTTGATTAGAACATCTCCCGAAGAAATTCAACTTCTATATACGCAATAGTCTGTCTCCAAAAACTGCTTATAGATATATAGGACTGTGGGGATAAGGATGTTTCTAAACCTGTATGTGAAGTGCTGTAATAGAAAGAGGCCATTTCCCCACCATCACACCCCCTCCCCCCACAACCATTGTATTCGCACTGCTTCAATGAATGGAGAAACCTGACTCATCTTAAACACCGGCTTTGTTGCCCATCATTTTATTACTGTTTAAGTACTTATCCAATTTGCCTTTGAAGGCCATGATTTAATCTGCTCTCCAATACACTCGAGCAATGAACTCTGGATCCTAACAACCTGTTGCATAAAAATATTTACTCTTCATATTTCTACTGCTTTTCACTTTATTTCAATGTGCTGTTGTTATCAGCCCATTCATCAATGGAATAATTTACCCCTGTCTACTGTCTTGACTGCTCGTAATCAGAACAGTCAGAATCGAGGTGTCACATGAGCTGGCCAGGGTGAGGATAGTTATGAATATGTGGCTGCATTTTTATGAAGAGGTGAGAAATTACAGGGAGGCAGTCAAATTGAGATTATTAAATAAACTGTTAAAATGGGGATTAAAACATACAAAATGACATGTCACTAAAGGTTGCAACTACAAGGCATTAATGAGAACGTACTTTGAGTATTGCATACAATTTTGGTCCCCTTACTTGAAGAATTTAGTTCTATTGGAGGCGGTTGAGAGAAAGTGACTACACTGATTGCAGAGATGAAGGTTTAATGAAGAGAGATTCTGCAGTATAGGCCTGTACTGTCTCTGGAATTTAGAAGGATGAGAGGACATGTAAATGAGATACATAAGATGCTAAAGGGGATTGACAAAATGGACAGGGAGGATGTTTCCTCATGGGGCAATCCAGAACAAGTTCGTAATTTTGGGATAAGGGGTAGCAGATTCAGAATGGAGATAAAGAGAAACTACTTCTCTCAAAGGTTTGTGAATCTGTGGAATTTACTACTCCAGAGTATGGAGGTTGTTGGAACTCTGAGTAAATTTATGATAGCTATGTAGCTAGCGAGATTTGAGAAGATTTGTAGCTCAGGTTGAGTTTTTAGATGTGAGTTTGCTCGCTGAGCTGGAAGGTTAGTTTTCAGACGTTTCGTCACCATTTTAGGTAACATCATCAGTGAGCCTCCAGTGAAGCGCTGGTGTTATGTCCCGCTTTCTATTTATCTGTTTAGGTGACAAACAGGCAGAAAACTAGCCACCAGGATACATGAACATCAACTAGCCACAAAACGACATGACCCACTATCACTAGTATCCTTACATACAGATGAGGAATACCCTTTGATTGGGACAACACATCCATCCTAGGACAAGCCAAACAGAGACACGCACGAGAATTCCTAGAGGTATGGCATTCCAACTGGAACTCCATCAACAAACACATTGATTTGGAGCCAATCTACCATCCTCTGAGAAAAAGAACAGGAAATGACATCAATGCAGGAAATAACATCACCAACCCAAGGAAACCTAACCAGATAAATAGAAAGCGGGACATAACACCAGCGCTTCATCCGAGGCTCACTGATGATGTTACCTAGAATGGTGACGAAACGTCTGAAACCTAACTTTCCAGCTCAGCGAGCAAACTCACATCCAGAAGCTATATAGCTATCATAAATACTGTTGGAGCTGCACTCACAAGCAAGTGGAGTATTCCATCACGGTCCTGACTTGTGCCTAGTAGATGCTGGAAGGAGGTGAGTTAATCACGGTAGTATTCCTGGTTTCTGTCTTGTTCTTGTAGCCACTGTATTGATATGGTGAGTCCAATCATATTTCTGGAGTCAAATGATATAGATGCATAAATTTGTTCCTCTGAGACAGGTAAGAAGGGTAAGATTAAGGAGCCTTGGATGACGGGAACAGAGGTGCATCTCGTCAAAAAGAAAAAAGCAGCGTACGTAAGGTGGAGGAAGCAAGGGTCTAGCACAGCTTTAGAGGATTACAGGCTTGCTTGGAAGGAGCTCAAAAATGGACTGAGGAGGGCCAGGAGGGGGCACGAAAAATGCTTGGCAGGGAGGATTAGGGAGAACCTGAAGGTAGTTTACTCATACATGAGGAATAAGAGAATGATCAGGGAGAAGATAGGGCTGATCAGGGATAGCGTAGGAAACTTGTGCGTGGGGTCTGAGCAGATAGGGGAGGCCCTAAATGAGTTTTTTGCTTCGGTTTTCACTAAGGAAAGGGTCCTTGTTGTGAATGAGAACTTTGAGGAGCAGGAAAACAGGCTTGAACAGATCAAGATTGAGGAAGTTGATGTGCTGGAAATTTTGGCAAACATTAAGATTGATAAGTCCCCAAGGGCCAGACCAGATTTATCCTAGGTTGCTCCGGGAAGCGAGTAAGGAGGTTGCTAAGCCGCTGGCCAAGATCTTTGCTTCCTCACTCTCCACAGGAGTCATACTGGAAGATTGGAGGGAGGCAAATGTAGTTCCTCTTTTCAAGAAAGGGAATAGGGAAGTCCCTGGAAATTGCAGACCAGTCAGTCTTACGTCTGTGGTCAGCAAGGTTTTGGAAAGAATTCTGAGGGATAGGATTTATGACTGTTTGGAAAAGATTAGCATGATCAAAGGGAGTCAGCATGGCTTTGTGAGGAGCAGGTCTTGCCTTACAAATCTTATTTAGTTCTTTGAGGAAGTCCCGAGATAGGTTGATGAGGGTTGAGCAGTGGATGTGGTATACATGGACTTCAGCAAGGCATTTGATAAGGTTCCCCACACAGGCTCATTCATAAAGTCAGGAGGTATGGGATACAGGGTGATTTTGGATTATTCCACGGCACAACATCGTGGGCCGAAGGGCATGTACTGTGCTGTACTTTTCCATGTTCTATGCTCTAGATGAGCTATCAGCAGCAGATGAGCAGAGATTATCAATATTAAACACAAGAGGAGCGGTTTAATTCTCTAAGAAAACAGAATCGTTCAATATTGTCCAAATTAATTGGTAAAACGGTTCATGTAAGTATTATTATCCCGGATATAGCTATCAGCGAATTTTGATATAACCACCCAAGCTTGAAATGACAAACTTTTGTGCAAATATGTAGTGTAGAGTAAGTGATCCCATATGTCTGCCAAGCTGAATCCTTTAAACATAACCTCCCTACAAGGCTATTCAGAGGTTAGATTTGAATTCTAATCCCAAAATATTACTTCTGAATGCATGAATAATTGTACATGTCAAAATGCCAGCCAATTTCAACTTTACAGCTTTTTTTCTTTCTTTTGCTCAGATAACCGATCTCCACCTCGAACATGTGGCTTAAATCATTCAGATTCTTTGAATCGAGGTGATCGTATTGACGCGATAACATCGCAGATGGGGAGCAACAACAGTCAGCTAAACTCTTTGCTTCAGATGTATGTTCCTGACTATTCTGTGCGGGCTCTGACTGACTTACAATTTGTAAAGGTAAGTCTAAGTCTGATTATTCCTTTGAAATCCAGTTTCACAGAATATGCACAGTAACTGAAAATAGGTTAAAAAAAAAATTGATCTCTCAGATCCAATTCTGTTTTTGCAGTAAATGTACTTTCCCAAAATAATTAGATTCAGTCAAAATCACCGGTTCAGTCTGCCTTGGATATTAAAATTGGTGCTTACTAATTTGAGTTTTGAAATTTAATTGGTTTGTTTAAGTCGTACTCAAGTCTGTGAATCTTTATGTCTTGAGAATTGGAATCAATTTTTAGGTATCAAAGCTGTTACTTGCCTTCTGAAGTGTTATTTTTATTGCAGTCTTAAAATAGCTGCCCTATTAATTAGTACACAGAAAAAGTAGCCCAGAATCTGATGCTTTAAAATTGCTAGCAATTAAAATGCAGTATGTAAACTTGTTAAAACATAATTGGATTCACGTAGATGAATGTAACTTAAGCATGAATAGTGGTGCGTGACTTTTACCTTTTATTGATGCTAATTGATCAGATTATTTAAAAAGGATCTTGCAACCAGCTTTAAATGTAAGGTAGTTCGTATCACTCATTAGTTTTGGACTTTTCAAGATAACCTTTTCATGCCCAACATAGATATTAGCTTTCAATTTCAAACCTGTGATTTCTAGAGGGGATCTGAGATAGCCTTGGCAGGTAAAATGAAGATAATCCAGAGATTCTACAAGTATATTAAAAACAAAAGAGCAACTAAAGCGAGAATAGGATCCCTTAAATATCAATGAGCTTGACTGTGTGTTGAACCTCAAGAGATGGGAAAGATACTAAATGAATATTTCTCATCAGTTTTTACTGTGGAGAAAGAAGTGGAGGTCAGGGAACTTGGGGAAATATATGTTGACATTTTAAAAACGGTTCACATTACAGAAAAGGAAGTGTTGGAGTTCTTAGGAAACATAAAGGTGGATAAATCTCAGGGACCCGGTCAAGTGTATCGCAGGACATTGTGGGAAGCTAGAGAAGAAATTGGGCTCCCCTAGCAGAAATATTTGTATGATCCATAACCACTGGGTGAGGTTCTGGAGGACTGGAAGGTGGCTAATGTTGTGCCTTTATTGAAGAAAGGGTGTAAGAAGAAGCCTGGGAAGAATGGACCTGTGACCCTGACATCGGTGGTGGGTAAGTGTTGAAAGATAGGATTTTCATGCATCTGGAGTGATAAGGACCAATTAGGGATAGATAGCATGGTTTTGAGCAAGGGATGTTGTATCTCACAAAATTAATTGATTTTTTTTGAGGAAATAATCAAAAGGATTGATGAGGTTAGAGTGGTAAACATTGTTTACATGGACTTTAGTAAAGCCTTTGACAAGATTCTCATGGTAGACTAATTAGTAAAGTTAGATCGCGGTGGGATTCAGCGTGAGCATCCTGATTAGATACAAAATTGACTTAACGGTAGGAGACAGAAGGTCTTGTTGGTGAAAGGTTGTTTTTCAGACTGGAGGCCCATGACCAGGAATGTTCCACAGGGATAGGTACTGGGTCCACTCTTGTTTATTGTTTATATAAAGACTGCACCTGACAAAGGAGCAGCACTCCAAAAACTTGTGATTTCAAACAAACCTGTTGGACTATAACCTGGTGTCGTGTGACTTCTGACTTTGACCATCCCAGTCCAACACTAGCACCTCCCCATCATGCATCACAGATAGACAGGGTGGTTTAGAAGGTGTTTAGCACACTTTCATTCATTGCTCAGACCTTTGAGTATAGGAGCTAGGATGTCATGTTGAGGTTGTACAGGATGTTGATGAGGCCTTTTCTGGAGAACTGTGCGCAATTCTGGTTGCCCTGCTATAAGGTAAGATATTATGAAATTGGACAGGGTTCAGTTAAGATTTACCAGGGTGTTACTGGAGATGGAGGATTTGAGTTATAAGGAGTGGTTGGATAGACTGGAACATTTTTCACTGGACCCTATGAGGTTGAGGGGTGACCTTTATAGAGGTTTATAAAATTTAAGGGGTTATAGATAAGGTGAACAACAAGGATGTTTTGCGAAGGATAGGGAGTCCAAAACCAGAAGGCATAGGTTTAAGGTGAGAAGGAAAGACTTAAGAGGGACCTAAGGGGCACCTTTTTCACGCAGAGGGTGGTGCGTGTATAGAATGAGCTGCCAGAGGAAATGGTGGAGGCTGGTACAATTACAATTTTTAAAAGGCATCTGGATGGGGACATGCATAGGAAGAATTTAGAGGGAGCTGGGCCAAATACTGGCAAACAGGACTACGTCAGTTTCAGATATCTGGTCAGCACAGACGAATTGACCGGGCTGTGTGATTCCATGACTCTAACTTCCCAAGTTGGACAGCTATTGCAGATTGTAATAGAAAACGGTGATTTTATTTTTAAAAGCAAGGTCATCATTGTATGAATGATTTTTGGATGGCATTTTAAGATTTTGTCCTGCAGCTGCACTTGAATTTTTTGTGATTTTTTATGATGCTGTTTATTGTATATGAACAAAACAGTTGGATTACTTCATGGAAAGCTATATGGTTGCACCAAACCTGAATCAAACCATTCAAAGATAGCAAGAATTGCAGGTGCTGGAGTCTGAGACAATACACAATGTGGAGCTGGAGGACCACAACAGGGCAGGCAGCATCAGAGGAACAGGAAAGCTGACTCTTTGTGCCAAAAGTTTCCTGCTCCTGTGATGCTGCCTGGCCTGCTGTGTTCCTCGCGCTCCACATGGTATTGTCTCTGAATCAAACCATGACAGACTTATTCACAGATAATGATTTACCAAACAATAGCAAAGTTGTTGACGTCAGCCCAATAGCACAGCAGCTTTGGAGCAGTTCAGGGAAGGGTTTAACAAAAGCAACTGGCTTCCTTTGACGATATTCACTTGGTGCTAGCTTCCCGGTCTCTGAACCCAGAAGCTTCAGGCTCAAGGTTGACTCAAGGAAAGTATAAAACTGAGTGAAAAGCGTCGAATCATCGACGTGAATATTGAAAAATACTGTGCGGATCTTCTTGAAAATAATGGTTGAGATGCTACCTGATCTGTGCTGTTCACAATCTTTCTCTAAGTTGGATGCTCTTTTATAACTATAAGTTTCTGTTTGTTCCCAACCTATTGTGATTAGATAATTAACTGCCAAGTTAAATGTAACCACATTTTATATTCGCAAAGTTACCTGAGAATTCAGCCTGAAAAGTAGCTATTTTACTCTCTCAATTAAGTGCTCTTTATGATAAAGTTATTATGATTAACAGTTTGATTATGCATATTAATTGTTTTGAGCAATTTGATGTGCTGGGCCAAGAGGTTTGTCTCCTTGAAGCTCATAGTCAAACTAAACTTTACAGACATTAGAGAATCTGTCCATTAGCAGCTGAAAATTTTCCTCAGAATGGAATGCTAAGGTCAGGCATCATTGGTGTAGAGAAAGTTTCATATTAGGACTTGGTGCACTTCTGCCTGGGACCTCAGTTGGACAGGACTGAATAGCTTTCTGTTAGTTCCAGTATGTAACTGGCCACCATCAGTAAATGAACTGAAGGTTTAGGATCGCAGCAAAGAATATACCAGAAGGTTTCAGAACCATAAAACAACACTGTTTGACCCTACTACTTATGACCTCACCCATCATGTTATCATGGTCACATCCTATATCTTTGGAGGGCAGTCTAATTTTCTTCAGTTTAAATGGACTACCTCTGCTCATGTGTTCAAAAGTGTTGGTGTAATCAAAGAATACAATATTTATCAGCCTCCTTTGTTAACAGAGTTTCTCTTGAAAGTGCCAGACCAGGAAGATCAGGTCAGTTGTGGATCTTCTGGCTCTGGCACTGTGTATGATAGAGGTGGTGAATGCACAAGCTGAGAAATATCAGTTTCTTGATCTTGAAGATTTCAAGAATCAGCATCAGCACCTGGAGTTTTGCCAATGGATAGTGAATCAATAGTTCTGCTAAGCTTGCCCACCTATGGGTTTGATATCCATCTGTTTCAAGGTAGACAGGCTCTCTGATTCTTCCTTGTTGACAACATATTCCACCCATCATTGTTCCAGCCTTCTGCAACTGTTTATTATAGTTGGTGATCTCTGAAATAACTCCACAGACACTGATATCCTATCACCAAGTCATCCTCTATTTGCACATGGAACGTCCTTACACTGATCTGTCTCCCTCGTGTCAGGATGCCTGACACTTCTGTTTTTGTCTGTCACCCAGAGCTCGGTGATTGGGGCTGTAGATCTGGTCCAATCAGGTAACTCATTGCATGAGGTCCATCAGGCTGACTTCATTACAATCACTACAGTGATTAGATTAGATTTCCTACAGTGTGGAAAAGGCCCTTCGGCCCAACAAGTCCACACCGCCCCTTGAAGCATCCCACCCACACCCATCCCCCTATAACCCACACACACCCCTGAACACTACGGGCAATTTATCATGGCCAACCCACCTAGCCTGCACATCTTTGGACTGTGGGAAGAAACCGGAGCACCCGGAGGAAACCCACACAGACACGGGGAGAATGTGCAAACTCCACACAGACAGTTGCCCGAGTCTTCCCTGTTTTTGTTTTCAGTTGTCTTTTTTTTGACTATGGGCCTGCAGTTTTTTTGATTTGTCATGTATGTCATTAGAATTCCCTGTTTCAGAGGATATCTGGATATTTCGACAAAATTGTGAACAGATGTCATTGAGACCATGTCGAGCAGTCTGATAGACCTTACTTTGAGTTATTTTGGTTTTCCTTCTGACGTTTCTGTTGTAGTTAATGAGTAGATTGCTTGACCTCAATGAATGTTGCATTACAGCATTGTTAACCCCAGTCAGTCACATTTTTTCCCCTTTTACACACCCCATATGTTCACAAAGACATCAAAAGTGATGTCTTAAAGAAAATGCCATCATTGTGGGCTGTAGAGTAGACCACATAAAGAGCAGGAAAAATACAAATCACTTCATGTGAGCACACTAAATGTATCACATTGGGCTGTTGGGCATTTGAAACCAGAAATGATGTTTTGTAGTGTACTTCACTTAGAAATGTAATGGTACTTGAGCTCAGGACTTCTGGCTTACAAGTAGGGTTACTATCACTGCACCAGAAGAGCCTTCCATTTAAATAGCATATTTCACTTGAATTCTTCAGACCCAATGTGGTCAAGTTCACATTTGCCCACATTGTACATCATCTACTGTCACAATTTCTGCTCACCCACTAAACCTATTTATATCCCTTTGCAGACTCTCTACCTCTTGACATCACACTTTCTTCTCTGTCTTGGTGTCACTGGCAAATCTGGCTACCAAATATTCAGTCTCTACATCCAAGTCTTTGGTATAGATTGTTAATAGTTGAAGCCCCGGCACTGATCCATATGGTACCCCGTTCCTAAGAACTGTCTACGTCACTGGAACCTACCTGGATCAGGACAACAGGATCATTATTCTCTCGCTCCAAGTTCTTCTGGAGCCCTGAAAAGATGTCTCTGGGACTTGGCAATTTGTTCTGAATGCCTTTGTATCTATAGTGATTAGTTGGACAAGGTTGAAATTGTGAACAAATTAGCTAGAGAAGGGTTTGTTTTCTAAAGACGAATTGGAGCAGATGTAAATCAAAAGTGATTGTAGAATGATTGAAGCAACAGATTAGTAGCTGAAAAGATGAAATGGCAAAAAATGCGACGAAGGACCACAACTTATAGTCCAAGCGGATGCCGTAGGGATCAGGAAATGGAAACAGGGAATTCAATATAGAAGAGTAAGTCCAAGCTAACACAGGTATCACTGAGAAAACACCTTTTGGCTCGGGTACTGTTTGTATTCCACTGATCACTCATTTATTTTAATCACCTTGGAGATAATATTTGCAACTGAAAAAGTCACTATGTCTAAAGCTGATGGTACGAACAATCAAGAAGAAATAATCAGAATATTGAGTTAAGTTTGCATTGCTGTACTCCACATGTGTGAAACCAGTGTTCAGAACAAGAATATCTCACCATTTTTATCTTCATTCTAGAACCATTCAAATTGTTTTATTATTTTATAATTGATATTTGCCGTCTTTAATTGGAATTAATTAGCATGCCACTAAATCTGAAGTATCTTGTACAAATAGTACTTTCGAGGTTTTATTTACAACTTTCTTTTGTTGATGTCCCGTGGACAAAGAGCCTTGTTTACTTCATTTTATTCATGCGATATAAACAGCTGGGCCATACCACCATTCCATCTATTTTTCTATTTAGAATAAGAAAAGTCATGAGTGTGATATTGGAGCATCGGGTTCAGAGAGGAAGTTTAAAAAAAAATGGAAAACAAAGGGTTGAACACCTGCAAGAGTAATGCTGCAACTGTTTGTTGTCTTTCCTAATCTAATCTATTCAGAATTATGGCATACACACATCAGTTTATCTCCGAGCAGGATAAATATTTATTGGGGGATTTGCTTTCTTAATAATTGTAATTATTGGGTACCATTACAATGTCATTTGCTTTTTTTCAAAAATGCTGTTCTGATATTTTAGAGAAATAACTGGTTTGTTGATATCTTGTTTTAATTCTGAAGTAATTTTCGTTAAATTATTGCTAAAACAACTGTTAAATTCAAATCTTGCATCTTGAAACTAAATTATAATAGTTTTATAGTTAAAACTTGTAGTTGTCAAGAAAGATATTTAAAGTAAAAACTGAAAGAACTGTGGACACTTTAGATCAGAAACAAAAACAGAAATTGCTGGAAAAGCTGAGCAGGTCTGGCAGCATCTGTGGAGAGAAATCAGAGTTAATGTTTCAGATTGAATGATCCTTCCTCAGTTCTGAGCTTCGCATAATAAACCTGAATATGAGTTGCTTGTTTATAAACTTTTTTCGTAAGCATGAATATTTTAAAAAGATATTTCACAATACCTCTGCAAGGAATAAGTGCAGGAAGTATTTAGCTGCATTTTAATGGCCCATTGCATTTCATTAATGTGCATTTGATTTTTCTTTCCCAATTTGCTGCATAAAAATTAATTTGTTATTGCCTGTTCTTTTCATAATGTTTTATAATTTCATGTTGAAATTGGTTAAATACTTTTAGAAAATGAATGTAAATAACACACTAGATACCTAATTTTCCTCCAATTTATGAAAGCATTTTAATTTTAAATGAAGTGAACAATGCCTGTTCGTCTCTTGGGCATTTTTATTTAAGTTGAGCCTTGAAAGGTTGGAAAAACTGTTAAGTGAGTACAATATCCCAAGGGGCAAGAATTTTTTTTCTTTTCCATTTTAAGTGAAAACTGTTTGTGTATTTAATTGACATGTTCTCCTTCTGCAGATTACAAGACAACATTACCAGAATGCCCTGATGGCATCCATAATGGACAAAACACCACAGTCATCAGACAGTGAAAATACTAAGATTGAATTGACTTTAAATGAGCTGCATGATCACTTACCCGATGAAACAGCGAACCTCTTAAATGAACAGAACTGTGTATCACATAAATCAAATCATAGCATGCACAATGAAGGCACTATATAGATTACCTACAGGATTATGTCCTCATTAATGTTTGAGAGAGCTAATCCTGTATCCTGTATTCTGTATGCATGCACACATGCAAGCACATATGTCCACTGTCATGAGACCAAAGAGATGTGCCTCAGCAAAAGAAGGTGAAGGAAGATGATCAGAGGTGGGTGAACTGAACATTAACCAACTGCCAAGATTCAGACAGATCCTCTGTACACAGGTGTCTTGTTATCCTTTATTTTTGTGGGATATCTTTTGTTTTTCTTACACAAAAGGCAAATGGTAAATTGTTGGAAAAAAGTACAAATATAAAGCTGCTTAAGGCTGAGAAAAGCATATTTTTCTAATGAAGACCTACTGAGATTAACTGAGAGACTGTAAAACATTTTTTAAAAATTACGGTATGTGATTTAAGATGGTCATTGAGGGTGAATTTTCTAAATTTTGAACATCCTTCCATTTCTCCAGCTTAATTTAGTACATATTTGACATTTTACAAATTCCTTCTCCATTATATGGGACATAGCTGCATATTTTAATCCCAAAAGAGTTGGGGCTGCTGGGCATTTAAATTGTAACTTGAATATGGAAACTCAATTCAACATTTGCACAACACATCATTGACGTATTTGATTTCAACACTTGTTTGCAAACTGTGAATAAGTCCTATATAGGGACTGTAGAACTTCTTTGGAAGGAACAGTTACACTTACATAGCAGTTAAATATGCCAAATCTATAAATGGTAGAATGTTTAAAAAAAGGGTGTTTCCACATGTGAGAAACACAGCTAAAATTGTGCAAGTGTTCTTATGGCAGAACTGACTATCACTATGTATTGTTTAATCAACCAACATTGCAAGCAAATTGCAATTTGTATTATATTGTACAAAACTGACTCTGAAGTGAAGTATTCTGACTACAGTATTCATAACTGTGTATATATGAAGCACAAAAAAATCTATTGATGAAGTGTAAGTTTCATAAGATTGTCAGTTAAATGACATTTATAATTAACAATGGTAAAGACTTTGTAGATTTGCAGACTATTTATTTTGTATATGATTTATTTGTATATTTTGTGATTTAATTGAGTGTTTTGTTTATTATTCTATCATTCCATTTTGGTTAAAATGGTTTTATTCTAAATGGCATTTCATTCCAATTTTTTCATTGTAATATTTCTCAACTTGGTAAAAATTTTGGTTATATTCTTGGTAATTGAGTGCCTCTTCCCTCTTCCTTTTTGACCTTTTAGCAGTTATAAATTGGTAAAATCATTAATGGGGATAATTATGGAAATGTTAAAAGACTAACTTGTGGCCTGGAGTTGGTTAATGGAACTTTTCATTTTATACTTCAAAAGTGAATAACTTTAATAAAGAAATTATTCTTAATTAAATGGACACTGATTTATTATCAGGACATTAAGTTTGAAAATTAAGTTTTGCAACTAGACTAGAAATTAAATGGGAATATTGACTGTCCATTAGTCCGACAATAGTAGACCTCTTCAAAGATTCAACATATTTATTTACCTTAAATCATTATGGCTGCTTACTGTGCAGCCACAGTAGTGCTTTGGAAAGGGATTTAACCAGATCAATAATGTTGTGCCAGGTATCAGGAACTTAACTAAGTACCAATGTTTTCATTTATACTGTACAGTGGGAAATTGCAATATTGTCTGAAATAAACTTTTCTGCATGTTGTATGGAACAGGTATTTTATCTGTTTAAAGCCAATGCAAGAAATGTTGGTTTAGAACAACACAGTTTTCCCTTTTCACCCCATGTCAGGAAAGCACAGATTAATTACCGTACTTTTTAGAAGGATATCCTTCATATTATACCAGCATGGCATCTACTTCCTATTTTGGCCCCTCTGTATGCATCTGAGAGTATTGATGTTAATTATTGGCCCTTTTGGTGTTCACTGCTGCTCACGAGGGGCATGAATTGCCCAACTCATTTCACATGGGACCGTTGCAGATACTGAAGTAAGGGAGATTCATCTCATCATTCTGTACTGGACTCAAATTCCAGGCCGTCGGAGATGGAGTTATCCCTAACTTGAGCAATATTTAATTATACCTTTGTTATATGCCAATATAATGCACATGAACAATATTTTATTTATGTATTATATGCTAGTACAATGCAGTAATATTATTGTATTACACGCTAGAACAATGCACTTGAATAATATTTAATTATAACTGTATTATATGCTAGATAAATACATACTAATGTTGATAATTCATAGAAACAATATATGTTATTTAAGTGGTCGGTGTGTTGACCTCTGGGAGGTTTACCAAGGGTTTGACATATTATGTATATCAAAAGTACCAATTCTAATAAAAAGTTTATGAAATAAGCCGACACTATTTTTTTAATGAGACTAGCAGGCAATCTGCAAAATCTTTCCAGGTGAATAAATCAATAATACTTAATTTTAGCATAAAAGTATACCTAACATCTGTTGCTGTAAGTTCACTGAAGTCATTTTTTTTGTCCTTGGGATGTTGGCGTTTCTGGCAAGGCCAGCATTTGTTGATCATCCTTAATTGCTTTTGGGAAAGTGATGCTGAGCCACCTTCTTGAACGACTGAAGTACATGTGGTGGAGAAACGATTTTGGAAGCAGTTGCAGGATTTTGACCCAGGGATGGTAAAGGTCTGTCAATAGATTTCCAATAATGCTTGACTCGGTGGAAGGTCAGACTGTTAAAACTTGTGTTCTTGCACAGATCTTCAATTCAATTGTGGTTTGGCCTAGTGTGATGAACCTAAAGAAACATAATTCTTTGACATTGTAGTTGGCATGTATGCAAAGCTGCAAACAAAGTCAACTGTTTAATTTCTTTCTGTGGTTTTCAGTGGCTTCTGGTCTAGGCTTTGTTTACAGCTTAGTATGAAAATGGTGAATAATTCAATCAAAATTTTGATTCAAATTTAGCAGCAGCCTTTGCAATTGTCATGTTATTTTGTCATACATGTCGAACCAAGAGTTAATAGACAGAAATAATGTGAAGGGAGAGGGCCAAGCACACATTAAATTACATTTGTTATTCTTGTTTCGGAGATGAAAGTAATTTCTCTAAATTCCCATCTTTAGTCGGTTTTTGCGTTGTTTGCAGTTCTTCCACTTTTGAATCACAAAGCTGTCAGTTCAGCTGCCACTCTAAAATTTAATACTGAAATAGCTGTTTTCATTCAGACATTTAAGGATACTGGAAACTTATTGCACTTAATTATGGAACAAAGTGTCACTGATATTTATACCATGATCACTGTACTTCAAAGTCATTTCATTGTGGCAGATTTCTCAGAGACATTTTTCAGTGGGCAACCTATTGACCAGTTCTGGAAGAGAAGACGAGGGTGCAGTTTTTGGGGACCGAAAAGATGATTGTGACTTTAAGCATTGTATTGTTGTAAATGGTTCCCTTGCTTCTATGATCTCTTTAATGTAAAAGAGTGAAGAGGACTATAGTAAAAGTAATGAATAGGATAAAAATAGATTGAAAGAAGGTGCTAAAACACTGGAAAGAATGGACAATGCAGAAGTGACCTGTTTAGCCTAATTGACCAATACGCCAATTCTCCTTCTCCCAACCCTCGTCTGACTCTACCCGTATAACCTTTTACTCTCCCGTTGATGTTTATCACTCATCCTTAAGTAGGTCTCGTAGACTTCAACTTCCCCCTGTGTTAACGCATTTCACAATTTAACCACACTGAGGAAATGTGTTTCCCCTGAAATTCCTTCTGTAATTGCTAATATTGATATTGCTTAGTGGAAAAGTCACCATTCCAAATAGGATGCCTCCTCTAGTTTGTTGAGAACGATAAATGTTGAAATTATTGAGGCTTTGGTCACAATCTTTGAATTCTCATTAGGCGAGTGTTATGATCTCTGTAGAGACCTTTAATTTTTAAGAAGACATTCAAAATTCCTGTCATTACCTGAAAGAATGACGCGTCAAATTCCATGTTTTAAAATGTTGGTAAAATATCTGAGAGTCAGTCTTGAAAGTATTTAATGAGCCTGTGGTTCTCTCTGGGGAAGAGAATTCCACAGATGGACAATCTTCTGAGAAAAAATTACTTCTGTTCAACACAGTTTTAACTGGGAGACAGGGTTCCCTAGTTTGAGAACTCCAAAATGGTGAAACAACCTCTTAGCATCCAAAATGTCAAGTGCCCTTAGATCATCTTTGGATCATTTATGTTTTAATAAAACCACCAGACTTGGATCACATTTAAATTCAAAATAAAATAATAATGTTCCCATCACTAAATCTAAGATATCACGCAGAGTAGTCTTTATTTTGCTTCTCTCCTTCCCTCACCACCACTAGTTCTGTTGGAAACATTTAATGGCTATTTTCATCATTTCTGTTTTTATCTCAGATTTCCAGCATCTGCAGTACAGAGACAGTGCCCTAGATCTGAGTATCCCAAAAACTAGTAATGTCGGAAAATAGGATGTTTTGTTCAGTGAATCGTGTAAGAATTTTAAGTCTTGTTAAAGGAGTTAAGAATCTCGCTGGCTTGCCTGAGGGAGTTGGTGCATCAGTGTAGAGGAGTGCTGAGCAGTTGGCTTATACTTTTCCACACTCCGTGTGGTCAGAGCAACTCTTTACCCTTCCTCGTCCAGCTTGATCCCACTTTTATTTAATTTGCTCTTTTTACTATTAAATATTCTGAAGGAACTTATTGATTTCATATATCCTTTATTCGTTGAATTAAGGTTTCTATTCTTTCTTCAGAAAGATTCGAAATCAACCACTGACTTTATGCCAAAATTGCCAGTTTGAGGCATGCTACCTGTTTTTGGTTTTACTCGCTAATCATCATTCAATATCTCACCCATCCAAAGGAGTTACCAAGGTCTGAGTTTGGTATATTGCCTTTTATATGGAACTTAATGAAAAGCTACGTTGTGTATTTTGATTCCCGAGTTATTGGAAATGCTACAATTTACTTGGCTTCTCACGTCAGGATGATTGAGGAGGTTAACCAGGCTCCTGCATGCTGATTGCTATTCAGTAAGTAACTGGCAGGATTAGTATTTGGGAAGGCAAGAGTTCAAACTTGATCATGAATTCAGAAAGAATTTGCTAAATTGTAGGCTAGCGCCAGGAAAGCTTCAGTCTGTTGTTTAAAACAGAAGAAGTGATTCTTCAGGGAAGGAAGTTGCAATTCAGCATAGGGTGTGACTTACATTGGTAAGATCCAGGCACAAGTCCCACGCCAGAATTGAGCATCATAAATCAAGGTTAACACTCCAACATGATACTGAGGAAATGCTGCACTGTTGGAGATACAATGTCTTTTGGTTGAATGTGTTAAGCTGGAGCTGGTCTACCTGCTGGGGTGTTAACCCTGATATCACAGCCACCATTGGTCCCTGAATCAACATCACAAAACAATTCATCTGGTCATTATCATCTTGCTATTTGTGGGAGCTCATTGTCTGCAAATTTCTGATATTACAACAATTTATAAGTACTTCATAGGCTGTAAGCAAAGATCAAATGATATGCAAATTTTCTTGTGCTTTCTCAGCAATTCCAGCTTACATGCAATTTCAATTCATATGGCTACCCCATCTTGCTCCCGTGATTTGAGGAAATGTGATAGATACTGAGTTGCCTTTCTGCCCTAGGACAAAAAATAATTTTCAGGTTCACAACTTGTAACCGACTCCATTAATTTACAACAGATAAGTATACAATCTGTGCTTTTTCTATTTGTTTTGTCATCCTTTTTGAAATCGGCCCCATTCCCAACAAGCAACAATTGTTGTTTTATCAAACTTTAGTGGACCCCCTTGTAGTCAGTGTTTGCTGGGCTTACGTCCTTTTCAGTTATTATACATTTC
This sequence comes from Stegostoma tigrinum, assembly GCF_030684315.1. NCBI lineage: Eukaryota > Metazoa > Chordata > Chondrichthyes > Orectolobiformes > Stegostomatidae > Stegostoma > Stegostoma tigrinum. The sequence goes on from NC_081373.1 coordinate 8,430,909, forward strand.
AACCTAGGTGGTGACCTGTATTGTGTACCACAGCCTTTGCCAGGATTTTTCAATAATAAAATCTCAATAATAAAAATACCTTGTGTGTGGTACTTGATACAAGGAAATCTATGTCTGGCGTCAGCAGGGAACTGCACTGAAATGCAAACACCAGGCCTTGTGGGAGCCTCTAGAAATTGAGAGGTGACGTGCTTGTTTGAGACCAAGGCAGTGGGACTTGTAAAAAAGACAAGTCCCTAAATCAGCCTGCTTTAAAAATTCCTCAGAACCATGCAACAAATAGCTGCTGGTGGTTCTGATTTCATTTCAGCTAAGTGTTTGTGCTCTTGCTTTATGTGCATTTAATAATTCAGTCCAAGCTGTAGACCATATTCCGATATCACCTCTTATTTGCTTTCTTGTTCTCTCTGTTCCTGATTTCTGGAAAGTAAGTGAATTTTTTTTTTTCTTTCTTAAGTCCCTGCCTATATGTTTTACGTTTCATCTCATTATTAAACCCAAGATAACTAATAAATATTTATTTTAGATGTTATAAACAGTTTGTAAAAATTCAATGTATCAGCATTTCAACTGTCTTCCAGTGAGATGACATTATACGCACAATATAAGCATTTGGTATAACAATTTGAGAACATGAAAAATTAAGAAGTGCTGTGTGATAAAACTTGACAATAAAATACCTGATTGGATGAACTGTTCTGATTGGCTTTTAAGATGGTGTCATATGCTAGTATTTCTGATTTTACTCTCATCCCAAATATACTGCTATTGACAGTGGACAGTAAGTGTATTGGCAAAGGGAACCATGCCTTGCTATCTGGGATGGTGAGCATTAATAAAACATAATTGAGAAACTACCTCTATATGTTTATTAGTGGAATGTGGATATTGCTGGCTGGCATTCAATGCCTGTCACTAGTTGGCCCTGAGAAGGTTGAGAGCTGCTTTCTTGAACCACTGCCGTCCATGTGCTGCTGAATGTAGACACACAATGTTAAACTGCCATAATGTTATCTCCAAGATGCATCGTTATATTTATATGTTTTATAGCCACTTTAAATGAATAGGATGTCCCACAATCTCCAAGAACATTACAAAACAAAACAATGCCATGTTGTACAAGGAGATGGAGGCAAATGGCCACAAGCTTGGTCAGAGAAGTGGTTTTGAGGAGCCTCAACAGATGATGATAAAAAGTTGCCAGTCTTTGGGGAGGGAGTTCCATAGTTTAGGTAACTGGCATCTGTAAACATAGTCAGTGATGGATCCATTAAAGTCAGGGATGCTAGAGACCAAAATGAGAGAAGCACAGGAATCTTGGATTGGAGGTAGGAAAAAATTAGAAATTGAGAAGTTCAAGGTCATGGACAGAATTATTTTGAAGATGAAACTTTTAAAATAGTTTTCCAATGAGGGGACTGGTTCAATAGAACCTGCATCAAGTTCAGACATAGAGTTTTGGATAATTTCCTGTTTTCAGAGCCGGGTGTAAAAGACCGATCAGTACTGTGATAATAAAATGTGAGGCTGGATGAACACAGCAGGCCGAGCAGCATCTCAGGAGCACAAAAGCTGACGTTTCGGGCCTAGACCCTTCATCAGAGAGGGGGATGGGGTGAGGGTTCTGGAATAAATAGGGAGAGAGGGGGAGGCGGACCGAAGATGGAGAGAAAAGAAGATAGGTGGAGAGGAGAGTATAGGTGGGGAGGTAGGGAGGGGATAGGTCAGTCCAGGGAAGATGGACAGGTCAAGGAGGTGGGATGAGGTTAGTAGGTAGGAAATGGAGGTGCAGCTTGGGGTGGGAAAAAGGGATGGGTGAGAGGAAGAACAGGTTAGGGAGGCAGAGACAGGTTGGACTGGTTTTGGGATGCAGTGGGGGAGGGAATGAGCTGGGCTGGGTGTGTGGTGCAGTGGGGGGAGGGGACGAACTGGGCTGGTTTAGGGATGCAGTTAGGGAAGGGGAGATTTTGAAACTGGTGAAGTCCACATTGATACCATTAGGCTGCAGGGTTCCCAGGCGGAATATGAGTTGCTGTTCCTGCAACCTTCGGGTGGCACCATTGTGGCAGTGCAGGAGGCCCATGATGGACATGTCATCTAAAGAATGGGAGGGGGAGTGGAAATGGTTTGCGACTGGGAGATGCAGATGTTTGTTGCGAACTGAGCGGAGGTGTTCTGCAAAGCGGTCTCCAAGCCTCCGCTTGGTTTCCCCAATGTAGAGGAAACCACACCGGGTACAGTGGATGCAGTGTACCACATTGGCAGATGTGCAGGTGAACCTCTGCTTAATGTGGAATGTCATCTTGGGGCCTGGGATAGGGATGAGGGAGGAGGTGTGGGGGCAAGTGTAGCATTTCCTGCGGTTGCAGGGGAAGGTGTCGGGTGTGGTGGGGTTGGAGGGCAGTGTGGAGCGAACAAGGGAGTCACGGAGAGAGTGGTCTCTCCGGAAAGCAGACAGGGCTGGGGATGGAAAAATGTCTTGGGTGGTGGGGTCGGATTGTAGATGGCGGAAGTGTCGGAGGATGATGCGTTGTATCCGGAGGTTGGTAGGGTGGTGTGTGAGAACGAGGGGGATCCTCTTTGGGCGGTTGTGGCGGGGGTGGGGTGTGAGGGATGTGTTGCGGGAAATGCGGGAGTCGCGGTCAAGGGCGTTCTCGATCACTGTGGGGGGAAAGTTGCGGTCCTTGAAGAACTTGGACATCTGGGATGTGCGGGAGTGGAATGTCTTATCGTGGGAGCAGATGCGGCAGAGGCGGAGGAATTGGGAATAAGGGATGGAATTTTTGTAGGAGTGTGGGTGGGAGGAGGTGTATTCTAGGTAGCTGTGGGAGTCGGTGGGCTTGAAATGGACATCAGTTACAAGCTGGTTGCCTGAGATGGAGACTGAGGTGTTCAGCAAGGTGAGGGATGTGCTGGAGATGGCCCAGGTGAACTGAAGGTTGGGGTCGAAGGTGTTGGTGAAGTGGATGAACTGTTCGAGCTCCTCTGGGGAGCAAGAGGTGGTGCCGATACAGTCAGCAATGTACCGGAGGAAGAGGTGGGGTTTGGGGCCTGTGTAGGTGCGGAAGAGGGACTGTTCCACACAACCTACAAAGTGGCAGGCATAGCTGGGGCCCATGCGGGTGCCCATGGCCACCCGCTTAGTCTGTAGGAAGTGGGAGGAGTCAAAAGAGAAGTTGTTGAGGGTGAGGACGAGTTCGGCTAGACGGATGAGGGTGTCGGTGGAGGGGGACTGGTCGGGCCTGCGGGACAGTAAGAAGCGGAGGGCCTTGAGGCCATCTGCATGCGGAATGCAGGTGTATAGGGACTGGACGTCCATGGTGAAGATGAGGTGTTGGGGGCCAGGGAATTGGAAGTCCTGGAGGAGGTGGAGGGCGTGGGTGGTGTCACGGACGTAGGTGGGGAGTTCCTGGACCAAAGGGGAGAAAATGGAGTCCAGATAGGTGGAGATGAGTTCGGTGGGGCAGGAGCAGGCTGAGACGATGGGTCGACCAGGGCAGGCAGGTTTGTGGATTTTGGGAAGGAGATAGAAACGGGCCGTGCGAGGTTGGGGAACAATGAGGTTGGAAGCTGTGGATGGGAGATCCCCTGAGGTGATGAGGTCATGAATGGTGTTGGAGATGATGGTTTGGTGCTCAGGTGTGGGGTCATGATCGAGGGGGCGGTAGGAGGTGGTGTCGGAGAGTTGGCATCTGGCCTCGGCGAAGTAGAGGTCAGTGCGCCATACTACCACTGCGCCACCCTTGTCTGCGGGTTGTCGGAGAGTTGGCGTCTGGCCTCGGCGATGTAGAGGTCAGTGTGCCATACTACCAGGAACTCCCCACCTATGTCCGTGACACCACCCGCGCCCTCCACCTCCTCCAGGACTTCCAATTCCCTGGCCCCCAACACCTCATCTTCACCATGGACGTCCAGTCCCTATACACCTGCATTCCGCATGCAGATGGCCTCAAGGCCCTCCGCTTCTTACTGTCCTGCAGGCCCGACCAGTCCCCCTCCACCGACACCCTCATCCGTCTAGCCGAACTCGTCCTCACCCTCAACAACTTCTCTTTTGACTCCTCCCACTTCCTACAGACTAAGCGGGTGGCCATGGGCACCCGCATGGGCCCCAGCTATGCCTGCCTCTTTGTAGGTTACGTGGAACAGTCCCTCTTCCGCACCTACACAGGCCCCAAACCCCACCTCTTCCTCCGGTACATTGCTGACTGTATCGGCGCCGCCTCTTGCTCCCCAGAGGAGCTCGAACAGTTCATCCACTTCACCAACACCTTCGACCCCAACCTTCAGTTCACCTGGGCCATCTCCAGCACATCCCTCACCTTCCTGGACCTCTCAGTCTCCATCTCAGGCAACCAGCTTGTAACTGATGTCCATTTCAAGCCCACCGACTCCCACAGCTACCTAGAATACACCTCCTCCCACCCACACTCCTACAAAAATTCCATCCCCTATTCCCAATTCCTCCGCCTCCGCCGCATCTGCTCCCACGATAAGACATTCCACTCCCGCACATCCCAGATGTCCAAGTTCTTCAAGGACCGCAACTTTCCCCCCACAGTGATCGAGAACGCCCTTGACCGCGACTCCCGCATTTCCCGCAACACATCCCTCACACCCCACCCCCGCCACAACCGCCCAAAGAGGATCCCCCTCGTTCTCACACACCACCCCACCAACCTCTGGATACAACGCATCATCCTCCGACACTTCCGCCATTTACAATCCGACCCCACCACCCAAGACATTTTTCCATCCCCAGCTCTGTCTGCTTTCCGGAGAGACCACTCTCTCCGTGACTCCCTTATTCGCTCCACACTGCCCTCCAACCCCACCACACCCGGCACCTTCCCCTGCAACCGCAGGAAATGCTACACTTGCCCCCACACCACCTCCCTCACCCCTATCCCAGTCCCCAAGAGGACATTCCACATTAAGCAGAGGTTCACTTGCACATCTGCCAATGTGGTACACTGCATCCACTGTACCCGGTGTGGTTTCCTCTACATTGGGGAAACCAAGCGGAGGCTTGGAGACCGCTTTGCAGAACACCTCCGCTCAGTTCGCAACAAACAACTGCATCTCCCAGTCGCAAACCATTTCCACTCCCCCTCCCATTCTTTAGATGACATGTCCATCATGGGCCTCCTGCAGTGCCACAATGATACCACCCGTGGGTTGCAGGAACAGCAACTCATATTCCGCCTGGGAACCCTGCAGCCTAATGGTATCAATGTGGACTTCACCAGTTTCAAAATCTCCCCTTCCCCAACTGCATCCCTAAACCAGCCCAGTTCGTCCCCTCCCCCCACTGCATCCCAAAACCACTCCAACCTGTCTCTGCCTCCCTAACCTGTTCTTCCTCTCACCCATCCCTTCCTCCCACCTGAAGCCGCACCTCCATTTCCTACCTACTAACCTCATCCCACCTCCTTGACCTGTCCATCTTCCCTGGACTGACCTATTCCCTCCCTACCTCCCCACCTATACTCTCTCCACCTATCTTCTTTTCTCTCCACCTTCGGTCCGCCTCCCACTCTCTCCCTATTTATTCCAGAACCCTCACCCCATCCCCCTCTCTGATGAAGGGTCTAGGCCCGAAACGTCAGCTTTTGTGCTCCTGAGATGCTGCTTGGCCTGCTGTGTTCATCCAGCCTCACATTTTATTATCTTGGAATTCTCCAGCATCTGCAGTTCCCATTATCTCCGATCAGTACTGTGTATGAATTGTCGGTTCTAGAGGAAACAGAAGTGTGGATGAGAGTTTTGGGGAAGCAGATTCTGGCTTATTAAGATGGAAATAGATGATCCTAGTGTCTATGTGCGTATGTCATCGGAAGCACATCCTTTGGGATTAAATAGAATGTCAAAATTGTGGATATTTCAGTGTCAGGCATTTGCCAGGAGAGAGAATCAGTAACTAGCGAGTGAAGTTTGTGCCAGCTATGACAGACATTGGCTTTGTTCTCCCCTGTACAGAGTTGGATAAATTTCTGCTTGTCCAGTCCTGGTGGTCAAACAGGCAGGAGGTGTGATTGAAATGGTAGGGAAATATATCTGGGTGTTGTTGACATACATGTGAAACTTATTTTGTTAGATAATATTGACATGTCATGGAGATGAGAAATTGAAGAGGGTCAAAGATAGATCTATTGGGGCAACACAAACAAATTGTGCAAGTTTGTGAACCGAATCTATTGCAGTGTACTTTTAACAATGAATAAAATGTTTATTATACAAGGGCAAAACTGACATACATTAGAGGAAAAGGCTGTGAAGTTTTCAGTACAAATGCTGACAGAAGCATTCACGTTGGCACTATTCCCTTCATCCCAGCATATCCCTACATCCACCAAAGGTAAGTGAATGTTCACCACTATCTCTGCACTAAGGCTTCTTACTCAGGCTGGCATAATGTAACCAGTTTCATCTGGGTGAATCCATTCGGTGTTTTCCTTCAGCTGCTATCTGTCCCTGATACACCTAAAACAAGCTCATAGTAACTCACTATTAAATAAACTCCAGAGCAAACCTTGGAGTTCTGTAAACTGTCTTCAGCAGCAATCGCAGGATCTCTGACTGCAGAGTTTAACCCCCTTCTCCTTTATCCCTCCCACCACCGTCACCCAGTGTACCTGGACCCTGTTCTGAGGCACAGGTTTTTTATATCTTATTTAAATGTGCTCACCTGCCAACCCTTCAATGTTTAAAAACCTTATTAAAATATACACATGTAAACAAAGAGACCTCCAGACTTTTGACACAGCTCACAAAACAACTCTAACATGAAACTCAAGCCAGGCCATCCCTTCCCTTAACACACAAAGTTGGTCATTGCTCCTAAAATAAAAGGCACAGAGGAATTCAGTCAGACCCATTCACTCAGTTTATCTATTCAACTCAACAAGTTCACATCCATTTATTTCACATAATTAATACTTTACATCCGAAGAATATTTATTTACGTGAATGCTGATGAATCTTTATTCCTTTATTCATTCAGGGGATAAGGGCCATTGCTGCCAGGCAGCATTTATTACCCATCCCTAATTGCCCAGAGGGCAGTTAAGAGTCAACCACATTGCTGTGGGTCTGGAGTCACCCAAAGGCCAGACAAGGGAAGGAAACTGCCATCCTTACCTGAAGGATATTAGTGAACCAGATGGGTTTTCCCCCAACAGTGGACAATGGATTCACCAACATCATTAGATTCCCTAATTCCAGATATTTACTGTATTCTAATTCCACTATCTGCCGTGGCAGGATTTGAACCTGGCTCTCCAGAACATTATCTGGGTCTTTGGATTAACAGTCCAGTGATAAGACCACTAGGCCATCCCCATGAGTATTTTAATATTTGAATATTTTAAGTTGAATTGGAAACCGCTGTAGAGATCCAGTGGGGATTGAGAATAGGAGTGTAGTAAAATAGGCTCAGGAGTTGAATATTTGGGCCCTTGTACCAATAACACTGTCTTTAACCTCCACTCCATTGTCCTACCTGGTCACCATATTCCTTGATTCTCAACAGTCAAATTCTGTTGATCTAGCCTTGGATATTTCCAACCACTCAGGCCTCTGGAGTAGAGAATTTCACAACTGCCTCAATGGAATTCGACCTCGTCTCACTTTTGAATGAGTACTCTTCATAAAGCTTCCCTGTTCTCGATTCCTAAGCAGGTCCAACAACCTCTCAATATTATGGTGCTGGGTTAACAAGGCAGAGACCACAACTTCAGGTCCTATCAAGTTGTGAGATTCTAGTCATTTGTGCCAGACATGAAGAAATCATGGTTAAAAATGTAACTCGCCCAGACAACTTCAGCTATGGGAACCCACCACCCCAACACATCCTGGCCAGCTGGTAATCTAGCCTCAGGCTTTGACTCTGTCCCCTCAAAGTGCAGTATCATCAGCATCATTCATGGCAGAAGACTTTTTTCCTGTCATTTATGAATGCTATTGTATAGTGATTGGTTTTTGCTTCGGTGGGAAGAGTTGAATAATGTCTATGCATCCCACCTGCCTTGGTCAAAATAAAACTAAACGAGCCACATAGCCAATGGAGTACAAAGGTAGGTCATACCTCTGGCAGTGTCAGAAGGCTCTTGGTAGATTTCTGAATCCCAGATGATTTTCCCTAATTTTCTCCTGCTGTTGCTGTGACTCATGCTCTGGCAAGCTGACAATGTGCTTCCTAGTTGAATAGTTTTGACAAAACAAGCCAATCTATTCTTAATTGGGAGGTTATTTGATTTTTTGACTCAATGATTATCCAGTTCCCCAGCTTAACTGGTGTATTTGGTGCTTGACTAACTGATGACTTTGGGGGTCTAATTTCCCCTGCTCAGTACAGAAATTCTACAGAATAATAAGTTATACCCAAGTCCGAACTGCACTTAAACAAATCTCACTCAATGTTCTAATAAACGTATCAAGAAAATTATAGAGAATTTGCCTGAGTCATAAACTGTATTTCTTCCTGAAGCTTTGTAGCTTGAAAGAAGGGTCATGTAATTAATTTTTAGCAACAATCAAAAATGAACTGATGCTCAACAATATCTTGCATTTATACAGTGTATTTAATGTAGCAAACCATTCTGAAATACTTCACCTGCTTTATCAGACAAAATGTAATACTGACCCATTTAAGATCTTAGGATATGATAGTCAAAGACTTTTTTTTAAGAATTAGATTTTATTGTCATGTGTATTCAAATACAGGAGATCAATGAAAAGTTTATAATGACGCCTCACAAGAACCATCTTGGGTGCAAAGGTTAAAAAGGCTTAGATACAAAGTAATAAAAGAAACAAAGTTTAAAAAGTTGAGCATTACCTTCATAGAATAAGTAGAAAAATAAAGAAATAAGGTGTCAGTTAACGTTAAAGTCTTTCTTAATGTAAGCTAGAAAACTAAAGGGATAATAAAAGACACAAGTTGTAAGGAGTATCCTCAAGAAAGACAGAGACCAAGAGATTAGCAAGATAATAAAATGTGAGGCTGGATGAACACAGCAGGCCAAGCAGCATCTCAGGAGCACAAAAGCTGACGTTTCGGGCCAAGACCCTCCATCAGAGATGCTCTCAGATGAAGGGTCTAGGCCCGAAACGTCAGCTTTGGTGCTCCTGAGATGCTGCTGGGCCTGCTGTGTTCATCCAGTCTCACATTTTATTATCTTGGATTCTCTAGCATCTGCAGTTCCCATTATCTCTGACCAAGAGATTAGTCTTGTTTTAGGAAACCTTAGCCATAAATGACTGGACTTGCATCTCCTGAAGAAGTCATAGCACACTCAAAGTGTCAATGGTTTCTCTCTCCACCGATGCTGCCTGACCTGCTGAGTTTCTCCTGTTGTTTTTATTCCTTAACCATTTTCTGGGTTCCAAATTCAGAAGGAAGGGAGAAAGGGATGCAGTCAGACAATAGGGACCAGGTTGGTTCTTGGATCATACAAGCTGTCCACTCCTTTTAGAAAGTTGCTGTGTAAGTTCTTCTTTTCATCAGGCTCCTTGGGGCAGTTTGAACTTGTCAGATTTTCACGTTTCTCTCTCTCCACAGATGCTATCTGGCCTGGTGCATGTTTCCAACATTTCCTGGCTTTACTTTAGCTTTCCAATATCTGCAGAAAAATTTTCTGAAGAAGGGTCTAGGCCCGAAACGTCAGCTTTCCCGCTCTTCCAATGCTGCTTGACCTGCTGTGTTCCTCCAGCTCTACACTTTGTGATCTCAGATTCTCCAGCATCTGCAGTTCCTACTAACTCTATTTCAACATGTTTGTTTATCGCAACAGCTTCATCTGCTGATGCCTAGCAAATACTCAACACCACAAAGACACTGAATACCCCAACACACTAGCCACCCTATCCTAAAGTAGAAACATATCAGAACTGTCTACAAGATTCCTCCAACCTCTTGGAGTAAGGATAGTACACAAAACAACAGCCATGCCTCGCTAGTTACTCTCAAGGACAAAAGATCCCCTACTCTCAATGAGCAGGACAAATGTGATCAAGAAAACACCATGCAGAAGCTGCGAGAAATGTTACGTAAGACTGACGGGCTGGAAACTTGCCACCAGGATACATGAACACCAAACCGCAGTTTCAATACATTCCAACTTAGAAAGATATCAGTTTAACTGGGGCAAAGTTACAGTACTAGGGCAAGCACAAGAATTCCTGGAGGCCTGGTTTTCAACCACCAGTTCAATTTTTAAAAAAAAATTGAACTAGACCCCATCCACCTACCACTAGGGTACAAAACCAGAAACGAGAATACCTACCATGTCAGACCTGACCATATAAATTCAGAGCAGGACAGAACAACATCAGTCCAATGGAGTCTAGACAGCACTGAAGATGATGAATGAAGGGAGGTAAAATGTTTGCAAACAAAACCCATCAGCTCAGCAAATCAAAGAGAGAAATAAACTGCTGCCTTTGGCAATGGGTTTGAAAGTCGAAGGAAGCAGACGTAAGGGTGTGCGTGATATTGGCAAAAGGGAGAGAAAAGCCTTTTTTTAAAATCTTCAGTAAGTGATGAGGATGTGCATGACATGAGTGATTGGAAGTAAGTTAACTTGAGTTGGATAAACACCTGGAGGTATTGAAATAATGACAGGATTTTGGAGAAAATAGGTGAGTGAAACTAGCTGAATTTTTTTTACAGAGGCAAAAGCAGAAGTTTCTGGAAAGGCTCGGCAGGTCCCATGAATTGGAGTGGAGAGAGATCAGAGTCAATATTTCAAGTCTGGTGCACTATTGCTCCTGCAGAGAGTTGGAATGTTTACAATACACCAAGTGAGCCTTCCATGTTGCAAACATTCTTGATGCAGTAGGCTTAAACACAACATGATGATGCAGGAATGTATCTGAATGACCTACTGCACTGTCGGACTCTACGAAACCTAGCATCTGACTATAATTTAGCTATTCATGTCCTTTCTTACATATGGAGTATCTTGCAGTTTCTTGGCATCCATAAAGTAATTGTTTGACGTAATTAGACCATAAGAAATAGAAACAAAAGTAGACCAACATTTCATCGGAGGCTGCACTGAGGATGCTACCCAGCAGGGTAATGAAACGTCTGCGAAACAACAAACCAGCTCAGCGAGCCAGCCAACCTCAACGCCCACAACCCGAGGCACAGATCTACTCCAAAACCTTGAAGAAATTCCTTCCCATCTGTTTCTTAAATAGGCCACCCCGACTCTGAAATATTCTTGCTGATTTCTATTCATTATTGATAACTTATATCAAGGCCCTAGCTGCTCTATCTTTGACCGAAAGAAAAGCGCCGGTGTACTGGCAGATATTTATCTCTTCTTCAACATCACTAAAAGAGATTGCTGGTCCTTATCAAGGCTGAGGGACTTGAGGCTGTTTTCCCCTGGGCCGGATGGGATTTATCCTCGGATCCTCTGGGAAGCCAGGAAGGAGATTGCCGAGCCTTTGGCATTGATCTTTAATTCGTCATTGTCTACAGGAATAGTGCCAGATGACTGGAGGATAGCAAATGTGGTTCCCCTGTTCAAGAAGGGGAGTAGAGACAACCCTGGTAATTACAGACCAGTGAGCCTTACCTCAGTTGTTGGTAAAGTGTTGGAAAAGGTTATAAGGGATAAGATTTATAAACATCTAGAACAGAATAAATTGATTAGGGATAGTCAGCACGGTTTTGTGAAGGGAAGGTCGTGCCTCACAAACCTTACTGAGTTCTTTGAGAAGGTGACCAAACAGGTGGATGAGAGTAAACCGGTTGATGTGGTGTATATGGATTTCAGCAAGGCGTTCGATAAGGTTCCCCACAGTAGGCTGTTGTACAAAATGCGGAGGAATGGAATTGTGGGAGATATAGCAGTTTGGATCAGATCTTGGCTTGCTGAAAGAAGACAGAGGGTGGTAGTTGATGGGAAATGTTCATCCTGGAGACCAGTTACTAGTGGTGTACCGCAAGGGTCGGTGTTGGGTCCACTGCTGTTTGTCATTTTTATAAATGACCTGGATGAGGGCATAGAAGGATGGGTTGGTAAATTTGCAGACGACTTGGTGGAGTTGTGGATAGTGACGAAGGATGCTGTAGGTTGCAGAGAGATATAGATAAGCTGCAGAGCTGGGCTGAGAGGTGGCAAATGGAGTTTAATGCGGACAAGTGTGAGGTGATGCACTTTGGTAGGAGTAACCGGAAGGCAAAGTACTGGGCTAATGGTAAGATTCTTAGTAGTGTAGATGAGCAGAGAGATCTCGGTGTCCATGTACACAGATCCCTGAAAGTTGCCACCCAGGTTGACAGGGCTGTTAAGAAGGCATACAGTGTTTTAGCTTTTATTAATAGAGGGATCGAGTTCCGGAACCAAGAGGTTATGGTGAAATTGTACAAAACTCTGGTGCGGCCGCACTTGGAGTATTGCGTACAGTTCTGGTCACCGCATTATAAGAAGGATGTGGAAGCTTTGGAAAGGGTGCAGAGGAGATTTACTGGGATGTTGCCTGGTATGGAGGGAAGGTCTTACGACGAAAGGCTGAGGGACTTGAGGCTGTTTTCGTTAGAGAGAAGAAGACCTGAGAGGTGATTTTCGGCACAACATCGAAGGCTGAAGGGCCTGTACTGCGCTTTAATGTTCTATGTTCTTATCAGATTGCTCTTTGTGAATGTTTTGCTGTAACCGTTTGCATTTACAGACCTTCAAAGATATTCGCTTTGTGTCTTGCCAAATACAGCTGGATTGCTGCATTGAGGTGATTCCCATCAAAAGCCTGTTGAGAGCTACTTGTGCTTAAGGATGGATGGACAAAGGCCCCAGTCTATTTTATGTTTCCATAAGGAGCAATAACATCAGCATAAAGATTACATCTAATGTCATTAAAGTTAATAAATTCAGATGGACTTGTATTGTCAATTTAAGAAGTCCTGTCATTAATGCCATGTGTAGTGTAATGTGTAAATACTAGAATCTGATGATATGATTGCACATTTCCTTAAGGTGGTCAGGTCTGCTAATAATTATATTGAAAGATGTAGGATGAGCATAATTGCTTCAATGAATCCCTTATGTTCTGTATGTGCATCATTCCCATCTCCTGTCTTTGATAGGTTACTTGTGTGTCGCACCACATAAAACTAACACAATACAGCCAGCCAATATTGTACAGCTTTATCTACATTTTCACAGCAAGATGGGGGTATCATAACAAAATGATGAATTATTGCAATGTACCACAGCTCTCTACATACTTCACATTATAATCCAGCTGATCTTCCTAGTGAGAGAGAAGTGTTGCCGAACAAAGGGACCTTGGAAATGGAGTCACAAGTAGGCAGGGTTGTGAAGAAGGCATTTCGGATGCTTGCCTTCAGATGTCAGGGCATTGTGTAAGAATTGGGACATTATGTTGCAGCTGTCCAGGATAATGTTTAGGCCACTTTTGGAATGCTGCATTCAATTCTGGTCTCCTTGTGATATAGGAAAGATGTTTTGAAACCTGAAAAGTTTCAGGAAAGATGTTGCCAGGGTGTAGGCTTTGAGCTTTAGAGGGAGGCTTAATTCACTGGAGCTATTTTCCCTGGAGAGTCGGATGTTGAAGGGCTGACCTCACAGAGGTTTATAAAATCATGATGGGCATGGATGAGGTGAATCGTCAAAGTTTTTTTCCCCAGGGCAGAGGACTCCAAAGTTAGAAGGAATAAGTTTAAGGTGAGAGGGGAAAGATTTAAAAGGGACCTAAAAGGCAACCTCTTCACACACCAGGAAGTGTGTGCATGGAATGAGCTGCCAGAGGAAGTGGTGGAGGCTGGTACAGTTACGACATTTAAAAGGCATCTGGATGGGTACATGAATAGGAAGGGCTTAGAGAGAAATGGGCCAAATACTGGCAAATGGGACTAGTTTAATTTCGGATATCCAGTCAGCATGGACAAGCTGGACCAAAGGGTCTGTTTCCATGCTGTACAGCTCTATGATTTTATCTTTGGGTGAAATTTGGCATAATATATCATACTTTGCTCCTTCACATTGAATGAGGTGGTCTTTCACTGAAACACAAGCATGCAAAGCTTCAGATTTATTTTGAACATTGAAACAGAAATTTATTATGCAAAATAAATGATAAAGTCAACCAAGCTGAATTATTTACATAGAATAAAATTTTAGAGATTTCAGACAAGTAAAATGAAATTTCATATATATCCCAACATCATCACATCTCATTGCTCAAACACTAAACAGAGCTCCCTTTATTCTGTTAACCTTATTGCTTTTACGTAACTGTTCCTACTAATTCCTATTTTGTGATCTTACTGATCATTTCAATGATTGATCACATGATGGATATTAAATTTTCAAAGAGCGCATTCATGTTTCTATCCAAACACTTCTGGTCTTGAATTTGCAAACTAAAACTGCACTAAGGTAACTTACTTCATGAGCATTTGGAACGGACTCCTATCTCCAGGTGAAACTATTCTTATATCTAACCTCCAGCTAAGTCTTTCACAACCTGAAAGCAAAAGCTGTCCAATCAACGCCTTCAAGCAAATAAAAAATCTGAATTTTCTGAACTGAAATCAACCTAACGTTTTCAATGTTTCATTTCTTCTATCACACAGCTCTCACAATTCCTGATATTGCACCAGGGAATACTCTCACACACACACTGCTTTAAATACTATGGCTCCAGAAAGACAGAGAAGTTACTTGATTAAGCCCTTCACACCTTCCTTCCCCACAGGCGCACGGGTGTGCACATGCACTCAGTCACTCACTCAGACAAAACCAACAAGTTCATGGTTGTTATGGACCAGACCAGAGCTCCTCAAAGTATTTTAAGAGGATAGCTTAGACCCTAACTTTTCTTATTTTAAAGGTAGCTGGGAAGTGCCATGCTCCCAGTTCCATGCGACTGCTCAAACTACTACTCATTAAGCAAAACACAATTTATTTAAACATCATAGTTGAAATGCAAACAAAAGAGGAATTTAGACTAACTCAACTATTGTAAAACTTAATTGAATAATAGATACAGTACGTATTACTAATGAACTGTTCCTATATAGTAACATCCCATAAACACAATCCTTGGCAAAAAGGCAAATTCAAACACACAGTTCTCCAATCCAGGAGGAAAAAATATCAAGAGAAATTTCAGAGAAAATAGCAGCCAGGAGACATTCACTGAAGTTCTAACTCGTCTGAGAGCCCAAATAGCTTCTGATGTTACTGAAAGAAACAAAACCCAGAAATCCTGATCTGTGAGAGCTGGTCACACCCATTCAGGCTGTTTAAGAAAAAACCCCAAGGCCTCACAAGTTGCTAACTGTAGTAGTTCTGGTAATTACTCAACACCTCTGCCTTTACAGACTCTCTTCACATAAAAAATGCAGGACGAAATAATCATTCTAAGTGACAGCATCATTGTATGGTCCATCATAACTTCACATTAGCTGCTTCTTTACATGTTGACCATAAAGTTATTGCGTTCCAGTTTCCATAGAAAATTAATATATTCACAAAACTCTTGTTAAAAAAAAGCCTGAAATTGAATAAAATAACATTTTCTACCTGTGCATTGTTGGTTTTCAGGTTGTTTGGGCATTTGCTAGTTTTATTTTACAGATTTTGGCATTTCTAAGTATTTGATGCCAACATGTTTGTCTTAATTAAAGGATAGATTGTAAACAATGAATACATCATCAGAATGTTTTCTTTATTTTCCCAACAATGCTGACGTGTTAAATGATGGAAGGATAATGGAGTTGCTTGTGAGACAGAATCATCTGTGATTCAGATGGTAGTGCACTGACCTCTGAGCCAGGAAGTTGTGCGGACGTCCAGGTCATACTCCAGTACTGAGAAGTGCTACATTGTCTTTTAGATTAGACGTGAAACCAGGGCCCTGTCACATCGCCCCTGCAGGTGTAGCAGATCCTGATGGCATGATTTCACAATCCTTTAAGATTTCAGCACTTCTCCAAATTTGACATCTTGGCCATCCCCATTTTTAATCATTTCATCATTGGTAGCCAAGCCTTCAGCTTCTAAACCTTGATCCCTGAAATTGCCTCTCCATTTCTCACATCTATGACTCACTCCTACTGTGTGTCCAGCGGTTGAAGCCTGGGTTTGGAGCATCCTCAGTGGTTGACTCTTTAAGCTGAATATGCCATGCATCTCAGCTCCTTGCCAATTAGCTCAGTTGGCTGCTTCTTGAAGAGGGGCAGGATCTGGACACTGAGGTAACACCTTTACTTAGGAAAGGAAGGAGACAATAATGGGCAACTGTAGGTCAGTTAACTTATTGTCTGCTACTGGGAATATGTTAGAGCTTATTCTAAAGGATGTAATAGCAGAACATTTAGAAATACATGATATGATCAAGCAAAGTTACCATGGCTTCATGAAGAGGAAATAATGCCTGACAAATTTACCAGAAATCTTTGATGTTCCTTTGATGTGAGGATGTTCCTCAAGCATGAGGACTTCCAAATCCCTCTGTTCTGCAGCTTTCTGCAGTCTATCTCCATTTAAATTACATCTCAGATCCTGTATTTCTCCTGCCTAAAAAGCATGACCTCAGATTTCCCTGTTTTATATCTCATCTCCCAAGTTTTTGCCCATTCGCTTAATTTGTCTATATCCCTCTGCAGACTCTTTGTGTTATCCTCATCACTTGCCTTCCTATCTATTTTTTGGTGTCATCTGCAAACTTGGCTATAGTACATTTGTTTTCATGGTTCAAATCAGTAGTATATACTGTAATTAATTGTAGCCCCAGCACTAATCCCTGTGGCAGACCACAAGTTATAGGTTGCTGTCCTGAAAAAGCTCTTATTAGCCCAACTTTTTTTTAATTAGTTGATCAATCCTCTGTCCTTTCTATTATACTTGTGTCTTATTAAGTAGCCTAATGTGTAGTACATTATCAGTTGAAAATCCAAGTACACTATATCTATTCTTTCCCTTTCATCAATCCTGCTTGTTACCTCGTCAAAGAATTCTGGTAAATTTGTCAGGCATTATTTCCTCTTCATGAAGCCATGGTAACTTTGCTTGATCATATCATGTATTTCTAAATGTTCTGCTATTACATCCTTTAGAATAAGCTCTAACATATTCCCAGTAGCAGACAATAAGTTAACTGGCCTACAGTTGCCTATTATTGTCTCCTTCCCTTCCTAAGTAAAGGTGTTACCTCGGTGTCCAGATCCTGCCCCTCTTCAAGGAGCAGCTAATTGGCAAGGAGCTGAGATGCATGGCATGTTCTGCTTAAAGAGTCAACCACTGAGGATACCCCAGATCCAGGCTTCAACCGCTGGACACGCAGTAGGAGTGAGCTATAGAGTTGTACGGCACAGAAATAGACCCTTCGGTCCAACCAGTCCATGCTGACCATAATCCCAAACTAAGCTAGTGCCCCTTGCCTGCGCTTGGCCCCTATCCCTCCAAACCCTTGTTATTCATGCACTTCCCCAAATGTCTCTTAAATGTTCCAACTAAACCTGCACCCACCGTTTTCTTCGGAAATTCAATTCCAAACACAAACCACGCTGTGTAAAAACAACAAATTGCCGCTCATGCCTTTTTTGAAATCTTTCTCCTCTCACCTTAAAAATATACCGCCCCCCCCCCCCACCCACCCCGGTCCTGAAAGCCTACACCCTCGGGAAAAAGATCCCTGCCGTTCACTCGGAGATAGTAGGTACTGCCGAAGCAGGAGCCAGGGATAACACAGCCTTGAGCTGGAGGAACACAGCAGGCCAGGCAGCATCAGAGGAGCAGGAAAGCTTGGGGTTGAGACCCTTTTCTGAAGAAGAGTCCCGATCCGAAATGTCAACATTGCAGCTCCTCTGATGCTGTCTGGTCTGCTGTGTTCCTCCAGCTCCCCATTGTGTTATCCCTGCCATTCACATTGCCTATATTTTATATAGATATGATTTTATAAATCTCTGAGGTCTCCTTTCAACCCCCTATGCTCCAGTGAAATAAAAGTCCCAGCCTCTCCTTATAACTCAAACCCTCCATTCCTGGCAACATCCTGGTAAATCTCTTCTGAACCTCGCCTGCTTGATCATACCCTCCTATAACAGGGAGGCCAGAACTGGACACAGTATTGCAGAAGAGGCCTAGCCAATGTCCATACAACCTCAACATAACATCCCAACTCCTACACTCAAAGGTCTGGACAATGAAGGCAAGCATGCCAAACATCTTCTTAACCACCCTGGCTACTTGTGTTGCAAACTTCAAAGAATGATGTACCTGTATCCCTAGGTCTCGCTGTTCCACAATACTATCTGACAGAAAAGAGTTATTGCTGATGGAATAAAAACTGAAAGAACTCTGGATGCTATAAATCAAGAACAAAACAGATATTGCTGGGAAAGCTCGGCAGGTCTGGCAGTATCTGTGGAGAAAGATCAGAATTAACATTTCAGTTAGTTCAGTTCTGAGGAAGGGTCATGAAACGTTAACTCTGCTTTGTCCTTCACAGATGCTGTCAGCCTTTCTGGGCATATCCAGCAACTTCTGCTTTAGTTACTGCTGATGGAATCCATTAAAAACAACCTGGAATGGGAAAGCAGTCTCAGTAATGTAGGCTATGAAATTGTTGTAAAATCACATCGGGTTCACTAACATCCTTTAGGAAGGGAAATCTACCACCCTTACCTGGTGTGGCCTACATGTGACTCCAGACCCACAGCAATGTGGGTGAATCTTAAATGCCCTCTGGGCAATTAGTGATGGGCAATAAGTGCTGCCTGGTCAGCGACCCCCTCATCCTGTGAATGAATAAACAACAAACAAGTGGCCAACAGCAACATGGTTAGCTCTTAATCTCTCTCTGAATTGGACCAGGATGGCATTCATTTCAAGTCTGGACCCAGCGACATCCCATGAAAGAATAATGAATGTTTTCTGTGGTCATGCGTTTTATATTCTACTCACACTCTAGGAAGTTCCTTCTGAATTGCTTGATTCATCGAGACCTTTAAGCAAATGTTTTTGCTTTGATGGCTTCACGTGGTGCCATCACACTGGGAGGTATCTTGAGAGCACCATGATACCTGTGCGATGGTAATGATGGAAAGGAGATTGCTGCCAATGTTGAGGCAAACCTGCTTAATCACTCAAGAAAATTCACACCAAAATTCCTACACAATCCGCTGAAGGGTTTAAGCGCTCATAGCATTTCATTTGCTTTCCTAAAGTCAAGTCTCAACTTGAGATCATCAAATAAAACCCTTGTAACTTAATTGAGGGTTAGGAGTGTATGCTAGGTTAGTTGCATACTTAGGCAGAAATACCAGACCCAAAAAGATGACAGAGTATTTCAGTTTGTTTTGTTTGTATGGGATTCATTTGTGCTATGTCTTTTTTTGTAGAAAATTGGTAAAATGTGTAAGGCTATTATTTTCTCTGATGTTTCCATGATTAGCTCAGACCCACAGTTTCTCAGTCAGTGCCCAGCTGATTCCTCAGGCAATGTTTGTGTGCAGCTGTGGTTCACCAACAAGGTGCAGACAGCCTTTCTAACTGCGTATCAGAACTATAGAGCTTGTGAAAAAGTCATTGGTAACCCCAGTTTTCTCTCTCCATAAATGCCTGCCTGAAATATAACACTTCTCCAGCATTTTGAATTGAATTTTGATCTGCTACTGGTACATAATTGACTATTTTGCCAACTTTCTCAATTGGTGCAATCCATTTGGCGTTCCTGCGTCTTGCAGGGTCCCCTAACCTGGCTGAGAGCAGGTTATCAGGAGATAACCTCTGAACGTCAAGAGATTGGTAGGCGACCTGATAGAAGTTTATGTAATAATGAGGGGTATTGATAGAGTTAACGATAGTTGTTTTTTTCATAAGAAGGGTGGTGGTGCGCTGGTGGGGGTGGGGGCTGGGACTTCAAGACCAGACGGCACATCTTTATGGTAAAAGGAGAAAAATTTGGAAAAGACGTGAAGGGCCATTTTTTTACACGGAGGGTGGTTTGTGTGTGGAATGAACTTCCTGAGGAATGGTGGATATGGGCAAAGTTACAATGTTTTAGAAAAACATTTGGATAAGTACATGAATAGGGAAGGTTTGGTGGGAAACGGACCAGGAGCAGGCAGGTGGGACTAGTTTAGTTTGGGATTTTGTTTGGCATGGACTGGTTGGATGGAAAGGTCTGTTTCTGGATTCATTCCACCTGTATGCCCAATTGTTGAAGCCCAGACTCCATGACTCATTGGGCTACCTGCTTTGTCATTTCAGATTGAATCATAGTGTTTTATAGCATGGAAAGTGGCACTTCGGCCCATCATGTCTGTGCTGGTCATCAAGGAGTGATCAGCTCTAATCCCACTTTCCAGCACTTGACCTGTCATCTTGCCATCACAAGAATTCATCTAAATATTTAATCAATGGTGTGTTGATTCCTACCTCTAACACCCTTTTCATACACCACTTTCTGGGGTGAGAAGATTCTTCCTAAAGCCCCTCTAAATCTTACCTTATCTTAAATCAATGCCACCCGCATTTAAGCCTTTTTTAAGGGAAAAAATTCTTTATTTCCAATCTAGCTAAAACCCCTCATAATTTTTTAAACCTTAATCAGGTCCCACCCCCACCAACCTTCTTTGTAAGGAAGACACCTACAGCCTCTCTAGTTTCTCCTCATCACTGAATTACTCCAGGCCAGGCAACTTCCTGGTGAATCTCCTCTGCACCTCTTCAGTACAATCCCATCATCAATAGCGTGGTGACCAGAACTGCACACAGTACTCCAGCAGTGGCCTAAATAACATAATGAACAGCTCCATTGCAGTCTCCCTGTTCCTGTATTCAGTGCCTTGAATAATTGAGGCAAACATGTCATATGCCTCCTTAAGCATTCAGTGGCTCAGTGGTTAGCACTGCAGCCTCAAAGCACCAGGGACCTGGGTTCGATTCCAGCCTTGGGTGACTGCCTCTGTGGAGTTTGCACATTCTCCTTATGTCTAAGTGGGTTTCCTCCCACAGTCCAAAGATGTGTAGGTTAGGGTGGATTGGCCGTGCTGCGTTTCCTCATAATGGCCATGGATGAGCAGGCCAGGAGGGTGAGCCATGGGAAATGCAGGGTTACAGGCGTAGAGTAGGGGAGGCTGGGTCTGGGTGGGATGACCTTCAAGGGGTTGGTCCAGAGACAATGGGCCAAATAGCAGCTTTCTGCCCAGCATGATTCTAAGCTGCCAAGGGTCGATGGGCACGCACACCAGGGTCACAATGACTCTTTGTATTGTATCAGGTCCAACCATTCCACATGTATTCCCTTTCCTCATTAATTTGTCAAAATGCGTCACCTGAAACTTTCAGCATTGAGGTCTGTTTGCCACTGTTCAGTCCCTCTGCCCAGCCAGTCCATATTGCCCTGTAATCAGAGGCTGTCCTCCACATTACCACATCACCCATTTTTGTGTCACTTGCAAACTTACTGCCAAAACCTCCTAACAACTCAGTGTATTGCATCTGAAGCTGAAGAGAACGTGTGTGGGGGTTGATTTGCGAGGAGTTCCAACTCAACACAGCAATCATTGAAAAGGTCATCTTCTCCCCACCCCCAAGGTAGTTCAGTTGACCCAGTGCACGGTCAGAGCCGCAAATAGAGCATGCAATACCAGCTGTGGCTCAGTGGGTGGCACTGTTGCCTCTGAATGTGAATAGAGACTGAGAACAACCATTTCCTCAGAAATAATGGGAACTGCAGATGCTGGAGATTCCAAGATAATAAAATGTGAGGCTGGATGAACACAGCAGGCCAAGCAGCATCTCAGGAGCACAAAAGCTGACGTTTCGGGCCTAGACCCTTCATCAGAGAGGGGGATGGGGGGAGGGAACTGGAATAAATAGGGAGAGAGGGGGAGGCGGACCGAAGATGGAGAGAAGATAGGTGGAGAGAGTGTAGGTGGGGAGGTAGGGAGGGGATAGGTCAGTCCAGGGAAGACGGACAGGTCAAGGAGGTGGGATGAGGTTAGTAGGTAGCTGGGGGTGCGGCTTGGGGTGGGAGGAAGGGATGGGTGAGAGGAAGAACCGGTTAGGGAGGCAGAGACAGGTTGGACTGGTTTTGGGATGCAGTGGGTGGGGGGGAAGAGCTGGGCTGGTTGTGTGGTGCAGTGGGGGGAGGGGATGAACTGGGCTGGTTGAGGGATGCAGTGGGGGAAGGGGAGATTTTGAAACTGGTGAAGTCCACATTGATACCATATGGCTGCAGGGTTCCCAGGCGGAATATGAGTTCCATCCCCTATTCCCAATTCCTCCGCCTCCGCCGCATCTGCTCCCACGATAAGACATTCCACTCCCGCACATCCCAGATGTCCAAGTTCTTCAAGGACCGCAACTTCCCCCCCACGGTGATTGAGAACGCCCTTGACCGCGTCTCCCGCATTTCCCGCGACACATCCCTCACACCCCGCCCCCGCCACAACCGCCCCAAGAGGATCCCCCTCGTTCTCACACACCACCCTACCAACCTCCGGATACAACGCATTATCCTCCGACACTTCCGCCATTTACAATCCGACCCCACCACCCAAGACATTTTTCCATCCCCACCCCTGTCTGCTTTCCGGAGAGACCACTCTCTCCGTGACTCCCTTGTTCGCTCCACACTGCCCTCCAACCCCACCACACCCGGCACCTTCCCCTGCAACCGCAGGAAATGCTACACTTGTCCCCACACCTCCTCCCTCACCCCCATCCCAGGCCCCAAGATGACATTCCACATTAAGCAGAGGTTCACCTGCACATCTGCCAATGTGGTATACTGCATCCACTGTACCCGGTGCGGCTTTCTCTACATTGGGGAAACCAAGCGGAGGCTTGGGGACCGCTTTGCAGAACACCTCCGCTCAGTTCGCAACAAACAACTGCACCTCCCAGTCGCAAACCATTTCCACTCCCCCTCCCATTCTCTTGATGACATGTCCATCATGGGCCTCCTGCACTGCCACAATGATGCCACCCGAAGGTTGCAGGAACAGCAACTCATATTCCGCCTGGGAACCCTGCAGCCATATGGTATCAATGTGGACTTCACCAGTTTCAAAATCTCCCCTTCCCCTACTGCATCCCTCAACCAGCCCAGTTCATCCCCTCCCCCCACTGCACCACACAACCAGCCCAGCTCTTCCCCCCCACCCACTGCATCCCAAAACCAGTCCAACCTGTCTCTGCCTCCCTAACCGGTTCTTCCTCTCACCCATCCCTTCCTCCCACCCCAAGCCGCACCCCCAGCTACCTACTAACCTCATCCCACCTCCTTGACCTGTCCGTCTTCCCTGGACTGACCTATCCCCTCCCTACCTCCCCACCTACACCCTCTCCACCTATCTTCTTTACTCTCCATCTTCGGTCCGCCTCCCCCTCTCTCCCTATTTATTCCAGTTCCCTCCCCCCATCCCCCTCTCTGATGAAGGGTCTAGGCCCGAAACGTCAGCTTTTGTGCTCCTGAGATGCTGCTTGGCCTGCTGTGTTCATCCAGCCTCACATTTCCTCAGAAATGCAGGCATTACCGCTGTGCAGTGATGAGGAAGTGCTGCACTGTTGGAGATCACAGTATAGGAGGCTAATCAGCCAAGTGTGTCTCTGTTGTTTCTCCTGATGGGCATCTCACTCCATGTAACCTTTCTCAAATAATTTCTTCATTCCCTTTGAAGGCCTGAATTGAAGCTGCCTCCCGTACTCACACTCAGAAAGTAAACACTTGCTATGTAAAGATGTTCCTCATAACAGTTTTATTTCTTTTACCTTTAACCTGTGTCCCCTCTTTCTCATTCCTTTTGCAAATTGTTTTCCTCTTCCCATTATTCCATCCAGATCGCCCACGTTTTTGAATAATTCGTTCAAATCTCCCTTCTGCCTTCTCTTCTCTGAGGAGAAACCCAGTGTCCAATCTATCATCATCGCTGAAATTCCTATATCCCTCAAAATATTCTTGTAAACATCTTTTGCCTATGGCACTGCCTTTTTAACAAAATGTCCAATTTGTAAGAAGTGTTTGGCACACACACCTTTATTGGTCAGTGCACTGAGTGTGGGAATTGGGAGGTCATGTTACAGCTGCACCAGGACATTGGTCAGGCCACTTTTGGAATACTGCATGCAATTCTGTTCTCCCCACTAGAGGAAGGATGCTATTAAACTTGAAAGTGTTCAGAAAAGATTCACAAGGATTTTGCCTGCGTTGAAGGGTTTGAGCTACAGGGAGAGGCTGAGAGGGCTGGAGCTATTTTCCCTGGAGCATCAGAGACTGAGGGGTGATCTTACAGATATTTATGAAATCACGAGGGGCATGGATAGGCTAAATGATCAAGGTCTTTTCCCCAGGGTAGGGGAGTCCAAACCGGAGGGCCGTAGGTTAAAGGCGAGAGAGAAATGATTTAAAAGGGACCTAAGGAGTAACTTCATCGCACAGAGGGTGGTGTGTGTAAGCAATGAGTTGCCAGAGGTGGTGGTGGAGGCTGGTACAGTTACAACATTTAAAAGGCATCTGGATGGGTACTTGAATAGGAAGGGTTTAGAGGGATAGGGACCAAATGCCGGCAGATGGGACTAGATCGGATTGGGATGTCTGGTCAGCGTGGATGAATTGGAGTGCAGTGTCTGTTCCTGTGCTGTTTGGCTCAGAGTCTTTGATGTCCATTTTTACTCTTCCTAGTGAATCCGACATTCTGAAAAAGGGCACGGCAGTTCGCCCAGTAACTTGAAGAACGATTGTCCCTCAGTTTACATCATAACAAACAATTATTTGGACATCACATTTGAGACCTCTCTATGTGTGAAATGGTTGCCGCATTTCCGACGTTATATATCTTAAGAACTTACTTGACTGTAAAGCTTTGTGGGACAGTCTGCTCTATCAACGCAAACCTCTCTTTAAACATACAGTCAGACCCCAGGGTTTGATCCCCAGTCTGTGTGCATTTAATTGATCTCAAATGAGGGGCTATAACTGAAAGCAACATACTGGACCAGAGAGGGGCAAATCATGTGGGAGTTCTATCCCTGCCTAATTGATCCAGTGGATGGATATGCGCACACGGTAGGAGTCAAGTCAGTGTAAGATCCAGCTTAGAACAAAGAACAGTACAGCACGGGAACAGGCCCTTCGGCCCATCAATCCCGCTCTGACACAAGATGCCTTTCTAAACTAAAATCCCTTTTGCCTCTACGTGGCCTGTCTCCTTCTATTCATATATCTGTCACGATGCCTGTTCAATGTTGCGATTATATCCACCATCACTACCTCTTCTGGCAGTGCATGTAAAGTGCTTACCAATCTCTGTGTAAAAGAGCCAGCCTCTCACACTGGCTTTAAACTCTCCCCCTTTCACTTTAAATCTATGTCTCCTAATGATTGCCATTTCTACCCTGGAGAAAAATGCAATGGCTATCCCTTCTATTCGTGTCTGTCACCATTTTGAAAACTTTTATCAGGTCGCACAAACCACCACCCCCCCCCCCCCCCAACCCCCCACCTCCCCCAATCCTTCAATGTTCACGTAGAAACAAACGAAGTTTCCCCACCTCAGTTCGCAATAAACAACTGCACCTCCCAGTCGTGAACCATTTCCACTCCCCCTCCCATTCCTCAGATGACATGCCCATCATGGGCCTCCTGCAGTGCCACAATGATGCTACCCGAAGGTTGCAGGAACAGCAACTTGGATTCTCCAGCATCTGCAGTTCCCATTATCTCAGCAACTCATATTCCGCCTGGGAACCCTGCAGCCCAATGGTATCAATGTGGATTTCACCAGCTTCAAAATCTCCCCTTCCCCCACTGCATCACACAACCAGCTCAGCTCGTCCCCACCTCCCACCTGTCCTTCCTCCCACCTATCCCCTCCTCCCACCTCAGCCCCCACCCTCATCTTCTACCTACTAACCTCATCCCACCCCCTTGACCTGTCCATTCTCCCTGGACTGACCTATCTCCTCCCTCCCTCCCCACCCACACTCACCTTTACTGGCTCCATCCCCGCCTCTTTGACCCGTCTGTCTCCTCACCACCTATCTTCTCTTCTATTCATCTTCAATCCGCCTCCCCTTCTCTCCCAATTTATTTCAGAACCCCCTATCCCCTCCCCCATTTCTGACAAAGGGTCTAGGCCCGAAACGTCAGCCTTCCTGCTCCTAGGATGCTGTGTTCATCCATCTCTACGCCTTGTTATCTCAGATTCTCCAGCATCTGCAGTTCCTACTGTCTCTGAAAGTTTGCCCAATTCTCACCCATAATCCCCTCCTGCTCTCCGGTAGCTAACACTCATTTCACTGCGTGGCACACAACCCGGGCATGGGTGAAGTACCAGCCTGCTGTGGGAGATTGTACCCAACAAGCAGTCGGGCTTGTTAGAGACAGAGAGCTGAAAATTCTGAAGAAGTTGCACCCAAAGCTGCTATGTGCCTGAAGTGCACAGGATGGCACTCCTGAGTTACTTTCCTCCAGATGACATCTCCTGCACTCAACATCTGTCGGTTACATCACAAGAAATTTAAGAGTGAATTGCATTATGTGGTGCACATTAAATATTATGTAGAAAGGTCTAAATATTTGAGATTAATGTAGTTCAGATTTCTTGAAACAACACAACGTTATGCAGGTGGCTTGTAAAAAAATAGGAAACAGATGAATTTCTCGTCGGTAAAAGGCAAGTGTTTGGTGTACTCTTTACTCTGCCGTAACCTTGTGCTTTGGTTTTATAAAGTATCCACAGGCTGCGTTAATCCGTCTTTGTTTCCGTTTCAGCCCTCTCTTTGTGGTAGTCCCACACACATCGCTCCACCATCCTCACAACTGGAGAGGCTTCCCACTTCAAGGACCTTTGATGCCCACCAGCACTTCTTCCAGGGTGAGGCCATGGCCCAGCGGGATTATGGCTGGGCTGTTGATCTGAACACCCAGGTAATGTTCTGGGGAACCCAGGTTCAAATCCCACCGCAGCAGATGGCGGAGTTTGAATTCAATAAACATCTGGAATCTAATAATGACAATGAAGCCATTGCTAATCGTCAGGGAACCCCATTTGGCTCACAAATGTCTAAAAGGAAGGAAGCTGCCACCCTTACCTGGTCTGGCCTATATGTGTCTCCAGACCCACAGCAATGTGGTGGACTCTTAACTGCCTTCTGAGCGATCAGGGATGGACAATAAATGCTGTCCAACCAGCAAAGTCTACCTTCCAAGATTGAATTAAAAAACATCTTTCTTCATAATCTCTCACATTCCCTCTTTATTCAGTACACTTCATTGTGACATCTAGAATCATCAGAGATCCAACCCTTTCATCTCTCCCTCCTTTTTCTTCTCTAAGAGAAGGAAGAACAGTGGATGCTGGAAATCCTGGAAAAGATCAGATTGGGGATAGAAATTGATGAAAGTGTCACTGACCTAAAAGGTTAACACTCCTTCTCTCTGCAGGTGCTATCTAACCAGCTGAGCTTCAATGGGCTTTATCTGGGTGCAGGCGGCTTAGATGAAGTGGGATATGAGGAGGGATTGGGGTGGGTAGAGGATTGGCTCAATAATGGATCAGCCATCCATTTTACAGCCTGTGCCGGAAGCAGAGAGTAGGAAGAAATGGGTCTTTTTCAGGATGTCAGGATGTCATGAGTGGTCAGCATTTGGGGTGGGCTGCTGTTTCTGATTTATACAAGTGACTAGGTGAAGGGATTGAAGGCACGGAGATCAAATTTACTGACGATACAAAGATAGATAGGAAGATAAGTTGCAAAGAGGACTTAAGATGGTTACAAAACAATATTAATATGTTAAGTCAATGGGTAAAGATGTGACGAGTATAGCGTAGGAAAATATGAAATGATCCATTTTAATGGAAAGAATAAGAAAAATGAGCATATTATCTACACGGTGAGAAGTTGAAGAGTTCTAAAATGCAGAGAGATCTGGGTGTCCTGGTACATGAATCCCAGAAAGTTAGTCTGCAGATACAGCAAGTAATCAGGAAAGCTCACAATGTTTTGATTTATTGGGGGGTGAACTGAATATGACAGGGACGAGGTATTGTGCCAGTTATACAGGGCATCAGTGAGACCCCATCTGGAGTACTGTGCACAGGACTGTGCACCTTGTTTAAGAAAGGATGTAAACGCAGTTCAGTAAAAGTTTTCTAGACTAATACCTGGAATGGGTTTGTGTCAAACTAAGCTAATATATGCTCAATTTCAGAAAAATAAGGAACTATTTGACTGAGATATTTAAGACCTTGAGGGGCATTGGCAAGGAAAATGTGGAGCAAATATTCCATTTTGTGGAAGAATCTACAGCAAGGGATCACTGTTTAATAATCAAGGATCTGCCAATTTAAACCGAGGTGAAACATTTTGCTCAGTGGGTCAGGGGTCTTTGAAACTCTCCTCCTGAATAGAGATAAACATTGTTCTTCTTAAGCAAGCAGTTGAAAAGCTACCAGGAAAGATGGGAATGCAGGTTTGAGGCTAAAATCAAAGCAGCTATAATCTTACTGAAGGGTGGAACAGATTCAGGGGCAGAATGGCATACTCTTGCTCTTAATTTGTAAATTCATCTCATTACAGTTTCTGGATTTTTAATTCCAGATTTAAGGATCAAAGCAGCATTCTGGAGGATTAGCATCACATTGACATTTTGGCTATTTCTGCTGGGAACTCGCGAATGTAATATTGTCTTGCAGTCTTTTTTTGACGTTCTGGGAAGCCAAGCAGTGGGTCGGAAGAGCAGATGAGTCAGAAGGTGGACTTTTGGTGACAACTAGCTTCAGTTTTGTAAGGTGTATGTGGTCTGAAAGAAAGAAGGATGGCCAGGCATGAAAGGGTGTGATAGAGGGAGAACGAGGCAGACAATGGGACTTCCCTTGAAGCTAACCCAGCTATACACTCCATAAAATTTAGAATTAAAATAATGAAACTGCTGGTTTAATCATTTGAGAAAAACAGGGTAAGGACAGTGTTTTATAGAGAATATGTACTACCTGGAAAGCAATGATGTTTTCAAATATTGGACGATTAAGGTACACCAGCACAATGAGATTCATCAGATCTCAGAGTAGACGTGTGATGGTATCAGAGAAAAAACATCTTTGGGAACATCACACATTAGCATAAGCTGTTTGTGAGAGTCAAATTCCTGTGATTGTCTGAGTGTCAGGGTTTGAGGAGGGAGAAACCGGAGGAGCGGTTGAGGTGAAGGTCAAGGGAGGGTGGACTAACACATGAAGGGATACAGGAATAGAAAGATACGTTGCTAAGATTCAAACATTCTTGACTGCGGACCTCTTACAGTCGTAGAGTCATAGAGCTGTACAGTATAGAAACAGACCCTTTGCTCCAACGAGTGCTCTCCGACCTGATATCCTAAACTGGCCTAGCCCCATTTGCCAGCATTTGAACCATATCCCTTTAAACCCTTCCTATTCACGTGCCCATCCAGGTGCCTTTTAAATGTTGTGATTCTACAAACCCCCATGACTTCCTCTGTAGTGCACATTACCGCTCAGTTTCCCTTAACCTCTCAACATTGACTCACCAGAGTTAAAGGGAAGGGCAGTTTTTGATGAGACACTGATGACGGCTGACAGCTTCTGTCTCATGTCCACCTGGTGCATCTTTATTCTGTTCCCAGCTCCACACGTGCTGGTTGTGAATGGCTGATACTCATGGTTGTGATAATCCAGGCCACACACCCGATGTGGTGTACTGTCATGCATGTGGGGAAGCTAAGGATACAGGTCTGTTCTCCTGAACCATTTTGGACATAGAGTCTCTCCTCAGTGACCTGGATCTTGGATCAGCCCAGCAGGACAGCTAGAAGTCCATTGCTGATGGCCAGGAGCTCACAAAGCACACTTTGAAGAATTGTGAACAAAAACAGAAGTTGCTGGAAAAGCACAGCAGGTCGGGCAGCATCGGTGGAGGAGAAAACAGAGTTAACATTTCGGGTCTAGTGACAAGTTCTGAGGAAGGCTGACTAGCCCTGAAACGTTAACTCTGTTTTCTCCTTCACCGATGCTGCCAGACCTGCTGAGCTTTTCCAGCAACTTTGTTTTTGCTCCTGATTTACAGCACCCGCAGTTCTTTCAGTTTTTATTTTGAAGAACTGTGGGCTAAGACTTATGATAAGTAATAAGCGGTTGGGCTGAATGGCCTGCTTTTGTGGAAAATTCAAATGCAATGAAAAGAGATGACCTTTAACAGCATTAGCACTGATTAATTAATTATCCAATAGAGGGGAGACACACTCCATTCTAAATCTTCTTAGTTTTATGTTTATTGACATTATTTAAAAATGGTGATCGTTTTCACATGTATCCTGACCATTAAAACTGTACTTCTCTCAACTCCTCCACTGTTAACCTCCAAATCCTGTTAAAATTTCAGACTTTTAATTCGATGTCGGCACTGAATAACTGAAAACCTCCAATTAAATCTTGGGAATAGTGAAGTTGCATTGATTGGAACTAATGACTATGTGATCTTTGATTGGGGTTGTTAACCTGGGCCAATCAGGGAGTTCTGGCTCACAGAAATAAACAGCAGATTCCGAACCTCCTCACTCTGGGGACTGGCTCTCGGCTGATTGGTCAGAGCCAATGTACTGTGCATATGTAAATAAAGAGTGACTTGTTGCTGGGCTCCCAAACTCCATGCAATTATTTCAGAATCCATTGCCTCTGGTCTCTCAACTCTAAACTTTGTTCCTTAGTTACTGGCTCCAGCCCTCTCTCAGGCTGCCCACTGGGATTAAGTCAGTCTATTCACAGTCTTGCTATCCTCTTTGACTCTGGTGTGAGCTTCCAATCAGATATTTGCACCAAGATGGCATTTCCAACTCTATAACATCTTCCAATCCTTTCTACCTCTATAATATCCAGTTCAATAACATCTCCCAATCCCTTCTACCTCTGTAACATCTCTCAATCCCTTCCCAGTTCGATAACATCTCCCAAACCCCTACCAGCTCTATACCATCTCCCAAAACCCTTCCAGCTCTATACCATCTCCAAAACCCCTTCCAGCTCTACAACATCTCCCAATCCCTTCCAGTTCTATAACATCCCCCAATCCCTTTCCAGGTCTACAACATCTCCCAATCCCCTTCCCGCTCTACAACATCTCACAATTCCCTTCCAGCTCTATACCATCTCCCAAACCCCTTCCAGCTCTATACCATCTCCCAAACCCCTTCCAGCTCTATACCATCTCCAAAACCCCTTCCAGCTCTATACCATCTCCCATTTCCCTTCCAGCTCTATACCATCTCCCAAACCCCTTCCCAGCTCTATAACATCTCCCAAATCCCTTCCATTCTCAGCTTCTCTGCTGCTGAAGCCATCAGTCATGCCTTCACTATTACAAAGTTCCGTAGCTGCTCTCTAAGTGTTGTCTGCTTGAGACCATGTAAATCTCTCCAGCAATCACATTCCCCCATCACTCCCGTACTCACTGATTTACACTAGCTCCCTTTCACAATCTCTTCATTTTCCAATTTCCATTCTTGCTTTCAAGTCCCTTCATGGCTCTCCCCTCCCTATCTCTGAAACCTCCTCCATCCCCTCAACACTCTGAGATACTTTTACTGCTCCCATTCAGGAACCCTTGATCATCCCCAATCCCCATTGGCAGCTTGGTAAAGGCCCAAGCTCCGGACTCCCCTCCCCTTTATGTTTCCACCTCCTCTTCGTCCTCTCCTTGTGTGGTTTGGCGCCGCATCCTGTCGTGTTCGTGATGAGCGCCTTTGGAAGTTAGATCACATTAAAGGCACTACATAAATGCACAATGTTGTTGTTGGCTGCAGTTGTTGTGGAACTCACTTGGTTTGACTCTCAGTCTGAGTTGGGTGTACTGCCTACCTCAAAGACCAGTTTGGCCTGCGTGAATGGAATGAGGAAACAGCATCGTGGGATGGTCCCATTAAAGGTTTTTCTTTATTTTTAATAGCGCAATGAAATGGAAAACAGATTACACCGCTGACACTTTAATTCCCCGCTACTTCACTATGTTTGAACACACTGATTCCCCATTGCAGGGTACCCCATTATCGCCTGTGACACAACATCTGCTAAACAGATTGCCTGTAAAATTCTAAGTGCTCAATATCACAAACCGGGGCACAGGTGAGAGCTCGCATCTGTGGGTATCCATTCCATATTTCGATGAGTAATCAAGTCAACAGCGGAATCACTCTGAATGTTGAATACACCAACTCTGTCGTACCATTGATGCCTGCACCAACCAGATTGTGTAGGCTAGGAGCGGCTGTTCCTGGAATCGTAGGGTATTTGTACCTGTTCCCGTTGCCTCGGTGATATTTCACCGACTGGTGAAAAGCCTGATTGTTGCTATGGCTCAGTGGTTAACACTGCAGCCTCACAGCACCAGGGACCTGGGTTCGATTCCACCCTCAGGTGACTGTCTGTGTGGAGTTTGCACATTCTCCCTGTGTCTGCGTGGGTTTCCTCTGGGTGCTCCGGTTTCCTCCCACAGTCCAAAGATGTGCAGGTTGGGTGAGTGTATCCATGGGAAACTGCCCATAGTGTGCAGGGATGTGCAAAATCGAGGATGTTGGCCATGGGAAATGCAGGGCTATGAGGATGGGTCAGCATAGACTTGATGAGCCAAATGGCTTTGTTTTGTACCATAGGAATTCTACGTTCAAGCTCCACAGGCCACCAGCTATCAGACATGGCCCAGATCTCTCTTAAAAACACTGTGCCTTCTGACTACCCCTACCCTATGGCCATCGGAAGCTGTCTCATTTGATTTACCACATCTAAACCATCTTTGTGATTTTTAAACACCTTGCCCAAATCTCCTCTAGCCCTCCCATGCTCTTAGAAGCGCAACACACGTTTCTAAAGAAAACTGACCAGGGAAACTTTGGGTGGTTAGATCACAATGGGTCTTGTCTTTCTCTGTCATAATTGTCCCAGTTCCTTAAAGATGAAACTCCTGGACATTGCAGGGAGCAAACTCAGCAGAAATGTCATTGAAACTTTCAAAAAGTCAGTTTTATTTTTATTTTCTTTGAATATTTTGATTTATTGGTAATGAAGATATCCAACATGATCAAATGAGCAACTAAACATCTAATTGTTGTAGAGTCATGGATGCCTGATTGGCCACAAAAAATTGCAACATCTACAAACAAACCAATGGACATCCCTATTCCGTATTGACAATGTTGGCCCTTATTTCAAAGGGGGTTGGACTATAAGAGTAGGGAGGTCTTACTGACACTGTTCAAGATGCTAGCAAGACCATATCTGAAGTATAATGAGTAGTTCTGGTCCCCTTATTGAAGAGAAGATATTGTTCTGTTGGAGGCAGTTCGGAGAAAGTTCTCCAGGACGATCCTCAGTTTGGAGGTATGTTCAAATGTCTTGTGAGCAAATATTAAACAGGTTGGGATTCTACTCACTGGAGTTTAGAATGATGTGGAGGTGCCAGTGTTGGACTGGGGTGGACAAGGTCGGAAGTCACATGACACCAGATTACTGCCCGACTGGTTTGTTCGACAAACACAAGCTTTCAGAGCCTCACTCCCTCCTTAGGTGTAACACCAAAAGAAGGGCTGAGGCTCCAAAAGCTTATGTTTTCAAATAAAGCTGCTGGACGCTAACCTGGGCTTGTGTGGTTTCTGACTTGGAGTTTAGAAGACTAAGAGGTAGCCTTATCGAAGTGTGTAGGATCCTTAAGGATCTTGACAGGGTAAATGCTGAGAGGATGTATCCCCTCGTGGACGAGTCTAGGACCAAGGGGGCACAGTTTCAGAATAAACGGGCAGCAACTTAAGCCCGAGATGAGATATTTCTTCTCTCAGAGGGGCAATTATCACCCCCTGCCTGTTTCTGGGCAGACAATTTTATTCAGTTGTCAAACCAAGTTGCAATCAATTCCATTTGTCTTGAGCTTCATTAACATCCCTTCCAGAAATGTTCCTTCTGAAAACCTGAATGAGTTTGGAGCACTGTTCTCTTGCCATTCACTTAGGCAACCTTTTGTAAAACCCAGCAGGTTTGCAAGGTCTGAGCTCTGTTAAAATGACCGGGCTATTCCCAGTGAAAGCTACAGTAGTTTGCTGGTTGTGTCACAGATAGCACCTTCCCTGCATCTTGAACCATAAGTTGTCTATCCAAGTCCCACACTAGGACTTGAGGGCTAAGGTCACAGCTCACACTTTGAGGCAGTATAATACTTTGATTTGCTCTTTGCAGATCAGTTCATTTAGAATGTCTTTAAATATTGTTCTTTCAATGCATGTTATCCCACCGTGCATGTTAAATATCTGAATCACAGTTGCTGCCCGTTACATCCCTGCCTGTGTGAAAAATAATGACCAAAACCACTAATTTTATCCTTTAATTTTGCTCTTCGTGCAGGTTGGAATGACACGGTTTAGAAATTACGCTACTGTTATACAGAACCCTGGTTAGAACACATTTAGAGTGTGGTGACTTAAAACACTTCTCACAGTATTTTTTTGTAAAAATACAAGTGACAATAAATCACTGCTCTATTCTACTCTCAGCAGTGTTGGGTACTGTACATAGAAGGGAGATATCAAACTTGCAGGAAGTGTGGTGTAGATCTTCTAGAACAACACCTGAATTCAAAGGATTGCGGGTTTGTATTCCTCGGAATTTAGACTTTTGGAAAGTTTTCAAGATATTAAGAAGAACAGATAGGATAGATAGAGAGAAACTATTTCCCTTGTTTGAGGAGTCTAGGACTAGAGGGCGTAGTGTGGAAATTAGAGCCAGACTTTTCAGGAGTAAATTTAGGAAGCACTTTTACAGACAAAGGATGCTCAAAGTTTGTAACTATTTGCCTCAAATGGTAACTGACGTGAGATCAATTGTTCATTTTCCTGTGCTCTTTCCCCATGGCTTTGCAATTTCTTCCTTTCCAAGTAATCATCTGATTTCTTTTAGAAAGTCACTACTGAGTCTGTTTCCCTGACCCTTTCAGGTCATTGCATTCCAGATCATAGCGGCTCAGTGCACAGACAACTCTTTCTGTATTTCCCCCCTTGCTTTCTCTCAAGTGGTTGTCGCCTCTGGTTTTCGACTTCAACTGCCAAGTCTGGGTTTCTACAATAAATATATGTTAGAATAATTAAACTGTTTGCTGTTTGTCAGGGAGTGATGTATACCTCTCAGGATTCAGGTAAATGTCTCATGCAATTTTTCATATGGACTTACTGCCCAGTGTGGTTCCCATTCCCAACTCCGAGCTGCTGCACATTGCCTGAGTGCTCGCTAACACATTGTAGATTATGTTTTTGCAGCATAAGATTTACTACGTCTTGAATGTCTCTTTTATTTCTCTAAATGTCCTAATGACTGTTTTTTTACGATGTTTCTGAGCTGCTATGGATTCCTGGGCCTAATGTTGATCAGATGTGAAACGTTTTCACAAATACATGGAGGTCAGATGTGTGCTTATGAGTTGGATGAAAACGCCCTTCATTCTATTTGATCCCATCTCCCTGCCTTCCTTTGACAGCATTCGACACAAGGACAGAGGGGTCATGTCGGTCAATGAGACTGAATGGACTGCGGGTCTTTTATTTTCTCTTTAGAAACAAGAACACAGAGTGCTGGCCTAATAAATATCTTTAACATGTTTCCACTCATGGGGAGGTTCAATACTAGCGTCCATAAATCCAACTGGGAATTCAAAAGACACTTACTTGCCCAGAGAGTTGCGAGAACATGGAACTCACTAACGCAGAGAGAGTCATGGAGTTGTGGAGCTGTACAGCACAGAAACAGACCCTTCGGTCCAACTTGTCCATGTCGACCAGATATCCTAAAATATAGTTCCATTTGCCAGCATTTGGCCCATATTCCTCTAAACCCTTCCTCCTCATGTACTCATCCAGGTGCCTTTTAAATGTTGAACTTTCTCTGGAAGCTTATTCCATACATGCACCACCCTCTGTGTGAAAAACTTATCCCTTAGGTCCCTTTTAAATCTTTCCCCTCTCACCTTAAACCTATGCCCCTCTAGTTTTGGCCTCCCCTACCCTGGGGGAAAGACCTTGGCTATTCACCCTATCCATGCCTCTCATGATTTTATAAACTTCTATAAAGTCACCCTTCAAACTCCAATGCTGCAGAGATAACAGCCCCAGCCTCTTCGACCTCTTCCTCGATCTCAAAACCTTCTACCCTGACAATGTCTTTGTTGAGGGGAACAGCATCAAAGCATATAACAGCAAGCTGGATGGAAAATGAGGAAGGAAGAAGTGGAAGGATAGACTGATAGAAACAAAGAGGATGGAAAAGACTTGTGTGGAACATGGGATAGTTATGTTGAATGTGTCTGTGCGATATTTTCTAAGTATTTCTGAAGTGGTTCAATCCTGGTTCAATTAGACCCTTGTCTAATTTTCTAAAACACCTCGGGTTAAACTGTATCAATAATTGCTCTGCTTCCTCAGGACTGCAGACTGGCAACTTTACAGAGACAGTAGGAACTGCAGATGCTGGAGAATCCGAGATAACAAAGTGTGGAGCTGGATGAACACAGCAGGCCAAGCAGCATCTCAGGAGCACAAAAGCTGACGTTTCGGGCCACGACCTTTACAAATGGATTTTCTTCATAAAACGTAATTTAAATTTAACACAAAGAACTGTGGTACTGAAGATCTGAAATTGCTGGAGAAACTCAGCAGGTCTGGCAGCATCTATGGAGAGAGAACCAGTTAATGTTTCGAGGCTAGTGACCCTTCCTCAGAACTGGTAGTAGGGAGGAAAGGGTGCAATTGTATCCATGCTGAAGGCAGGGGCTGGGGAGTCTGCGAAGGGGTTGGGGAGTATGGGGAAGGTGCGTGGAGTGCGAGTGCAGGCGGAGACAGAGCCCAGAAAATTAGGCAGAAGTTCTCTTTGGTATATTTAATGATGGTAATTTTGTGCAGTTTGGTCAAACAGCTGAAAATGGATTTGTCATAAAATGCAAAGTCTTTCAAGGGCACCATAAAAGTCAGTTTTAGATTATTCAAAATCTCTTTTTCAGAATATTCAGAACCGTTTGCTAGTTAGATTCGGTGCAATAGTTGGCTTCTGGCCATGCTACATTATTCTAAAGTTGCACTGGTGCCATTTGGATGAACAGAAGGGGACAGTTCTGAAGAAGTCATATCAGGCTTGAAATGTTAACTCTCGCTCTATGGATGGCCCCTGAGCTACTGCAGCATTTCCTGTGTTTGCTGCATTCTCCATGGTGTCTAGGAATGGCCGGACAGTTTGGGCTTGCATCTGTTGGAAAGTAGGTGAATGAGAGGTGATCTTATTGAAACATATGAGATCCTGAGGGGACTTGATAGATTGGATACAGAAAGGAAGTTTCCTCATGTGCGAAAGACTAGAACCGGGGGACACAGTTTAAAATTAAGGCTACAATAAGACAGAGATGAGGACAATCTTATTCTCTCAGAGAGATGTGAGTCTCTTCCCCAGAGAGGAGGCAGGATCGTGAAATATTTTTAAGGTAGAGATAAAGAGATTTTTGTCTAACAGGGGAATTAAAGGAGATAATTAGGAAAGTGGAGTTGAGTCAGATCAATCCTAACCAAACAGCCCAAGGAACCACTAGCTTATTGATCCTCCCAATTCCTATGTCTGTGTGCTGAGCAATATCTATCCCACAATTAACATTAAAAGAACATAGATTATCTCAAGATAATCAAATGTGAGGCTGGATGAACACAGCAGGCCAAGCAGCATCTCAGGAGCACAAAAGCTGACGTTTCGGGCCTAGACCCTTATCTCTGATAGATTATCTCACATTGTTTCTAGGAATTGGCTGTGCTGAAATTGGTAGCCGCATTTCCTGCACTGCAATAGTGACAATGTTTCAAACCTAGTTCAATTGCTGTAAAATGCTTTAGAATGTCCTGAGATTATGAAATTTAAATCCTACCGTTGCCTTCCACTTTCTAACAAAAAAAGACGACCTTATCACATTTGCCCATTTTTTTCTATATGACTGTCGACAAGTGGTTAGACCCCACTTGGAGTACTGAGCACAGACCTAGGCTCCACACCTTATGAAGGATAGTTTGGCCTGACAGGGAATCCAATGTGGGTTTACAAGAGTAATGCCTGGATTTTGAGGGCTAAGTTATCAGGACAGATTATACAAATCAGATCTGTTTTCTCCAGAACTTAGAATGTAAAGGGGTAATCTGATTGAAGTCTTTAAGACATTGACAGGAAAAGACAGGATAGATAAAGAAAATTGGTTGAGGATTCCACCACTAGGGGGGCATAATCTGAGAATTAGGGCCAGACCATTCAGGAGAGACATTCGGAAGCATTTCTACATACAAAGGGTGGGACAGGTAAGGAACTCTCTCCCACAAACAGCAGTGGATGATGGATAAGTTGTTAATTTTACATCTGAGATGAATAATTTTTTGTTAAGTAAAGGTATTAAGGAAAATGGGCCCCTGGTAGGTATGTGAAATTAGGCCATAGATTAGCCACGATCTCATTGCATGGTAGACCAGGCATGAGGGGCTGAATGGCCCACTCCTGTTCCGAAGTTGTTCCTTTTGCTTCATCCACACATCGAGCCTAGTTTTCACACGGTGAATTAATTCCTGACTCAGTCAGTGATCCTGAAAGTCAATTCACAGCCTGGCATTCCCTGCCACGATTCAAAATTACTGGAATGTGATATGCCTCTGTGGATTCTCACCCACGGGCAGCCCTCACCCACTGGGAACCCTCACCCACTGGGAACTCTCACCCACTGGGAACCATCACCCACTGGAAAACATCACCCACTGGGAGACTTCATCCACTGGGAATTCTCACCCACTGGCAGCCTTCACCCACTGGGAACTCTCACCCACTGGGAACCTTCACCCACTGGGAACTCTCACCCACTGGGAACTCTCACCCACTGGGAGCCTTCACCCACTGTGAACCCTCACCCACTGGGAACTCTCACCCACTGGGAGCCCTCACCCACTGTAAACCCTCACCCACTGTAAACCGTCACCCACTGGGAACCCTCACCCACGGGGAACGCTCAGCCACTGGGATCTCTCACCCACGGGGAACGCTCAGCCACTGGGAAACCTCACCCACTGGGAACCCTCACCCACTGGGAACTCTCACCCACTGGGAACCCTCATCCACTGGGAATTTTCACCCACTGGGAACTCTCACCCACTAGGAGCCTTCACCCACTGGGAACCCTCACCCACTGGGAACCCTCACCCACTGGGAACTCTCACCCACTGGGATCCCTCACCCACTAGAAATCCTCACCCACTGGGAACCCTCACCCACTGGGAGCCCTCACCCACTGGGAACTGTCACCCACTGGGAACCCTCACCCACTGAGACCTCTCACCCACTGGGAACTCTCACCGACTGGGAGCCCCCTCCCACTGGGAACACTCACCCATTGGGAATTCTCACCCACTGGAAATCCTCACCCACTGGAAATCCTCATCCACTGGGAACCCTCACCCACTGTAAACCCTCACCCACTGGGAACTGTCACCCACTGGGAACTCTCACCGACTGGAAACCCTCACCCACTGGGAACCCTCACCCACTGGGAACTCTCACCCACTGGGATCCCTCACCCACTAGAAATCCTCACCCACTGGGAACCCTCACCCACTGGGAGCCCTCACCCACTGGGAGCCCTCACCCACTGGGAACTGTCACCCACTTGAATGTCTCACCCACTGGCATCTTTCATTCACTGGAAAAACTTTTCTTCCACCCACCTTGACTCACCCTTTCCTAATTTTATGTATTTGTGCCCCATCACCAGATAATTGGTGCAGTGATAAGAATGAACACTCCCAGTGATGCAGGTCCCCCTGTGTTTGTGTTTCTTCACACATTCCAGCACTGGTGCATTGCTTTAGCTACAATACCCTCCATCTGGTGTGGGACCCCAGTCTGCACTTTGTACTGTGACTGATCTTTTATATCAGCTTCTCATCAGCCTTTGACTTTTATTTTGTGACTCTCATGTGGCAGAATCTTGCATTTCCATTGCATTTTATGTAACCCCATTAGGGTTCCTTTTTAGTTCAAAGTTTTCAAGAAGGTTTGTAGTTCGGGCTGTGGACGATGTTGTAGACTCGCTCGCTGACCTGGTGTGTTTGACTGTAGATGTTCCATCACCTCTGCTGGGTGACATCGCCAGTGCGCCTTCCGTGAAGCGTTGGCGTTCCGTCCCACTTATTATTTACATGCCTCGGCTTGTTGAGGTGGTTGGCCAAACAGAGACATGCCAGGGAATTCCTGGAGGCCTGGTATTCCAACCTGAACTCCATCAACAAACACATTGAATTAGACCCTGTGTATGAACCACTGAGAAATAGAGCCAGAAGTGGTACCAACCACCCCGGCAAACCAAGGCAGCTTTCTTTAGTGTCCTGCAAACCTCCGTACTCCCAAAGTCATCTGCTCTCAAACAGCTTCAAACTTGTTTGTATTTGAAAAAAAAATTGATATTTCCATTGTTAATGATGCTTTCAGAATGGAGTTATTTGTAAAGGATCACAGTTGGAAAGACGAAGAACGGCGGTCAGTGAAATGGTCAGGTAGTACAGGCAAAATGGGCCAAATGGCCTTCTGCACTGTGGCAATTATGTGAATCTGCTTTGCTGATGTTGTTCAAGCTCACTGTGAATGCCCTCACCCCTCACCTTCCTCATGCTGTTCAAATTCACTCCTGTTTATTCCCAGAAAAAACATGCCTGTTGTTTTCGAACCATGTCAATGTCAGCTCTTGAGGGCAATAGTTTAATGTCCCTTCGAATGCCAGTGCCTCTGGCAGTGTGGCACTCTCTCCGCACTGCAATGAAGTGCCAAGCCTAGGTTTTGCACATAAGGGTCCAGAGTGGAGCTTGAATTCATAACGATTTGATTCAGCAGTCAACATAAGCGACTGAACAACAGTTGATACAATGACACAAAGATGCGGGGGGTGGGGGGGGAGTTGTGGATAATGAGGAGGATTACCAAAGAACACAACAGTATATATAAAGACAGGACACTTGTGCAGAGAGTTGGCAGATGAAGTTTAATGTGAGGTGATGCATTTTGGACGATCTAATGCAGGACAAAAGTATACAGTAAATGGCAGAACCTTTGGAAGCATTAGCATACAGAGGGATCTTGGCTCACGGTTCCCTGAAGGGGGCAACACAAGTGGGTGAGGTGATCAAGAAGGCATGTGGCATGCTTACCTACATTGGTTCAGGCATAGAGTAGAAAAATTGGCAAGTCATGTTTTAGCTGTATAGCATTTTAAGAAGGCTACATTTAGAATATTGTGCACAGTTCTGGTCACCACACTACTAGAAGGATGGGAGGCTTTGGAAAGGATACAGAGTGTTCTGGCTGTGAGGAGAGATTGGACCAATTTGGCTTGTTTTCACTTGAACAGTGAAGGATGAGGGACGATCTCATAGAAGTTTACAAAAACATTAGAGGCACGGATTGAATGGGTAGTCAGGGTCTTTTTCTGAGGGTAGAAATATCAATTACTCAAGCTTACAGGATTAAGGTAATAGGGCGAAGATTTAAAGGATTTGTGGGAGTTAAGTTTTTTACACAGAGGGTGGTAAGTGCCTGGAATGTGCTGCTAGAGGAGATGTGGAGGTGGATACAACAGCAACATTTCAGAGCCATATAGACAGAGATATGAATAGGCATGGAATAGAGGGATATGGACCACTGGGGGACAATATGTTTTTAGTTTAGAAAGGCATCGTGTGTCATGTTTTCTGAAGAAGGGCCCCGACGTGAAATGTCAGCTTTCCTGCTCCTCTGATGCTCCCTGGCCTGCTGTATTCATCCAGCTCCATACTGTGTTATCATGTGTCAGGGCTTGGTGGGTCAAAAAGCCTGCGCTCTTCTGTTCTTTTTGTTATCTTATGGACCGAGGCTGCTAAATTTGGAGATAGGATGACAGAAAAAGATGGGCTACCAGATGTAAACTGTTTGATCCAAATCTGGGAGCGTCCCCAGTTTTGATCATTCCAGCATTGATAGTTATGCCTTCAGATGCCTGAGCCCTGGGGCACCTTCACTACGCATCCCCACCTCCGAGCTTTCCTCTTTAAGACACTTTACAAAACCTAGCGCATGGACAAGATTCATATCTTTTTTATGTTGCTCAGTTGCATATCCAGTTTTACACTGGCCCCTGTGGAACATTTGATTTTGTCAAAGGCAATATATAAATGCATGTTTTTAGCATTGAGTTAGTGTTTTTGTGTGTTTGTGGTTATGAGTTTTGGCTGTAAAGAGTGTGAGGAGGTTCCCAGTCCAGGAAGCTGCCTGGAGTTGAATGGAGATCACTGAAGGCTACAAGCATGGTCAGGAAATCCTTGCCCTTTCTCAACGAATCAAAAGCTTGCTCGCTTTTCTTTGAAAGAAAAGCAAACGCAGACCTGCTGAGTTTGCTAACGGGTTAGTTTTCGTGTTGGTGCTGAGCTATAAATGCTCCACTGTGGCACGGAGTTCAAAGTAGAGATGCCTGCAGTCAAAAGAAATTGTTGGCACACACCAGACGTAGTGTTATAATAAATTTATTGCAGCACATTCCGATGCCCGAGATTTGATAATGAATGTGCCACATGGGTATCTTGACTGTGCGCACACACAGGAGTGATTAATGCTGGCTTTTTTGCTACGTGTGCCAAACTGCATGTTATTAAGTGGGCAAGGGAAGGGTGTATGACATTGATATGATACACCACAACATGTATATGTTCCTTTGTTCATTAATGCATGAGTAGCTCAGTGGTTAGCACTGCTGCCTCACAGTCTGATTCCATCCTCAGGTGACTGTCTGTGTGCAGTTTGCACCTTCTCCCCATGTCTGCCCGGGTTTTCTCCGGGTGCTCCAGTTTCCTCCCACAGTCCCAAGCAATGCAGGTTAGGATGGATTGACCTTACAAAGTTGCCCCATAGTGTCCAGGGATGTGCAGGCTTGGTGGGTTAGACATGGTTACTGTGGGGTTTCAGGGATACGGTAGGGGTTTGGATCTGGGTGGGATGTTCCTCAGAGGGCTGGTGTGGATTTGCTGGGCTGAATGGCCTGTTACCACACTGTAGGGATTCTGTGATAGATGCAATTATAAAAGGTCTGCTTGCTTTATATCATTGGGAGGAGGAGTAGAAATTCAATGAGACTGATTAATGGGTGCCAGGATTGTTACCCCATGTCTGATGTGGCTGACATAAACAGCACATGAACAATATGCTGTCTCTCCTCATTTTCAGGGTTATGACATACAGCCCAGAGCCTAGCACCAATTAGAGCCAATCTGCACTTCTTAAAGCCAGGCCCCGAAAGACAAGTCATTTTCTGGCTGCTGCAGGTTCAGGAAGTGACTGAGAAAGATATTCCTGAGTAAGTGTGAAGTTCCACGTTGAAACAACAACCAGAGGGAGAGCTCTCACCTTTGCTGCCACAACAACAAAATTAGACAGCCACCAGTGATAAGACCTGGCTCTGAGAAGCTGACCAGGAAACACTCAATAATGGTCAACAAGTGGCCAACATAAGTGAATGAAAGCTTCACATATCATCTCCTACACACTGTGCCAACTCCTGCTCATTCTGTAGTAGACACATCACTCATACATCAAATCTAGGACCAGAGGGCATTGTCTCAGAATAAAGGGGTGCCAGGCTAAACCTGAGATGAGGAAGAATTTCTTCTGCCTGAAGATTGTGAGCCTTTGGAACACCTTGCCACAGAGATCTGTG
Source organism: Stegostoma tigrinum (assembly GCF_030684315.1). Classification (NCBI taxonomy): domain Eukaryota; kingdom Metazoa; phylum Chordata; class Chondrichthyes; order Orectolobiformes; family Stegostomatidae; genus Stegostoma; species Stegostoma tigrinum. The sequence goes on from NC_081373.1 coordinate 8,474,687, forward strand.
GGGGCAGAGTCCTTCTGTATATTTAGATTAGATTCTTGATCAGTTGGGAAATCAAGAATTCTGAGGAAAGAGCAGGAAAGTGGATGTGAGGAACATCAGATCAGCCATGACCCTATTAAATCGCAGAGCAGGCTTGAGGGCCTACTCCTGTTCCTATTTCTCATGATTACAAGTTAACAATCTGGAGCAGTCAGCATTATTGCTTGACACCCCTAGCCCCTTGTATGTTTACTAATTCTGCAATTCTCATACAGTCGGTTCTGCTATAACGCCTGTTCTGTCAACACGAATTGGCTGTAGTGCGACTGACAAATAGGAGAACACTGTTTCTAAAACACAATCTTGTGTTGGCTATAACATGATTCCATCGGAGCGTGGAGGGGTGCGCATTGACATCACCATTAAAGAGAAAGCCTTATCAATTTATGAAGAGCTAACCAAAAAAAAAAGCTGAAAATCCTGCAGATGTGCCAGCAGTGGCTGGTTTACTGCTTTTAAGAACTCCCATGGTTTTCATGATGTAAGGTTATGTGATGAAGCTGCCAGTGCAGCAAGAAAGCATGCGGTGGTATTTCCTCTCAAAGTAAAAAAAAATTAATTGACAAAGAAGGCTACAGCTTAGATGAAAGTTTCATTTTGAATGAAACAGGTTTCTACAGGAAGCAAATGCCATCAAGAACCTACATTCCAATGAATGAAGCACACACTCCAGGATTTAAGGTGCCAAGGGATCATATGACTGTGCTGTTGGGTGCCAGTGGACACTTAAAGCTTAATCCTGTGGTTCTGTACTACTCTGCCAACCTGTGAGCCTTGAAACTACTGTGTTATAGCAGAGCCTTACACCCCTGTATCTTCCGGCTTCCACGTTCTTTCCGTTACTCAGCGATGGCAGGCACACAGAGCAAACTCACTGTGTCCCACTCACTGACTCTTCTGTCCCCCTCCAGAGGACAGGGTACCACAGATCAGGAGGTGACACAGAATCGACATGCGATAAGCACTCAGTGTTACTAAGGCAAATACTGCAGGTGCTGGAAATCTGAAACAAAGCTGGAAGGCTCTGTGGAGAGAGAAACAGAGTTAACGTTTTGAGTCAAAAACTGGAGACTTTTGAGGATAGTCCTTTGGAGTAGGTGAACAGCCCATTCAGAAGCTGAAGCTTCCCAGAAAATTCCCATCCAGGTTAATTCATCACAATTCCAGTGGTGATGAAGCAGAATTTGTCTGGGTAGAAATCAGCAACATCAAGGGATAGGAAATAATAACAGGGATTGTATGTAGACCCCCCAGACCTGTCGTACTAACATTGGGGATCGAAGTTAGACTAAGTAATAAAGATATGGCTGTAATTATGGGTGATTTCAATCTGAATACAGATTGGGAAAACAGTACCATCGAGGGGGAATTCTTGGAGAGTGTATAGGATGTTGAATCAATATGTTGAAGACCCAGCTCGAGAAAATAGAGTCCTGCAGCCTTCAGGACTCAACTTCAAGCTCAATAACTCTACAGCCTGAATGACGCCTCCTAGTCCTTTACCCATCCCCACAACCCCAGGTCCTGGCTTTCAACACAACCAGCCCATCTTCACCTACTTGTGGTTCCCATTATCAGCTTCTCTCCTTCTCTGGCTTACTATGATCCCCCCCCAACCCCCCACCAACCCCCCCCCCCCACCCCCACCCTCCACCCTGTCTGCCTCCTGTCTTTGTGTCTCTCTCTGGGCTCCATCTCCAGCTGTGCTCTCACACCTATGCCCCCCAAACACCCACCCCCAGCCCTCAGCATAAATGCCACCTTCTGATACCACAAACCACATTGTCTATTCTGAAGAGTGGTCACTGGACTCAAAGCATTAACTCTGCTTTCTGTCCGCAGATGCTGTTAGACTGTTGAGCTGCTCCAGTAATTTCTATTTTTGTTAGAGAGAAGACCATCTTTGACTGAGTATTCTGTAACAGGGAGGGAATAATTGAAATCCAATTGAGCCTGGGCCCTCAAGGAATGGGGATCAGAGAGCAATGTAATTGTTTCTGAAACTTAAATAGAGGAAATTATGATGGCATGAGGCACGATCTAGCTATGATAAATTGGGGATTATTTAAAGGGATGATGGGAGACAGGTCATGGGAAACATTTTAAGAGAGCATGGGCAAATGCAAAAGTTATTCATCACAGTTTGGCATAAAAAGAAACAGGAGTTAGACTATGGCCAACAAAGGAAACAAATTAGGGATTTTATTATATCCAAGGTAAAGTGTTACAAGTTGGCCAGAAAAAAAAGCAATAGTCATGAGGATTTGGAAAAGTTTGGATCCCAGATAATGAAACAAAGAGACTGGTTAAGAGGGGGAAACAAAGTCTGAGAGTAAGATTGCAAGGAACATACAAAACAATAGTAAAAGCTTCTGTTGGTATATAACGAGAAAAAGATCAGTAAAGACAGATATGCAGTCCGAAAAGGGGAATTTACAACAGGGAACAAAGAGTTGGCAGATCAATGAAACACACACTTCAGTTCTGTTTTCACAAAGAAGGACACCCAAAAATATGACAGAATATAGGGTCTAATGGGAAAGAGAAATTGGAAGAGATTAATATTAATACAGAACTGGCATTCGGGAAACTAATGGGATTGAAGGCAGATATATCCCTAGGGTCTGATAAACCTTACTCCAAAGTACTTAAGAAACTAGCCTTAGAAATAGCAGTTGTGCAAATTCTATAGACTCTAGAACAGTTGCTGTGGATTGGAGGACAGCTAATGTCACCCCACGATTTAAACAAGGAGGCAGAGAGAAAACAGTGGGTTATAGACCATTGTAAAAGATGTGATAACAGGGCCCTTGAAAGATGGTGACTAGATCAGATAGAGCCAACATAGATTTCCGAAAGGGAAACCATGCCGCAGGGACAGGCTGGAATTATTTAGAGAATGTACCTGGTAGAGTTGTAAGGGGGCAGTCAGTGGTCAGAAGACTTTCCAATAGGTTCCACAAAAGAGATTAGAATTCAACATTTATTCACTGACATGGGTTGAGAACAGGCTGGCAGACGGGCAATGAAGAGTAGGGATAAAAGCGTCTTTTTCCAGCTAGCAGGCTGTGACTAATAGGTTCACAAAGGGATCAGTTATAGGACCTCAGCTATTAAAATGTTATATTTAATGATTTAGATGAGGGAATTATGTGTCATATCCCCAGATGTGCAGATGACAATACAACATCCTTTTATACAAAGACTTTTTATTGTCACAAGTATTCTTTTGTAGGAGTACAGTGACAAGCTTCAACAATATCTGCCTTGTTGTGGCAACATCTTAGGTGAAAGTGGATTATGGGAACTGCAGATGCTGGAGAATCCAAGATAACAAAGTGTGGAGCTGGATGAACACAGCAGGCCAAGCAACATCTCAGGAGCACAAGAGCTGATGTTTCAGGCCTAGACCCTTCATCAGAGAGGGGGATGAAGGGTCTAGGCCCGAAACGTCAGCTCTTGTGCTCCTGAGATGCTGCTTGGCCTGCTGTGTTCATCCAGCTCCACACTTTGTTATCTTAGGTGCAAGTGTCTAGGTACAATTCTTAGATACAACGGAGGAATTAAAGATATTATATTACTTACAGAGTTGAAAAATGAGTTAAAACTAGGACGCCATTGACATGTTGACATTACAGTAAGGCAGGAAATTTCAAAGAGACAGCAGTGTAACAGCTCAGTGCAGGGCCTCCTCATGTGGTCTGACTGCCCACGCTGGACCCCAGTCTGACAGCAAGCCCCAGCCTGCTCTGTACTCGGCTGCTGCAAGCTAAGTGTCAGGACTGTCTTCCCTTCACCAGTCTCTGTACAGGACTTGCTGCCTGCATGAAGCTCCAGGGCTGCTTCCCCATGTGCTTTTCCAGGCTCCCTGCTTGTTCTGTCTCAGGGCTCACAGCCCACGCACGCTGTCCCGGGGCTCACAGCCCACGCGCGCTGTCCTGGGGCTCACAGCCCACACACGCTGTTCCGGTGCTCACAGCCCATGCACGCTGTCCCGGGGCTCACAGCCCACACACGCTGTCCTGGGGCTCACAGACCACACACACTGTCCTGGGGCTCACAGCCCATGCACACTGTGCCAGGGCTCACAGCCCACGCACACTGTCCCAGGGCTCACTGCCCACGCACGCTGTTCCGGGGCTCACAGCCCACGCACGCTGTTCCGGGGCTCACAGCCCACACACGCTGTCCTGGGGCTCACTGCCCATGCACACTGTCCCAGGGCTCACAGCCCACACTCAGACTACTGGGGCTCACTGCTTGTACTGTCCTGGGGCTCACAGCCCACACACGTTGTCGGGCTCACAGCCCATACGCTGTCCCAGGGCTCACTGCACTGGGTATTTGCTGCTGGTGCCTGCCGCTGCACCAGTATTCACCTCTGGTGCTGATGAGAGAGCAGAAGATAAAAAGGAGAGAAAGAAAAGGAAAACAAAAGGAAAAGAACAGGCAGAGCAGATGTTGAGGGTGACCTATGTCGAAAGTGGAGAGAAGCTTCAGTATGATTTGGACAAATTAAGTAAGTGGGCAAATGTATGGCAGATACAGTATAACGTGGATTAATGTAAAATTATCCACCATGGTAGCAAAACCAGGAAATGGATAATTATCTGAATGGTGGTAGATTGCGAAAGGGTAAGTGCAGTGGGACCTGGATATCTTTGTGCACTATTCGCTGAAGGTAAGCATGCAGGTACAGCAGGCAGTGAAGAAGGCAAATGCTTTGCTGGCCTTCGTCGCGAGAGGATTCGAGTACAGGAGCAGGGTTTGTCTTGCTGCAATTGTACAGAGTCTTGGTGAGACCACATCTGGGGTGTTGTGAGATAACACGGTGTGGAGCTGGATGAACACAACAGGCCAAGCAGCATCAGAGGAGCAGGAAAGCTGACGTTTCAGGTCAAGACCCTTCTTCAGAAATGGGGGAGGGGAAGGGGATTCTGGAATAAGTAGAGAGAGAGGGGGAGGCGGATAGAAGATGGATAAAGGAGAAGATAGGCAGAGAGGAGACAGACAGGTCAAAGAGGCGGGATTAGAGCCAGTGAAGGTGAATGTAGGTGGGGACTTGGGGGGGATAGGTCAGCCCAGGGAGGACAGACAGATCAAGGAGGTGGGATGAGGTTACTGAGTAGGAGATTGGGTGGGTGGGGGGGGTGGGGGGCTTGAGGTGGGAGGAATGGTTAGGGAAGCGGGGACTAGGTGGGCTAGTTTTGGCGTGTGGTCGGGGGAGGGGAGATTTTAAAGCTTATGAAGTCCACATTGATACCTTTGGGCTGCAGGGTTCCCAAGCGAAATATGAGTTGCTGTTCCTGCACCTTTCGGGTGGCATCGTTGTGGCACTGCAGGAGGCCCAGGATGGACATGTCGTCCAAGGAGTGGGGGTGCGGGGGCAGGGAGTTGAAATGGTTCGCGAGTGGGAGGTGTAGTTGTTTGTTGCAAACTGAGCGTAGGTGTTCTGCAAAGCAGTCCCCAAGCCTCCAAGTGTTGTGTTAGAGCGATGTGTGCAGTTTTGGTTTCTTATCTGAGGAAGGATGTTCTGGCTAGAGAGGAAGTGCAAAGAATGTTTAGCAGGCTAATTCCTGGGATGGCAGTCTGACAAATGGGGTTGGGGACTGGATTGGTTAGGATTATAATCACGAGTATTTATAAGAATGAGGGGCAATCTCGTAGAAACCTATGAATTTCTAACAGGACCAGACAAGATCGAAGGATGAACACGAAGACCAGGGAGTCCATAGCCACAGATCACAGCCTAAAGATACTGGGCAGATCATCTAGGACTAAGGGAGAAAATTATTTATCTAGACAAATGTAAGTGGTGGAATTCTTTGTCACAGAAAGCAATTTAAGTCAAAACATTGAAGATTCAAGAAAGATGTTGATATAGAGCCATGGGGCTGTACAGCACAGAAACAGACCCTTCAGTCCAACTATTATCCCAAACTAGACTAGACCCACTCGCCAGCACTTCGGCCATATCCCTCTAAGCCGTTTCTATTCATGTACTTATCCAAATGTCTTTGAAACATTGTAACTGTACCCACATCAAACACTTCATCTCAAAGTTCATTCCACTTACTTTAATTCTTAAGACTGAAGAGGTTTGAGGACACAGGGAGAAGGCACCATGGTACTGGGTTGGATGGTCAGCCATGATTATATTGAACAGTAGAGCAGGTTCGAAGGGCTGCGTGGCCAACTCCTGCTCCTGTTTTCTATATTTCTATAACTCACACGTGTGCATTCTCCGGCGATCCAGACAGTGGAGGACTTGGTCCAAAGTCTTTACAAAGGCTCTGCCTGAGCTACAAATCTTCTCAAAACTCTCTCTTTACAAAGGCGTCTGATCTGAGGCATGACCACTATATCTAAAATCTTGCAATCTCAGTGCTGCGTAAACATTGGATATTGTAAAGAGAAAGGAAGGTCTGTCACACAGCACAATGTCAGGACATCCTAGAGACAGAATTATAATGTAGGAAACATGGTGTCCCATTTATGCACAGCAAGATCCCACAAGCAGCACTTGTGACAATAGCCAGTTAATCAGTTCTCAGTGTATGGGCTAAAAGATAAATACTTACCCAGGACTCAGCTTCTCTTCGATGTTGTGTGGTTAGCATCTCCTGCATTCACCTGAGAGGGGGCCTTGGGTTTACATCTCATCAGAAACCCAAGTGAATTATTTATTTGCCTTTAATCATAGGCTTCTTACTGTTCCACGCTCTTTCTCTCGAATATAAAATTAATTTTTTCTTCTCCTGCCACAGTGTGGCCTCCTCTCACTGGGAGGTCCAGATGGTTTGAGCCAGTGAAAGCTTTATGCGCTGTCAGTCTCACTCCAGAGCAGCCAATTTGACAGCATGAGAGATTTAAAGCAAGTTTACGATGGGCACTGAGAGCTCTTCTAATCCTCTTCAATCCAATTTGGAACATTTTGCCTTGTACACAGCTTCTCTATCCAGTGCCTGTCAAGATTAACCAGTAAGATAGTCATCAGGCTGAAGTAAAACAAAATGTTTTTGAGTCAACACTTTACAAGAAATTAAAGAGGCTTTGAGTGGAATAGAATCCCAGGACTTTGCCCTATTCGAACTGCAGAAGACGAAATAAATGCTCCAAATAAAATACTCGGATTTCATTGTATTGCAATTGTGGGTGAAAGGTCAAAATCATTCCCCTTTCCCCTGTTGAAAGCACAAACTGTAAACCTGTTTTATGAGCCCCTTTACCTCCGTGAAGTCTTTACAAATTAAACCACTGATATTATCAAATTGTCCTTGTAATCTAACTATCTTTTTTCTATCTAAAATCAGGAAACTGTTGGATTGAAATCGAAAAATCATACAATTTGTGTGGTTATCACTACAGAGCGGGAGTAGGCAGCAGGGCTGCTTATTTGTGACTCACTATATAGCCACCCAGTAATTCCAGGTTTCAGGCAATGTTATGAGGCAGTGGGCCTGTAAAAAGGTAAAGGAAGGCTTGCGTTTATATAACGCCTTCATATCATCAGCCACTAAATGCTTTACTGCCAATTAAGTAGCTTTGAAAGTATTTTCTCTTTTGGAGTGCAGGAAGGACAGCAGGTAACTTCTGCAAAGCAAACTCCCACGAGTAGCAATGTTCTAAACTAGTTCATTAATCGTGGTTGCAAGATAAATATTGAGTGTGACACCTGGGATAGTGCATTTGCTTTTCTTCAGAGAGAGACTGATTTTATTTTACTTAGAACTGAGAGAACCTTAATTTAACATCTCTTTCGAAAGTGGGCACATCCAACCTTCCCCTAGTGCCACATTGAGGTACTCATTACCACGATGGTGTCCAAGCCCATTCCCCTGACAAAGGGGCTATGCTCCAAAAGCTTGTGATTTCAGACAAACCTGTGGGACTATAACCTGGTGTTGTGTGACTTCTGACTTTGTCCACCCCAGTCCAACACCGGTACCGCCACATTATCAGATGTATGGAGTGAGACTTAATCTCACAATTTTCTGACTGAAAGGCATGAACAAGAAACTATGACTGTTATAGAAGTCTCATCCGACCTGATTTTCCAATCTTGATTGACAGAAATAATAACCAGGGAGGGGCTGTGGGGTGCGATTTGATGAATAAAACTATGATAAATTTTTAAAATCCTAAATGCTTAAATTATTGGATAAAGCTTAGAGAGCATTTGATCTCAGAACATAGAACACAGAACATAGAACATTACAGCACAGTACAGGCCCTTCGGCCCTCGATGTTGTGCCGACCTGTCATACCGACCTCAAGCCCATCTAACCTACACTATTCCATGTACGTCCATATGCTTGTCCAATGACGACTTAAATGTACCTAAAGTTGGCGAATCTACTACCGTTGCAGGCAAAGCGTTCCATTCCCTTACTACTCTGAGTAAAGAAACTACCTCTGATATCTGTCCTATATCTTTCACCCCTCTATTTAAAGCTATGCCCCCTCGTGCTTGCCGTCACCATCCTAGGAAAAAGGCTCTCACTATCCACCCTATCTAACCCTCTGATTATTTTATATGTTTCAATTAAGTCACCTCTCAACCTTCTTCTCTCTAATGAAAACAGCCTCAAGCCCCTCAACCTTTCCTCGTAAGACCTTCCCTCCATATCAGGCAACATCCGAGTAAATCTCCTCTGCACCCTTTCCAAAGCTTCCACATCCTTCTTATAATGCGGTGACCAGAACTGTACACAATACTCCAAGTGCGGCCGCACCAGAGTTTTGTACAATTTCACCATAACCTCTTGGTTCCGGAACTCGATCCCTCTATTAATAAAAGCTAAAACACTGTATGCCTCCTTAACAGCCCTGTCAACCTGGGTGGCAACTTTCAAGGGTCTGTGTACATGGGCACGGAGATCTCTCTGCTCATCTACACTACTAAGAATCTTATCATTAGCCCAGTACTTTGCCTTCCGGTTACTCCTACCAAAGTGCATCACCTCACACTTGTCCGCATTAAACTCCATTTGCCACCTCTCAGCCCAGCTCTGCAGCTTATCTATGTCTCTCTGCAACCTACAGCATCCTTCATCACTATCCACAACTCCACCGACCTGAGTGTCGTCTGCAAATTTACCAACCCATCCTTCTACGCCCTCATCCAGGTCATTTATAAAAATGACAAACAGCAGTGGACCCAACACCGATCCTTGCGGTACACCACTAGTAACTGGTCTCCAGGATGAACATTTCCCATCAACTACCACCCTCTGTCTTCTTTCAGCAAGCCAATTTCCGATCCAAACTGCTATATCTCCCACAATTCCATTCCTCCGCATTTTGTACAATAGCCTACTGTGGGGAACCTTATCGAACGCCTTGCTGAAATCCATATACACCACATCAACCGGTTTACTCTCATCTACCTGTTTGGTCACCTTCTCAAAGAACTCAGTAAGGTTTGTGAGGCACGACCTTCCCTTCACAAAACCGTGCTGACTATCCCTAATCAATTTATTATTTTCTAGGTGATCATAAATCCTATCCCTTATAACTTTTTCCAACACTTTACCAACAACTGAGGTAAGGCTCACTGGTCTATAATTACCAGAGTTGTCTCTACTCCCCTTCTTGAACAGGGGAACCACATTTGCTATCCTCCAGTCATCTGGCACTATTCCTGTAGACAATGACGAGTTAAAGATCAATGCCAAAGGCTTGGCAATCTCCTCCCTGGCTTCCCAGAGGATCCGAGGCTAAATCCCATCTGGCCCAGGGGACTTATCTATCTTCACCCTCTGTAGGATTTCTAATACCTCTTCCTTGTGAACCTCAATCCCACCTAGTCTAGTAGCCTGTATCTCAGTATTCTCCTCGACAACATTGTCATTTTCTAGAGTGAATACTGTTGAAAAATATTCATTTAGCGCTTCCCCTATGTCATTTGACTCCACACACAACTTACCACTACTATCCTTGATTGGCCCTAATCTTACTCGCGTCATTCTTTTGTTCCTTAAATACCTATAGAAAACCTTAGGGATTACCCTGATCCTATCCGCCAACAACTTCTCCTGCCTCCTCCTGGCTCTTTTGAGCTCTCTCTTTAGGTCTTTCCTGGCTACCTCGAAGCCCTCAAGCGCCCTAACTGAGCCTTCACGTCTCATCCTAACATAAGCCTTCTTCTTCCTCTTGACCAGAGATTCCACCTCCTTCGTAAACCATGGCTCCTGCGCTGTACAGCTTCCTCCCTGCTGACAGGTACATACTTATCTAGGACACACAGGAGCTTTTCCTTGAATAAGCTCCACATTTCTAATGTGCCCATCCCCTGCAGTTTCCTTCTCCATCCTATGCTCCCTAAATCTTGCCTAATCTCATCGTAATTGCCTTTCCCCCAGCTATAACTCTTGCCCAGTGGTATACACCTATCCCTTTCCATCACTAAAGTAAACATGACAGAATTGTGATCGCTATCACCAAAGTGCTCACCTACTTCCAAATATAACACCTGGCCGGGCTCATTACCCAGTACCAAATCTAATGTGGCTTCGCCCCTTGTTGGCCTATCTACGTACTGTGTCAGGAAGCCCTCCTGCACACACCGGACAAAAACTGACCCATCTATAGTACTCAACCTATAGTGCTCCCAGTCAATATTTGGAAAGTTGAAGTCCCCCATGACAACTACCCTGTCTCTCTCACTCCTACCAAGAATCATCTTTGCTATCCTTTCCTCTACATCTCTGGAACTATTCGGAGGCCTATAGAAAACTCCCAACAGGGTGACCTCTCCTTTCCTGTTTCTAACCTCAGCCCATACTACCTCAGTTGACGAGTCCCCAAACATCCTTTCTGCAACTGTAATACTGTCCTTGACCAACAATGCCACACCTCCGCCCCTTTTACCATCTTCTCTGTTCTAACTGAAACATCTAAATCCCGGAACCTGCCACAACCATGATAATAAAGTGTGAGGCTGGATGAACACAGCAGGCCCAGCAGCATCTCAGGAGCACAAAAGCTGACGTTTCGGGCCTAGACCCTTCATCAGGCTTTTGTGCTTGGCCTGCTGTGTTCATCCAGCTTCACACTTTATTATCTTCGATTCTCCAGCATCTGCAGTTCCCATTATCACCTGCAACAACCATTCCTGTCCCTGCTCTATCCATGTCTCCGAAATGGCCACAACATCGAAGTCCCAGGTACTAACCCATGCTGCAAGTTCACCCACCTTATTCCGGACGCTCCTGGCATTGAAGTAGACACACTTCAAACCAACTTCTTGCTTGATCTAATTAATGTATGCTGCCAGTTACTTGTACATGAACCTATTTTATCTCACATTATCAACATAAACCTTTATCCTTTATCTCTAATGTCTTACAGCCCCGTAAAAATACAGAATTGCCACAATTCTCCAGCTTTCTCTTAAATATACCTATGTATTTACCTGAAAAAATCAGCAGATGAATGATAATGAAATAACATTAATCAAAGTGCATTTAAAGGTGTCCTTCCATTAGACGCCAGCCAGTATTGCTCTCTCCTGATATCTAGTTCAAAGATAATTTTGCAGGCAGCTATGGAAAGCCACAATTGTCTGTCTGGAGCACTGAGGGAATGCCTCCTTGTCTGATCTGCCAGCTATTCCCAAACTGCTTGTTCTGATCTCTTGGAGCTGAGCCCAGAAATCTCTCAGCGTCAACATTTGTTCTTCAACTGAACAGTACCAAAGACAGGCTAACTGGTCGTGTGTCTCATTTTCCATCTAGTTGTGGCATAATGTATCAATATCTTAGTAATTGCTCAAATTAATCCATTACACGTTCAGTACGACATAGAAATTGCAGCATGGATATATGCTATTCAGCTGGACGTGTGCCTTCAATCCCTCTTCATCTCGACTCATGAACATATTCTTTCATGAACTGTTGTTTGCCTAGGGTGGCACAGTGGCTTAATGGTTAGCACAGCTGCCTCTCAGCACCAGGGGTCCAGGTTCAATTCCCCCCTTGGGTGACAGTGTAGAGGTTGTATATTGTCTGGGCTTCCTCCCATGGTCCAGGGATGTGTAGATCAGATGGACTGGCCATGGGGAATGCAGGGGTTGGTTGAGGTTGAATCGGTTGAATGGCCTGCTTCCACATTGTAGGGATTCTATGAATATAGATTCCTTTCTGCCTGAGATGGTGGTTTAGTTTCTGCATCATTTGCACCAACTACTCCCCTGTAACTTCCACATCGTCAGTGCTGCCTGAGTAAAGACATTTCTCCACAATTCCCTATTTGAGACTACCTTTCTTTACAATCACAGTTTTGGTCTTCACTACAAAGGATAGATCTTCCCTATGTCCAAACTATGGAACCAGTTCATAATTATACAGGCCTTCATTAAGCACCTCTTTTGCATTCCTTATCAAGAGGAAAAGAGCCACACCCTGGACAACCTTTCCAAGGAAGGTCGCTCTTCTGGTACTATTCTAGAGGTTTTCTTTAGCACCTCCCACAGTGATCCTATATCCTTTTAGTAGAATGGAGAATAGTTTACTGTCAAGTGTTATCTAATCAAAGTATTAGATTAGATAAGATTAGATTCCCTAGAGTGTGGAAACAGGCCCTTTGGCCCAACAAGTCCACATCGCCCCTTGAAGCATCCCACCCAAACCCATCCCCCTATAACCCACACACCCCTGAACACTACGGGCAATTTAGCATGGCCGATCCACCTAGCCTGCACATCTTTGGACTTTGGGAGGAAACCGGAGCACCCGGAGGAAACCCACGCAGACACGGGGAGAATGAGCAAACTCCACACAGACTAGTTCAATTCCAGCCTAACCCGAGGCTGGAATTGAACTCGGGTCCCTGGTGCTGTGAGGCTGCAGTGCTAACCACTGAGCCACCGTGCCGCCAAATTGTTAGGGGCTTTATGCCATGAAGCCCTTTGGGATGTATCTACTCCCCAAATGCAAGGTCACATAGATGCCTGTTGGACAAGAATCCTTTGGATAATCCTTTTCCTGTGTTGACTTCTTCATGAGCTCCTCGAATCTCTCCTTGGGAAAAGATACGCTGGATATTCACTTATTGAAAGGAGCATTTCACATTGACGGCAACATGGAGTCGATTCTGTCTGAGTTCTCTTGAGATTGGCAGAATGACCTCATTGAGACAATGCAGGTTCTGAAAGTTAGCCACTGTGATATTGTATGGTCTCGGGATTAGGCCAGTCATTTAGGGTGGAGAGGAGGAGAAATTACTTCACTCAAAGGTTTATGAATCTAAGGAATGCTCTATCCCAGAGAGATTTTTGTTTAAAATTCATTCCTGGGATGTGAGTATTGTTGGCCACACCAATATTTATTACCCATCCCTAATGGCAAACAAGGAACTTTAATGTCAACCGCTGGAGTCAGGTGTGAGCCAGATCAGGTAAGGATGGCAGATTTCCTTCCCATAAGGACGTTAGTAACCAGATGGGTTTCACTTCTGATAACTAATGCTGCCATCGTTAGACCCTTGTCTCCAGGATTTTAATCGAGTTCAAATTCCACCATGTGCCATAGCAGGGTTTGAAAACAAGTTCCCTGAATAATAGAGATAGCACGGTGTGAAGCTGGATGAACACAGCAGGCCAAGCAGCATCAGAAGAAGGGTCCCAACCTGAAATGTCTATGTTTCCTGCCCCTCTGATGTTGTTTGGCCTGTTGTGTTCGGGCAGCTTCACACCGTGTTATCTCACATTCTCCAGCATCGGCAGTTCATACTATCCCAGAATAACACCTTGGTCCCGAGATTAATAGTCTCACAATAATACCACTAAGCCATGGGTAGTGATCTGTTGATGAATACGTTTAAGGCAGGAATTGACAGACTGTTGGTGTCTAAGGGAATCCAGGGAGGGTATGCAGGGAGAGATGTGGAGCAAAAACACAGGTTTAGCTGTGATAGTGTTAAATATTGGAGCAGGAGCGATGGACCAAATAGCCTAATCCTGCTTCTAGTCTTGTATTTGCACCTCAGTTCTTCCCTCTCCCTTCTCTTGACCTGATCACCTGATTTCCTCTTCTAAGGGACCAACAAGAGAAGGTGGCTGGTATTTCAGATCTGACAAAGAATCAATCCCTGAACACCCACTGCAAAATAAGAGTGCTTCACATTGTAGAGGTGAGTTTTGGGACCTTCCCCAGCGTTATTTCTCCACTCAGCATGCCCACCCCAACATCACCGCTCCTCAGCCTCAAACTTTGGTGTTTTAACGTTTTCCACTGTCTCCTTCCGACCCACAGACATATGAATGCGTGCAATTGATACCAACCCATTCTTAGCCCACCAGCAGACAACTGCCAGACATTAAGCAACCTGCAGCCAATTTTCCTTCACTCCCTCCGTTGACCCAGTCCAAATGGGAAAACCAATGCTCTGCAGCTGATAACCTGATTCACAAGTGAAAGCCAGACTCTGGTTTCTGAACTGCCCGTGCTCATATCCTCAGGGTTGACCTGAAGAATGTGACCTCCTCAAAGCAGCAGGCCCTGCAGAAGCACCTTCTCGTCACTTTGCTGCAGGAGTGGTTCAGTACTGTGTTTCACAATAACGCCCTGAGCTTCAGGCGATTCAGTGGGTGCAGGTAGGAAGGAGAAGATGGCTTTACCGAAAATAAAATTGAGACAAGACTTGTGTTGCTTGGAAGAAGTTGAAATGAGAAGCAGATGTCTGTTGATTAACAGCATGCATGTGATGACAGGTTTGACACAATGGCAGTGCTGTTAGTTACAGAACAGCTGCTTTTGGATTCCAGCACTGAGTTTAAATACAACTTCTTCTTCCTCCTCAACGTGAACAGTTTCACTGAGGTGCCTACTATCCCACTTTAATATGATGAAGACAAAACCACAATTGCTTTAACTATTAAATTAAAGTAAAGTGTTTGAGCCTGGTGTTTACTTCCATTACCTGCTCATAGGATGCGGACTAGGTCTGCATTTAGTACACATCTTCATATTCTTTTTGTGTGGGCATTTCACACTGAATTTGTTGTACCATATCACAAAAAGTGGTAGCCATGATGTGGTGGTGCCGGTGTTGGACTGGGGTGGACAAAGTCAGAAGTCACACAAAACCAGGTTATAGTCCAACAGGTTCATTTCAAATTGCAAGCTTTTGGAGTGCAGTTCCTTCATGAGGTGAAATGACTTCACCTGACAAAGCAGCATCACTCCAAAAGCTTACGATTTTAAATAAACCTGTTGGACTATAACCTGGTTTTGTGTGACTTCTGATAAAAAATGGTATTTACAGTCTTTAACAAAAGGAGAGCTACTTTGTGGAATGGCCTTTATTTTCAGCAACATCCAATATGCACACTGTGCATTTTCCAAGAATATCTCCATCTCTAAATAAGTAATAAACCTTATCATCTGAGACAATTATAGTCCCTCCATGTTCTGGGAGCACAACTGTTTCACTAACTCTTACATGAACTGGGTGGATATCACCATTCTTTATTTGTTTGTCCGGTCTAACCATTACAACGCTTGCTTGAAGAACTTTGCTCTGGAATTTTCTGGAAGCGTGAGACCACCTTTTCACACCTGCTCCACCGCAACACTTTCCACCAAAACATGGTCAAACATGAACAGAAATGTTTTTAACTCCTGACCTGTCATGCCTGCTTCCACTTCTAGAAAGCAACAGAAATGATTTGATTTTGATTTATTATTGTCACATGTACCTAGGAACAGTGAAAAGTTTTGTTTTGTGTGCAGCACAGGGTGTTTGAACAGAGTGATGAATACAAAAGTTATAGCTGCACAGGAGGTGCTCAAAAAGCAAGATCAACATTAGGTTTGAAATTTGAGAGGTCCATTCAGCAGATTAATAACTGCGGGGAAGAAGCTGTTCTTGATCCTGTTGGTATCTGTGTCTAAGCTTTTGTATCTTCTGCCAGATGGAAGATGTTGGGAGAGAACCATGATGGGAAGTCTTTGATGATGTTGGCTGCCTTCCCTAGGAAGCAAAAAGAACTGTAGGTGGAGTCAATGGATGGAAGGTGATGGACTAGGCTGTGTTCACAATTCTCTGTAGTTTCTTATGGTCCTGGGCAGAGCAGTTGCCATACCAAGCCATGATGCATGCAGGTAGAATGCTTTCTATGGTGCATCTGTAAAGTTGATGAGGGTCCTTGTGGACATGGTGAATTTCCTAAGCTGCCTGAGGAAGTAGAGGCATTGTTGTGCCCTCTCGCCCGTCGCATCTATGTGGGTGGACCAGGACAGGTTGTTGGGTATTGTCATTATGAGGAACTTGATGCTCTTGGCCATCTCCACCTCAGCTCCATTGATGTAACTAGGGGCCTGCCCCCCAGTGTGCTTCTTTAAGTCAGTGATCATCAGGTGAGAGATTGTTATCTTTGCACCAGGACACCAAGCACTCTATCTCTTTCCTGTGCCCTGGAGAAGGTAGAATTTACAGGTACTGTGCACAACATGCAAAAAAGATAAATGATCTAACAGCACAAATGGAGATACATGTGTATGATCTAATTGCCATTGCAGAAACATGGCTGCATGTTGATGAGGATTGGGATTTGAATCAAGGACACTCAATGTTTAGGAAGAAAAGGGAAAAGTAAATTGTCAGTTATCAATATGAAATGGGATTGGTACATTTGTGAGGGAGGATGTTGGATCAGAAGAACAATGTTCATAATCTGTTTGAGTGGAGCTAAAGAAACAACAAGGGGCAGCAGACATTAGTTGGAGGTGTTTATAGGCCACCAAAAAGTAGTGACATTGTAGGGTCTGGTACCAGGAGATGAGAGGAGCTGGTAGCGTGGATAACATGGGTGACTTCATTCTGCACTTAGTCTGTGTAAACCAAGTAACTACTAAAGCCGTGCAGGGTGGGTTTCCAGAGAATGTTGGGAACAGTGCTCTAGAACAACATGTCAAACAACCAACAGTAAAGAGGACAGGTTATTTTGGATCTAGTATTATGTAATGAAAAAGAGGTAATTAGTAATGTTAAAGAATATTTAGCCGATGAGTGACCAAAATATGTTAATATTTCACGTAATCTTTAAATGTGAGACAGTTTAATCAAAAGCAAATCTGTTAGGTTTGAATAAGCAAGTTAAGAAAATGAGTCTCAATGTGGCTGAGCTGGCTTGGAAAAATATATTAAAAGGTACATCTGTACTTAGACGATGGGCAGTCTTTGAAAAACTCCATGAACCACAAAAACTTAACAGCACTGCGAGAGGGAAACAATCATAAAGGTCAGTAGGCTGGGGCTATTTTCTCTGGAGCATCAGAGTGAGGTTTATAAAATCACGAGGGGCATGGATAGGACAAATAGCCAAGTTTTTTTTTCCCCACTGTAGGGGAGTCTAAAACTAGAGGGTATAGGTTTACATTGAGAGGGGTAAGATTTAAAAAGGACCGAAAGAGCAACTTTTTCACGCAGAGGGTGGTGCACAAATGGAATGAGCTGCCAGAGGAAGTGGTGGAGGCTGCTACAATTACAACATTTAAAAGGCATCTGGATGGGTATATGAATAGGAAGGGATTGGAGAGATATGGGCCAAATGCCGGCAAATAGGATTAGAATAATTTAGGATATCTGGTCAGCTTGGACGATTTGGATGGAAGGGTCTACTTCTGTGCTGTACAACTCTATGACTCCATGACTCTATAGCTTTGGCTGACAAAGGAAGCTAGCGATCATATCGGATTTAAGAGAAGGCCTGTAAAGTTGCCATTAACAGTAATAAATCTGAGGATTGGTAAGATTTTACAATACTCCAAAAGAAAGTAAAGGAACTGAGCAGAATGGAAGAACTGAAGATGAATGCAATCTAGTAGAATCCCTACAGAGTGGAAGTTGGCCATTCTAGTAAAATGGCCAATCTAGTAAAAAAAACATAAAAATAGACTGTAAAAACCTCTACAAGCACATAAGTAGGAAATATTTGACCTTGAGGAATGTGGATCCATTAAAAACAAAGTCAAACATTTTTATAATGGGGAATAAAGAATTGGCAGAGATGCTAAATGATTACTTTGTATATATTTTGTCTGAGGAAGAGACAAGAAATATAACAAAATGAAAGATCCAAGTGAGTAGAGAGAATGTAAGTAGGAAGAGTTGAAGGAAATTAATATTAGCAAGATGGTTGTATCGGAGAAGTTAAAGGGGCAAAAATTTTACTGATTCCCAGGACCTGAAACTCTACATCCCAGAGTATTGAAGGAGGTAGATATAGAGATAATCAATTTATTGGTAATCACGTACAAAATTCCATCGATTCTGACTGGGAGATTGCAAATGTCACCGCACTATTTAAGAAATTATCAAGGGAATAAAACAGACTGTTTGGCTTTATGTCAGTAGTAGTGGAATGGCTAGAATATTTTAAAAAGGACATGATAAGTTGACAATCAGATAAACATTATCTGGTTGAGCATAATCAGCACAAATTTGTGAATGGAACATGTTAGACAGATGTACAGTTTGGGTGGATTGGCCATGCTAAATTGCCCCACAGTGTCCAGGAATGTCCAGGCTAGGTGGATCAGCCAAAGGGAATGTGTGGCCACAGAGATAGAGTACAGGGGTGGATCTGAGTGGGATGGTGTGGGCTTGATGGGCTGAATGGCCAACTTCCACTCTGTAGGGATTCTATGATATGATTCTATGGCAAGCATGGAGTTTTTTTGAGGATGTTAGCAACAAGATTGATGAAGGAGAGCTAATGGATTTAGTACATTTGGATTTTCAGAAGGTGTTTGATTTGGGCCATCACAAAGTGATGTTATCATATAGAAAGTATTGTACTGGCATTGATTAAGGATTGGCTCATTGACAGAAAACAGAGAGTAAGAATAAATGGGCCAATTCTCACATTGGCAGACAGTGACTAGAGAGGTACCACAAGGTGCAGCAAGCTATGAGGAAGGCTAAGGGAATATTAGTCTTTATCACAAGAGGATTTGTGTGTGGGAGCCGTGAAGTCTTGATCCAATTGTACGGGAGTTTGCTTAATCTGGAGATTGGACAGACTGAAGATTGGTTAAACTGGAGTACAGTATGCCATTTTGGTTGCTAATCTCAGGAAATATATCATTACCATAGAACGAGCTCAACAAAGGTTCACCGGACTTAGGACTGTTTTATGATGAAAGGTTGGCCCTCTCTAAAGTTTTGAAAAATGAGAGGTGATGTTATTGACACCTACAACAAGGCTAGATGCAGCTAGAATGTATCTCCTCGTTGAGAGTCTAGGAAAAGGAGGCCTAATTTAAAAATAAATGGCAAGCCATCTAGGACAAAGATGAGGGGCGTATCTTTTCCCCAGAGTTTGGTGGATTCTTTGAAATTCTTTGCCCCAAATGCTCTGGAATCTCAGTCTTTGAGTATGTTTCAAGTAGAAGTTAATAAATGTTTGACTATCTATGTTGTAAAAGCTTATTGAGGATAATCTGGCTAAAATGCATTGAAGTGTTTGATTCATATGGTTGGATCAAGACAAGATGATTTCACAAAAAGGAAACTAACTTGTTCGTTTCTTTTGAGGATAGAACTAATAGGGTTGTTAAGAACATGGAACATTACAGCACAGTACAGGCCCTTCGGCCCTCGATGTTGTGCCGACCTGTCATGCCGATCTGAAGTTAAAGGGGAAACAGTAGATGTAGTTGGGTTTCCAAAAGCATTCAGTGCACAAAAGATTGATACATAAGGTAAGGAATCATGGAATTGGAAGTAATATATTAGCAAGTAGGGAGGATTGGTTAATAAATTGGAAATAGAGACCAGGGAATAAACGAGACATTTTTAAATTGGCAATCTGTAACTAGAACCACAAGGAACAATACTGGGTCTTTAGCTGTTGACAATCTATATTAATGACTTAGGCAGAGAGACAGATGGTAATGTGTTGTGGATCAGATTGGACCCCCTCAAAAATATTTTAAGAAGGTAGACTGGACCCTAGCTCTTTCTTATTTTAAAGGCAAATGTAAAATGTCTCAGATACAATACGATTGGTCAAACTACTAGATGTTAAGCAAAGCACAAATTATTTAAACAGTTAAAATATAACGAAAAATAGAAGAATTTAGCATAACAATTCTATTTGAAACTTAACAGAATAATAGATACAGTTGTTATTACTAATGAACTGTTCCAACATAGTAACATCCCATAAACACACCCTTTGGCAAAAAGGAAAATTCAGACTCAGATTCTCACATGCAGTTCTCTAATCCAGAAAGCGGGGGAAAAGAACATCAAGAGAAGGTTCAGAGAGAACAGCAGCTAAGCGACATTCACTGAAGCTCCCAACATTTTTGAGACCTCTGTTATTTCTGAAAAAAGCCAAAATGCAGAAATGTGGTTCTGTGAGAGCTGGCCACATCTTTTCAGGCTGTTAAAAAACCTGAAGGCCTTCCAAGCTGTTTACTCAACAGGTTATCAGAGGCTAGCTCATAACCTTTGCCTTACAACCTCTCTTTAAAAGAAAGGACAAAATTATGTTGTAAAGTGACAGCATCATCATGAAAGTGTCCAAGTTTTCTGATAGTAAAAGCTAAGCCAATTGCAAACTGTTAGGAGGGCACAATTTTAAAAAAAGCTGTAAAGCAAAACCAATAGGTTTAAGTTGAGGAGTCAACAAAGTTAACAGTTGGAGTATAATATGGGCAAGTGTGAGGTTAATTACTTTCTTCAGCAGAATGGAAAAGCAGAAATTATTTTTAAAGGTTTTCAACATGAAAATGTTAAAGTTCAACAGGACTCAGCTGTACTTGTACAAGAAATTCAGCTGAAGATGCAGAAAGTAATTGGGAAGGCAGTGGTATGTTTGCATTCATTACAAGGGGACTGTAATACAAAGCAGTCTTGCCACAACTGTGTGGGGCTTCAGGGACACCATCAGTCACCTGGATTTACTGTGCACAGTTTTGATCTCTGCATTTGAGAAAAGATATTAGAGGCAGATTCACCACATGAATCCCTGGGGCTAGAGGGTTGACGTGAGTAAATCAAGTCCATATCCTCTGATGTTCAGAAGAATGAAAGTTGATCTCATTGAAACATATAAGATTCATCTGCAGGAGTTTGGCTGTTTAATCGGCGGTGTAAGCCCCTGTCAGTTTCCAGATAACCACAAGTTATCGTGCAGTGACGGAGTTGTACCTGGATAGCAGAGATGAGCCAGGTATCAAAGGGTGGGCAAAGGATATAGTTGTCATCATGACTTCTGCTTTGGAGGTTCACAGGGTAAGTAGAACACACTTTGATAGAAAGGTCTTTTTCAGATTGGAGTTATTGATCAGACAGGATTGCCAGTAAAGTGAAACAACTGTATCACATTTTGCTGCCATTTTCCATAATGTTGGAGCCTAAAAGAACATACCTTGTTGCTATTGGCTAAAGTTTAAAACTAGTACCTTTGGAACTAAGATGTTGTTTGGCCTGCTGTGTTTATCCAGCTCTACACCTTGTTATCTCGGATTCTCCAGCATCTGCAGTTCCTACTGTCTCTGATACCTTTTGAATTGTAGGCCTTTTTCCTTTTTGGCCTTTCTCTCATGTGGAAGCCAGTCAGTTGGTAAATTCTATATGGTTAAGGAGTGATTTGATTGAAATTTTCAAGGAATGAAGGGGAACAGCTAAACAGAAAGGAACTATTTCCACATATCAATTTATGCAAGATTGTTACTTTAAAAACTGAAACTGACAGATCTTAGCTAACCAAATGTTTGTGCTCCTGAGATGCTGCTTGGCCTGCTGTGTTCATTCAGCCTCACATTGTATTATCTTGGAATTCTCCAGCATCTGCAGTTCCCATTATCTCTCTTAGCTAACCAAAGGCTGGTGGGGCAAAGGTGGGGAAGTGCAATCACATTACAAAGTAGCCAGAACAAAGCAGCTCCCGCCTGATTGGCACCACATCGACAAGCATCCACTTCCTCCACCACTGATGCTCAGTAGCACCAGTGTGTACTATCTACAAGATGCACTGCAGAAATTCACCCAAACATTCTGAGACAGCACCTTCCAAATCCACCATCACTTCCATTTAGGAGAATAAGGGCAGCAGATGTACACTGCACCCTGCAAGTTCCATCCAAGCCAGTCACCATCCTGACTTGGAAATGTGTCACCGTTCCTTCACTGTCACTGGGTCAAAATCCTGAAATTCCTTCCTAAAGGCATTGTGGGTGCCCCTACAACAAACAGACTGTAGCAGTTCAGGAAGGCAGCTCACCACCACCTTCTTAAACTATAGGGACAGGCAATAAATGCTGCGCCAGCCAGCAATACACATCCTGTGATTGAATTTAAAAAGGCAACCTAATACAGCAACCAAGATAACAAGGGGTAGACTGGATGAACACAGCAGGCCAAGCAGCATCAGAGGAGCAGGAAAGCTGATGTTTTGGGCCTAGACCCTTCTTCAGAAAAAAAATACAGCAACCTATTTATGGACAGCAAGCCACCACCACCAGCAGTGAAAAAATAGTTAAGACTCTGGATCTGATAACTTTGAAGAGAGCCACATGGGTTAATGACATGAATGATAGATGGATATAATGTCCTGGTTACTCTAGCAGCCTGTGCAACCTGTAGTCAGTTCCAAAGACAAATACAGAATCCTGTATCACTCCACATTGGGGTTGATTTGCTATCATGGCCAGAGTGCTGAACTGTGACCCTGATCAACAGGGTAAATATATATCGTACAACTGTATGCACATACATGTGCATCTGTGAATACATCTGTGTACAGTTGTATGTATAAGGAACCTTTGGATACCTATATGCAGATCATCATTTTTTTTTGTACTTTTAAAAATTAAGTCATTGCTGGTAAAGTCAGCTTTTTTGCCCAGCCCTTAAGAGGACATGAACCATTCTGTTTAACTAATGCAGTCCATGTGGAGTAGATCCCTACACTGCTGTGAAGGAGGCTGTTCAAGGATTTTGAGCCAGTGTCAGTGAGGAACTGGTGATTTAGTTTCAAATCAGGATGGGTCACAGCTTGGAGGGGAACCTGCAGAGGGTGATCTTCCCAACTGCCTGCTGCCCTCGTCCATGTTGCTGGTAGGGGCTCAGTTAGGATTGGGGTTAGGGTTAGAGATTGCTCGTTTGGAAGATCCTGTAGAAGATGCCTCAGTGAGCTGCAGCAGCACATCTTATAGACTGTGCACATAGCTGCCACTGTGCACCAACACTGTAAAACAGGAAAGCTTATGATTCTGGTTGTAGTGTTGATCAGATGGGCTGCTTTGTCATCGACGAAGTCAAGCTCCTTAAGTGCTGCTGGAGCTAAACTCACCCAAGCACTGAAGGCTATTCCAGTGCACTCTTGACAATAGTATGGATGCTGGATAGGCTTTGAGTAGTCAGAAGCTGAGTTATCACAGAATTCCCAACCTCAGGCTTCTTCTTGTAGCCACCACATTTATATAGTTAGTCCCATTCAGCTTCTGGTCAATGGCGTCCTTAACAATGATGATGAGGGTTTCACACTATCAAAGTGGTGGGGTTAGATTCTCCTCATTGGAGATGGTTATTTCTTGGTATCTGGGTGGTGGGAGTTACACCTGCTGCTTGTCAGTCCAAACCCTAATGTTATCCAATCCACATTGGGCATGGACTACTTCATTACTTTGCAAACGGAATCATTGATGAACATCTCTGTGACCTTATGATGGAGGGAAAGGTCATTGATGAAGCAGCTGAAGATGGTTGGGCCTAGGACACTACCCTGAGGAACTCCTGCAGCGACGTCCTGGAGCTGAGATGACTGACCTCCTGCAACCACAACCATCTTCCCATGTGTCTGTATGGCTCCAACTGATACCCATTGATTCCAGTTTTGCTAAGGCTCCTTGATGCCACACTTGGTCGAATGCAGTCTTGATGTCAAGGAATGTCGCTCTCAACTCACCCTGGGAAATCAGTAATTATGTGCAACTGTATGTGCAAATGATTATGAGTACTAGAATGCAAGTGCAAATATATTATAAATTGCATGTGAGTCTGCTTAAGTCGATATGTATTGCTAATACTTCACATCCAAGAACGACCTTATTATTGACCTGAGGCCACATCAACATCTGGTTCAGTGGGAAAATAAAAGTTGTGCTGTTGAATTCCACCAGTTTTCTCTGCTTTGAATGGTGTGTTTTTTTGCAGGCAAACTAACCGAGTCTCTGCACGCACACTCAGTTATCCGGCAATCAGCCCACACAATACGTTACATTGAACTCTGTAGGCAGTCCAGCTCATTACTGCACCAAAAGCTCTGTTTGTCAACATTACAATATTCCTTCACTTGTGAAAAGATAGCACTTTCCCCACTGCTCAGCTGAAGTGTTGTTTCCTGATTCAGACATGGCTACTGCTGTACTTCACCGATTAGTGATCCAGGCACTGTGTGTGAACAAGAGATAACAAGGTGTGTAGAGCTGGATGAACACAGCAGTCCAAACAGCATCAGAGGAGCAGTACATTTTGGGCCTAGACCCTTTATCAGAAATGTGGGAGGGGGAGAGGGGGAGGCGGAAGATGGATAGAGGAGAAGATAGGTGGAGAGGAGATAGACAAGTTAAATAGGCAGGGATGGAGCCAGTAAAGGTGAGTGTAGTTGGGGGAGGAGATAGGTCAGTCCGAGGAGGACAGACAGATCAAGGGGGCGGGATGAGGTTAGTAGGTAGGAAATGGGGATGCGGCTTGAGGTGGGAGGAGGAGATAGGTAGGAGGAAGATGGTTAGGGAGGAGGGACAAGCTGGGCTGGTTTTGGGATGCAATGGGGGGAGGGAAGATTTTGAAGCTTGTGAAATCCACATTGATACCATTGGGCTACAGAGTTCCCAAGTGGAATAATGAGGTGCTGTTCCTGCAACCTACAGGTGGCATCATTGTGGCACGCAGGAGGCCCTTATCCAGGATGGACATGTCGTCTGAGGAATGGGAGGGGGAGTTGAAATGGCTCGCGGCTGTGTGTGAACATGTCATTAACGCTGCTCTATATGATCCAATCCAATAACAAGTGCAGAGAGCACTGGAGAAACTCAACAGGTCCGACAGCATCTGTGGAGACAGAAACAGAGTAAACATTTCAAGTTCGTTGTGTCTTTTCTTGGAATGCTGTGTTCATTCAAATTCCTGAGGCTTTTTCTCTTTCTCCCTCTCAACTGTCTATCCACCCCTTTAGCATGGTGAATGTTTCAATCCTCTTAATCTTTGACACTCACTGGAACTTTTAAACAGTTTTAGCTCCAGATCATTGTGGAGAAACTGCGGTTCCCTCCCTGCCAACCTATCCTTTCCGGAGTGCACCCTGGGGTGGGAAGTATGCTCCACAGTTACTCCCTGGGTTGTCCAATCAGGAAGAATCCTTCACTGTCACTCACTAGATTTTCCAATCACGAAGAATCCTTCACTGTCTCTAACTGGGTTGTCCAATAGGATTCGTGCTCCACACTGTTACTCACTGGATTCTCCAATACGGAAATGCGTCTCTCACCTGTTGTGTCTCCTACTTGCTGTTCATTGAATTATGAGATTAGATCTCTTCTTGTTTACTGACCTGAGTTCAGAGATCCCATTGGATGCCTATTGGATCCTGGGAAAACAATCTCACTTATTGTAGGTCCTCTTGCTCAGGCGAGGATAGCTTCTACAGGGAGTGAGTTTTTTTCCCCAAATTTTCAGCCCAGCAATTGTTAAGCCATTCCATTCAATTGGGGATAGCCCTGGTTCCCACCTGGAGGATTTAAGGCAGAGATTTTCCACAGCTATGAATAGGAAAGCCCAATTATAGCCTTCCCCATTACGTTTTTCCTCTCTGAAATGGGACCTAACTAAAATTGGGCATAAACAAATTAAAGTGAGAGAGGAAACCCAAAAATGAATAAATAAAGTCTTAAATTACCAGGTTGGTCTTGTTTATGTTTGCACTGAGACAGGCTCTGTGGATCTAAATCATCCTAACATCAGTTGGTTGGGGTTTTAACTTGTTTAGTCCCATTAGAAGTGCCTTGACTTCTCACTTGTCCTTTATTCTTGTTAATTTAAATGTGTGACACGTTCCCACATTCCTTTCCCTCTGATTGTTGCAAATGCAAAGGACATGTTGTTATGAAGCAAGTTCCACTAAACTGCAATAATCTGGGCATTTGCAAGCTGTGCACTTCATTTGTGACGAATTGCATCTTGCCAAAAAATTTGTGGCATGTTTCCTCGGCTAAACACAAACCTGGTGCCATGTCCTTTGAGATAAAACACATGGGGAGGACTGAATAAGTTGGATGCTCTTTCTCCCTATAGGCACTGCAATTTATCGCTCCCTGTATGTGAGTTAAATCCTCTAATAGCATTCTTCTTGGCCTCTCCTCTGTTGGTGACCATCCTACTGCCACCGTGGCTGTAGTTTTATTGGGGTTTTGTTCTCCTGACAAGAGTGCATAGATAAAGAGCAGGATCAAACCAGCCACTTCCTGATGTCCCATGGAGCTAACCCGCCGGAGTCAGATCACAGCGACCGTGCTGTCGGCCATTTGGATCATGACACTGACATTTCCCAGAATAGAGTCTCTGATGTCGGCATTTGTTCTGGGATATGTGCGTCATTATGTGTACGTGTGATCAGATGGGTTGTATGTGTGTATAATGTTCAGGGACTGAGGGTATAGGGGAGAGAGGGCTGTGTGCTGGTGTAGGCGGTGTTGGTGTGTGTGTGTTGGTATCAGGGTAAGTGTGCTCATGTAAAGGGAAAGAGGTATGTGTTCATACAGGGGTAACGGTATATGTTGGTGTGTATGTATGTGTGTGTGTGTGAGAGAGAGAGTGTCTGGGTGTAAATGTGTGTATTGGAGATTGTGTGCATGTGTGGGAGAGTGTGTGTATGTGTGGGAGAGTGTGCATGGGTGTGCGAGACTGTGTGCGTGTGTGTGCATGTGTGTGAGTGTGTGCGCGGGCGTGTGAAAGTGTGTGCATGTGTGTAAGAGTGTGTGTATGTGTGTGAGAGTGTGCGGTGTGTGACAATGTGTGTGTTTGTGTGTGGATGAGTGTATATATGTGCGCTTTGGCATTGAGATAAGTGTGTGTGTCGGGGTGCGTGCATATGTGTAAGTGTGTGTGTGTCGGGGTATGTGCGTATGTGCAAGTGTGTGTGTGTGTGTGTGTGTGTGTGTATGTGTAAGTGTGTGTGTGTGTGTGTGTAAGTGCGTGTGTGTCGGGTGTGTGCATATGTGTAAGTGTGTGTGTGTAAGTGTGTGTGTGTGTGTGTGTCGGGGTGTGTGTGTGTGTGTGTGTGTGTGTGTCGGGGTGTGTGTGTGTGTGTGTCGGGATGTGTGAGTATGTGTAAGTGTGTGTGTGTCGGGGTGTGTGCGTATGTGTAAGTGTGTGTGTGTGTGTGTCAGGGTGTGTGCATATGTGTAAGTTTGTGTGTGTGTGTTTGTAAGTGTGTGTGTGTGTGTGTGTGTGTGTGTGTCAGGGTGAGTGTGTATGTGTAAGTTTGTGTGTGTGTGTGTTTGTAAGTGTGAATGTGTGTGTGTGTGTGTGTGTGTATGTGTGGAGACAGGGAGTATCAGACTGGCATGTGCAGTGTTTAAATGACATACTCCTTCATTGATATGCCTGCTCCCATCTGCCTCGGTTTGATGGATGTTGAAGCCCGAATGTAACATAAAAGGTGTGTCAAAAAAAACGGAATTTTACCCCCAGATTCTTGCTGTAGCCGGCTGTGCTCCTGACTCGTTGATCAGTGTACAGACAAGTTCAGCAATGTTGTCACTCACCACCGCCCCCCGCAACCTCACCACCCAGAGCAGAGCTAACTCTCCAGTCCAAATCACTGAATTGCAAACATCCGCCAGAAAACAGCCTGTTATTTTTATCACTGTGCGACACACTGAAAAACTTAACTGAACTGTTGGCATTCCCTCTGCTCTGGGCTGAGCTCAAGCATTTCATTATTAATGTTTACTTAGAATTTGCAGCATTGAAACAAAGTGGTTCATGCTGCCATTTGATAAAACAAATTCATCCGTAGCTCTGATCTCTCATTGCAGAGACGTCCCTCTCTAATGAGAGATCAGAACTATGGGTGAGTGATAATGGGAACTGCAGATGCTGGAGAATCCAAGATAATAAAGTGTGAAGCTGGATGAACACAGCAGGCCAAGCAGCATCTCAGGAGCACAAAAGTTGACGTTTCGGGCCTAGACCTTTCATCTATGGGTGACTTGTGGCGGTTTAATCTGAGGGTCACCATGCCATAGGTAAGGGAGAGATTGAGAAGGAAAGTCCTTCGTGGTAACCTCAGCCAATGTGGGAATCAAATTTACGCTTTAAGTATCACTGTGAGTCACAAACAAATGATCCAACCAACTGAGCTATCTGGCTGGTATTTATACTCCACCTGAACCTCCTTCCTCATCTCTTACTTTCAGCATCGACTTCCACTGCACTCCCTCTCATGCTCGCCCATCTTTTACAGAATGCAGAAGAACTATTTCATATCCAGTCCATGCCATAACAGTACATATTCTCACTGTTCTCTGGGCTAACTTCTCTTGCCAGAATATCCTGTTATTATCAGAGACTTTCTTGTATTTAGTGCCTGTAGTTTTGGTCTCATCCATAAATTTTTCTATGGCAACGTCAGTCAAAATTCTTTTAAAATGATAAAAATCATAATTTTAAAGATCTCTAGTAAGTTCTTTTGACAAAAGCCCCAGCCCAGTCTGTACAGGCTGTCCCACTATTTGTAGGAACGTAGAAACTTAGGAGCAGGAGAAGGCCATTCAGCCCCTCGAGTGTGGTCCACCATTCAATATGATCATGGCTGATCAGCCAACTCAGTCACCGTGTTCCCACTTTTTCCCTATACCCTTCAATCCCTTTATCCCCAAGAACTGCATCTAACTCCTCGACCTCAGGCATTTTCTGTGTCAGAGAATTCCACACTTTCACTACTCTCTGGGTGAAGACATTTCTCCTCATCTCAGTCCTCAGTGGCCAATCCCCTATCCTTAGACTGTGATCCCAGGTCATCAGGAACATCCTTTCTCCATCCACGCTGTCTAATCTTGTTAGAATTTTATAGGACAAAAAGATTATTGATGATAAGCTGGGAGAGGAGCTGTAAGGGTGCTAATGGGAAGGGTGAATAGTTGAAAATGGGTTTGCTGAGCTGGGAGTAACGCATGCAGATCCGAATCTGGGGGTGCAGATAGTGAACATGATGGGAACCTAGTCAGATTGTGACCCCTGCCAACCAAAGCTGCCTTCATGAACAGCTGATGTGAACATTTCTGAATTTTTTTTAATGAAGGTGATTGATTTAGTCTTCAAGAAAATACAGTACTTTTTGTAAATGCAGCTTTCTAGCCTACCTGAGTTAATGGAGCAAAATTGAAATCGAAGATTCTGAGGATGGTGGGCCTGACGTTTGAGAGATTAACTAGTTTGAGGTTGTTTTCGTTAGAGATCAGACGAATGAGGAGGGATTTCATAGAGAGTTATAAAATTCTAGCAGGACTGGATAGGGTAGATGCAGGGAGGATATACCCAACGGTGGGTGTGTCTACAACCAGGGGTCACAGTCGGACGATTTGGGGTAGATGATTTAGGACGGAGATGAGGAGACATTTCTTCACCAAAGAGAGGTGAGCCCGTGGAATTCATTACCACAGGAAGCAGCTGATGCCAAAGCATTGAATGTATTCAAGAGGTGACTAGACTTGGGGCGAATGGGATCAACGGTTACAGGGAGAAAGCAGGATTAGGCCGTTGAGTTGGACAACCAGCCATGATCGTGAAGAACGGCAGAACAGGTTCGAAGGGCTGAATGGCCTCCCACTGCTCCTATCTTCTATGTTTCTCTTTTTCGAAACAAATCTGTGGATGTTGGGAATTTGAAATTGAAACAGAAAACACAGGCAATACTTATGGCATCTTCAGAGAGTGAAGAAGAGTTGGTATTTAAGGTGACACATCAAGTGAGCAGTACACCTCACCACCCTGTGCCATCATAAAATACAGCAAAATGGTATCTGGTTGGCAATCCTACGACTCTGTGAGTGAATGGGCACCAAATCAGAAACCCATCTGCCCTTGTGCAATTAGTAGGCTCTCAAGCTTGGTAAAGAGGCAATTATCAGCGCTGTGACATTGCCGTTTTCATTTCTCGGGAGGAATGTTGGGAATGATTTCTTTCGGGCATGAGGAGGTGGCACAAAATGGTGGATGAAATAGCTGCACAGGGGGCCTTTTCTGTGTCGCAGCAGGGTCTATGCAAAAGGTGGAGTGGGCTCGTCCAACAAGCTCAGGCCAAGGCTGTTTTGGACCACATTTGTTTACAGTGAGTGCAGGATAGTGAAGCCTCAGCGCAGCACGGTCAGAAGTATACTAACTCTGACCTCCTAGCAGAGTCCTAAAGGCCACAGTCACAACAAAGTTCAGAGGTTCATGGCCCTATTCATTAAACCCTCCCCCTCAGGCAGCGACCATTGGCTGTTATTACATTTTATTGGGGCACTCTTTTCAGTCTGGTATTACACGAAGGGAGAAGAGTGAGGAGGTTGGGAGGGTGATCAAGCATTTTGATTGGAGCCATAACTAACTCATACATCACAAGCTGATGCCTCTCCCACGAATATTCCACCCTCGTGACCAACAATTATTGTCCAAAAACCAGGTAAACGGGAAAAAAACACTCAAGAAAGAAAACGGAGGCAACTATTATAGTCTTAAATTGCTGAGCTTGGAACACGGTGGAGAAATCATAGAATCCCTACAGAGTTGGAAGTAGGCCATTCAGCCCATTGAATTCGCACAAACCCTCTGAAGGACAACCCAGCCTAGCCCTGCATTCCCCATGGCTAACCCCCCTAGCCTGCACATCCCTGGGGGATAGGGGCCATGCCACCCTAACCTGCACATTGTTGGAATGAGGGGGGAAACCAGGGCATCTGGAGGAAACCCACACAGACACGGGGAAAATGTGCAAAGGCCACACCGTCACCCAAAGATGGAATTGAGCCTGTGTCCTGGTTCAGTTGCGAGGTACCAGTGCAAACCACTGCACCCTATAAATGGCTGAAATGCATTGTGTTACTATTTCTGCAGTTGCAATTGAGCTTCATTGGACTAGCATAGGATACCGGGGGCAGAGTGCGGGAGGGAATGGAAGGGAGACACACGGTCACTTTAGACCAAGTGTGGCATCAAGGAGCCCTGACAAACTGGAATCTATGGGTACCAGGGGGCGAACTCTCCACTGGTTGGAGTCATACTTGGCACATAGGTAGATGTTGTGGTTGTTGGAGGCCAGTCATCTCCAGGATATTTCTGCAGGAGATCCTCAGGATAGTGCCCCAAGCCCGAGCGTCTGTAGTTGCTTCATCAATGACTTTCCCTCCATCATAAGGTCAGAATTGGGGATGTTTGTCGATAATTGCACAACGTTCAAACACCATTCAGGGCTCCCCAGATACTGAAGTAGTCCTGTCAGAGGGCTGGGAAAACCCTGTGTGAGTGGATCATTTGATCTAAAGGCGTGTCTTCTCCTTGCTTCTGCCCTCTCTTCGGGTGAGACAGACTTTGGCTACGACAATTCTCCTTCTTGCGTTGCCTCAGGGAGGCTGTCTCCATGGGGATGGTGGGGGTGGCGGGAGGATTCTGGGATTCCTCCATCCCATCCTCCCCCAACCACAAAATATAACTGTGGTAACAAATAGGGACTTAATTTGGTGCTTAATTCTCCGTTTGCCATTGATGGTGCCTGTTGCTGAGGACGCACACACTATTTTCAAGCCTTCCCTGCCCCACCAGCACCGCTAAACCCAGGAAAATTCAGCTTCCGTCAGTGATCTGCACCAACTGTGCTGCCCTGTGGGTGGTGGTGTTGTAGCAAGTACAGACAGCGGAGACAAGGCTGAGGGGTGAGACAAGGTAGACCTGATATTGTGGAAAATTAAACATCCTGGCATTGGGGCTGGATAGCTGAGTGGTTTTTCACACCCTGGCAGGACGTCACGAGTGTTGTGCCATAACAGTCAGTTCTGAGGTCTCCAGTCTTTACAATTTCCAGAAATGATATGGATGAAGGGACTAAATGTATGGGAGCTAAGTTGGCTGAAGACACAAAGCTACGCCAGAAAAGCTGTAGAGAGGACATAAGGAGTTGAGTAGGGCATTGAGAGGGGTTAAGTGATCGGACGAAGATCTGGCAAATGAGTTACGATATGGCAAAGTGTGAAGTTATCGATTTTGGCAGAAAGAATAAAATGAAAGCACATTATCAACATAGCAGGAGCTTCTGTACATTGATATGGATTTCAAATGGCACCATTTGCCTTATTGGGGTTTGAGTCCCTGGGCCAAAAGATGGGTATGAGGGACTGGCCAGTGACATGACCACTACACCACTTTCCCTGTCTACCAAAAGACCACATTATTACCTATGACTGAGAGGAAACCACAGTCTCTCCCATTGTCATGTCCCTATCAGCCTCTTTACACTACCATCTCCAGGTCAATACCTCTCTTATCACCATAACAGCATTCCATTAACACAGGGACCAGCATAAAGGAGAGCCATGTTATCAATCAACTTATTTTGGGTATGTGGGAAGGAGAGGAACTAATGACAATTTTTATCCTCTAACAGCCCAAAAGAACATTTTTGAGGTTTTGTAACTTGAACAAATAACAGCAAACATAAGAAAAAATTCAAAGAACTGTGGATTGGAGACAGTGGGCAGTAGATGCTGGAAGCTCGAGTCAATAGATGTGAAGTTGGAAAGACACAGCAGGCCAGACAGCACCCAAGGAACAGGGATGCCTATGTTTTGGGCGGAAACCCTTCTTCAGGGCTGGGGAGGGGGAGGGGAGCCCAGAAATAGAGGGAAAAGAGTGGGGCTGTGGGGAGAGTAGGTGGGATGGAGATAAGTTATTATAACCCCTACTTGCATCATCAGCTTCAAAATCTCTCCACCCTCAACCTGTCCATCTTCCTACTCATTTATCCACTCCACCTTTCCCAGTGACTAACCATAATACCCCCTACCTACATCCACCTACCTCCATCTCACCTACACTCCCCCCAGCACCCCATTTATTTCTGGGCTCCCGTCTCCCTCCCCAGTCCTGACAAAGGGTTTCAGCCCAAAGCATTGAGTTTCCTGCTCCTTGGATGCTTTCTCACCTGCTGTACTTTTCCAGTTTCACTATTATTGACCCAAAGAACTGTGGACCCTGGAAATCAGAAACAAAAACCAGACACTCAATTTTGAAGAAGGGCCTCTCAACCCGAAATGTTGACTCTGCTTTCTCTCCACAGATGCTGCCAGACCTGCTGAGCTTTTCTAGGAATTTCTGTATTTGCAGCAAGCAGTATAACTGTGGGTATGGGGAGCCCAAGCACAAAAGCAGATCTTACAGAGGCAGAAGTTCAAGGACAATTGGCAGTGAAAGGACAACAGGTAGATATTGAATTTCCTCAATCATGAGCATCTTGTGCAAATCACATTTCTACTTTGTTCGCTTTAAACTATTATACCGAATCAATATCTAATCAATGGGTTTGCAGGGGAAGATTTCGTAAGACCATAAGACTACAAGAAATAGGAACAGGTGTAGATCATTCGGCCCCTCAATCCAGCTCTGCCATTTAATAGGATCGTGGCTGATCCTCACGTCCACTTTACTGCCTGTTCCCAGGCTGATCAAGAGTCTACCTCTCTCAGCTGTAAGTGTACACACAAACTGTGCCCCCTGCAGTTCTCTCTGTGTGGCAAGGAGTTCCAAAGGAGTTCACAACCCTCTGAGAGAAGAGGTTCCTCCTTATCTCAGTCTTAAGTTGGTGCCCCTTTATTCTGAGGCCGTGCCCTCGAGCCCTAGACTCTCCCACGAGGGGAAACATCACAGTCCTTGGTCCATATTTGTCTTTCTACCTGTTTGAGAGCTTAGACTTCATTTGAGAAACTTGTCAGGAACCTGATCAACCTCCCCCAATAATGATATGATGACCCACAGGCAGTCTTCTGAGACAATCATAGAATGCCGACAATGTGGAAACAGGCTATTAATCCCATGGAGTCTACACCAACCCTTCGAAGAACATACCTCACAGATCCATTCCTCTACCCTACCTTCTCCAGGTCTAATCCACCCAGCCCAGGACACTATTAGCAATATCTCATGGCCAATCCGCCTAAACCTGCATATCACCGGACTGTGGGAGGAAACCCATGCGGCCACAGGGAGAATGTACAAACTCATCTGAGGCTGGCAGTGAGCTTAACCCGAGGGTCACCACACTGTAGATGAGGGAAAAGGTTGAGACTCTCATAGTGACCTTAGCCAGCCTGGGACTTGAACCGATGCTGTTGGTCTTTGCGCTGTGTCACAAACCAGGCATCCAGCCAGCTGAGCTAGCCAATCCTTGGGAGATCTGTGCTAATGTTCTGGAGGCACAGATTCAAATCCCACCAGGGTAGCTGGTATTAATCCAGTTAATCCTTTTGGAATTGAAAAATGTATTTCATTAGTGGCAACCTAAAAACTATTGTCCTATTGTCCAAAAGCTCATTTAGTTCACTAATGTCCCTACACAATCTGGCTTATATGTGACTTCAGACCCACAGCAATGTAGTTCCTTAACTGTCCTCTGAACTGATATTCAGTTCGAAGGCACTCAGGGATATGCTACAAATGCTGGCCTTGCCAGTAATGTTTAGGTCCCATTTAAGAATAAAGTGTGCTGTGGGTCTGGAGTCACATATAGGCCAGACTGGGGGAAGGACAGCTGACTTACTTCCCTAAAGGGCATTAGTGAACCAGACAGGGTTTTTTTTACAACACGCAACAATGATTTCATGATCTTAATTTCAGATTTGCATTGAATTCAGATTCCACCATCTGCCACAGTCGGATTTGAGCCCCATTCGCCAGAACCTTATCCGGGGTTGCTGGGTGAATTGTCTAGTGTCACTAGCTCCTTCCCTGAGCTCCTTGACATTGTGGCATAGCTGGATGTACATTGTTAAGTGGATTGCAAATCTGTTCTCATCAAAGCAGGTAGGTAGTTAGATCTCCCATGTGGGAGTCTCATGTAAATTGTCAACTGAAAGAAACAGAGGTGGAATTGAGCAGCAATAGTAATATTATACCATGATAATATTCCCACTCCAATCCAGCTGGTCAGAGGCATGTCTATGTAACCTTTCTTCTTAATTGGAACCTCCTTGCCCCAGTATCATTCTGGTGAATCTGCAGTTGGATCATTTCCAGAACAAATACTCCCTTCCTGAGGTGTACTGCCCTGAAGAGCTGAGTGCAATATTCCAGATGGGGTTTAGCCGAAGCTCTGTGCAGCTGTCACATACCCTCCTCTATCTGTTGCTTCAGTTTTTCAGTTAAGCTAAAGGAATGTCACATGAAGCTACAACATATTTGCATGTAGCGATTTCTAGACTAGAGACTCCATTAGTTTGAGGAGAGCAATAAACTGCAGATGGTTGAACTCTGAAATGAAAACAGGACATGATACAAATGTTCAGCCAATTAGAGAAAGATCGATGAAGGGGTCCACACCTCAAACGGCCACTTGTCCATTTTTGTTCACAAGTGCTGCAGGACCAGCGTTGATCACCATTTGAGATTTTGCAGAATGTAGAGTGGTACATTTTTGCAGCTTGGTTTTGTAATTGAAACAGAAGCCAAGCACTTAGGCAAACACCAAAAGATCAGGTTTGGGATTTTATACTCGATTCATTTAGTCCACTTTTGCATGCCTCTGACCAGCTGGATTGGAGTGGGAACAATATCATGGTATGATATTACTATTGCTTCTCAATTCCCCAGTTGCCGATTTAAATGGGTCTCCCATGTCAGAGTTCTAACCAACTGCCTGTTTCAGATGGGAACCAAGGTACAATATGCTTATCAGAGTCCTATAATGTACCTCAAGCTATGGCACAAAGTTAAGAAGCTCAGGGAAGGAGATAATGCCACTAAAATATTAATCCCATAATGTTCTGAGGACTGGGGTTTGAATCTTACCATGGCAGTTGGTGGAATGTGAATGCAAAAAGATCTGGAATTAAGACCGCTATTGGCTGTTGTAAACCTCCAGCATATGCACTAATGTTGCTTAGGGAGGGAAATCTGCTGTCCTTACCCAGTCCAACCTACACACAACTCCAGACACACACCAATGTGATTAACTCCTAACGGACCTCTGGGCTAATAGAGATGGGCAATAAATACTGGTCCCGCCACATGTTGTGATTTTGTTGTTGAAAAACCGACATGAATAGATTCTGGATATTTTGGATTGACTTGCTGAGGCACACCTCTGTAGCAGATGGGTCTTGGAGCCATTCACTGTCACAGTGCTGCAAGAGCCCTGTGGATTGATCTGGTGTAAGTACAGCGGTGATAGGCAACCAGGGGTAAGTGGGAATGGGGGTTTGAGGTTACCACCAAATCATACAAACATACTAAGAAGGAAAAGGAGCAGGCCACTCGGCCCTTCAAACCCGCTCTGCCATTCAATAAGATCGCAGCCGATCTGATTTTTAACTCCAACTCTACATTCCTGCATATTCCCCAATAGTCACACATCCCCTCAGTCATCAAAAATCTACTGATCTCTGTGTTAAAAATATTGAAAGACTTTGCATCCATCCGCTTTTTTTTAGATTCCCTACAGTGTGGAAACAGGCCCTTCGGCCCAACAAGTCCACATTGCCCCTTGAAGCATCCCACCCAGACCCATCCCCCTATAACCCACACATCTCTGAACATTTAGCATGGCCAATCCACCTAGCCTGCGCATCTTTGGACTGTGGGAGGAAACCGGAGCACCCGGAGGAAACCCACGCAGACACGGGGAAAATGTGCAAACTCCACACAGACAGTTGCCCGAGGCTAGAACCAAATCCGGGGCCCTGGTGCTGTGAGGCCACTGTGCTAACCACAGAGCCACCCATTCCAAAGACTTGCTATCTTCTGAGAGAAATAAAATGTTTCCTCATGCCCTTGTTTTAATTCGATGACCCCTAGTTCTAGATTCTCCTACAAGAGGAAACATCCTTTCAATATCCATCCTGTCAATTCACCCTCTGACTCTTCGAAAGAGCCATGACCTTATTAAATAGCCAATGGGCCATTTGGCAAACTCTTGCTTTACCAAAAATACAAGTTACTGGAGAAACTCAGCAGGTCTGGTAGCATCCGTGGAGAGACCGTGTGGAGTCTGGTGACACTTCTTCAGAGCTGATAGTAATTTGGAGAGGATGGAGGGGGTAGGTGAGCACGGAGCACAGAGAAAGAGAATGAAGGAGACAAAGAGATGGCTGATAATTTGCTCTGGAGAAAGGAATGTTGATAATGGGGACCTCAAGTAGGTGGAAAAAAGGTTGGCTGTGCTGAGAGCAGCTCATGGCATGACAGGTCCTGAGGTGGGCGAATTGGTAAAGGGCATGGAAGAAGGTGTTCTGGCTCTAAAATTTTTGAATTCAATACTGAGTCCAGCAGCTGCAGAGTTCCCAAGTGGAAAATGAGGTGCTGTTCTTCCAGCTTGCACTGATCTTTGCTGGAACACTGCAGCAAACCTGAGACAGAGATGTTGGTCAAGGAACACGGTGTTGTGTTGAAGTGGCAAGCAACTGGAAGCTCAGGGTCTTTTTTTACAGACAGTAAATAAGTGTCTGTGAAGTGGTTGCCCAGCCGGTATTTCTTCTCCCCACTGTAGAGGAGACCACATTGTGAGCAGCAAATACAGTAGATGGGATTGAATGAAGTGCAGATAAATCATCGCTTCACCTAGAAGGTCTGACGTGGGCCTTGGATAGTGATGAATTAAACAGATTGGAGTTGCACCTTCTGCAATTACAGGGAAGGGTGCTGTGGGCATGTGGGGAGGTGTTGGGAGTAAAGAAGGATTGGACCAAGGAAGCTATTCCTCTTGTAATCTGTGTGTTTGTGTACACCTGCGAGTGGACCTGACCCATTAACACGAAAGCAACACATCCTCTCAAACACAAAGTACAAACAAAGATAACAAAGTGTGAAGCTGGATGAACACAGCAGGCCAAGCAGCATCTCAGGTGCTCCTGAGATGCTGCTTGGCCTGCTGTGTTCATCCAGCCCCACGCTTTGTTATCTTGGATTCTCCAGCATCTGCAGTTCCCATTATCACTGATACAAAGTACAAACGGGACAGGTTGCATAGTGTATCTTAAAGGAGGAGACGCATGTGGAGAGGTTTGGTTGAGGGTATTACGTAGATTGGAACCTGAGAAACTGTAAGCACCACCAGTAAGGATCCAAAAGAACTGGAGTTAGAATTTGTGGAGGAGGACGTTACAGAGAAGCTACTTCCTGGGAAAGCTCAATGCCCATTGCAAAATGCACTGGTGAGACCTGTAAAGAGTTAATAAAATGGTGTGATATAATTGATCTGCCTGGTTCTGTTTAAGAGAATGTTGGGCTTTTGCATCGGAGAACCCGATATGTGTACATTAACTTTCCCAGAGTTTGTAATATTTTTGCCCTTTATCCAAAAAGGCATGACAAAGTCAGAATGAGTTAGGTTTACTCGGAGAATATTGTGATAGCTTGTGGAATTTTTGCATGCTGTAAAAACAAATCCTGAGCAGCAGCTGAACTGAATCATTAGCCAATTCAGCAGATAAACTACAACTTCAGGAGGTAGCGTACAATTCTCATCAGTGTAAATTTGATGCATGGAATAGTTTGTTTTTTTCTTCATTGATTTGTATGTCCATTCTTCTTCTATAACACTCACTTTGCATGTCTCATCTGATGAAACAAGACTCCAAATGGTGCTTTCAGAGACTAATGATGAGGGGGGCAGGAGCCAAAAGCCTGCCACCTGATACAGGATCTTGCGTAAAAAGGTCTCACACGCACCACAACTGAGCCCCAGATATTTCGCTTGATGTGGCAGTACTGATCAACATCACTTAATTTTTCTTTTGCTTTGAAAACATATAGATAATTCGATTAACGTTTCTCATGAATGCAATGCAGATGTGAACGGTTTACCAGTCAGATCCCCAGTTGCAGGCTAGGATTAGCTGGGAATGTTGGGTGGCATCCAGCTTGGGAGTCTCTAGAAGTCCAGGTGTCAGTGAAAACTGTAGAATTATTCGTGAAACAAGGTTTCTTCCCGCTGGAGACCTGGTGTGGCATTCTATGCCCAAAGCAGGTTGTGAATTGAGGTCCCACTAATATCTTGGATGATGCTGCGAGCACTGGGGCATCACAGCACTGTTGGCATCACAGTATTTTGGACTGGTAAACCCTTCACGTCTGCATTGCAGTCATGAGAAACGTTAATCGAATTATCTGTATGTTTTCAAACCAAAAGAAAAATTAAGTGAAGTTAATTACAGTCTTTTGGATGAGATATTAAACTGCAGATCTGTCAAGTGGGAGTTCTGTCTATTCAAAGACTATTCTACAGGAAGGATAGGATGAACACCGCAGGCCGAGCAGCATCAGCTGAGCTGGAAGGCTGGTGTTTCGGATCTAGGCCCTTCTTCAGACCCGAAACGTCAGCTTTCCTGCTCCTCTGATGCTGCTTGGCACGCTGTG
Source organism: Stegostoma tigrinum (assembly GCF_030684315.1). Lineage (NCBI taxonomy): Eukaryota > Metazoa > Chordata > Chondrichthyes > Orectolobiformes > Stegostomatidae > Stegostoma > Stegostoma tigrinum. The sequence goes on from NC_081373.1 coordinate 8,514,344, forward strand.
GCCATCCAGCTCCACACCTTGTTATCTCAGATTCTCCAGCATCTGCAGGTCCTACTATCTCTACAGGAAGGATGTTGTTCAACTTGAGAGAGTGCAGAAAGGATTCACAAGGACGTGACTGGGGCTGGAGGGTTTGAGTTGCACTGAGAGGCTGAACAAGCTGGGGCATTTCTTCCCCTAGAGCATTGGAGGTAGAGAGTTGAGGTTTATACAACTGAGGGGCATGGATAGGATGAATAGCCAGTGTCTTTTTCCTAGGATGAGGGAGTCCAAAACGAGAGAACATAAGTTTAAGGTGAGAGGGTAAAGATATAAAAGAGGACCTGAGGGGCATTTTTTTCATGCACAGGCTGTTGTGTGTGTAGAAATAGTTGCAAGAGGAGGAAGCAGGCATAAGTACAGGGTTTAAAAGGCACCTGGATGGGGAAAGGAAAGAGATAATGGGAACTGCAGATGCTGGAGAATCCAAGATAACAAAGTGAGAAGCTGGATGAACACAGCAGGCCAGGCAGCATCTCAGGAGCACAAAAGCTGACGTTTCGGGCCCTCCTGCAAAAATTCCATCCCCTATTCCCAATTCCTCCGCCTCTGCCGCATCTGCGCCCAGGATGAGGCATTCCACTCCCACACATCCCAGATGTCCATGTTCTTCAAGGACCGCAACTTTCCCCCTGCAGTGGCTGAGAACGCCCTTGACCGCATCTCCCGCATTTCCCGAACACATCCCTCATACTCCGCCCCAGCCACAACCGCCCCAAGAGGATTCCCCTTGTTCTCACATACCACCCCACCAACCTCCGGATACAACGCATCATCCTCCAACACTTCCGCCATCCACAATCCGACCCCGCCACCCAAGACATTTTTCCATCCCCACCCCTGTCTGCTTTCCAGAGAGACCACTCTCTCCGTGACTCCCTTGTCCGCTCCACACTCCCCTCCAACCCCACCACACCCGGCACCTTCCCCTGCAACCGCAGGAAATGCTACACTTGCCCCCACACCTCCTCCCTCACCCCCATCCCAGGCCCCAAGATGACTTTCCATATTAAGCAGATGTTTACCTGCACATCTGCCAATGTGGTATACTGTATCCACTGTACCCGGTTTGGCTTTCTCTACACTGGGGAAGCCAAGCGGAGGCTTGGGGCCCGCTTTGCAGAACACCTCTGCTCGATTCGCAGTAAACAACTGCACCTCCTAGTCGCGAACCATTTTTACTCCCCCTCCCATTCCTTAGATGACATGTCCATCATGGGCCTCCTGCAGTGCCATAATGATGCCACCCGAAGGTTGCAGGAACAGCAACTCATATTCCGCTTGGGAACCCTGCAGCCCAATGGTATCAATGTGAACTTCACCAGCTTCAAAATCTCCCCTTCCCCACCGCATCACACAACCAGCCCAGCTCGTCCCCTCCCCCCACTGCACCACACAACCAGCCCAGCTTGTCCCCGCCTCCCTAACCTGTTCTTCCTCTCACCTATCCCTTCCTCCCACCCCAAGCCGCACCTCCATCTCCTACCTACTAACGTCATCCCACCTCCTTAACCTGTCTGCCCTCCCTGGACTGACCTATCCCCTCCCTACCTCCCCACCTATACTCTCCTCTCTACCTATCTTCTTTTCTCTCCATCTTCGGTCCGCCTCCCCCTCTCTCCCTATTTATTCCAGAACCCTCACCCCAACCCCTCTCTGATGAAGGGTCTAGGCCCGAAACAACAGCTTTTGTGCTCCTGAGATGCTGCTTGGCCTGCTGTGTTCATCCAGCCTCACACTTTGTTCTCTTGGGAAAGGAACAGAAGGGATTAGAGGGATATAGGCCAGATGCTGGCAAATAGGAACAAAAACAAAGTTGTCGGAAAAGCTTAGCAGGTCTGGCAGCATCTCTGAAGGAAAAAGCAGAGTTAACATCTCAGGTCTGCTGACCCTTCCTCAGAACTGACGGTGGCTGAGAAAATGTCAGTTTATACGCAGATCTGTGATCCTGGGAGGATTCAAAATATGGGGGATGAAAATTCATTTGGAATCCATGTGTGGGGTGAGTCTGAGCCAGAGGCAGCCACTGAGGAATGGGGTGTGGCTGTGGAAATGAGTTTTCGCAAATATTTGGTCAAACACCAGGAGTGACAGTGAAATTAATCTCGGTGGGTTAGAAGAGAGATTGGAATGGAAATCCTGAGCAGGGGTTTTTCATGCCCGGAAGAGGTGTGGCAGTGAGTTAAATACTGGCAAATAGGGCTAGGTGAGATTAGCACGCCTGGTCAGTATGGATGAAAGGGTCTGTTTCCATGCTCTATGACTCCCTGACATGATGACTTCAAGATCTTCAGAGTTTGTCCCAGTCTCCTGCATTGGAAGAACAAGCCATGTTGCTGTTCATCACTGTATGGGTGAGCTCTCTGCTCAGTGTGTGGCTTAGGGATCTTTTCAGTGGTAAAGGCAAACCAGCCTGTAGCCCACTGGGAAACAGCTCCTGTCTGAAACCAGATGTGGTTTAAATTTCTTTTTCTTTCACCTCGTTTTCTAACCAACCTGTTCAGATATGTTTTTAAACACTTCTGGAGCAGGTGGGACCTCAACGCCGGTCTCCCAGTCCAGGGGTAGGGATGCTGCCACTGTGCCACAAGAGGGCCAAAATGTGATTTGTTACAGTCTCAGGTGGCAGGTTTGGTCAGTATGAGGATTGAAGCCATGACCTTGGGATAATTAGCACCATGTTGTGACATTCTGCGCGAAGCCATCCACAGGCCATCAGCTTTTTTTAATATAGATAGTGAGACAGAAACAAAACACCATTGTGAATAGAGATAATAAAATGTGAGGCTGGATGAACACAGCAGGCCAAGCAGCATCTCAGGAGCACAAAAGCTGACGTTTCGGGCCTAGAACCTTCATCAGAGAGGATTGTGCTCCTGAGATGCTGCTGGGCCTGCTGTGTTCATCCAGCCTCACATTTTATTATCTTGGAATTCTCCAGCATCTGCAGTTCCCATTATCTCTGATACCATTGTGAATAGACTTCATTACAGATAACTAGATGGAGTTTATTGCATTGGAGCAACTAGGCACAAGTGACACTGATGTGATCGACACTGTTATGGAGACTATGAAGAGGACCTGGATGGTGGGTCTCCTTCGAGAGGAGGGAGTCCGTCTCTAACTGAGCAACAAACATAGCAAATGTTTAGCAAACTGACTCCTGGGATAGCAGGACTGACATATTGGTTAGCACTGTATTCACTGCAGTCTAGAAGGGTGACGGGGGAAATCATGGAAACCTATAAAATTCTAACACCTCCAGTCAGGACTGATGCAGTTTCTGATAACTGGTGAGTCCAGAACGAGGGTCACAGCCTAAGGATAAGGGGTAGGTCATTTGGGACTGAGATGAATTCTACTTCACTCTTTGGTGAAAGACATTTCTTCTGATCTCAGTGCTAAATGGACCACCCTGTATCTGTTCTGCACTCCCCATACATTGGGAACATCCTTCCCAGGCTTACCCTGCCTGGAATTTTATAGATTTCTATGAGATTACCCTCTCCCGTTCCCCCACTCCCCCACCCCACCGCCACTTCATTGCACCATCTCCACAGTCAGAACATCTTCCCTCAGATAAAGATATTAAACTATATGTAATCTTTTAAGTATGGTGACAGCAAGACTGCCCCCCCACCGCCGACTTCAGCATATAGACCACCTTTTTGTAGCTTCTATCAGTTCTGAAGAAGGGTAACTAGACTTAAAACATTTTCTCTGTTTTTCTCTCTCCCTTTACAGACCTGCTGAGTTTCCTCAGTAATTTCTGTTTGTGTGTCTGATGGCGTGCTGGTTGTTGGACAACAGTGAGCCCCGATGACCGAGGCATGGCGGTAAGCTGTCCGAAGCTGTTTGGCACCAGGCCGGGCACACTTGGCACAGGAAGAGAGCTCCTGACCTCTGTCCCAGCTTACATTGCAGCATGTAGGCATTGGGTAACTTCCACCTGTGCTCAGTCAAAGCTGGAGGTTTGTCCATCAAACACTGCATCATGGCTGAGCCCACAATCACTCGGAGAGAGGCAGCTATGCTTGTCAGGGCAGGCTGCTAGCCCTGCCGAAAGATCTGTGCTCAGTGTGGAAACCAGGGTTTGACGTGAAGGTAGTGATAACAAGGTGCAGAGCTGGATGAACACAGCAGGCCAGGCAGCATCTGAGGAGCAGGAAGGCTGACGTTTCAGGTCTGGACCCTTCTCCAGAAATATTCCAGACCTGAAATGTCAGCTGTCTTGCTCCTCTGATGCTGCTTTGCCTACTGTGTTCATCCAGCTCTACACCTCGTATCTCAGATTCTCCAGCATCTTCAGTTCCTACTATCTTTTTGATGTAGAGGTAAATGGCTTTTGAGGTAAGCTGTAATCTCAGTATTCATATGTTGGTGTGTTCTGCTAAGAAATTGGATCATGAGCAGCATGCTGCCCTGTAGCCTCGCCATCAGAGGAACATAATAATATTTGGAACATAGGATCAGGAGTAGGCCATTCAGCCCCTCAAGCCTGTTGCACCTCTCAATGAGATCATGCATGATCTGTGACCTAACTCCTTTGGTCCATATCCCTCCTTACCTTTGCTTGAGAAAAATGATCTATCACAGACTTTAAAATTGACAACTGATCCAGCACCCACTTGCCACTGTGGAAGAGAGTTTCAAACGTCTACAACCCATTGTGTTTTGAAGATCTTCCTAACATCTTTCTGGAATGCTTTGGCCCTAATTCTCAGGCTATGCCCACTTGTTCCCAACCAGTGGAAATGGTTTAATCTATCGAGCGCAAAGCTGTTGGACAGTAATCTAGAAGCACAAACATAAAATCCCTACAGCACAGAAAAAGCCCATTCAACACATAGATCTGCATCAAGTCTCTGAAGAGTATCCCACCCAGAACCATCCCGGTCCATAACTCCGCATGGGGGTGGGGTATACCGGGAATAATCCATCTAACGCACACACTACAGGCAATATCGCTTTGGCCACTGCACCTAACCGGCACATCTTTGGACTTTGAGGGAAAACAGAGCACCCGGAGGTAACACTCATGGGCACGGGGAAATATGTAAGCTCCACACATTTATTCGCCCAAGGGTGGAATCGAACCTGGGTGCTTGGTGCTGTGGAGTATCAGTGCTCACAGTCTGCCCTGAGATTGTCTGATTCTAGAATGTCATTTACAATGTTGTCTAGAGCTTATCTACATCTGAAGAACACACATTCGAATACAAGATAATGTTCGACTCCTCTGTGATCCCTGATAGGGACCCTATGCTTCCTGCAGGCTATCAGGGCACTGAATATTTTGTTGTACATATGCCTTTGTGGCTTTTCTGATACGCCACATCATTGTCATTTTCACCCGTGTCCCCTGCAACAGGACCTGCCTGCGATCTTGCCCTCAGGCAAACTGGCACACAAGTTGGGCTAAGCTGGAATTATCAGGATGGCAACCTGTGACAAGTGGAGTGCCACAGGGATTGACCTTGGGACCACAACTTTTATAATCTACATTCATGGCTTAAATGAGGGGAGTGAATATACTTTGGCCAAGTTTGTGGGTGACAGGCAAGTAGTTGGGAAGTCGGCTCAGGTTGAATTTGCAATGGGATACAGACAGGTTAGGCAAATGGGCAGAAACTTGGCAGATTGAGTGTGATATGGGAAAATGTGCAGTTATGCACTTTGTCAGGAAGCGTGGAGGAGCTGGATGTAATTTACAGAAGGATTTGAAGGTTTTTGTGCCTAAACCCTGAAAGGCTAGCAAAAAAGGCAATGTAATGTCGACTTTATCTCAAAAGAGTATGAATATAAAAGGTAGGGAGCCACGTAAGTCCAAAAAGTCCAATATCCTGTCATGAAGTCACTCTTAATTTACACAAAACAATCTTTGATTATAGTACTGGCTCGTAGAGAGTCATGGATCAGAGTTGTGCTACCTTAATATAAAGAATTTGAAGTTCCAGTCCAGAAGCGCTTAGTTAAAGCCCACAAGGGGTTATTTAAGGCTGAGTGCCTCTGACACTCAACATTTTTGTATGTCAGCCAGGCTTCCCTGATTAGACAAGATTGACAGCCCAAAACAAGGAACTCATATTCTATGATAACAAGGTATAGAGCCTGATGAACACAGCAGGCCAAGCAGCACCAGAGGAGCAGGAAGGCTGACGTTTCGGGCCTAGTCTCTTCTTCAGAATGCCCATTTCTGAAGAAGAGTCTAGGCCCAACATGTCAGCCTTCCTGCTCTTCTGATGCTACTTGGCCTGCTGTGTTCATCCAGCTCTACACCTTGTTGTCTCAGATTCTCCAGCAACGGCAATTCCTACTATCTCCGAAACTCATATTCTGTGATGTCTAGCTGGCTGAACTCCTTATAATCGTTACTGGGAAGTTTTACTAATATTATACAAGGCTCTAGTCAGACTACAACTGGAATTCTGTGAACAGTTTTGTGTTTCTTAAACTCTCCCAGTGTAAACAAATTCCCATCAGTCTCCAAAACACTTTCTCTGGCTGTTTCATAAAAAAAGGTTCAATGGGTTGATAATGAAGAGAACCTGACTAGGGTTGGTCTATGCTTTTTGGAGTTTAGAAAACTAAGAGGCAATTTATAAGAACTTCAAATTAATATATCATCATTCCTTCATTGTTGATGGGACAAAATCCTGGAATTCCCTCCTGAAGGGCATTATGGGTCAATCTACAGCACACAGACTGCAGCTCACCACCACCTTCTCAAGGGCAACTAGGGACGGGCAATAAATGCTGGCCCAGCCAGCGATGCCCACATCCCATGATTGAATAAACAGAAGTTACAGGTTGTCAACCTGAAAATTTCCCCCTTATCCCAGCTCTCAGTTTTCTTTTAGTTCGCCAATCCCCTACTATGCTAATAGATATGATGTGGAGGTGCCAGCATTGAGCTGGGGTGGACAAGGTCAAAAGTCACATGACACCAGGTTAAAGCCCAACAGGTGTGTTCGAAATCACAAGCTTTCGGAGCGCGGCCCCTTCAGTGCTACATGGGGCTGCAGTTATCATAGCGAGAATGTTTTTAGATACTGAAACGATTCTGTTAGAAATGTCTGCTGACACCCTGTAAACATGCTGCATACGCTTGCGAAAAACACACACGTGCAGTACTCTTGCCAGCACTGCCAGTGACATCATCCCGTTCTGTTCATTCATATTTATTTACTGCCATGTTTCATACTGGCAAGGTGTTTCGCATAGACATTCACGTGGAGAAATTTCTGCAGGAGGAGGGGAGCCGATCAACACTATGAGTTTTCACAGTGGTCGTGTCAGTGAGCTACTGCCGCTGTGCAAATACTCTTTAGCAACATAACAAGACCAGAAATATTAGATGTAGGGTAGCTTGGGGCAGCAAGGTGACCCAGAGGTTAGCACTGCTACCTCACAGCAGCAGTGACCCGGGTTTGGTTTCAACCCCGTGCAATTGTCAGTGTGGAGTTTGCACATTCTCCCTGTGTCCGCATGGGATTCCTCCAGGTGCTCTGGTTTCCTCCCACAGTCCAAGTATGTGCAGGCTGGGTGGATTGGCAATGGTAAGTTGCCCTGTAGTGTATAGGTTAGGTAGATTAGTTATGGGAGATGCAGAGATACAAGGATGGAGTGGGTCTAGGTGTGGAGTCAATGGGTTGAATGGCCTGCTTCCACACTGTAGGGATCCTACTCTATGAGTTTAACAACCTATGTACATGACCTCTGCTGTTTTTAGCTTTTCGCCATTGTGATACAACATGTATGATTGATATATATCAAATTCTAAGCTAGTGGAATTGGTTTTCTGTGTCTGAAGAGGATTAATGATTAACTTGTAAGTATTTCTAAAGCTGTGGTGATATCTTTTATGAAACAGCCAGAGACATAGTTTCGGACACTCATGGGAATTTGTTTACATTGGGACAGTTTACAAGTGAACGAAGTAAACAGATAGAAGATTTGTGAATTTTCTTTTGGGCTTGGGGATACATCCATAAAAAGTTTTTGTTTTAGTTTCAGTCTGGGCAGTTTCACAGGGTTCTTTGTTGAAGTTACATGTGTAAACTGAGAAAGGGAGAAGATAGTTTAGAATTATTCAAAATATGCTGCCTTCATGTAACGAATTTGAAGTTCCAGACCAGAAATGCTTAGTTAAAACCCAGAAGGAATTATTTAAGGCTGAGAAAATTTAAACTCAATTACAATATGAATGAGGGAAGAAGCTGTCACATTCTCATAACTGGAATTGAAGCTGCAGCTCAGTCAAACCTAATGTGGGATAGAGAAGGGCACTCACTCTGGCGACTGCATACTGTAATGTGCTACTGTAGGGATTAATGTGATTGTATTTTTACTCTATATTTTAAAATCTTTAAACTTGTGTTTTGTGTAAATACCTTGATTCATTCTGTTTCATTTGTAGTTCTTTTATGTTATAAACTTATGTTTTTATTTTTAAATCTGAATATGCAGCATTGTATGTTTGTGTTTCAATGAAAGACCACGTCATTAAAACAAAACAAAAGGATCTATCAAACCAGATTTCAGTCTGGGAACTGATTTGTGCAGTAATAACATCAGCTGGGATAATAACACCATATTGAAGGTATTCTTTTCCATCCTTTTTACATCTAAATTGTTTGGTTCTTCTAAGTTGGTGTACGGGGAAGTTGGTTGTCTGGTAATAAAGCTAAAGCCACCATCATCTTATTGGGCCATAGGACTGCTCCCTCATTGGAGGGGGATGACAGGTGGTGATTTAACCTGAGGGCTACCATTCCTCAGTTGATGGGCGACGTCCACTAGCATCTTTTAGGGCAAGAAAGCTGCTATCCTTACTCAATCTAGCTTCCATGTGACTCCAGACCAACTGTAATATGGTTGACTCTTGGTTGCCCTCTAAATGGCTTAGCAAGCCAGCCCATTCAAGCACATGCAGGGATGGGCATCAAATACTTGTCCTTGCCAATGATGCCCATGTGCTATAAAGAAAAATATGCTTCTTTTGAAGAGGTGCAAAATAAAACAAAATTAAAGTTAATTGTGTTTTTTGAACAGCAATTTGACTTTTGAAAGAGTTCTATGCAGTCAAATTGCAATTTTAACACCTCAACATGTTTTAATCAGTGCTCTGGGAAAAAGTCAATCTGTTAGTTCTTTCCTGTAAATGCTTGTTTTCCCAAGGGTTCCCCGTAAGAATTAAACATGCTCCCAACTTCCCTGATCCAGCTGCCATTAATTTCCCATCCCAATTGTTCGCCATTGTTAGCACGTTTTCTGTAAGGGGATCTCTTGCTCACAACTGTTCTTTGCTATCCAGTGGTTTTTTATTATTGTATAGTGAGAAAATGGCACAGAAACACACCATATGGCCCAACAGATCTGGGCTGATGTTAATGTCCTAATCAAGAAATGTAGGGTAGGCAAAAGAAGGGATTAAGATCCCCATTATGTATTAATGTGTGAGAGGGTGCCATTGAAATCCTAAGAAGTATTTCTGTCATGGTTTGGATGGAGAAAGATAATTATTGAACAATTAAAAATGATAATTGGACTTAATATAGCCAAATTCCCCATCCAGTCTCAGACTCATTGTATCCAGGATAAAAAAGGGTGTTTGGAAGCAGGGATTTAGTTTGAAATTTGGTAATGGATAGGTTGATTGTGAGACATAAATTACCCATAATACAGGCAGCACAAAGTGTGTGTGACCATTTCACTAGTGGTGGAAAATAGTCACAACACTGAGCTGGGATTGTGAGTTTGTGCAACCCTACTGCTACTTAAAGCCAACACACACTGCTTCCTGCCAGTGTGTTTCTTTGAAAGGGAAGTTGCAATCTGTCTGAAATGGTCTTTTCAACTGACTAACAAACACATTTGGAGAAGGGGAAACAAGGGTTACAGGGAGAGGGCAGGGAAGTGATGTGAGGAGTTTGGATCAGCCACAATCCTTTGAACGATAAAGCACGCTCTTGAGGGGACAAATGGTCCAATCCAGTTCTTGTTTCTTACGTTGTAACAGGAAGAAACTCGAGCATTGGTGCAGCAGACCAGAGAAGGGGCATTGCCATCTACTCGAATTTCTTTATTCATTCACTGGATTTGGGCATCATGGGCTATGAAGCATTTATTGCCCATCCCTAATTGCCCAGAGGGCACTTCAGAGTCAACCACATTGCTGTGGATCTAGAGTCACATATAGGCCAGACCAGGTAAGGATGGCAGCTTCCTTCCCTAAAAGGCATTAGTCAACCAGATGGGCTTTTTCCTGACAATCAGCAATGGATTCACAGTCATCATGAGGCACTTAGTTTCAAACATTTGTTGAATTCACATTCTCGCATCTGCCATCGCAGGATTCGAACCTGGGTCCCAGACTGTTGTCTGGGTTTCTGGATTAGCAGTCCAGTGATAATACCATGAGGCCATTGTCTCCCCTTATGTGCCCTGTGTGTCACTGGAGGCCAAGAACTGGAGAAAAGGAGGGAGGTCATCTTTCTGTGATAGATCAAGAAGCCCTCAGAAAGAAGGCAATCGAGCAGATAGCTACAGAGGTCAATTCCAGGAGTGTGCTTCTGACAATCTGGATACAGTGCGGGAATAATCTCATATAAGAGGTCATGGTTTCTGAGTGAATCATCAAATGCCGTATCTCAGAACTGTTCCACCAAACCTGCCCACCACTCAATACACCACACCTCCATCACTCACCCAGCAACAAATATCAGCAACTAGGACTTCTGTCTGACATGTGTACTCTCGACCCTGACCTCACCCTCACACTCTTATCGCAGCTGTATATTTCACACCCACATCTCACAATTTCTACATTGCTGTTCCTTAAGTGTCACTGGGTTAAAAAGCTGGAACTCCGTCCCCATCAACCTTCCCTTCCTTAACCACCACATTATTGCTCCTTGTTTTGAGGTCTTGTGGGGAGCATTAACACCAGAGCATTGTGAGTTTTGGTACACCACATGAGTGTGGTGGCTTATGAAGGCAGCGTACCAACACTTTGTCAAGACCAGTTGGGGACGGGCAATAAATGCCAAGGCTCAATGCCTATATCCACAAGTGAATAAAATGAAACAAAAACATAGATAGCCGGTGCAGTTTAGTTTCTCATTAATGATAAACTCCACGAGACTGATAGGTGACGGTCACATCACTGAATGTCAAGGATCAATTATTGGATTCTTTCCTGAGACTTTCTTTCCTTTTTTCTTTCTTTTTCTTTTTCTTTTCTTTCCTGAGACCGCCATTGCCTGTACTTGCATGGTGTAAATGTTACCTGTAACATACCAGCCCAAACCTCATTGCTGCCCAGATTTTGCTCGATATGGAGTTGGACTGCTTCAGTGTTTGCGTAGTTATGAACATTACTGACCATTGTGCAGCCAACAGCATGAATCCCCATGTCTGCCATTATAATGGTGGGCTTGTCATTGATAGAGCAGCTAAAGACGGTTGGGCCTCAGACATTACCCTGAGGAGTGCCCGCAGAGATGTCATGGAGCTGAGATAATTGACCTTGAATAACCACAGCCATCTTTCTTTACAGTAAATAGTTAGCGGAGAGTTTTTCTCATGATTCTCAATGATTCCAGATTTGCCGGGGTTCTCTGATGTCACACTTCGCCAAACAGTGTGTTGACGATAAGGATAGTCACCCTCACCTTCCCTCTTGAAGGCAACTATTTGGATCAAGGCTGCACTGAGATCAGGGGCTGGGTGTTCCTGGTGGAATCTGAATTGAGAGCCAGTGAGTACGTTATTTTGTGGATTAAGTATCACATAATTGCACTTTGACAGAGCCTTCCATCACTTTATTGATGATCAAGAGTAGACTGATTGGGTCATAATTAACTAGGTTTGATTTTTTTTCCTGCTTTTTCTGTACAGGGTATACATTGGCATACATTTCCACATTGCCTTATAGATTTCAGTCTTGTAGCTATACTGGAACAGATTGGCCAACAGTACAGCTCTTAATGAAGCACTAGTTTTCGGTATTATTATCAGAATGTTTCATGGCTCATTGCCCTTTGGAGCATCCAGAGCCATTAGCTATTTCTTGATATTATGTGGACTGAACTGAATTGATTGGAGACTGGCATCTGTGATGCTGGGGACCTCTGGATGAGGCCAAAATGGATCATCTGTTCTGGCTGAAGATGTTCACAAATTCTACAGCCATGTCTTTTGCACTGATGTGCTGGGCTCTTCCATCTTTGAGGATGGGGATACTTGTGGAGCTTCCACCTCTAGAGAGAGCTGTTTAATTGCCCACCACCAATTGCGGCTGGATGTGGCAGGACGTCAGAGCTTAGATCTGATCTTTTGGTTGTGGGGACTGAGAAGATGACAAGGACTTTTTTCTGGGGGATTTCTGTGCCCCAGACACAGCAGTCTCTGTGGCTCTGTGATCAGTTGATGTGGTCAGTCATTGAGTATATCCAAGACAGAGATTGATAGATTTTTGAATAGGAATAACTTAATGGGCTATAAGGACAATGTGAGAAAATGGTATTGAGGTAGATGACGAGCCATGATTTACATTACTATGAAGGATTGAGGGACCGAATGATTTACTTCTGCTCCTGTGTTCCTCAGTGTCTAGTCTCCACACTGACCAGCTGACTCATTTGCATTCCTCCCATTTTTCCCCTTTTTGCTTCCAAAGTTGCTGCTTTACACTGAGAATTGGTTCTGTCCAAGATAGCTGCTCTCTGACAGTGACATTCAACTGGCTACCCCTTGTTAATATCACACTGTGAAGAGCACAGGCCAGAGCAACTTAGCAGTAGCTTGTCAAGCTGGTGAGGTAGGTCTATCTCAAGTACTAGCCGTGATCAAAATAGTGCCGACTCAGGTTGCTAATGGGCCAACTTGTGAAGGTGGGTTTCACTTTTATTCAACTGTATAAATTTAAAATAAATTAGTTTTAGTAATATCTATTGCAAGACTGGCTTAGCATGCTACTGCATTGCCTGTTACTGGCATGCATGCTGTATACAGTGTGATCACCCCCTTAATGAAGGGCTTGCTTCTGCGTGAAATTGTGTAACAGGAATGAAGAGAGATAACTGGTCGCCACGTTACCAAAAGGATGTGGATGCTTTGGAGAGGGTGCAGAGGAGGTTCACCAGGATGTTGCCTGGTATGGAGGGTGCTAGTGATGAAGAGAGGTTGAGTAGATTAGGATTATTTTCATTAGAAAGACGGAGATCGAGGGGGGACCTGATTGAGGGCTACAAAATCATGAGGGGTATAGACAGGGTGGATAGCAAGAAGCTTTTTCCCAAAGTGGGGGACTCAATTACAAGGGGTCATGAGTTCAAAGTGAGAGGAGGAAAGTTTAAGGGAGATATGCGTGGAAAGTTCTTTACACAGAGGGTGGTGGGCGCCTGGAACGCTTTGCCAGCAGAGGTGGTAGACGCAGACACGTTAGCGTCTTTTAAGATATATTTGGACAGGTACATGGATGGGCAGGGAGCAAATGGACACAGGCCGTTAGAAAATAGATGACAGGTTAGACAGAGGATCTTGATCGGCGCAGGCTTGGAGGGCCGAAGGGCCTGTTCCTGTGCTGTAGGTTTCTTTGTTTGTTTCTTTGTAATGGGAACTGGAGATGCTGGAGAATCTGAGATAACGAAGTGTGGAGCTAGATGAACACAGCAGGCCAAGCAGCATCTTAGGAGCACAAAAGCTGACGTTTCTGGCCTAGACCCTTTTTCAGAAAAGGGGGATGGGGAGACGATTCTGAAATAGATAGGGAGAGAGGGGGAGGCGGACCGAAGATGGATACAGGAGAGGATAGGTGTAGAGGAGAGTATGGGTGGGGAGGGGTTAGAGAATATGACGACTTCGTCTTCTCTCTGTTGGATGACTGTTACAGCATTTACAGACAATGAGGTCCTGTTATTTCTATTTTTAACATTAGATTGCATACAATAGAGGAAGACTTTGACAGGGCATGGATCATTTCAGTAAGGCCTTAGAGAGGTTTAATCATTCAGCAGTACTTTTTTTTTTGAAGTAGGCATAAGGAATTTGCATTCTACAGCCCAAACTATCAGTAAAACACACAGCATCCTTTATAAAAACCAGAAGAACAGCGGATCCCGTAAATCAGAAACAAAAGTAGAAATTACTGAAAAAGCTCAGCAGGTCTAGCAGCATCTGTGGAGAGAAATCAGAGTTAACATTTCAGATCCAGCGAACCTTACTCAGAACTCCTTTATTCTGAATGATTTCAGTAAATAGATTTGGGAGCAAATAAACATCAAAAATCGTCCTCTTCGGAGATTTCCCAACCTACTACACAATGTTAGGTCATCTTATTTGCCTCTATTTTTAGCAAGTACATTGTCCCACATGTTGCCCTATCCCTGGGTATAATGTGAAGGTGCTGGTGTTGGGCTGGGGTAGATACAGTCAGAAATGGAGTTAACTAAGCAATGTTGAACTAAGATGTGCAAGAACAGGGGCGCCTTGGAGTTGTTCAAAATGTGACAAGACGGGTGAACAAAAGCAATTACTAAAGCACATGCTGTGTTTACAAAAGCAAGCCACACACAAAGTACAAAAGCCAGGGAATTATTCCTCCTTACCTGACGAGTTCAACCCCTGCAGCAGGTGTTGGGATCCAAATCTGACACCATCCTTTGGAAGGCAGTAAGGATTTTGGAGACGAGGCAGAAAGGATAAACTAAAACGGTCTAACGGTTCGTGTGTGGTTCAGTGGCTCTGTGATTAGCAGTGTTGCCTCATAGCACCAGGGACCCGGGATTGGTTCCGCTCTGTGCAGAGTTTGCACAGTCTCCTTGTGTCTGTGCGGGTTTCCTCTGGGTCCTCTGGTTTCCTCCCACAGTCCAAAGCTATGCAGGCTGGGCGGATTCGCCATTCTAAATTGCCTTGTAGTGTGCAGGTTAGGTAGATTAGCTGTGGGAGATGCAGGGTTACAGGGATAGGGTAGGGGATCTGGAAGGGGTATTCCTCGGAGGGCCAGTGTGGACCTTATGGGCTGAATGGCCTGATTCTACGCTTTAGGGATTATATGATGCTATCTGGAAAGATCATTCTGCTTCACTAAAGATATTCTGAAGAAGAGTCATACTGAACTCAAAACGTTTCTTTCTCCACAGATGCTGCCAGACCTTCTGAGTTTCTCCAGCAAACTCTGTGTTTGCATAAGACCCTGAAGGGTTTTCACAGTGTAGCTGTGTACAGGATGTTTCCTCTTGTCAGACAATTTAAAACAGGGAGTCACACATTTAAAACAGAGATTAGGCGTTTTTTTGGTGATAATGGGAACTGCAGATGCTGCAAGGTCTAGGCCCGAAACGTCAGCTTTTGTGCTCCTGAGATGCTGCTTGGCCTGCTGTGTTCATCCAGCCCCACACTTTGTTATCTTAGGCGTTTTTTTGTTTACTCTCAGAGTGTTGTGAGATTTTGCAGCTCTCGAGGGATTGGTGATTTGTGCAGTATCTCAGCGTGCAAGTGGGACAGGTTCTGGAGGCAGCAGGAGGAGACTGGGGAGGAGGTGGCTTCAGCAGCAACAGTGATGGCTTCATGGGCCAGAGTGGGGAGAGCGAGCGATGAGGACGTTCCCTCAATATCTGCAGTACAGGCAGCTGAGGTGCCCTAGCAGAGCAAGCTAAGTGGAGGACTTTTCAAAGGTTGAGGAACTTTTAACTTTATTCTTTTGTTTTCTAGTTTATACTAAGAAGGACTTTAATATTAACTAATACCTTATTTGTTTTTTCTTTAACTTATTCTATGAAGGTAATGCTTAACTTTTTACACTTTTTCTATTACATTGTACCTGAGTTTTTTGTACCTAGGTACCTTTGTGCCTGTGACGAAGCCATGTGTTAAACACTTTTCACAGTACTCCTGCACTTGAGTACATGTGACAATACAATGTAATTGTAAATCTAATCTCTTCCTGTAAAGGTGATGGAAGCAGAGTCCTCGAATATTTTTACAGCAAAGATTTGTGTGAAGCTTATCAGGAATGAGCAGGAACTCAGATTTGAGGTTACCATTGTGATCCTAATGAAGGGCAGAACAGGCTTGAGGGCTGAATAGCCTATTCTCCGAAGAAGGGTCTAGGCCCAAAACGTCAGCCTTCCTGCTCCTCTGATGCTGCTTGGCCTGCTGTGTTCATCCAGCTCCACACCTTGTTATCTCAGCCTATTCCCCTTCTGGTTTGTATATTAATACTGAACCTCATGGCCCAATTTACATGAAAAGGGCAGATTTGCATAAATATAGTTTCTTTCACAACATCAGGACATCCCAAAGTATCCTGCAATCAATTGAATAGCTTTGAATAAAATAAACCAAAGAACTGCAGATGCTGGAGATCTGAAACAAAAACAGAAATTGCTAGAGAATCTCAACTGGTCTGGCAGCATCTGTGGGAAGAAAGCAGAGTTAACATTTCAAGCCTGCTGATTCTTCAGGATATTTTTGAAGTGCAATTTTCTTTTGTAACAGGAAATACAGGGCATAGTAAGCCTCCACAAACAGCAATGTAATAATGACCAGATATTCTGTATTAGTGTTGTTGGTTGGGGGACATTGGTTAGTACACTGAGGAGAATTCTCTTATTGTTCTTTAAGTTAAAGTCTTAGGGTCTTTTACCCAAGAAAGCAAGTGGTGCCTCAGTTTAAAGTAGCATCCAAAAGACAACCCCCCTGACAGTGCAAGACATCCCCAGCACTGGGCTGGGCCAATCAGGCTGGATAGTGTGTTGTAGTCAGTAAAGTGCAGAATGCAGTCCCACAGTCAGTAATGATAATCCTGCATTGACACATAGTAACATGATGTATTTTGCAACAATATAAGGCCTTGGTCTAAATGTCCCAGCTATTTGTCGACAATTGATGGAAAATCTAACTCCACAAAGACCTCTAAAAGTTATTTTGGCAGCGCATTAGGAAAGAAAATGCACATGCTAATGATAAAGTTAAAGACACAGGAATGGAACTTTAAAAACAAGCTATTAGACATGATTAAGGGCACTTAAATGATGGTGAAATGCTTCTTCAACATGTTTTAGTGTGTTGCCAGTTTCATGTGGTTTGTATGGAATTATGCTGCAAGCAGACGGAGATGTGAACAAAGCAAACCTCGCTCCTGCAAATCTCGACTACTGACCTCTTGAAGCCTTTACACTTGTGCAGAACTCTGTGTGCGGCATGAACACAAACAGCAAAGAGTTATCGGGTAATAGAGGTATCGCGTAATAGAGTTATCACGTAATGGAGCTATTGGGTAATAGAGTTATCGGTTAATAGAGTTATCGGGTAATAGAGTTATCGGGTAATAGAGTTATTGGTTAATAGAGTTATCGGGCAATAGAGTTGTAAGGTTATAGAGTTATCGGTTAATAGAGTTATTGGGTAATAGAGTTATCGGGTAATAGAGTTATCGGGTAATAGAGTTATTGGTTAATAGAGTTATCGGGTAATAGAGTTGCAGGGTTATAGAGTTTTATAGGGTTATTGAGTTTTGTAGGGTTATAGAATTATAGAGTAATAGGCTTATGAAGTTGCAGGCTTATAGAGCTTTAGTGTTATAGAGTTATAAGGTTACAGAGTTAAAAGACTTATAGTGTTGTAGGGTTGTATAACCCAATCACGTGACAACATAATCTCTGATAAATGTGCCTCATGGTCTGTTTTTCTCATTGACAAATTGTACAGGAGAATCGGATCAAGGAAAAAGAGATTTACTGTATCATGAGGCAACAAGAAACAGGGTACTTGTAAACCTTACTTCTAACTTTTTCTTGGTGGTTGGGTTGGCACAGTTGGCTGATCAGCTGGTTGGTAATGCAGGGAAGGCGATAGCCTAGAGGTATTATGACTGGGCTGTTAATCCAGTGACCCAGATAATGTTCTGGAGACCTGGGTCTGAATCCAGCCAAGGCAGATGGTGGAATTTGAAATCAATAAAATGTCGGGAATTAAGAAACTAATGATGACCATGAATCCATTGTTGATTGTTGCAAAAACCCATCACCAATGTCCTTTAGGGAAGGAAACTGCCATCCTTACCTGGCCTGACCTACATTTGACGCCAGACCCACAGCAATGTGGTTGACTCTTAACTGCCCTCTGGGCAATTAGGGACAGGCAATAAATGCTGTCTAGCCAGCAACGCCCTCAACCTGTGAACAAATAAAGAAAAAAAAACAAGTATCATCTGCGTGGGTTCAATTCCTGTACCAGCTGAGCTTACTGTCGGTGGTCCCTCCTTCTCAATTTCTCCCATTGCATGAGGTGTGGTGACCTTCAGGTTAAACCACTGCCAGTTATCTTTCTCTCATGAGAGAGCAGTCCTTGGGGGCTATGATAACTTTATTTAACCTTGCTTTCATACCTGTCCCTTCAAAAGCCTTGACTTCCTTGTTGGTCAAAAACCTATCAAACATGCTCTTGAATATAGTCAATGACCCAGCCTCTTTGCTGCCTGGAGATGTGAATTCCAGACCTTCTGAAAGAGTGAATCTTTATATAGCTCACAGTTAAATGGGATGCCCCTCAATTTTAAACTGTGCCCCCAGTTCAGTGTTTCACTGAAAGGGAACAGGCACAAGGCCATGATAACAAAGCGTCATCAAAAAACGTCATCTACAAAATACCCTGCAAGAACTGTGACAAACACTACATTGGACAAACTGGCAGAAAGCTAGCCACCAGGATACATGAACATCAACTAGCCACAAAACGTCATGACCCACTATCACTCGTATCCTTACATACAGATGAGGAAGTACACCACTTTGATTGGGACAACACATCCATCCTAGGACAAGCCAAACAGAGACACGCATGAGAATTCCTAGAAGCATGGCATTCCAAATGGAACTCCATCAACAAACACATTGATTTGGAGCCAATCTACCATCCCCTGAGAAAAAGAACAGGAAATGACATCACCAACTGTGGAAATGACGTCACCAACCCAAGGAAACAAAACCAGATAAATAGAAAGCAGGATATAACACCAGCGCTTTTTCAGAGGCTCACTGATGATGTTACCTAGAATGGTGACGAAACGTCTGAAAACGAACCTTCCAGCTCAGTGAGCAAACTCACATCCAGAACCTCAACCTGAGCTACAAATCTTCTCAAAACTTGCTAACAAAGTGTGGACCTGGATGAACACAGCAGGCCAAGCAGCATCTTAGGAGCACAAAAGCTGACGTTTCAGGCCTAGACCCTTCATCAGAAAAGGGGGATGGGGAGAGTGTTCTGAAATAAATAGGGAGAGATGGGGAGGCGGACCAAAGATAGACAGAGGAGAAGATAGGTGGAGAGGAGAGTATGGGTGGGGCGGTGGGGAGGGGACAGGTCAGTCCGGGGAGGACGGACGCGTCAAGGGGACAGGATGAGGTTGGCAGGTAGGAAATAGAGGTGCGGCTTGAGGTGGGAGGAGGGGATAGGTGAGAGGAAGAACAGGGTAGGGAGGCTGGGCTGGTTTTAGGATGCAGTGGGGGGAGGGGAGATTCTGAAGCTGGCGAAATCCACATTGATGCCATTGGACTGCAGGATTCCCAAGCGGAATATGAGTTGCTGCTCCTGCAACCTACGGGTGGCATCAAGGCCATAAAGTGTCAACTCAAAGGTTGCTAAACACAGGTCCTGATCTGTAAAACCTGTCCTGACAATCTCAAACACCTTGGTTATTTTGCATTCACCAATTGTAATTGAACAAATTTGATAATTAATAGATGGACAGCCTTGGGAATTATGAACTCAAATTCCTTCTATTCTCTAATCTGCATCAGACAATTGTAACAAAGAACAAAGAAAATTACAGCACAGGAACAGGCCCTTCGGCCCTCCAAGCCTGCGCCGATCGAGATCCTCTGTCTAACCTGTCATCTATTTTCTAACAGTCAGTGTCCATTTGCTCCCTGCCCATCCATGTACCCGTCCAAATATATCTTAAAAGACGCTAACTTGTCTGCGTCTACCACCTTCACTGGCAATGCATTCCAGGCATCCACCGCCCTCTGTGTAGAGAACTTTCCAAGCATATCTCCCTTAAACTTTCCTCCTCTCACTTTGAACTCATGGCCCCTAGTAATTGAGTCCCCCACTCTGGGAAAAAGCTTTTTGCTATCCACCCTGTCTATACCCCTCATGATTTTGTAGACCTCAATCAGGCCCCCTGTCAATCTCCGTCTTTCTAATGAAAATAATCCTAATCTACTCAACCTCTCTTCATAGCTAGCACCCTCCATACCAGGCAACATCCTGGTGAACCTCCGCTGCACCCTGTCCAAAGCATCCACATTCTTTTGGTAATGTGGAGACCAGAACTGTACACAGTACTCCAAATGTGGCTGAACCAAAGTCCTATATAACTGTAACATGACCTGCCAACTCTTGTACTCAATACCCCGTCCAATGAAGGAAAGCATGCCATATGCCTTCTTGACCACCCTATTGACCTGTGTTGTCACCTTCAGGGAACAATGGACCTGAACACCCAGATCTCTCTGTTCATCAATTTTCCCCAGGACTTTTCCATTCACTGTATAGCTTGCCCTTGAATTTGATCTTCCAAAATGCATCACCTCGCATTTGCCCGGATTGAACTCCATCTGCCATTTATCTGCCCAACTTTCCAATCTATCTATATTCTGCTGTAATTTCTGACAGTCCCCTTCACTATCTGCTACTCTACCAATCTTAGTGTCATCAGCAAACTTGCTGATCAGAGCACCTACACCTTCCTCCAGATCATTTACATATATCACAAACAACAGTGGTCCCAGCACAGATCCCTGTGGAACACCACTGGTCTCAGGTCTCCAATTTGAGAAACTCCCTTCTACTACTACCCTCTGTCTCCTGTTGCCCAGCCAGTTTTTTTATCCATCTAGCTAGCACACCCTGGACCCCATGTGACTTCACTTTCTCCATCAGCCTGCCATGGGGAACCTTATCAAACGCCTTACTGAAGTCCATGTATATGCCATCTATAGCCTTTCCTCATTAATCAACTTTGTCACGTCCTCAAAGAATTCTATTAAGTTGGTAAGACATGACATTCCCTGCACAAAGCCATGTTGCCTATCTCTGATAAGCCCATTTTCTTCCACATGGGAATCGATCCTATCCCTCAGTATCTTCTCCAGTAGCTTCCCTACCACTGACGTCAGGCTCACCGGTTGATAATTACCTGGATTATCCTTGCTACCCTTCTTAAACAAGGGGACAACATTAGCAAGTCTCCAGTCCTCTGGGACCTCACCCGTGTCTAAGGATGCTGCAAAGATATCTGTTAAGGCCCCAGCTATTTCCTCTCTCACTTCCCTCAGAACCCTGGGATAGATCCCATCCGGTCCTGGGGACTTGTCCACCTTAATGTCTTTTAGGATACCCAACACTTCCTCCTTCCTTATGTCAACTTGACCTAGATTAAGCAAACATCTATCCCTAACCTCAACATCCATCATGTCCCTCTCCTTGGTGAATACCGATGCAAAGTACTCGTTAAGAATGTCACCCATTTTCTCTGGCTCAGCGCATAACTTTCCTTCTTTGTCCTTAAGTAGGCCAATCCTTTCTCTAGTTACCCTCTTGCTCTTTATATATGAATAAAAGGCTTTGGGATTTTCCTTAACCATGTTTGCCAGCAATATCTCATGTTCTCTCTTAGCCCTCTTAATCCCTTTTTTCAGATTCGCTCCACATTCCAGATATTCTTGCAAAGCTTCGTCTGTCTTCAGTTAACTAGACCTCATGTATGCTTCCTTTTTTCTCTTGGCTAGTCTCACAATTTCACCTGTCATCCATGGCTCCCTAATCTTGCCTTTTCTATTCCTCATTTTCACAGGAACATGTCTCTCCTGCAAGCTAATCAACCTCTCCTTAAAAGCCTCCCACATATCAAATGTGGATTTACCTTCAAACAGTTTCTTCCAATCTACATTCCTCAGATCCTGCCGAATCTTGCTATAGTCAGCCTTCCCCCAGTTTAGTACTCTTCCTTTAGGACCACTCCTATCCTTGTCCATGAGTATTGTAAAACTTACGGAATTGTGGTCGCTATTTCCAAAGTAGTCCCCTACTGTAATATCAACCACCTGACCGGGTTCACTCCCCAGCACCAGGTCCAGTATGGCCCCTTCCCGAGTTGGACTACACACATACTGCTCTAGAAAACCCTCCTGGACACACCTTACAAATTCTGCTCCATCTTGACCCCTAACACTGAGTGAATCCCAGTCAATGTTGGGAAAATTAAAATCTCCCATCACCACCACCCTGTTTCTCCTACACCTTTCCATTATCTGTTTACATATTTGTACCTCTATCTCACGCTCGCTGTTAGGAGGCCTGTAGTACAGCCCCAGCATTGTTACTGCATCCTTCCTATTTCTGTGTTCTACCCATATTGCCTCACTACTTGAGTCCTCCATGGGGCCCTCCTTCAGTGCGGCTGTGATATCATCTTTGACCAGTAATGCAACTCCTCCACCCCTTTTACCTCCCTCTCTATCCCGCCTGAAGCATTGATATCCTGAGACAACTAATTGCCAACGATGGCCTTCCCTCAACCAAGCCTCAATAATAGCAATAACATCATACTTCCAGGTACTGATCCAAGCCCTAAGCTCATCTGCCTTATCCACTACACTTCTCGCATTAAAACAAATGCACCTCAGACCACCTGTCCCTTTGTGTTCATCATCTGCTCTCCGACTACTATTCCCTTTAGTCACACTGACTCCATTTTCTAGTTCCCTACAGGCTTTCGTTTCTATCTGTTTTCTGTCCAATATTTGGTTCCCATCCCCCTGACACATTAGTTTAAACCCTCCCCCACAGCATTGGCAAAAGCACCCCCAAGGACATTGGTTCCAGTCCGGTTCTGGTGTAGACCGTCCAATTTGTAAATGTCCCACCTTCCCCAGAACTGGTTCCAATGTCCCAAAAATCGGAACCCCTCCCTCCTGCACCATCTCTCAAGCCACGCACTCATCCTAGCTATTCTTTCATTTCTGCTCTGACTAACACGTGGCACTGGTAGCAATCCTGAGATTACTACCTTTGAGGTCCTACTTTTTAACTTGGCTCCTAACTCCCTAAATTCTGCTTGTAGGACCTCATCCTGTTTCCTGCCTATATCATTGGTGCCTATATGCACCATGACAACTGGCTGTTCGCCCTCCCCCTTCAGAATGTTCTGCAGCCGATCGGAGACATCCCTGACCCGTGCACCTGGGAGGCAACGTACCATTCGGGAGTCTCGTTTTCGACAGCAGAACCACCTATCTACTCCCCTTACAATTGAATCCCCAATGACTATCGCCCTTCCACTCTTTTTCCCGCCCTTCTGTACGGCAGACCCAGCCACGGTGCCATGAACCTGGCTACTGCTGCCTTCCCCTGGTGAGCCGTCTCCCCCAACAGTATCTGTTTTGGAGGGAGATGACCGCAGGGGACACCTACACTACCTTCCTGCTCTTCCTCTGCCTTTTGGTCACCCATTCGCTATCTCCCTCAGCAATCCTAATCTGAGGTGTGACCAACCTCCTAAATGTGCCATCCACGACCCCCTCAGCATCGCGTATGCTCCAAAGTGAGTCCATCCGCAGCTCCAGAGCCGTCATGTGGTCTAACAAGAGCTGCAGCTGGACACATTTCCTGCACATGAAGGAGTCAAGGACATCAGCCCTGTCCCTGAGCTCCCACATTGAGCAAGAGGAGCACAACACGGGTGTGAGATCTTCTGACATTATTAAACTTAACTTAGATAAATGAAAAAGGGACCAAAAGGTTTTTGGCAATCACACGATATATATAAAGAAACGTGAAATAGAAAAAGCCTTACCTTATCTACACACCACCAAGTCTTTTTTTTGGTTAGAGGAGGAGGGTGGGTGGGAGACACCACACGTGTAGTGTCTCGGGTTCAGCTGCTGCCCAAATAAATGAAGACTGCTCCCGCTTGAGGTAAGCTTTTTCAAGTGGGAATAAAAAACCTTATCTTCCCGGCAGCCTCCTGGTGCTCTCTCTGTCTCGCTCTCGCTCTCTTCCCGAAAATAACATTATCCTGGTGTAGAGCTGGATGAACACAGCAGGTCAAGCAGCATGATAGGAGCAGGAAAGTTGACGTTTCGGGCCTAGACCCTTCTTCAAACCCTTCTTCTTCATTTCCGAAACTTTGCTCCTACTATGATGCTGGTGGACCTGCTGTGTTCATCCAGCTCCACACCTTGTTATCTTAGATTCTCCAGTATCTGCAGTTCCTACCATCTCTGTAAAATTATCCTGATGTTTTTACTTTAGATATCATAAGACACCTAGGAAGATAAGATGGGCTATTCCTCCCTCAAACCTTTCCATCATTCAACACACAATAACATGCCTTTTTCTTGCACATTTCACAAGGTAAAATATGCCAAGAGTAATATCAAAAACAAGATTGTTTTTGATATTGAACCACAGAAGGAGTGCTCATGAAGATGAAAATAGCTTACCCCAGTTTGTAGGCTTTGAAGATCAAATTTGGAAGAGAACAAAGATCTCAAAGGCTTATAGCGTTGGAAGACAATTCATTCGACATGGAGAGATAAGGCTATGGAAGGATTTGGAAACAATTATGAAAATTGTGGAATTGAAGTGTTGAATGGAGAATCAGTAAATATCAGGGGTTGCACGGTGGCTTGGGGTTAGCACTGCTGCCTCACAGCGCCAGACCTGGGTTCCATTCCAGCTTTGACTGACAGAATCTGTGGAGTTTGTATGCTCTCCTCATTTTGTGCACGGATCCCCTCTGAGCGCTCAAGTTTCCTCCCACAGTCCAAAGATGTGCAGGTTATGAGGATTGGCCATGGGAAATGCAGGGCCACAGGGACAGGGTGGGATGCTGTTTGGAGGGTTGTTGTGGACATGATGAGCTGAATGGCTTGTTTCCACACTGTCAGAATGCTATGATCAACAAGCATGGGGCAGTGGGCAACTGGGAATTGGAGAGGGTAAACATTGAATCATGGGACATCCAGGAAGCAGAGCTCTGGTTGGATGAGATCACCGAAGAGGATATGAAGATCCCTTATATCTAGAGGGAACAAAATCTTTGCAGCAGCAGGTAGGCTGAAGAAGTATCAGGGTCTTGGTGTTGAAAGGAAACATTCTGGCTGATGCAGTGAATATCTGAAGAAGTATCTAGGCCCAAAACGTCAGCCTTCCTGCTCTTCTGATGCTGCTTGGCCTGCTGTGTTCATCCAGCTCTACACCTTGTTATCTCTGATGCTGTGGATACATTGTTAGAAAGTTAATTTGGGCTCAAATATGTTGAATTAGATTGTGAATAATTGACATATCTGGTTTGCCAGCTCACTCTGTTTGTGTCTCATGGTTTAGGATACATACATGTGACCCCAGGTCTACAGGAATGTGATTGTCTCTTAAATAGCCTTAGCAATCCATTCAGATTAAGGGATAATTCTGGATGTGCGATAAACTCTGGGTCCCAGGCAACAACACCTGTGCCCCACGCATGTATAAAAAAGAAATTTCAATACCTTGATTACAACATGGTCAAATTTGTTGAAGACTGTTCTACCACTTTCAAACCCTCCACATTCTTGCAACTTAAGGTCTTAGTGGTAACAGTGGGGAGGTTCTGCTTATCCAAACTGCTGGAAAATGCTCTGTTCAGCAATGAACAAGGGGCAGGGCAGGAACCACACCTCCTGGCCCTGCATGAGAAGGAAATTCATATACAAGTGCCCCAAATGTCTACAGCATCCACACAAAATAATGAGAAACCCATACCACTCCAACTGCTCTCATAACAGACGTAATAATTTATTTCTTTGTTAGTTGCCCGATGGGGCTGAATTTATTTTCACTGAGGGAAGGAAAATCTTGCAGGGAGCGTTGGTCCGCATGTTGCATGTGGTGTGAGCCAGAGATTTAAGACATTGGAGTTGGAGTTGGCCGGAGAAACTAGGAAAGGTTGAAAATTAAACCAGCCTCAGGCGAAGAAAAGACATTTACTTTCCACTGATTAGTGGATATATGGAACCAATTAACAAAACAAGCAGTTAAATATTCTGTTGATTACCGTCTTCGGAAAAGGTGGCTAAATGCCTGATTAGGAGCGTGATCCCAGTTGAAGGATGTGGGATTGGATGGAAAAAAAGAAATTGTGTTGTTCTGGAGACCCTGGAGATGTGTCTGTCCAAAGCTAAAGAAAGGAAAAGACCTGTGCCGATTCAGCATCTTCAAGTGAGAGTCTTGTGGTGTAGTGGTAGGGACCCCACCTCTGGATCAGAAGATCCAAGATCAAGTCCCATCTGCTCCAGAGGTGTGTAATAATGTCTCTGAACAAGTTCATTGGAAAAATAGCAACAGCACTGTGGGGCGGCACGGTGGCTCAGTGGTTAGCACTGCAGCCTCACAGTGCCAGGGACCCAGGTTCGATTCCAGCCTTAGGTAACTGTCTGTGTGGAGTTTGCACATTCTCCCTGTGTCTGCGTGGGTTTCCTCCGGGTGCTCCGGTTTCCTCCCACAGTCCAAAGATGTGCAGGCCAGGTGGATCGGCCATGCTAAATTGCCCGTAGTGTTCAGGGGAGTGCGGGTTATAGGGGGATGGGTCTGGGTGGGATGCTTCAAGGGGCGGTGTGGACTTGTTGGGCCAAAGGGCCTGTTTCCACACTGTAGGGAATCTAATCTAATCTGATCACTTTGCACATACTCAGTGGATGAAATAATCGGCCTGGGATTAGAATGTCAGAAGTCTCATCTCAAAGACGTAAACATTAAATCCTGCTGGGCTCTCCAGTGCAGTCCTGAGGTGTCCTCCTTCAGATGAGACATCTTCCCTCTGAGGTAGAGGTATAGGATTTGACAGTTTTATTAAGAAGAAAGACAAGAGTGCTTTGCCTGATGGCCTGGCCAATATTGATATCTAAATCAGAAAAACAGATTACAGACTGAGGGGAGGTGATAGCCTCATGGTATTATCGCTGAACTGTTAATCCAGAGACCCACGTAATGTTCTGGGGACTGGGGTTCAAATCCTCCCACAGCAGATGGTGGAGTTTGAATTCAATAAATATCTGGAATTAAGAATTTAACAATGACCGTGCATCCATTACCGATTGTTGGGAAAAACCCAATTGGTCCACTAATGCCCTTTAGGGAAGGAAACTGTCATCCTTACCTGGTGTGGCCTAAATGTGACTCCAGACCCACAGCAATGTGGTTGCCTCTTAACAGCCCTCTGGGCAATTAGGAATGGGCAATAAATGCTGGCTGGTCATCGACACCCTCATCCTGTCAATGAACTAAGGGGGAAAAAAGCACCAAAAGACCGCTGTTGCTGGAAATCTGAAATGAAAGCAGAAAATGGTAAATATGTTGGGGATAAAAACTGCAGACCTATTCTGGTGACCTGAACCATCAACTGCATTTCAGTTTCTCTCCATGGATGCTGTCCGAACTGCTGAGTATTTGCAGTACATTCTGTTTTTACTAGAAAGGATGTTTGCAAATTAGCTGGTGGGTTGCCCTAATCGCAACAGTAACTGTACTTTACATCAACAATAAATTGCTTTGGAACATGCTGAGGTCACGAAAGGTGCTACACAAATGCAAGTTTGCTTTCAGCTGTTACGCGTGAATATTTTGCAGGCGTTGTAACGGAACTGGATACAATGGAACATTGCATAGTTTTGCAGTCCAAAAGTTCGCCAGTGTTTTGTGTCAGGAAGTCCTGAGGTTATTTGACAAGACAAGGCTCTGTGCTAGTCAATAGAGCGACTGTGAGATGCCGACACCATCTGTATTAGGACTGGGGAATGTTGCTAGTCATTCTATTCCATTGAGTTTTATACGTTGCTAATAGAGTGTTGGGGTGAAAACTAATGTATATTCTTTCTGTTAGCAATTATATGTGATAGCAAGGATGAATTAAATTGCATGCTTTCACATACATACACTACCTACACAGGTTCCTAGGATTTGAATGTGCAGTCCCAAATCACCATGAGCCCTAACACACTGCTTGTGTCCGCTCCCAGTCCAGCCATTTTAGCACATTCCCAGGAAAGGTCAGGCGAAACCTCAGTCCACAAGGACAAACAGAAATTGCTGGAGAAATTCAGCAGGTTTAGCAGCGTCTAGGGAGAGAAAGCAGAGTTAACGTTTCAAGTCCAGTGACCCTTCCTTACTAGACCCAAAATGTTAACTCTGCTTTCCCTCCACAGATGCTGCCAGACCTGTTGAGTTTCTCCAGCAACTTCTGGGTTTTTTTTTGTTTCTGATTTCCAGCATCCTCGGCTCTTTGTTTTATTATGGAGTTCCAGTCCAATGTTCTGTCTGCATCTTTGTTTGATAGTAGGGCTCCCTGAGATTACCCTTCATTTGCTGTGCAGGCAGTAGAAGAGACACATGATTCCCCCATTCAATGTTGCCAGGCTGATTAAGACCATCATGTGGAGCAGCTCACCAAGGGGCAATTTCTCATCTGTAACGTCTCTACACCTCCCCGCACACACAAGGAGTCTCTAAATCCAGGAGAATCGGTGAATAAAGTGTAAGGCAGATAATTAACAGAGATAGAGGATATTATCAGATTTTGATCTTCATCAATCTTCCTTTCGTGTGTCCTAACGTGGAACTTCTGGAAGGTAAATTGGTTAATTTTGATTGCATTATCTTTTGATTAGCATGATCTTAGATAGCCAATGGAGGCCAGAAACTGCCCAATTTCATCTCTAACTGATTGGCTAAAGAGACCATTTTGAAATTCCTTGCGCCTGGAATTCTACACCAACTTTTCTGTTGTTGACGAACCTGGAAGTTGAAAGCCCTGTCCCTGAACGTAGCACCTTACATTTTTACAGAGCAGGAACGGGGCGAGGGGCATGTTGATGTTAGGGTCAAGTTTTATACAGTTGCATTTTGCAAACCCAGTCTCCTATATAAACCAGCAGCTGCCTCTACTCATGTGAATTTGGTGTCATAGGCGCCACTTTTTCAGACTAAACCTGGGCGTTTTTAAAATTGTTTTATTGCTTTTTAAAAATATCTTTAACAATGTTTATGCAGCAAAGATAGGCCATCCACCCAGCTGGCCTGCACTTCTGCTGGGGTTTCCCGGTTCAGCTCCAGGGAATCCAACCATCCCAATGAGAGTTCCAATTCGCGGCCGCTTTCTTCTGGTTTGGGCCTGCAGTGTTGGGAAATGTTCCAATTCGGAATTTGACAAGGGAGTGAAATCTAGGTGAATGTCTTTGTTTTTAATCAGTCACGGGAAATGGGCCTTGCTGGTGAGGAGGTGGTAGTGTGCTGCTTTCTTAAGCCACTGCAGTCCACAGTGCCCTTGGGGAGGGAATTCCAGTATTTTGACCCAGCGACAGTGAAGGAACTGCAATATATTTCCAAGCCAGGATGGTGAACGGCTTGGAGGGGCATCTGAAGGCGGTGGTGTTCCCATGTATCTGCTGCCCTTGTCCTTCTGGTTAGAAGTGACCATGGGTTTAGAAGGTGCTGCCTGAGGATCTTTGGTGAATTTCTGCAGTGCATCTTGTAGTTGGTACACACTGCTGCGACTGAGCGTCGGTGGTGGAGGGAGTGGATGCTTGTGGATGTGGTGCCAATCCAGCTGGGGCTGCTTTGTCCTGGACGGTATCAAGCTTCTTGAGTGTTATTGGAGCTTCCTCCATCCAGGCACATGGGGAGTATTCCATCACGCTCCTGACTCCTCAATTGCAATCAATATCATTTGCTGGCACTGCCTCAGTATTCTGACATGCCCTGGCATTAGGTAGGAAGCCCCTATTGTGCCAGACACTACTACTTTGCCTGGCCGCACGTGCAACCTCAAAAATTCACCTGGACTACTATTGTTGTGTGTGTTACCATCTTCCAAGTGTGTCGGTTCTTTAGGGGTTTAAGTGATCTACTGTGTCTGAATGTAGTTTATCTAATTGATGAGCAAACAAGACCTGGTTTGTTACATCTCAAACACCTATTTACAGATTCTAACTGACAACAACGGCTGATGGCAGAACACAGCCACAAGATCAGATGTTTCTCTCCCCCAGGCCCACCCACAATGGATGCTACCTGTTAAACACCATCCAATATTAACACTTCCAGGTCCCTGTAGACTAAAATAGACAATGATTTCAGGCTTTCCTTTAGTGACCAGCAACATGGTTTCATGTTATATTTCAAAGCACCGTGTGTCTCTATGATTTCGTTCTCTGCCTCATTTTTCACTTTTGCTGATCTCATGATTTCATAAGAAGTGTTATTAACCATATGTGATAATTAGATGCAGTGTTTCTACATTACAACGGTGACTACCCTTCAAAAGTACTTCATTGACTGCAAAATACACTGAGACCCTCTGAGGTTGTGCACAGTGTTAGCTGTACTCACTTCATTATAAGATGGTAACTTCGGGGTATTCAGGACTGAAACCTGTCAGGATTCTCTTACATCGGCACTTTGTTAAAAAGGGAAACATAAATCTAGTAAAACATGACATTGTTATCACAGTGACTTGTCTAATATAGAGCAAGCCTTTTTCTGAAATACTCAAATGTCGAATTCCTATTTTCTCAAATATCTGGCTGCGAGCCTCAACTCACGCAGTATCTTTTGATTGTTTTGTTAGCTGTAGCCATTGAGGAAGCCTCTGGCTGGAGCAGCTTTGAGAAGGCAGGGCCAGGACGCTATGCAACTCAAAACAAGATACAACCCCTACAGTTAATAGACAAACTATCATAAGTCAGGCAGCAGGGGGAAAATATTGTACTATGTGTCTGGGCTATGGGTGGAAGGGAAAATTCTACCTTAATGCTGCACAGTCAGTTCAAAGAGAATGGATGTGGTATGTCTTCCTTCTGATATCACTTTAACAAAACATTCAAATGATGTACATGTATCACTGTAGAAGCACAACACAAAGTATCATGTAATCAGAAGGGTGTGTTGCTATTAGTGATTAAAAGAAAACAAACGAACTGCGCAGATGTAGATAAGAAACAGAAGCAAAAATTACTGGAAAAGCTCAGCAGGTCTGGCAGCATCTATGGAGAGAAATCAGAATAAATGTTTTAGGCCCAGTGACTCTTCCTCAGAACTTTGACCTGAAATGCTGACTCTGATTTCTCTCCACAGATGCTGCCAGACCTGCTGAGCTTTTCCAGTAATTTATGTTTCTGTTGCTGTTAGCGATGTTGGTTTCTGTTGAATCCTTGGAATAATCCTATTTGTGGAGCTGAGATAATAGGAACTGCAGATGCTGGAGAATCTGAGATAACAAGGTGTGGAGCTGGATGAACGCAGCAGGCCAAGCAGCATCAGAGGAGCAGGAAAGCTGACGTTTCGGGCCTAGACCCAATGCTTACCAGTCCTATGTGTTGGCCTGGGTGGCTAACTGTGAGCGTTGCCAACAGTACAGGTTCAATCCCTGGGGCAGCTGAGGTTACCATTAAGGCTGTGTTTTCTCAGCCAATCTCCCTTTGCCTGACATTAAGTGAACCTCACATTAAACTCAACACGAGTCATCTCCAATGAGAGAGTGAGCCTATGTCAATTTTACTTTACATTGGTGGGTTTGTGTCAAGAGGTTAGAAATACAATGTCTGCCTGGTGTGAGGATCTCCTCATGCATGTTAACAGGGCTACAGTAATCACCTTCAGGGATAATAGGAACTACAGATGCTGGAGAATCCGAGATAACAAGGCAAGGAGCTGGATGAACACAGCAGGCCAAGCAGCACCTGAGGAGCAGGAAAGCTGACATTTTGGGGAAGGGTCTAGATCCAAAACGTCAGCTTTCCTGCTCCTAAGATGCTGCTTGGCCTGCTGTGTTCATCCAGCTCTACACCTTGCTATCGACAGTAATCACCTTAACCAGCTTCAGGGGCCTAAGGGGATCAGGGAGGATTATTCAAGATTTTTCTCCCACATTGGCCTCATTATTAAAAACTGTGGATGCTGTAAATCAGGAACAAAAACAGAAGTTCCTGAAAATGCTCAGCAGGTCTGGCAGCATCTGGGAACAAAAAAGTCAGTGTTAATGTTTCGAACAAACGTAGATTCAAACCCTAATCCATGATTGGACGATTGAGCGAATTGGACAAACATGCTACCAAACAAAAATGACTTTTAAAAAGGATATTTATGAGGTCCATTGATTGATGCAGCCTGACAATATCAGCTTTTGTAACATAGATATCAATGTAAAAGTCATTGAGCTTGGAATGAAAAATGCACCACTAATTTCTCAATGATTAGCCAACAAGTCTGTTGAAGAATTGTGCGTTGATGATTTGGTGGTGATCAGCTGATGAACTTTTATCAATTCGTGAACGAACTGATTGATCAGATGCAAAGAGCTCATCTGATCGTAAGTTATTTTAAGAGTGAATTTTCCAAACTAAAAATGGCTTATTAGCCACAATTTCGGACAGGGCAAGAGAAGCAAAGCAAAGGACATCTTCAATTTTTCTTTACCCAAAACAAAACAGAAAATGGTGCAGTGTATTGGCATGAGTGGATTTTATCAGACGTTCATTCCAAATGGTGAGCACTGTCTTAGCTCCCTGATGAATTTATTAACGACGAACGGAAAATTTGAATTAACAAAAAAAATGTCAGAGTGCCTAAAAATCTGGAATGCTTCAATAAAATCGCCTCTCATTCTTCAAAACTTCAATGAGTACGGGCTCAACCTACTCCTCATAAGACAGTCCCACCCTACAGTGTATTAACCTACTGAACCTTCTCTGGACTGCCCGTAATGGCAATACAATGTCATCTTTTGCTCTGTATAAGTGCTCCACAGACAAAGTAGTTGGAAAAACACTGTCGCAGATGCAATAAGATGTAGGTGCCAAAAGATGGCTTGGATGGACAATGGAAGATGTTGGGCTGATGCTGTAGGGAATGGTCTTTTCAGGATCAGAGTACCAACATCCCTGTATCTAATCATCCTATATTTGCGCTTGGAATGGCCTAGTCGTTTTATCGCTAGACTAATAATCTAGAGACCCAGGTAATGACTAGGTGTGAGCCCCATCATGGAGGAATTTGAACACAACAAAAATTCTGCAAATGAAAGTCTAATAATGAGTGTGTGACCTGTTGAAAACCCCATCGGGATCACTAATATCCTTTAGGGAAAGAAACTGCTGTCCTTACTTGGTCTGGCCTACATGTGACTCCAAACCCACTAAAATGTGATTGACTTTTAAAAGCCCTCTGGGTATTTACAGATAGGCAATAAATGCAGGCCCAGTCAGCGACACCCACATCACAGGAATGAAGAAAATAAGTAAACATAAAAACATAGACTGTTTATTGGTGAAAGTACTTTTATAATATATTAAGAAGGGAGTGACAGGATTTTCCAGCTCAGTAACATCTGCATCTACATAATGGCTCTGACTGTCCAGCACTTTTGATGTGGGAGTTGAGGGCCGCAGATTAATTTTAAGCTACAGAAACACCCAAAACACTTATCTCAACAGTAAAAACCAAAAGAATTGTGGATTCTATAAATCAGGAACAAAAACAAAGTTGCTGGAAATGCTCAGCAGGTCTGGCAGCAAGTGTGGAGGAGAAAACAGAGTTAACGTTTCGGGTCTAGTGACCCTTCTTCAGAACTCTTTGAGGAAGACCCGAAACGTTAACTCTGTTTTCTTCTTCGCAGATGCTGCCAGACCTATTTATCTCAACATGGGTTCTCTGTTCAAAACTTAGACTCCCGTCATTTTCAAAATCAAAGAGCTTGTTCCAAACGCAAGGCTCACTGCTGTCTTTGGAACAGGTTTATACTGAACCAGAGATAATAAGAACAGCCGATGCTGGAGCCTGAGATAACACAGTGTGGAGCTGGAGGAGCACAGCAGGCCAGGCAGTATCAGAGAACCAGGAAAGATGACGTTTTGGGTCAGGACCCTTCTTTTAGACATTTGGATTAGCACATGATTAGGAAAGGTTTGGAGGGATACGGGCCAGGAACAGGCAAGTAGGACTGGTTTAGTTTGGGATTATGGACAGCATGGGCTGGTTGGACCAAAGGGTCTGTTTCCACACTGTACGACTCTATGATTCTACGACTCTATGACCGACCTTGCAATGTTTTATCAACCAAAGCTGGTTCATTGTGTGGTCCATTATGATCAGGTAGGGGTTATTTTATTTTGTTTTCTTTCCCACGCTGTGCTCAGTTGCTTTGCAACCTTACCTCTGAGTTGTGGAATTATGAATTCAAGCCCTACGTTAGCAAACAGCAATCCACACCCTTGGATGGGAGCCTCGAATAGTTCAGAATGTCATCATTTGGGTGAGATTTGAAACTGAAGACACGTTTGCTTCAAATAACAAACAAATAGAAATTGCTGGAGAAACTCAGCAGGATTGGCAGAATCTGTGGAGAGAGAAACACAGTTAATCTTTCAAGTCCAGTGACCGCTCTCCAGAACTTTTCTGCCTGTCCCAGAGTAACACTTTTTTTAAGTAGAGCAAGAACATCTCTTTTCTGAAGAAGGGTCTAGGCCCGAAATTTCAGCTTTCCTGCTCCTCTGATGCTGCTTGGCCTGCTGTGGTCATCCAGCTCTACACCTTGTTATCTCAACATCTCCCACTGTCCTGGCCAATATTTATTTGCTCAGCAAAACACCATCAAATGCAGAGCAACTGCTCATTTATCTAACTAAAATCTGAAAGAACTGCAGCTGCTGTAAATCAGGATACAAAGTAGAAATTGCTGGAAAAGTTCAGCAGGTCTGGCAACATCTGTGGAGGGAAATCAGAGGGTCTGTTCTCAGGAAGGGTCTCTCAACCCCCAGCGCTAACTCTGATTTCTCTCCACCTGGATGCTGCCAGACCCACTGAGTTTTCAAGGCAGTCAACAGTCATTGGGGGCAGGCGAACACAAGGAACTGAGGCCCCAGTGAAATCAGTAATGAGATCTTACTGAATGACAGAATAGGTCGGATGGGCCGTATAAACTACTCCTTTTCCTAATTTGTCTGTTTGTACATTTGTAAGGATCTTCAGTGTACAAACTGTTTACTGCACTTCCAAGAGTGATGCTGTGATCCTGGGATGATTTGTGTCAATGTAGAATGGTTTGGGACCCCCTAATGACATGGGAGGCGCTATACAAATGCATGCCTCCTGAGTGTTTGCAGGAAAAGCAGCTGAGAGAGTGGCAGCAGTTTGCATGAAAACCCTTATGCTTCAAAAGACTGTGGATTCAATTGCCCGTCTTACGCAATCCTCAATTTGACCTCATTGGCTGGTGCGATGATAGTTGAGGCCTTTTAATCCTTGGTTAGCAACCCTGGCCTAACAGATTGTCCAGCTGAGACCAGGTGCTCAGGTGGCAGAGATGACCTGACTCCTGGGTGATATCTAGGCCTCAGGTCCTTCTGCTTGTTCCTGGCCGGGTGTTTTCTTTTGGACTGACCTTTGTTTATCGCCCTCATGGCTGCCAGATTTTGCTTATGGCCTGAAGGGAAATGAAAGAGGAGGGGGGACCTCTCAACAGAAACAGAGCCTCAGCAGCTGTGGGACTTGCAAGGAGAACAAGTTCAAACTGTTAGGCAGCTCCACAAAAACCACAGGTGAACTGAGAGGTCATTGAGCCTAATTCGTGTCAGGCCTTTCTTTGGTCATTTTGACCGACATTCATTGACCTTAACTTTTCCTGGCTGAGTATGTTTTTATTAACTTTCAGACTTGTTTTGACATTACAGCAAAGGAGATGAGCTCTCTCCCACTGTGATTGAAACTGCTAGGCCCGAAGATCTCTTTCAATACTATTGGCGACATTTTTAATGGTGAGAGACGGGTGGCTTGTTATCTGATCAGGGTTTAATATATTAAATGCCTCATTGTAGCACCTCACCGACGCACAAGTCAGTTGCGTGGGACTCTGTATGAAAATCTTTTCTAATATGTTTGCTCCTATTCAGGCCTTGCTGTGGTTTTATGCATGATGTATTAAGCCCTGGTGTTGTATTATTTATATTTGATTACAAATGTAGAGATTCCTTTTTCAAATATGCTTATGTGATTGAATTTACTCTGTAATTTGAATTCCCCTTGGCCAAACAGCATTCTTTTTGCAAAATGGATGAATGGGCACCAATAAACTGGATGGGTGCATCTCCAATAATAGCCAAGAAACTTGACACCATCCAGGACAAAACAGATTGCTTGATTGGAACAACATCTTCAAATATTTTTCCCTCCACCACTGACGCTCAGTAGCAGCAGAGTGTACTATCTACAAGATGCACTGCAGAAATTCACCAAGCTCCTTAGACAGCACCTTCCAAACCCTCTACCACTTCCATCTGGGAGGACAAGGGCAGCAGATACGTGGGAACGCCACCAACTCCAAGATCCCCTCTAAGCCACTCACCATCCTGACTTGGAAATACATCACTGTTCCTTCACTGTGGCTGGGTCAAAATTCTGGAAGTACTTCCTTAAGAGCATTGTGGGTAGTGTGCAGCAGTTCAAGAAGGCAGCTCACCTCCACCTTCTTAAGGACAACTAGGGATGGGCAAGAAATATGGACCTCCACGTGCCATGAATGAATTTAAACAAAGCTTGTAAAGATCAGGTCAGTAGGGCTCAATGACAATCTTGAGTTACCAAAGTCAACAGATTGCAAAGGGATCTGAGGACTGTGTAGATTAAATACTTTGCAATTTTCAAAGCCTGAGAAAATGGCTCCAATATCTAACATGAGGTGGAAGGGTTTTAAGACACTATTAGAGAGGTCTGACACAGAATTGCCACCAGTCAGAAGACGGAATAGCCACCCCACCCCCCACTTCATGCCTTTAATGTGAATCTGTGTCTTTACTGTGCTGAAGGACAACAGGCAATGAAATATTTTCATCCTTCCACAGGAGATATGGCAGCAGAAAGGTATTAATCTCTTCCAGGACAATACTCCGTTGCTGGTATGTCCCATAGCCCTTCTTGAGTCTTTGCCGGCTCTCTTCTGACTTAAAGTCTCCTTAAGACTTTGGCGAACATGATACACAGGTTACGCTGTTGAAACTCCTGCATGCCCACCCCCCCCCCCACCCCCCAGCCAATGCATACATTTAGTGTGGAAAGAAATGGGGTTGGGGTGAGGATGTGAATAGGAATTCTACCCCAGCATCATCTGAGAGCAGAAGTCTGCTTTCTGTTCACAAAAAACACCCTGAGCTTCTGGTTCCCTGTCACTTTAATGCACCACCCTGTTCCCTGACCAACATCTCTGCCTCTGGCTGGCTGCAGTATTCCAATGAAGTGATAATGGAAACTGCAGATGCTGGAGAATCCGAGATAACAAAGTGTGGAGCTGGATGAACACAGCAGGCCAAGCAGCATCTCAGGAGCACAAAAGCTGACGTTTCGGGCCTAGACCCTTCATCAGAGAGGATCTCCTCTCTGATGAAGGGTCTAGGCCCGAAACGTCAGCTTTTGTGCTCCTGAGATGCTGCTTGGCCTGCTGTGTTCATCCAGCTCCACACTATGTTCCAGTGAAGCTCAGCGCAGGCTGGAGGAACAACACCTCATTTTCCAAATGGAAACTGAACAGCCTTTGGGACTCAATAGTGGGTTCAATAACTTTAGGTCTCGAGCTCTCTTGTGTCCTTATCCCAACCTCCACACTCCAGATACTTGTTATCACATAGCCCACTATTGTACATAACCCATTGTTAGCCACAACAGTCCCCAGTAACAGCTATCCACCCTCCTGGCCTGATTGTTGTCTACTCCCTTGTGTGTCCAACTGTTCTTCTCTTTCTTTGGGCTCTACCTCCACCTAGTGTTTACTCCTTCTCACCCCCACCCTCTCTTCTGCATAAAAAAGACAACATTTTCCTAACTACTGCCAGTTCTGAGGAAGGTCCACTCGACCTGAAATGTTAACTCTGATTTCTCCCCACAGAGGCTGCCAGACCTGTTGAGCTTTTCCAGCAATTTCTATTTTTGTTTCTGATCTGAGAGCAAATGACTGGCACAAAAACAGGGGGCAGAAACCAGGTTGTAACATAGCTCTACCGACTCTTCATGTGCCAGTCAGGGGCAGACTGCACCAGATCCAGCCAAGAACAATCAACGGTTCGATCAATGTGCTAAGAAACAGTGCAGTATGGTCAAGACACAGGACCAAACTGACACAAAGAAAATTTGGGACTGATCTTATTCGGTCTTCATACCCAGAATGGATTTCCAGTTGAAATGCTGGAAGCCAACCACTCCTCCCCCATGATAGCCCTCAACACTGGAGCCCCCCCCCCAAGGATGTGTTCTCAGACCCCTACTGTACTTGCTGTACCATGACTGTGTAGCCAAATTCCGAATGAACGCTATCTACAAGTTTGCCAACAACACCACTGTGGTAGAATGGAGACCAAACAATGATGAGGCAGAATACAGAAAGGAGATAGAGGGCTTGGTGACATGGTGCGATGATAACAACCTCTCTCTCAATGTCGGCAAAAGAACTGACCATTGACTTCAGGAAGTAAGGAGGAGGATGCGCCCCCTCCCACCCCATCTACATCAATGTGACGGAGATTGAGAACGTCAAGTTCCTCGGAGAGATGGTAACCAACAACCTGCCCTAGACTTCCCACATAGGTCCAACGGTCAAGAAGGCACAGCAAAGCCTCTTCTTCGGCAGGCAGCTCAGGAAATTTGGCATGTCCATAAGGACCCTCATTAATGTTTACAGATGTACTATTGAAAGCATTCTGTCTGGATGCATAACAGCCTGGTATAGCAACTGCTCTGTTCAGGACTACAAGAAACTACAGAAAGTTGTGTGCACAGCCCAGACCATCATGGAAGCCAACCTCCCATCCATGGGCTCCATTTACACTTTCATTGCCATGGAAAGGCGGCCAACATTATCAAAGACCCCTCTCACCCCAGTTAATGTTCTCCTACAACCTCAACCGCAGAAGATACAGAAGCTTGAACACACGCACCAACAGATTATAGAACATAGAACAATACAGCGCAGAACAGGCCCCTCGGCCCTCGATGTTGCGCCATCCTGTGAGCTAATCTAAGCCCATCGCCCTACACAATCCCACCATCATCCATATGCTTATCCAAGGACTGTTTAAATGCCCCTAATGTGGCTGAGTTAACTACATTGGCAGGCAGGGCATTCCACGCCCTTACCACTCTCTGAGTAAAGAACCTGCCTCTGACATCTGTCTTAAATCTATCACCCCTCAATTTGTAGCTATGCCCCCTTGTACAAGCTGAAGTCATCATCCTCGGAAAAAGACTCTCACTGTCCAAATTCAAGAACAATTTCTTTCCTACCCTTGCTATACTGCTGAATGGACCTTCTAACTTCAAATAATGTTGATCTTGTTAATGTCGATCTTGCTTCATACATGTCCTGTGTGGTGTAAACTGTATGTCTCCCTATATACAAGCACCCTATGATTTGCAGGCTGTTGCTTACTATGATCTGTCCATACTGCTCACAAACAGAGGTTTTCGATACATGTGACTACAATAAATAAATCAAATCAAACCTTAAGACCAGCTCAGAAATGGTTTGGATGCTGTGATATGTTCTTTTCTTTTTGGTGGATAAAACAAGGTGGTGTTCTCAATCAGGAAGTTGTGTGAGGCACTTCTGAAGCAGAACCTGCTTTATAATGATGCTGTGTGATATCAATGATTACATCACCTCTCTAAAGCAGAATAAAAGAATATTTCAACACTCCGAAGGTTTAATGTTTAGTCTTTATTTAAAAAAAGATTTGTATAATTTAATAGAACTTAGCACCTTTAAGACAAAATAAAAATCGCCAGAAAGTTCCGAGAACATGCTATATGGTATAGTGCTAAAAAAGTCCTGGATAAGACAAGTATATGAGTTATAATCTTATGATGCTTCTTCATCTTTCAAAGATATATGAACATCTTAGTAAATACTTTTATAAGCAAGACATCAAATATATTAAGTGTTGTTAATATCTTCTGTTTCTGGTACTGCTAATTACATTGTACTGATGGACAATTTAACATGACATTTAAGTGATTAGTTGTATATCACTACTGCATAATACTAAAATGCAAAGGAATACAAAACAAGGTAATGGGGCTAATGGGTAGACATTTGTAGTACCTGGGATATGAACTTTGGAATATCAACTCTAGAGGTTATGTAGATTCAGAAGGATTGGGATGAGCCAAGTTCATACGTTTCATCCTGATGATAAAGAGTCTTCTCAGATATGTCCGTCGCTTTCTGCCCTTCAGTCAATTAGGTTTTCATACTGAAGGGACTATTGAGTCAACCTTCCATTGATCCCCCTTTTGTTTGGAACTGTCTATTAATACTAGATGGTTCTTTATTTCAGGTAAGGATTCAGTAGCGGGGTGTTATAGGTGAGGGAACGGGTGGAAGGCATGGGAGATAGGGAATGGGAGAAGGGATGGGAATGGTGTGAAAGGAATAGAATCAGCATGGTATCAGAGGGATGGCATGGGATGGAGATTTAAAGACAGACTGTCACAATAAGCTCGACATAAATGTTCTGGTAATGAGTTATTCACTTCAGAAAGGAGTGTGAAAAGGAAGCCCGGCCTTTGCAGCTCCTTCCATTGATTTTGGACTGACATTCGGGTCTCTCCCGAACCAGTTATGTGGCAATTTGCCTCTCCCAAAAGCTTTGTCACACACGCTCTTGTGGGTCTGTGCAAATTGTTTAACTAATATAGTTTTTTAACTCACTGCAGCAGGCAAATCCCTTATGGTAAATACCCCGTGGGTGCGAGATGACAAGAACATTTTCACAATAGAAGGGAAAAAGCAATTCAAGTATTCCACGCCCCCCACCACACAACAGAATGGAAATCACAGCCCTAATTGATAAATTCACTGGCAATGTATTGGGATTCTGCCCTTTCGGTGGGGTGTTCTATTGTAGGTGGTTTATTTTTAAACGAGGATGGATTGATGCAGGGGAATGGTGGGGGTAGAATTCTCAATGGCTGTTCTACTTTGAACTTGGGTAGCGTACAAATACCTCACAGAGCGCAAAGAAAGAATTCTCAGGCTATAGGAAAAGACAGGTCAGTGAGGTTCATTGGTCAGGCTGCATTCACAAACAGAGAGAGACACAATGGGCCTTTTCTGCAATTGTATCATTCAACAACATCCAGAAGAAAGGAAGAAAACAGCAATTGGATACTCGGATGGAATTTGTGCCAGTGCTTAATGAAGAGAATGATCCTGTACCACAAACTGCCTTCAGCGAACAATAAGGAGGTTATGAATGAGAGAAACACATTGCTTAGTCACATTACTTATGTGTTGCAATTCTGCCCGTGCTATCTGATGGTGCTACCAAACCCAGTGATGGGACAACTCTATGGCTAGTCACCCTCGTTACCGAGACTGCATGGCCATGCCCCAAATCAGGCTTCATTAACGCACATAACTTTCCAGAAGTGGTCAAATGGAGTTGGGCACAGTATCATAGGTGATTTGCTCAACATTGCTCTCGCTTCTAACCTTACACCTCCCAAACTAAGAGTCCCTGTGACCAGTCAGAGCAGCTGCCTAGTAGCAGTTGCTTGGATGATGAGCTTAATCAGCACAGATAGACTGTGAATGCTCCAGGCATGGGTTACTCAGTTATACACAGAGGAAATGCTACGTTGAAACATCAGGGGAGCTGGTGATAAGTTAGTTTGCAAACATGGAAACACATTTTCTTCCATTTACACAGACCAGATGGACAATAGAAGAGTGACTAATTGGATGTTTTGAACAGGTTACCAGGGATATTTGAGTCTGATTTGTATTATCTGACCAGAAAAATAACTCTTCTGCACAGCAGGTGCCTGAGGCATTGTATAACGCAGCTCAGCTTTCACGAGTTGCCTGAGCAGTAAACATGCTGGGATGACGGTGCTGTTTTTTAAAAGGAAAGGTCATTCATTGAAGACGATTACAATTGCTGTAGCCTTTGAGCTGCTACCTGAAGCAGAGAACAATGGGTCAAGCAAGAGCAGAATCATGGGAGAGGGGGAAGGTGGTGGGGCGGTGGTGCCGCTGTGTGGGGAGGAGGTGTGTAAGACAGGGACATCACATTTTGAGCTTTCTGGGAGCTTTGAGGCCCTGCTTTCAGACAGGAATGGAAATGGTCAGCTGTTTTTGTTTTGCATTAATGTTCAAGACCAGGCCTCTGTGCATCCTGGCTATCGGAATTTGCAAGATGGGGCGTTGGCATTCTTCACCACATAGAATCCAATGGAGAGAGGGGGAATTACCACAATTCTTCCAGCTCGGAGAGTTCGCGGTTTTAGTTCGGGAAATGTTTCATCGTCCACCATTAGTAGCGGCCGTCCATTCAGCTGCACAGACCTACGACAAAGCAAACTATGGTTATGAGTGTCCTTATCATATACAGGGGTAATGGAGGCATTGGTCAATACCTCGGCTACCTCATTAAGGAAACAAAACCATTGCATTTATATAGCACTTCCCACAACAATAGGATGTCCCAAAGACATCCAATGAATTATTGCATTTTCTTCAATCTCCCGTGAGTCATGGGTGTCAGTGGC
Organism: Stegostoma tigrinum; assembly: GCF_030684315.1. Lineage (NCBI taxonomy): Eukaryota > Metazoa > Chordata > Chondrichthyes > Orectolobiformes > Stegostomatidae > Stegostoma > Stegostoma tigrinum. Next base: position 8,557,016 of record NC_081373.1, read on the forward strand.
TGGGCCCAGCATTTCTTGCCCGTCCCTAGTTGCCCTTGAGAAGGTGGCGGTGAGCTGCCTTCTTGAACCATCCACAGGCGTATTTGCTGTAGGTTGACCCACAATGCCTTTACAGAGAAAATTCCAGGATGTTGATCCAACGACAGTGAAAGATTGAAGATACATTGTCAAGTCGGGATGATGAGTGGGTTGGAGGGGAACTTGCAGGGGCTAGTGTTCCCATGCATCTGCTGTCCTTATCCTTTGAGATGGGTTTGAAAGGCGCTGTCTGAGGATCTTTGGTGAATTTCTGCAGTGCATCTTGTAGATAGAGCACACTGCTGCTACTGAGTGTTGGTGGCAGAGGGAGTGGACATTTGTCACTGTTATAATGTAGAAAATAGAGAAGTCAATTTGCATTCTGCACAATTCTGCAAACAGTGAGGCAGTGATTAACAGATACTCTACTGTTTTAATGATGTTGGCTGGAGGGTGAATGTTGGGAGGTGATTTTGAAGAGCTTTCACCAATCTTAGAACGTAAGAACATAAGAAATAGGGGCAGGAGTAGGCTATCTGAGCCTGCTCGGCCCTTCAATCAGATCATAGCTGATCTTTTTGTGGACTCAGTTCCACCTACACACCCACTCACCATAACCTTTAATACCTTTTTTTCAAAAATCTATCTATCTTTGCCTTAAAAACATTCAATGAAGTAGTCTCAACTGCTTCACTGGGCAGGAAATTCCACAGATTCGCAACCCTTTGGTTAAAGAAATTCCTCCTTAACTCAGTCCTGAATCTGCTCTACATTGTTTTAAGGCTATGCCCCCCAAATTTTTCAAATAAGTGCCACTGATATTTCTACAGGGAACGGGAGCTCGGTTTAATGTCTCACCCAAAGTATAGCACCCTCTGCAGTTTGACCCTCCCTGAGTGCTACACTGGAGGACTGTCCTCATTTGATGCTCATGTCCCTGGAGAAGGATTTGAACTTACAATCTGTTCCACATGGAGCTAAGGGTGTGGCAGCTGGAAGTGCAGCTAATATGTTATGGTTATCTTAGTACACACACTGTAGACATACAGTGTTAAGAGGGGCACGCACTTTGGAAGATGATAAATAGAAAGTGTTGCCAGGAAGGATGATTTCATTCTGAAATTAGCAATAATTTGAGGCAGCCAGATGTTGTGGTGATCGAGCTGTGCAAATTTGGGATGGCACTGGTGTCTTTCTACAAACCAATCCCGTGATCTAGGGTTGAAGTTTACAGGGTTTATACTGGTAATTACCACATGGCTGGCCTAAAACCTAGCTCCGATAGCAATCACAAGGACATAAGGACACACTTACTCTCAGAGTACAGATACACAAGCAAATTTCCGTTAACAGGGCCATAGGTAAAGTCACCATAGCCCCAGAGGGCTGCTCTCTTGTTCCAGAGAGGAAAGTGGTGGTGAGTTTAACCTGAGGGCCACCATACTGTTAGTGGCACTGTACACCAGAAACCAGCTATGCAGTCAACTGAGCTAGCCTAATAAGACTGGTCCCATCCTCACACACACACACACACACACACACACACACACACACACAGATACACACACACAAACACACACACACAGACACACACACACATACACACAGACACACACACACAGATACACATACATACACACACACACATGCACACACACACAGACACACACACAGATACACACACACACACATATATACACACACACACATGCATATGCACACATGCACATACACACACACACACACACACACAGATGCACACACATAGACACCCACACACAGATACTCAGACATACACACACACACGCACACATACACAGATGCACATACATAGACACCCACACACAGATACACAGATATACACAGACACACACACACGCCTGCACACACACACACACACACACACAGATCCACAGACATACACACACACACACACACACACACACACGCACACATACACAGATGCACACACAGACACCCACACACAGGTACACACACACACACACACACATACACACACATGCACACATACACAGATGCACTCACATAGACACCCACACACGGATACACAGACATACACAAACAGACACACAGACACACACACACACACACACACACAGATACACACACACATACATATACACACACACATGCACACATACACACACAGATACACAGATGATACAGTATGCCACATTGACAGATGTGCAGGTGAACCTCTGCTTAATATGGAAAGTCATCTTGGGGCCTGGGATAGAGGTGAGGGAGGAGGTGTGGGCGCAAGTGTAGTACTTCCTGCGATTACAGGGGAAGGTGCCGGGTGTGGTGGGGTTGGAGGTCAGTGTGGAGCGAACAAGGGAGTCATGGAGAGAGTGGTCTCTCCAGAAAGCAGACAAGGGTGGGGATGGAAAAATGTCTTAGGTGGTGGGGTCGGAATGTAGATGGTGGAAGTGTCGGAGGATGATGCGTTGTATCCGGAGGTTGGTGAGGTGGTGTGTGAGAATGAGGGGGATCCTCTTTGGGCGGTTGTGGCCGGGGCGGGGTGTGAGGGATGTGTTGCGGGAAATGCGGGAGACGCAGTCAAGGGCGTTCTCGACCACTGTGGGGGGAAAGTTGTGGTCCTTGAAGAACTTGGACATCTGGGATGTGCGGGAGTGGAATACCTCATCGTGGGAGCAGATGCGGTGGAGGCGGAGGAATTGGGAATAGGGGATGGAATTTTTGCAGGAGGGTGGGTGGGAGGAGGTGTATTCTAGGTAGCTGTGGGAGTCAGTGGGCTTGAAATGGACATCAGTTTCTAGCTGGTTGCCTGAGATGGAGACTGAGAGGTCCAGGAAGGTGAGGGATGTGCTGGAGATGGTCCAGGTGAACTGAAGGTTGGGGTGGAAGGTGTTGGTGAAGTGGATGAACTGTTTGAGCTCCTCTGGGGAGCAACAGGCGGCGCCGATACAGTCATCAATGTAACGGAGGAAGAGGTGGGGTTTGGGGCCTGTGTAGGTGTGGAAGAGGGACTGTTCCACGTAACCTACAAAGAGGAGGCATAGCTTGGGCCCATGCAGGTACCCTTGGCCACCCCCTTAGTCTGTAGGAAGTAGGAGGAATCGAAAGAGGGGAAGGTTAACCACCCTTTGGATTTGAGACCGATTAATGTGACATCTGTGGTGCTCCGGGTACTTCACAAGATTTTGGCTGTGAGATGGATGGCCTGTCTGGATCTGCCATCGTTTCAATTTGGTTTCTTACAGACAGATGGAACATTCGAAGCCACTCAGCTTGTAACGGCCATGTTACGTGAGGCGAGTGCAAGATTTGACAACCTGTCTTGCGCTTTTATTGATGTGTCTAAGGCATTTGATCTGGTCGCATACGACACGATCTTCAGATCAGCGCACCTCCCCCGCCGGTGACTTTATTAAAGAGCGGATATGATGGTGCGGAGGCCCTGCTGGGCAGCTCCACGATCAGAGCCGCCAGAGGGGTGAGGCAAGGTGATCCGTTGTCTCCATTGCTTTTCATTATGGCAATGGATGAGGTGATCGAGTTGGCCGATTGCCGCATAGGATACCAGTTTGCAGGAGAAATGGTGGACGTGGTGGCCTATGCGGATGACCTGACGGTGCTTGCCGAAAATGAACAGCGACTGAAGGAAAAATTGGCTAAATTATCAACATCTTTGGATATGACCGGAATGACGATCAATCTGGCAAAGTCAAGAACCCTTTCAGTCATGGGGTCTAAGAAGAACAAAAAGGTAGCCGTCAAAGCTCATTCCAGTTTGGGAGGGTGATTTGTAGTTCTGGCATGAATCAATAGGCTAGTTTTTTGATGACTGATCCAGTTGAGCAAAACTCTATGTCACCTCAAATTATTATCATTTAGCCTCAAATGCCAGTCAGCTGAACTTGATCCTAGGTTTTGCGGAACATTGACCTCCTGTTGGTGGAATGTTGTGTGGGCGCTTATTCCATTGAAAAGTGAATAAAAATTTCAAACATGCAGGCTCAGCAGTGAAGGAATATACATCAGGTCAGGGAATGAGAAACTAGGCCAGTGGAATATGATATCAAACAGAGAGACTGCCAGCAGAGCCATAACATTGATGGTCAGCTCCAGGAGAGAAAATAAATAAGATCAAAAGATAGGGTGGGTGAATATACAGAGAGAAACTATAGTCATAACACCTCCATAAAGGCATCACATATCGTTTGGGCAGCACCTCAGTTATTTCTTCTATGAGGACTTTGTAGTAGATCTTAACAAACAAGCTGATTCTTCTCTTCTAATCGCAGTACTTTGTCATACAGTTGAGACGTAGCAGTTATGTTACTGATCTGCTGATGAGGCCCAGGAAATAGGCCAGGGAGTATGAGAAACCATAATTTCGAATCCAGTTTTTAAAAACCGCAGAAAAATATACTGGTATCGTTAAGGGTGAAAAAATACGTCACATTGTCATAAATCATAAAAACAAGAATTCCTACAGCGCAGAAAACAAACAAAGAAACCTACAGCACAGGAACAGGCCCTTCGGCCCCCCAAGCCTGCGCCGATTGAGATCCTCTGTCTAACCTGTCATCTATTTTCCAAGGATCTGTATCCCTTTGCTCCCTGTCCATCCATGTACCTGTCCAGACACATCTTAAAAGACGCTAACGTGTCTGCGTCTACCACTGCCGCTGGCAACGCGTTCCAGGCGCCCACCACCCTCTGTGTAAAGAACTTTCCACGCATATCTCCCATAAACTTTCCTCCTCTCACTTTGAACTCATGACCCTTGGTAATTGAGTCCCCCACTCTGGGAAAAAGCTTCTTGCTATCAACCTTGTCTCTACCTCTTATGATTTAATAGACCTCAATCAGGTCCCCCCTCAATTTCCATCTTTCTAATTAAAATAATCCTAACCTACTCAACCTCTCTTCATAGCTAGCGTCCTCCATACCAGGCAACATCCTGGTGAACCTCCTTTGAACCCTCTCCAAAGCATCCACATCCTTTTGGTAATGTGGCGACCAGAACTGTACACAGTACTCCAAATGTGGTCGAACCAAATTCTTATACAACTGTAACATGACCTGCAAACTCTTGTACTCAATACCCTGTCCAATGAAGGAAAGCATGCCATATGCCTTCTTGACCACACTATTGACCTGCGTTGCCACCTTCAGGGAACAATGGACCTGAACACCCAGATCTCTCTGTGCATCAACTTTCCCCAGGACTTTTCCATTTACCGTATAGTTTACTGTATAGTAAAGAAGCCATTTGTGCCTTTGAGACTGCACTGACTCACTGAAGAATATCCCACACAATCACTGCTTTTACCATGGCTAACCTACATATCCCTGGATATTATGGGGCAATTTAGCATGGTCAGTCCACCCAACGTGCACATCTTTGGACTGTGGGAGGAAACTGGAGCACCCAGATGAAGCCCACATAGAAACAGGAAAAACATATCAACTCCATGCAGATAGTCACCCAAGGGTGCATTTGAACCCAGGTCCCTGTTGCTGTGAGGCAGCAGTGCTAATCACTGAGCCATCATCCCACCTGGTTTAAATATATTTCTTCAGAATCAAATTTTTCTTGGGCTATATTAAATCTGGCAAATACTCATGAATAATTCCAACAATAATTTGGCCTGTCATGAGTTCCATAATCACAGCTCTCATCTAATCTACACAGGCTATTAATGAAATTATTTACGGATTCTTTAGAATGCTGATCTCTTCTGTTAACTCTCACCCTTTTGGAAATCTATTTGTTCTAAGATTAAAGTAATTATTAAAAGCTGTTAGAACATCTTCAAAAATACCAGTAATTTTGCTATATTTAGTGATTAATAATGTCACCAGTCAAAGGATTTATTATGGACAATATTGTGCTTATTTGTTATACCAGGCATTGAATAATTAATCTTGAAGTAATTCTGTATCTTTAGAGCTGTTTTTTCCAAGATGTCCAATCATGTGTTCTTTTTGGCTCATCTCCAACATGAAATCTTTGTGGCACAATCATTTTTCCTGACATTTTATCTAAATATGATCAGTAATTACCATTGCTTTAAAGCTGTTTTAAATTTGCACCATTTCAAAGTTGTTAGTAATCGGTTGGATTTTAAGCTTTTAATCTTTCAGTGCCTCAATTTTTTTTTCATTCTCTTGTTTAAAATGTCTTTAGGCTTTCAAACTTTACATTATAACATACTGTTTTTTTTCTAATCAAGCTTAAAATTCTGTATTATGACAAAATTGTCATCTTTTACTTCTTTTAAGCTTTTAAAGCCTGTTAAATGGCAATACTGTATTTCTGTCCTGCATACTGGAGATTTTTCTGCTTAATGCAGTCCAGATGGAGTTTTCTTACTTGTTCGAGGGCACAATAAAACCCTCTAAAGTTCTAAAAGAACTGTACAGAGTAAATATAGGAAGGATGTTCCTGATGAGTGGAGAGTCCAGGACCAGGGATTACAGTCTAAGGATATGGGGTAGGCTATTTAGGACTGAAAACAGGAGAAATTTCTTCACTCATAGAGTGGTGAGCATGTGGTATGGTTGAGAAAGTATTGAAGCCAAATACTGAATGTTTTCAAGAAGGAGTTAGATACAGTTCTTAGAGCTAAAGGGATCAAAAGGTATGGGGAGAAAGAATGAAGAAGGCAATAAGTCAAAATGACCGAGCCGGCTGGAAGGGCTGAATGGCCTATTCCTACTCCTATTTTCCATGCTTTTATGCTTTTAATTGGCTCATTCCCACCCTCCATGGCCTAATACATAATGCAGATCCCTGTTCCTGACTTTTCTATATCTGTGACTTCAATGAATCTTCCTGTATAATCAGCCTAGGGGTTTAAATTATGGTAGTAAGGTTCATGATCACCTGGAAGTGCTTTTTCTTAGCTTCTATCCTTTCAAGGTTGGTCTTTGCACTGTTTGTTTAAAGTTTTCTCTCTTCGCCGAAATTTTATGCACAGAGTCCCAAAATAGTTGCTTGCCAGACAGACCTCAAATCAGAATGGTCCCTATAGAACCTTCTTCTCAAAGGTCTCTGTATTTGCCAAGAACGACTAGTCTTCACTCTCCTATTACCCCACACATCTCTCTTGAGTCTCCTACTAGCTCTGAGGTGAAGCTTTCAGCTTGGAGTCATCCTTCCATCCTGCTTACCACAGATTGCTTCTCTGCACAACCTCTTCAAGCAGTTAACTGAATAACTGAAAACAATAATGGTCATAAAGTGGGAAACCCATTTTCTCCTGAGTTGAGATAACAAGGTGTGAAGCTGGATGAACACAGCAGGCCAAGCAGCATCAGAGCAGCAGGAAGGTTGACGTCTTGGGTCTGGGCCCTTCCTCAGAAATGGGGGAGGTGAAGGGGATCCTAAAATAAATAGAGGGTTTGGGCGAGGCAGGGGGTGGAGGTTGAGGTGGGTGTATTAGATTAGATTAGATTACCTACAGTGTGGAACAGGCCCTTCAGCCCAACAAGTCCACACCAATCCTTGAAGCATCCCACCCAGACCCATCCCCTTATAAGCCACACAGCCCTGAACACAATGGGCAATATAGCATGGCCGATCGACCTAGCCTGCACAAGTTTGGACTGTGGGAGGAAACCGGAGCACCTGGAGGGGATAGGTCGGAGTAAGGATGGACAGGTTAGGGAGGCGGGGATGAGCTGGGCTGGTTTTGGGATGCGGTCCAGGGTGGGAAGATTTTGAAGCTTGTGAAATCCACATTGATACCATTGGGCTGCAAGATTCCCAAGCAAAAGATGAGGTGCTGTTCTTGCAGCCTTTGGGTGGCATCATTGTGGCACTGTAGGAGACCCAGGATGGACATGTTCCAAGGACTGGGAGGGGGAGTTGAAGTGGTTCTCGACTAGGAGGTGCAGTCATTTGTTGCAAAGTGGTCTCTAAGAGTTGAATGCTGTTTCTCACTGTTGATCCTTTGAAGTGGCTAAGCGATGATCCCACCACTGGTCACCATGGTGTATATCTGTGGAACTAATTATTGGCAGCTTTTGGTTGGGGTGGTGCTGTACCATCGTTCACTGATTCCAAAAAGCTGTTTGGTTAGCGTTAGATAGAGGGCAAATGACTTGTGAGTCTTAACAAGAAGAGGAACTTGTCTGAGCAACAGTTTATTGCTTTTTGGTACAACTTACACTGACGATTAGGCCTGTATACTAAGACTATCAGGATTGAGAGATGACATGTCTGACATCAGGATGTAGAGCTAGACTCCTTGATTTACTTTGAAGACTAGGTAACATCATCGGATTGCATGGAGCCAAATGAGATTTTCTACATTCACCCTTTTGGAACCTTACACAGCAGGACTTAGGTGAAAGAAGATACAGCTCCAGCATCTATTCAACCTAGGAGAAAAGTTTTCAGAAGAAAATGCATTTACTACTTTATGAACATTGTTGCATTCAGATACTCAGTCAATGAGTCTGAGTGGTTGAGCAGAAAGTAGTGAGTAACAGTTGTGGAGGGAAGACTAAGACAGAAGTAGTATTCCAGGCTGAAGCCTTCATCTTAGAGCTCGCGAGAGATAAAAGAGCTGACGATGCAGAGTAGGCCAATTGGAAGAATGGAGAGGCAGGAAGTTATAGTTCTCAAAGTGGTTAACAAAGATAACAAACGCTTTGAGTGGATCCTTGAAAATATTCAGTTTGGTGGAGCTAAACCAGGTGCCAATGTAGGTCAGTGAGGAGAATAGGCACATGGTAGGGGTTTATGGAAAGTAATGGTTAGGTTGCTATCAAGGAAAAGATGGAATTTCCAAATTACGATTTGACAAACGAAGGATTAACGTTCTATCATCAAGTTTGCTGAGGCAGACACAGAGGTGGAAATTGTGACGGAGATGAAATCTGGTCAGAAACTCAGCCTGGAGTCAAACAGGAGGCAAGGATTATGGATAGCCTGGTCAGCAACAGATGACCATTTTACTCAAAGTTCCTTGGAGGGTCTGATGTCATAATTTCTCTGACAATGCACCCATGCTTTATCATGTTAAAGGTGCTAAGTAAATGAAAGCTGTTGTTGTTCAGAAAATTGAGTGGCAAGAGTTTAGAGTTCCCCAATGTTGTTGCACTATCAGTGAGTAAGAGAACATTTATTAGAAAAAGAGATTAATGTGGTATGGCGCAGAGAAAGTCCAAGTAATACTAGTCACTCACTGTTGGACAGCTGGGTATGTACTTATCCAATTTATTTACCAGCAGTGAAAGAATTTGATTTTTTTTATTAGCTTTGTGTGTTTTGTAGCATTGAGTCTCGAAGGGAGGTCAGAAGGCCATATGGTGACAATTTAAGAATAATTCCAGTCACTGCAATTTACTCAAGTCTAAGCGAAAGCTGTTATATAAGTTTGTCAGTTGCTAAAGGATGTGACGGACTTTGAAAACTTTGTTAACCACTTCTTACAATCATTTGGTGACACTGAAGAACTCATCACACCACTGATAGCTGTCCTCGGGTTCATTTGTCACTCTAATGTCTTACCAATCAGAGGCAACCTGCTTTGTTTAAATTTAAACCAAGCATAGCAGTTAACTATCAGTCATCACCTAACAGATGCATTCTCCACGGCAATGCTTTTACCAACCAAAGTTCACTTACTATACAGTTGGAACATCTTTCTCATCTGGTATAAAAATATTGTTTTCTGTTTACATTTGAATTTCCTGCAAATTGTTCAATCCGCATAAGCTAGCATTGACAAAATGGGACTTTTTCAATTTAACCATTTCACCAGGACACCTAGCACAGAGGAACTCTGGTTAGAAGCCAAGGCTGCAATCGGACATTCTCAATCCAGGTAAATGGAGGCTGAAAGGTTCTGGTTTGCTTCAGGTTTAAAGAGTTAATGGATGCTGACATCTCTGAGGCCACCTTCAGAGGTTTGAAAGGGCCCAAGATGTGACTATGTCATAGCATCTGCATGATAAAACGTTAACTGTGGATTCAGTTTAGAGTCTCCAGCACAAGACCTGGATTGCCGAACAAAGAGACCTTGGGTTGCAGATTCATTAAAGTGGAGTTGCAGGAAGAAGGTGGTGAAGAATGCTTCTAGCACTCTTGGCGCATTGAGTAAAGGAGTTGGGACGTCATGTTGCGGCTGTACAGTACATTGGTAAGACCACTTTTAGAATACTGAGTTCAATTCTGGTCTCCCTGCTATAGGAAAGATATCGTTAAACTTGAAAGGGTTCAGACATTGCTGGGGTAGGAGGCTTTAAGCTATAGGGAGAGGCTGAATAGGCTGGGGCTATTTTCCCTGGAGCATCAGAGGCTGAGGGGTGACCTGATAGAGGTTTATAACATCACAAGAGTTATGGATAAGGTGATAGACAAGATCTTTTCCCAGGGTAGAGGAGTCCGAAACTAGAGGGCATAGGTTTAAGGAAAGAGGGGAAAGATTTAGAAAGGACCTAAGGGGCAACATTTTCACACAAAGGGTGGTGCATGTGAGGAATGAACTGACAGAGGAAGTGGTGGAGGCGGCTACAATTACAGCATTTAATAGGTATCTGGATGGTACATGAATAGGAAGGGTTTAGAGGGATATGGACCAAATGCTGCCAAACGGGACTAGATTAATTTAGGATATGGGTCAGCATGGATGACTTGGACCGAAAGGCCTGCTTCCATGCTGTACATCTCTATGACTCCATGACACCGTTGTGCCGTACTGAGGGTGCTGCACTGTCAGAGGTGCTACATTCTGGGTGAGATGTTGAACGCAAGCCTCAATTGCTCTTTAAGGCAGACTTCATAGATCCCACTTTATCAAAGAGGAGTGGCTTTAGCTCCCTCTGGCATCCTGGCATAATATTTAAATCTCAACTGAAGACAAGAGAAACAAATGACTTGGCAATTATCACATTGCTGCTTGCTCTTTCATTTTGTCTTGAAAAATGCTTCACTTATAAAGTACTTTGTGACATCCTGAAATCATTAACAAATTAGAAAGTTAGAACTGCAAACATGTCTTTGTTTTAACAGTAACTATACAACACAATGGTTTAAAAAAAATCCATAGGATTTCCACTGTTACACTCAGAACGGTCAACAGATTTCAACCTGCTTCCTCACTCCTTGTTATTCTTCCTTCTGACCCTGGGGAACTGAACAGCGAGAGGCAGTATTTACACTGTACTCTGCAGATTGGTTCCCATTTTGTTCAGGGTTAGGGAGAAGGGCTGAGGAAAATGAATGTTTGCAGATGACACGGACTCAGGATGCACGACACCAAAATGGCCCGTGAGCGTACCCTGCAACATCTCAGTCAGAAATCACACAACACCAGCTTGTAGTCCATCAGGTTTATTTGAAATCACAAGCTTTCACAGCACTGCTCCTTTGTCAGGTGACTTCTGACTTTGTCCACCCAATTCCAACACCGGCACCTCTACGTCATGTTTGATTCCTGACCTGTTTCCACAAACCAATTTCAGCCAGATCTGCCTGTCAAGTTTTCCAGATTAAATTTCAACGTCCCAGGGTTGGGATAAAGATGAAACATTGGCTGCATATTGGCTCCACTGCCACAGGCTCAGGAAATTGAGCATTTTTACAGTGGAGTGGAGAACGCTTGGGAGCGATCTAAACTCATTAAAGATCAGGAAGTCAAAGAGGACATGATTATTTCTGCTGATTGATTCCCCCTTACCTCATTGCATATAGGGACAGAAACCCCAATTTCCCAGTCCCCACAAAGGAGTTCCAAGGGAACAGCAAATGCAGGGAAGAGGGTAGTGATGGTATAGTGGGAATGTCACTGGATTAGTAATCCATGATACTCAAACATATTCTGAGGGAATTGGTTCCAATCCCACCAGTGAAATGTGAATTTCAAAAAAACCTGGTATTAGAAGCTAGTCCAATAGTGACCCAGTATGCAATAAATGCACCCAAGCCAGTGAGGCCCTGTCTAATGAATTAAAACATTATTGAATAGACAATTAGATGTATAACTTGTTTTTATTCCTACATGCGATGTAGACAGCATGCCCATTCCCTTGAACTGAGGCTAGGCCAATTCAAAAGAGCATTTGAGAGACAACCACATTGTTGTGGGTCCGGACTCATATATAGGCCAGGCCAGGTAAGCAAGGCAGATTTTCCTCCCTAAAGGATATGAGTGAACCCAGTAGGTACTCTTCAACCAATGGTGATTATCATGGTTATCATTACTAATACTAGCTTTATCTTCTATATTTAATAAAAAGATATGGTGACAGATCAGGGCTGAGGGTGGGGTGGGGGAGGGCAGAATGAATTTATCACTGAAGTAATTGAGGCCTACAGCAGAGAAAAAGGCTCTTTGGCCCATCATGTCCACTATTCTTATCCCATTTTCCAGCACTTTGGTAAGATCTCCAGTTAAAGAGTCTGTACAGCTCAATGGCCTGAAGAATTTGCGATACTGTAACCTCTGTGAACATTGTTGTGTAACTGCCATGTGAATAATGGACAAAGGCTGGGTCTAAAAGCGTGGCCAATGAGTTCCAAATGGATGAGAGCATACACCACCCACAACAAACAGTTTGTTTCAGCTTCTGGGCCTTTCCACTCTCAACACCCCACAATAATGTGGTTAACAGAATTAAAGACAATGACTGATTATTAATATGTTACCCTGTTGATGTGTAGGCTATATCTAAACCCAGAGGCTCCTTAAAGGCCTTTAGAGATCCTCTTTCAACAGTATCCTACTGCAAATTTCCTCCCATTTTGATTCAAGCATGTTAATTCATGTTTGCTTGAATGTATGGGAGTACTCAGATAGAGTATGTCTCTTCTGCCAGTTTGGATAATGTAAGTCAGCTATTTACTGTAGAGGACATTACAATTAATCAGATCATATCCACAATTAATTCTTCCACTCTCATAACAAGCTTACACATGCTTGCAACATAGAAATAGGAGTAGGTCATCTGCCCCTTGAGCCTGCTCTGCCATTCGATCACAGCAGCCTGACTCTATTTACCTGTCTTTAGCTCATATCCCTTAAAACAAACATTTCACATTTCACATATCCTTTAACAAAAAAATTACCTACCTCAGATTTAAATTCTCACTGTCGTTTGTGGAAGAGTGTTCCAAATCTCTCCCACCCTTTGTGTGCAGAAATGCTTCCTAACATCTCTCCTGTATGATCAGGCCCTAATTCTCAGACTATGCCCCCTAGTTCTAGAATCCCCATCCAGTGGAAATAGTTTAGCGATTGATTGAATTTTTGTTGTCACGTGTACTGAAATATAGTGAAAAAGCTTTGTTTATGAGTGGTACGGGAAGATCACAGCAAACAAGGGATGTACAGTTAAAAAGATGTAGAGGCATACAGGTTACATTGCAGGTTACATTATTTGAGGTGAGAGTCCATTCAACAGTCTGCCAACGGCCAGGAAGAAGCTGTTCCTGAACCTGCTGGTGCATGTGTTGAGATTTCTGTATCTTCTCCCTGATGGAATAGGTTGTAGGAGATCATTACCAGGATGTGATGGGTCTTTGATGTTGGCTGCCTTTCAGAGGCAGCGAGCTGTGTAAATGCAGTCCATGGATGGGAGGTTGGTTTCCATGATGGTCTGGGCTGTACACACCACTTTCTGTAGTTTCTTACCATCCTGGGTAGAGCAGTTGCCATACCAGGCCGTCATGCACCCAGACAGTGTGCTTTCAGTGATGCATCTGTAGAAGTTGGTGAGGGAGGTTATGGACATGCCAAATTTCCTGAGCCGCCTGAGGAAGGAGAGGTGGTGTTGTGCCTTTTTGACTGTTACATCAACATGGGAAATGCAGGGCAGGTTGTCAGTTCTTATTGCTCTGAGGAACTTAATGCTCTTTACGCTCTTAATCTCTGTTCCGTTGATGCAGATGTGGGTGTTCACCTTTCTTTCTGAAGTTGATGATCAGTTCTTTAGTTTTGCCGATGTTGAGAGACAGATCACTTACATTGCACCATGTCACTGAGCCCTCCACCTCCCTTCTGTATTTTGACTTGAGATGTCTGTTTGACTGCAATGGTGGCGTACGTGAACTTGTAGAGGGCATCCATTTGGAATTTGGCAATACAGTCGTAAGTATACAGGGAGTACATTAGGCGCCTGAGGACGCATCCTTAGGGGTCTCCAGTGCTGAGTGTTATTGTGGAGGAGTTGCAGTTACCTATCCTCACTGATTGCGGCCCATGGGTCAGAAAGCTGAGGATCCAGTTATCTTTATCTATCATCTTTTCCTGTCAATATCATGAAGACTTTGGCCCGATCAGCCCTAAATTCTCGAGAAAAGAGGCTTAAATTGTGTAATCTCTCCCGACAAATTAACCCCTGATGTGCAGGTATCACACTTGTAAACCTATATTATACTCCCTCCAAGACCAATCTATCTTTCCGAAGGTTTAGTAGCTAGTTATGCACAAAGCACGCCAAGTGGGGTCTAGTGTATCCTGCAGCATTCATTGTGCATCCTTGTACTCCAGTCCTCTAGATATAAATGAATGGGGATGAAGATCAGTTAAGATACTTACAAATTTTTTTTATCCATGGGACATAAGCATCACTGGCTGGGCCAGTATTGTTGCTCATCCCTCAGTGCCCCAGAGAATGTGGCAGTGAGCGATCATCCTGAACCAGTGCAGTTGTGCCACGATCTAGGCCCTCTGATTGTCTTGAGGGTAAGACAGGTGATGAACTGCTTGTCTCAAGCTTAATAGCTGCCTCCAGGATTTGGAGGGGGCAAGGATGGCAGGAGTTAGGAATGAAAACATCAACAATAACTTGCACATAGAAATGCCTTTCACATTGTAAAACATCCTAAGGTGCTTCACTTCAGCAAAATGCAGGATTGGACTCCACAAGGGGATATTAGGAGAGGGAAATGCATGATTTAGAGAGAGAAAGTTTATGAAAGCAACTTAAAGGAGGAGAGGGAAGATGGCAAGAGGGAATTCCAGAGTTTGGGAACCAGATAAAGTCATGGCCACCCTTTGTGGTATGATGAATACGGACCTGGGCTTTGGGGGTTTGGGTGGGGGGATTTGTTGGTGAGGAATGGGTTTGGTGCCAAACAGTTCATGGTTAGAAATCTGACAGATCGCTTGTGAGGTAGGTTACGGAGACTGGGCAAGGCCAGAGAAGGGTCTGAACGTCAGGGTGGAAGTCTTAAATTTGAGACATTTCCAGATAGGAAGATGGTGAAGAAAGTCAGAGGTGTGCAGTATCATAAAGCTCAGGTTAATTGTGTGGATAAATTCCCTACTGAACTTCATTTAAAGGAAAGATGGTCAACCAATGGGAATTCTCAGAACATCCTTCTGACATTAGTTTGCAGTTACACATTAGCGCAAAGTGCTTTGAAATACTTCGCTAAGGACAAAATTTACATTTTAATTGAGGTCTGTAAGTCGACTTTACAGAAGTTGCATTTATGAAGATTCCTCATCGAAAAATCTTTTATGGAATTGCATTCTAGAGTTGTCCCACCCTGGGAATAGCTGTTTACAACAAACAAATTTTCCCTAAATAGTGACAATTAGTAAATAGACATTGATGACTCATGAATCTACCACTTAAACTCGACTGTATTCAAATCCCCTGTTCCCCTTCATAAACAGACATATAAAACCGGGCATGACAAGGATATCAACTAGCCACAAAAAGACATGACCCACTATCACTCGTATCCTTACATACAGATGAGGAAGGACACCACTTTGATTGGGACAACACATCCATCCTAGGACAAGCCAAACAGAGACATGCACGAGAATTCCTAGAAGCATGGCATTCCAACTGGAACACCATCAACAAACTCATTGGTTTGGAGCCCATCTACCACCCTCTGAGAAAAAGAACAGGAAATGACATCACCAACACAGGAAATGACATCAACACAGGAAATGACATCACCAACCCAAGGAAACCTAAACAGATAAATAGAAAGTCGGACATAACACCAGAGCTTCATTGGAGGCTCACTGATGATGTTACCTAGAATGGTGATGAAACGTCTGGGAACAAACCTTCCAGCTCAGTGAACCAGCTTATATCCAGAACAAAATAAAGACCCACTCTCTTGTGGACCGAGAGGAGGAGAGCACTGTGTTGGAGGTGGAAGGAAGACATCGGGTTGGCTGTGCACCCTTGCAACTGATGGATCTTACTGCTGGCTTCAGCCTAACGCTGGTTTAGGGGAGCAGCCAACCTGCAACGATGGCTGCGGCAAGTGCTCGTGCCCCAGGTCAGGGGGTCCGGAACACCATCCGTGTTTCCGTGAAGAAGGTGGATGAAGGTGCACCTGTGGACCGCACCTTCTTCGTGAAGAGGGTCCTGTTGGACTGTTGTGGGTTCGCTGCTGCGGACATTTACTGCCTGCAGGATTTCCCCGGAGGAGGTTTTTATGATGTGACCTTCAGGAGTGCCAAGCTTTGTGAGCGCTTCCTGGAGGTTTTCAAGGAGAAAGGAGGTGAGAGCCCCCTCTCTGTATTGACCGCTGTCCCGCTGTTAGTGATGCCAGCGCAGAGGAGCCGTATGGTGACTGTACACATGTACAACCCACATGTGCCAGCAGTTGACCTTCCTTGGAAGGTACGTGAAGGTGGAAGAGGACCTAACTGACATCATGGACCCCTTTGGCATCAGGACCAGTAAGAGACAGGTCAAGGTGACACTGAGGATGGGCTCGGACGGGAATATCGTACACCCACCGTCCAGCTTCGCGATCGGCAGGAGCAAGGGCTACCTGGCCTAAGCAGGGCAACCTAAAGTCTGCCATGCCTGTGGTAGGACAGGTCACATGGCGCCCGACTGCAAAGCCACCATCTGCAGGAACTGCAGGGAGGAGGGACACCTTGCAAAGGATTGCCCACAAGAAAAAAGCTGCAACCTTTGCGTGGAAGCGGGCCACCTCTATAGGGCATGCCCACGGCAGGGGACCACCTACGTCCAGGTCACCGGCAGGGGAAATGCGAGGCCGGCCCCCCCACCCCCGGAGGAGAGGAAGGCACCAGGGCCCTGTAAGGACCCCACTAACGTGCAGGAGGGCCCAGCCCCGCAGGATGGGCCCGAGGCCAGCAAAGCGCCCCTCCAGGCTCCGCTCCCCCTCAACAACCCGGAGTCGATGGAGGTGGCGACAGGTGACCCAGGGGAGTGGATGACGGTCCAGAAAGCGAGGAGGAAGGTGCGTCGGCGGGCCCAGGAACCGCAACCATCAGGCGGGAAGAGGCAGTTCCTGCACCTTGATGTTCTCCTTCACCATCTCCCACCAGTCACCCGGAGACTCAAAGAGGGGTTTCACGGTTCTCCAAGCGGCGTACTCCCTCTTGAGCACCTCGACGTTCTCTGGGGTCAACAGAGTCATGTTGAGCTTCCACGTCCCCTTGCTGGCCGACTGGTCATCCTGTAAGTGACAGTCAGCCAGCAGGAGGCAGTGGTCAGAGAAGAAGGGGGGCTATAAGAGCTCCTCTGATGAGGGGGATTCGGAGGGGGCCCGCCCAAAGCAGAAGCTAAAGATCTCAAGGGAGAAGGAAAGCAGCACCCCACTTTCAGGTCACGGGAGGTGTCCTGAGGCTCCCTCTGACACCGGTTGGCTATGACCTTGGCTGCTGGGGCCCTGGAGGGCCCCCCGGAACTTCCAGGCGGGAAGGAGGAAACAGCGTGTCCCCAGCCTGACCCAGAGCCGGACTCTCCTGCCTCCGTACCCCTGATGGGGGGATGCCACCCGGAAGGCAGCACGGATGGTTTCCTGAGCCCGGAGAGCATCCAGCAGTTAGCCCGGGCAATGGGCATGAAGGGACAGATGGAGGGGCTGGATCTTGGACTTGGGGAGGGTACTGCGGTCACTGCCCACAATGGGGGTACGAGTTGCGAGCATTAAAGTGCGCAGCGTCAAGTCCACCGCAAGATGTGTGTCCACGTTGGCCTACCTGACCACCGTCAAGGCGGACCTCCTGTTTCTGCAGGAGTGCGGGATACCGCACCTCGGCAGGTACGGGAAATGGTCCGGCGCCTGGACCTGTGGGCCTTCGATCTGGTCGGGGGGTAACGACTGTCGCTCCTCGGGCCTGGCTATTCTGCTGCGGGGGCGCAACTTCACCATCTCTCAAGTTCAGGAGGTGGTGGGGGGGCGCCTCCTAGTGGCTGACGTCACCTACAGGAACGCTCCCCTGAGGCTGATCAACGTGTACGCCCCAGCGGTACGGAGTGAGCGGTTGGCCGTCCTGCAGCGGCTTCCACCCCTGCTGGCTACGTCCAGGCCAGTCATCCTAGGCAGAGACTTCAACTGCATCATTGATGCAGACGGAAGATCCGGTGTGGGGACAGCGGGTGGGGGGAGTCAACTGGATGTCATGTCCAGATTCCTGATGGGCACGGTGAAGGACGCCAAGCTGCTCGACGTCTTCAGCACCCCTGCAGACGGAGCGCAGTGGAGGTACACCTGGTCGCGGCCAGACGGGTCTATCCGCTCAAGGATAGACTTCCTGTTTGTGTCACGGGCGTTCTCAGTCAGGTCCACCAGCGGCGAGCCGGTGTTCTTCTCTGACCACTGCCTCCTGCTGGCTGACTGTCACTTACAGGACGACCAGTCGGCCAGCAAGGGGACGTGGAAGCTCAACATGACTCTGTTGACCCCAGAGAACGTCGAGGTGCTCAAGAGGGAGTACGCCGCTTGGAGAACCGTGAAACCCCTCTTTGAGTCTCCGGGTGACTGGTGGGAGATGGTGAAGGAGAACATCAAGAGGTTCTTTGTCCTCAAGGGTGTTCAGAAGGCGAGAGA
This sequence comes from Stegostoma tigrinum, assembly GCF_030684315.1. Classification (NCBI taxonomy): domain Eukaryota; kingdom Metazoa; phylum Chordata; class Chondrichthyes; order Orectolobiformes; family Stegostomatidae; genus Stegostoma; species Stegostoma tigrinum. Next base: position 8,575,824 of record NC_081373.1, read on the forward strand.
GAGGCGGGGAAAGCTGTCGCGACTCCAGAAAAGGGTGCAGAACCTGCTCCTTCTGCAGTTGATGGGGGTCGATGTCACAGAGGACCTCCATGAGGTGAGGGGCCAGAAAGCCTCGCTCTTCGCCGCGGAGGCCTCCAGGATAATCTTCCGGTCCAGGGTCCGCTCCGTGGAGCAGGATGAGACGTGCTCGCGTTTCTTCTTTCAGAAGGTGCACAAAGAGAGCTCTGTGCTTAGCCGGCTGAAGGAGGACGACGGCTCGGTGACGTCATCTCGGCCCGACATTTTGAGGATCAGCAGATCCTTCTATGCCGGACTGTACGACACGAAGCCCACAGACAGCGCGGCCTCCGAGTCGTTCCTGTCGTCTATCACGGAGGTCTTAGACGACGGCACGAGGGAGTGGCTGGACCGGCCGATATCCCTGGACGAGCTGACCAGAGCCCTCAAGTCCCTGGAGAGGAATAAGACTCCCGGGAGCGATGGCTTCCCGGTCGAGCTGTATTCCGATCTGTGGGACCTGGTCGGCCAGGACCTGCTGGAGCTGTACGATAGTGCGCTTCGGGCAGGGGAAATGTGCAAGTCCATGAGGAAGGGCATCATTACCCTCAATTACAAGAGGAAGGGGGAGAGGGAAGAAATTAAGAATTGGCGTCCATTTCACTTTTGAACGTGGACTACAAAACCAAGGTCATAGCCAACCGGGTCAGGTCTGTCCTGGAGTCGGTGATTCACCCTGACCAAACCTGTGCTGTGCCGGGCAGGAAGATCGCTGAGAGCCTCGCGCTCATCAGGGATACGATCGCCTACGTACAGGACAGGAGGGTGGACACCTGCCTCATCAGCCTGGACCAGGCGAAAGCCTTCGACAGGGTCTCTCATGCTTACATGAGGGACGTCCTCTCCAAACTGGGGTTCGGGGAGGGCATCCGCAATTGGATCCGGCTGTTCTACACCAACATCGTTAGCAAAATCTCGATCAACAGGTGGGAAGCGGACAGTTTTCCCGTCAGATCTGGAATCAGGCAGGGCTGCCCGCTCTCTCCTGCCTTGTTCGTGTGCTGTGTGAAGCCCTTTGCCGCATCTATCAGGAAGGATGTGAGCCTGAAGGGCGTGACTATCCCAGGCAGTGGAGGCCTTCAGGTCAAGACCTCCCTGTACATGGACGACGTTGCTGTCTTCTGCACCGATCGTCAGTCGGTGAGTAGGCTGTTGGACATCTGTGGCCAGTTTGAACTGGCCTCGGGTGCCAAAGTCAATAGGGGTAAGAGCGAGGTCATGTTCTTCGGGAACTGGGACGACCGCTCCTTCATCCCCTTCACCGTCAGGACAGACTACCTGAAGGTGCTGGGTGTTTGGATCGGTGGAGCTGGGGCATGCATTAAGACTTGGGAGGAGTGTATCACCAAACTGAAGCAGAAGCTGGGCTGGTGGACGCTCCGGACCCCCTCCATCACGGGTAAGAACCTGGTTGTCAGGTGCGAGGGGCTTTCGGTACTGTTGTATGTGGCGCAGGCCTGGCCTATTACCTGGACCTGCGCCGTTGCAGTCACCCGGGCCATCTTCCACTTCATTTGGGGGTCGAGGATGGACCGGGTCCACAGGGACACCATGTACAAAGACCTGGAAAATGGGGGAAAGGGCGTACCAAACGCCACCCTCGCCCTGATGGCTACCTTTGTGTGCGGCTGCATCAAGCTGTGCGTAGATCCTCAGTACGCAAACACCAAGTGTCACTACTTACTGAGGTTCTACCTGTCCCCGGTGTTGCGAAGGATGGGCCTGGCCTCGTTGCCGCGGAACGCTCCGAGTAGTTGGACCGTCCCATACCACCTGTCCTTCGTGGAGAAATTTTTGAAGGGAAACACCTTTGACCACAAGGCCGTCAGGCAGTGGTCAGCACGTAGTATCCTCGAGACCCTTCGGGAAAAGGAGAGGGTGGATCCCGTCATGTGGTTCCCCACGCAGACTGCCAAAGTCGTTTGGCAGAATGCCTCATCGCCAGAACTTTCAAACAAGCACAAGGACATTGCTTGGCTGGTGGTGAGAGGGGCTCTAGCAGTGAGATCCTTTATGCATACCCGGAATCTCTGCGCCACTGCACGCTGCCCTCGAGGTGGCTGTGGGGGGGACGAGACTGTCGATCACCTCCTTCTGGAGTGTGCCTATGCGCAGGAGGTCTGGAGGGGGATGCAGTGCTATTTGTCGAGGTTCGTCCCGAGCAGCTCCGTGACGCGTGACTCCGTGCTCTACGGGCTGTTTCCCGGGACGCACACCGAGACCAACATCAACTGCGCCTGGAGGACCATCAATGCAGTGAAAGACACTCTTTGGTCTGCCCGCAACTTGCTGCTCTGCCAGCTGAAAGAACTGACCCCGACCGAGTGTTGCAGACTGGCGCACTCCAAGGTCTAGGACTACGTGCTGAGGGACGCGCTAAAGCTTGGGGCAGGCGCCGCCAAGGCGCGGTGGGGAAAGACCACCGTATGAAACCCCTCGTCCAGAATAGAAAAAAGGGCCCTATCTGGTAACTGGTCCCAGCTGGCGCCTTCCCCAACTGGTCAGGGGGCCAACTGGGACTGTGCGGGGTGACGACTGCCGGGGTATTTTCTTTGCTTTGTGTTTTTTTCTTCTTTGTTTTTTTTTCCTTTAGTTGGTGTATGTACCCCCTGGGTAACCCAGAGCGGCTTGCATGACTGGGTAGGTGTATAAATGTTGTATTTTTTGTACATCTTATGAATAAAGTATATTTTTTCAAATAAAAAACAAGGTGACGGAACGTCTGAAAACGAACCTTTCAGCTCAGCGAGCAAACTCACATCCAGAACCTCAAACTGAGCTACAAATCTTCTCAGCAAGGATGTTACAGGTTAAACAAAAACAGAACAACACTGTTCAATTGCACCAATCTGATCAACACAATCTGATGTGTTGCTTTCTCCCTCTACCATTCAATTCCATTTTAATTCCCTACTATCTGCTGCAACACAAGTTTGTTCACACACCAATGCTCTCTTTCGTTCACTGATTGCGAGTCTGTCCTTTCACTGTGTCTGAAGGCATTTTATTCCTCCTTCAATACAGGATTTTCATAAAAAGGTGAAGAGAAGACAGCTAACCATTCTTGGGGATCTTTGGTACCTCCACGCAGGACAGAAAAAAGAGACAAAGATATATGGGTGCTTTTCTGGCTACAAGTCAGACGACTCTCTGCTGACACTGTCCCCACACAAGCCATGGTCAACTGGTCCAGGAGCCTGTGAGAATCTTACCAAATGCACCTCATTAACTACCTTCAAGGCCTTACACTGTCCCTCACATTTGATTCCATCCCCACCATTCCACATTCCCAGAGCAACTCACTACTCACTGGATATCAGCTAACGTCACCCCCTACACCCACACTGCCTTTGAAAGCCCAAACGCCATGAGTCCTAAGCTGCTCTCATTCAATACAGCTCATAGTATGGCAGAAATGGCCACGGTGGACGGCAAACTGCCCAACACTCAGTTCCGCACCCCTTCACAGACAGCTCCCTGATTCTGAACACCCTGAACACTAACTGTTTCCAAGGCCCTGGGCTTGAATGGGAGACTGCCCTTCGCTTAATGTACCATATTTCCTGACTGAAACCTATCTCCCATGGATGGAGACTTCTATGCTGAGAATTTGGTTTCTTCAGCAAAATAGGAAGTTGTGTATTAAAATAAGGTGAGTCATGGAGTTAGAGGTATTTCACAAGCAATAACCCCTCACCTGATGACTTAATACTGCCTGGCGAGAAATTGGCCTCTCTACTTTGAAAAAACATAAAAGCTGCAGCGAGATGCTCCTGACATCGAGGTTGGCCTTGCTGGATTTTTTGTCTGAATCTACCACAAATCTCGCCACTACCCTGAGGGGAAAGCAGGAGTACAGCCACCTTAGAGTTGACATGCAAGGTTCTCTAAAGGTGGCCAGGCAAGCTGTAACCATTGTTAAGAAGGTTTATAAGATATTTCTATCTTATGCACATAGAGGCAGAGTGTATAAAAGCAAGGAAGTGATGCTTCACCTCTACAAATCATTAGTCAGACTGCATTTTGAGCATCATATTCAGTTTTGGGCACCTTATCAAGGAAGGATGTTAAAGCCCTGGAGAGACTTCAAAGGAGATTTACCAGAATGAAACCAAGAATGAGGGATTTTAGGTGCAAGGAAAATTTCGAGAAATTCGGCTTATTCTCCTTGGAGCAGAGAAGATTACGTGGTGGCCTTAACGAAGTGTTCAAAATTTTCAATAATTTTGACGGGGTAAAGAACGATATTCTATTTCCATGGTATGGTATGTCAGTAACTGGGGACCATAATTTCAAGATTGTCAGCAAGACAGCCAAGAGTCAGACAAGGAGAAATTCCTATACTCAGAGTTGTTAGGATTTGGAATACGCTGCCTTGGGAGAGTGGGGGAGTAGGTTTCAAAAGAGAGCTGGATATATATTAGAAAGGGATGAATGTAAAGGGACTATGGAGATCGAAAGTCATAAAGTGACAGGAAACAGACCCTACGTTCCAACTCATTCATGCTGACCATGTTGGTATGATCTGCCCGTATAGCATGCAAAACAACACTTTTCACTGTACCTCAATACATGTGGCAACAATAAATCAAATAAAATCAGATTAAATCAAATCAAACTAAACTAGTCCCACCTGCCTGCATTTAGCCAAGATCCCTCAAAACCTTTCCTATTCATGTACCTATCCAAATTTAAATGTTGTAACTGTACCTGTGTCCATCACTTCCTCTGGCAGTTCTTTCCACACATGAGCCACCCTCTGTGTGGAAAAGTTGGAAAATGGGACGAGCTGGGCAGCTCTTTCGGGGGCCAATACAGACACGATGAGTCGGATGATCTCCTTCTTTATTGTAAAATTCTATGATTCTACAGCTCATGTCACTCAGATCCCTATAAGCTTCTGTCCATGGTCTTTCCAAAATAGGGAGCTATCGGAGGGTTTCTGATCCAGTAGAAGGTTTCTTCAGTATCAGAAAGTATAAAAAATAGTTGAGAACATTCAAAGATAGGTACAGGCTCTGCAAACATTGGGGCAGAGATCACTCTCTGTGGTAAACTGTGCAGACTACGGGTGAGGTAACACCATCAGGTTGAGGCCTGGTAGGAAAGTTTGGACTTCCTTCGCTGTCACATTAGCTTCTTGGGTCCCTACAAGTCACACAATTAAACTTTCATTGCAATGGGAATTGTTTGAAAACCCTGCTGGGGTTTCCTGACAGGCACACACTGGGGCTGACTGTTCGCCAGAGCCATTATGATCAGGACCCAATGATGGCGACGTCAGAAATTGCTGGATTAACTCAGCAGATCTGGCAGAATCTGTAGAGAGAGAAATAGAGTTAATTTTTCGAATCAATGTGACTAACATTTTTTTCTCTCTCCACTGACACTGCCAGACCTGCTGAGCTTCTCCAGCAATTTTTGTTTTTATTCCTAATGTAGATGTAGTGATGATGTTGTCAGACTATAATCTAGACCTCCCACCACCTCCACCATCACCAACACCACCATCAATGCCAAGGCTAATACTCTTGGAACATAAATTCAATCCCACTATTACAGATGGTGAAACTTAAGTTCAATATGTGAAGAAACTTTGGAATTAAAAGAGACTCTGATGGGGTTCATTGGTTGATTATTGAAAAAAAAAACGCTCATCTGATTCATGAATATCCTTTAGGGAAAGAAATCTGTCAACCATACACAGTCTGACCTACATGTGGCTCCTGACCCACAGCAATGTGGTTGACTGTTCTCTCTGAAAAGGCCCAGAAAGCCACTCTGTTCAAGGGCATCAGATACCAGCCTAGCTGGTGATGACTACATCCCACACTAGCATGAAGGGACATCAATGTTGGTAGGAGACACTTGCATCATTAAAACACACACAGAAATGGAATTCTGCAGTGGGGGAGTTCAATAAAAGTCACCATTCTTCTCTGCTAATTCACCCCTTATTGGGTTGGAGTTTTAACTCTTTGCAATGGATGGAACAGGGCAATGTCTGATTGGCCATTGGTTGGGTATCCGGAAGCGAGTGATTAAACACTACATTTATTGTAACAATACAGAGTGACACACTTCACAGTGAGACAGAAACAGATAAAGAAGCACAAGGAGGGAGATGGAGAAAGAGAGAGACAACAAAGCGTGGAGATGGATGAACACGGCCGGCCAAGCAGCATCTTAGGAGCACAAAAGCTGACGTTTCGGGCCCAGAGAAGGTTCTAGGCCCGAAACATCAGCTTTTGTGCTCCTAAGATGCTGCTTGGCCTGCTGTGTTCATCCAGCTCCACACTTTGTTATCTTGGATTCTCCAGCATCTGCAGTTCCCATTATCTCAGATGGAGAGAGAGAGATTGTTCTTTTGAGGTTCTGCATACAGTTTGTAAGCTGATAACGGATATCAATGGATTTAGACACAAATCTCTCAAAATTTGAAATTAAATTAAAGCAGTTGTTGGAAAGATAACATTATTCTTTGTTATTTATCATGGATACTATTTTTTTACAAATTGCTTAAACTCAACTTCATTCACAGTTGGAACTGAAATTTTTTTAAGTTTGTCATGATATAAAACCATTTGTCCTGATGAAGAAGGGTCTAGACCTGAAACATCAGCTTTTTCGCTCCTCTGATGCTGCCTGCCTTGCTGTGTTCATCCAGATCTACCTCTTGTCCTGATGTATTTCTTTCTAAAATAAATATCCAAAACTACTAAAGACTCAGTCCAGTCAGAAAGCAGGCCAAACAGCTTGGCTGTTCTCATTGCAGGGAATCCGAGATAACAAAGTGTGGAGCTGGATGGACACAGCAGACCAAGCAGCATCTTAGGAGCACAAACTTTACTCCTCTTGCCTTAAACCAATGCTACCTTACAATTAACATTTCTACCCTGAGAATAAGACTCTGACTACCCACTCTATCCATGCCTCCCATAATGTTCTATATTTCTATCAGACCTGCTCCTCAGCCTCTGAAGCTTTCGTGAAAACCATCCAAGTTTGTCCAGTCTCTCCTTAGAGGTGAAACACTCGAATCCTGGTAAAGCCCTTTTGCACCCTCTCCAAAGCTTCCACATCCTTCCTTTAGTGTGTGACCAGAACTGTATACAATACTCCCAATGTGTTCTGACGAAAGTCTTATACAACTGCAATGTAACTTGCCAACTCTTGTACTCAGTGCCCTGACCAATGAAGGCACGGATGCTGTATGTCTACCTTACCATCTTATCCACTTGTGTTGCCACTGTCAGAGAGCTATGGACTTGTACCCACCCCAAGATCCCTCTGCATATCAATGTTCCTCATGGTCTGGCCATTTACTGTAATCCTTCCCCTTGCATTTGACCTCCCAAAATGCATCACCTCACACTTGTCCAAACTAACCTCTGTCATTTCTCCACCCAATCTTTCAACTGGCCTATCTCGTGCAGTATCCTTTGATAACCTTCCTTACTATCTACTACTCCACCAATTTTCATGTCATCTGCAAACTTATTAATCAGACCATCTACACTTTCATCCAAGTCATTTATAGACAAATTGCAAACAACAGGTCCCAGCATTGATCCTTGCAGACCACCACTGGTCACAGACCTCCTGTCAGAAAAACATTCCTCCACAACTACCCTTTGTCTTCGATGTTGTATCCACCTTACCAATTCACCTTGGATCCCATGTTACTTAAATCTTCTGGACCAACCTGCCATGACGGATCTTGCCAAATGCTTTAGTGAAGTCCATGTAGACACCATACACTGCCCTACCCTCAATTATACTACATCACTTCCTCAAAAACTCAATCAGGATTGTGAGATAGGACCTCCTCTGCATAAAACCATCCTGACAATCCCTAATAAGTCCATTTTTCTTCAAAAGCAAGTAAAGCCTATCCCTAAGAATTTTCTCCAATGATTTCCATACCATTGGTGTGAGGCCTACAATTTTCTGAATTATTCCTGTTGCCCTTCTTAAACAAAGGAATGACATTGGCTCTTCTCCAATCCTCTACGACCTCACCTGTGGCTAAGAAACATACAAAGATTGCTGTCATGGCCCCAGCAGTTTCTTTCCTGGCGTCCCTCAGTATCCTGGGATAGATGCCATCATGCTCTGGGAACTAAACTACCATAATATTACCCAACACCTCCTCCTTCTCAATATTGACATGCTCAAGAATATCATCATATCCCTCGCTAATCTTACTAACACCTCTGTCCTTCTTGGTGAATACCGATGTAAAGTACTCATTAAGGACCCCCATCACTTCCTCTGGCTCCTTTGTCCTTGAGTGGCCTACCCTTGCCCTAGTTACCCTCTTGCTCTGGATTCCTTGTTTAAGTTCTTTCCTGCTTCATTTATATTCCTAAAGGGCCTTATCTGATTTCAGTTTCTTAAACTTACATAGGCTTTTTTCCTTTTTTTGGCTAAACTTTTGGTATTTCTTGTCATCCACGGTTCCTGAATCTTTCATCCTCACTGGAACATGCTAGGCCTGAACTCTGATCGACTGCCTTTAAAAGATTCCCCCATGTCAGAAGTGGATTTACCCTCAAATGGTCACCTCTCCTAATTTCTCCAGCTCCTGCCTAACACTGCTGCAAATTAGCCTTCCCCCGATTTAGCGCTTTTAGCCGAGGACTAGTCTTATCCTTATCCATAAGTAAATTAAAATTTACTGAATTATGGTCACTGCTCCCAAAATGTTTCCCCACTGGAACTTTAAGCATCTGACCAGATTTATTCCCCAATAGGGTTTAGTATGGCTATTCCCTTGTTGGACCATCTACATATTGTTTCAAGTAACCCTCCTGGATACACCTAACAAATGCTCCCCCATTTAAGCCCCTGGCATGAAGGGAGTCCCGATCAATACAATGAAGTTAAATCAACCATTTCAACAAACCTTTATTTTTAAACTTTCCATGATCTGCCTACATATCTGTTCGTCTTTCTCCCACTGACTATTGAGAGGCCTACAGTATAACCTTATCATAGTGGCTGTCCTAGAATCTACCCCTACGGCCTCACTGGATTAGCTCTCCAAGATGCCCTCTCTTAGTGCAGCTATGATATTCTTCTTAATCAGCAACACAACTCCCAATGCTTTTACATTCCTCTCCATTTTGCCTGAAACATCTAAATCCTGGAACATTCAGCTCACAGTCCTGCTTTTCTCTCAACCAACTTTCTGTAATGGCTACAACACTGTAGTTCCGATAGTAAGATGTCACTTCAGAACCTCATTCCTCCATTTCTCCCTACCCATTCATTGCATTGCTCTGCATCTCTCGCAGTTTCTTTTTAAAAACTGTCTCCCTTTACACAAAGCAAAACTGAAGTAAGGCTCCACCATCAGCTCCGACACACATGAACAGATAATCTGCTTTAGGGATGTGATTGAGGGATAAATTAATGAGAAGAGAGTTGAAGACTGGCTGGGAGGACTTTACAATCACCTGAGAAGTGTGCACAGGGCTTTGAGGTACCACACTTTAGCATCCGTCTGCACTTTAGGCTGAAGGCTCCAGTGCAAACTGGCAGATCGCAGGCTGGAATGCCTAATGAGGATTCTCTTCAATCTCTATTGTGGAAGATCCACAGAAATTCAGGAAAAATGGCACAAAAGACAGGAAATCAGGAATATCCTGGCACTCAAAAGAAACATAATGATAGAGCTGGAGAATGTGACTAGCTGGGTAGGCCCTTTGGAGCCAGTATAGACACCATGGGTCAAATAGCCTCCTTCTGTGTTGTAAAATTCACTGATTTTCTTTCCTGATGGTTTTACATTTATGCAATTTTATTTATGAGTGCAGTAATGGGCACTGGTGTCACGGGAGACAGGATTATTTCACTCTAGTCAGATATTTCAACACAAAGTGCAGCCTGTTCACTGGGAATGGAATAAAATAAGAACATTTGTGAGCCAATTTAGATCACGCACATTCCTGTTGTTAATTCTTCTCATGCAAATAGCAGATCTCACATGGCTTTGCTGAATTTGGATGGCATGCTATTTTATCAGGCCTGTGTACTGCACTCTGTGTTTTCTGCTGTAAATAAACATAACTCTAGGGTCAATTCGAGTTCAACGGCTGTTGGTAAAAAGGATTTGTGAATCATAGGTACTTTTAAATTCTGATTGCAAGTGTGTCCTGGCAATAGTGATGAACTTTTATTAACCTCTGTGTGAAGAAATGAACTTTTTAAAATATATTTAACTTTCTAAAGCGTGAGCTACTTAAAATTTTACATATACCTTTCTATCTGTGCATCTCTCTCTCTGTCTGTCATCAGGGGGACTTACAGTCCACATTCTCACACCCATTAAATTCCTATAGAATAGGAATGGACACTCTCCCTGTATCCTCATCCATCACCATTTTACCAACCACCAACCCCTTCCAGCCTGTGGGGAGGGGGGCACTGGTGAAATTCAGCTCTTTGAGTCGACATGTCTGTCTCGAGTCTCACACAGACACACACAGGCACAGAAACACTGCTACAGACTCTGATCCTTTACATGATCCTCCCGCGTCCTGACTATCCCACGGTCAAGCTCCCTCTCTCTCTGTCTGTCAGTAAGGTTCAGTAGTTGAGAACCTGGTGAGATTTTGTTGCCTCTAACAGCAGGCAAGGGAAACATAGAAAATAGGAGCAGGAGGAGTAGGCCATTCATCCCCTCGAGCCTGATTACGGCTGATCATCCAACTCAATCCCCTGTTCCCATTTCCTCCCCATACCCTTTGATCACTTTAGCCCCAAGAACTATATCTAACTCCTTCTTGAAAGTATTTAATGTTTTGGCTTCAATAGGTCTCCTGCCCATATTGCTGGGAGAGGAAGTGTGGTGGGGAAACCAAATGGAAAAATGTTTCAAAGTTAGCAGATTAGATTAAACTGTGCATCTCCCATTGGAAGACCGCAGTCGGAGTGTACTCTGAAGCTCAGGCTCGTCTCTTCAAAGGGTTTCGGATTTGTGGGAGGAAATTATCTGGTAAGCGTGGAAAACATACTTTTAATCAATCTGTCAGGTTCTGAGCAGCGTGGTCCTGCTGGATCTTTGGCAGCGAACTGCACAGAGGCCCCTGAGGCTCTGACTTACTCTCCAAACTTACCGACCAGATCCAGCCGCCCTTATCGCAGCTGCCTCACAGTCTGGCACAAAAGTGCAACAAAAAACACTTTCTGATGTAGATGTCTTCTCTCAACTATTTCTCCTAAACTGTGTAGATTCTTTGCTTTGGATTCTTGCGGTTGCATCTCCTTCATGGCATGAAGCTCAAACTGGAAACTAAGTATATAGACATCGAGCTTTGGCCAACATGTCGTCTTCAATCAAAGCCACCGACCTGTTTGCTGTTATTTATGACAGCTGCTTATGTGCAATTTTGCTGCTGCAATTCATATATTGCAACAGTGACTACACTTCACTGCCTGTGAGTGGTTTGGTACTGATTATAGACAGGAGCCACACAATGCCAGGTTATAGCTCAACACGTTTATTCAAAATCAAAAGCTTTTGAAGTGCTGCTCCTTCGTCGGTTAAAGCGATTTCACTTGATGAAGGACCAGCGCTCCAAAAGCTTGTGATTTCCAGTAGACCTGTTGGACTAAAACCTAGTGTCACGTGAATTCTGACTTTGTCCACCCCATCATTGTACTGATCATGGCATTGCAGGACCTCCTCTGCTATCTAAATCTACACTTGAAATGCAATGCAAAGATCTGTAACAAAACGAGCTGTCCTTTCGGTTTGGCAGCCCCTGCATTTGTGAAACATGATCTTATGGAAGATGAGGATATTTTAAATGTGGCAGAACATTTACTGACTTAACTGTTGTGGAAGGGAGATGGAAGCTGTTGGAGAAAGACCTTGTGTGTTCCCTCTGCTAGGACACAATTCCCGGATTCAGGCAACGTGCTGAGGAGATGTTGTCCGGAGCAGCACTAAACAAGGCTTTACCAGAGCCTTCGGTCTGGCCTGCGCTTGTGATGCTGCGCTTCTGCTCAACGTTTGCTGTTGTGAACGTTTCCTGGCAGGGAAGTGAAGAATAGTTTTTTGTCTGGCCCAAGCCAAGAGGAAACAATTAAACTTGTTAAATCCCAAATGCACCAACCCCCTCATCCATAGCCCGCTCCCTCCCTTCAGGAATAAGAGGCCACATCTCTGTTTTCCTGGAAACAGTCGAACATCCAAAATTATATCTTCCCACGAACATTACAGGTTCAAAACGCCTTTTAATGGGGCAGTTTCTGGCCTGGCCTCCAGGAGGACTTCATAGACTAGAACTGTAGACTTGCCAAGGCAGCTGTTCCCATTCCATTGGATTAAGGAAGCTGCCCAGTTTATATGTTTTGTACATCCAGCTCACCAAAGATCTGTGTTTTTACTTAAAAAACAAAGTCTTTCTCTCTCACATTATATGTGCATGTGCCAATTACTAAAACCTATTAAGTTTTACCCTCTGTAAAAGGGTAACCTCTGTATTGACACATTAGCCTCCTCAGACTGGTCCATCCCCAATCTTACCCTGCCCTGTACCTTGCTGGTCAGACGTTCAATCAAATGCAACACTTCTCTGCAGTTGAACACACTGCCTGAGATATTTGAATTGGAAACAACACCTGTGATCACAAAAGCCATTTGGCCTATCTTTGTCCATTCAATGGATTTGGGATCTACAGTTCCCTCAACAGTCAGATGTTTCCAATTCAAAAAAATTTATTTTTCAGGACAAAGTGGTTTCATTAACCAGATCCCTCTTCTGCTGAACCCCTCCACCACGAACTCACTGAGTTCACTTGTCATCTGTTCCTGGCCAGAACCAACTACTAAATGGGTAACAACACTGACATCATGGAAGTCACAGTGAGGGCAGCTCCAAGCACACTCAAGAAGCTTGACACCATCCAGCACGCAGCACCCGCTTGATCAGCACCTCATTCATCAACTTAAATATCCACTCAGTTCGAAAGCAGAGTGATATTGGACAGGAAATGTTAGTTTTGTTTCTGTCTCCACACCTGCTGCCAGGACCGTTGAGTTCCTCCACGATTTTCTGCTTTTATTTCAGGTTATATTAAACATTTCACTCCCTCTGGTACCAGTGCAAAGTGGCGGCAGTGTGTACCTTCTGCATGAGGGACTGCAGCAAGGTATCTTCAACAGCGCCTTTGACCTCTAACATATCGAACGAGGGCAGCGGATGCGTGGGAACACCACCCCTTGCAAGTTCCCCTCCAAGCCACTCATCAACCTGGCTTGGAAATATACCGCCGTTTCCTCCACTGTCAAAATCCTGGAAGTTCCTCCCTTAGGACCTCGTGACTGTACCCACACCTCAATGACCGCAACATTTCAAAAGAGCGGCTCACCATCACTTTCTCAATGTGAACCAGAAATGGCCAGACAATGTTTATCTTCCCATCGATGCTCTCAGCCTGCTGAAAGTGGCTCTAAACTCTTCAATTTAGAGCAACCATAAATCAGCCTCTGTATAATTTTGACAGGTGAAAGTGTGCTCACCAGTCTGTTTCACATCTCTCCTTTTTTTTAAAATTCATTGCAGTTGCGTTGATTCACTGTCACCCATTTTAAATTATCAGACAGAGTCAAAATGACCTAATGGAGCCTTCCTGTGGTGCAATGGTAGTGTCCCTACTCCTGGGCTGGGAGGTCCCAGGTTCAAGTTCATGTGTCCCAGAGGTGTGTAGTAACTTCCCTGAACAGGCTGATGAGGAAAATAGGTGAAATGATAACTTTAGGCTGAGTGTCATTGGAGAGAGTGCAATCTGCACCCCTTAATGCTCTTGATGCCTTTAGAGAGAGGTGGGTACCACAGGGGATGCAGTGCTGTATGTCCCCCTCCAATTCCATTTTGATTTAGCTCCTAGGCGTTCTCTCTCCCTGCCCTTCCTTGCCTTTGATCATCTGAATTGCCTGGAATGGACTAAGCTTGCAAATACTGGAATAATTAAGCAGGTGATTTTACTCGTGAAAGTTGTTGGTTTTAAAAAATGCAGAGATAAAAGGTCGCAGTGACTTTGGCTCATTTGAGTGTGAGAACACTTCTGGGTCGAATATAAAAAAAGTAAAGGGAGCCCATTAAAGGCTCTTGTGACACAGTGTTACTGTCCCTGCCCCTAGACCAGGTACACCCCAGGTTCAAGACCCATCTGTTTCAAAAGTGCATATTGATATCTCTCAGCAAGCTGATTAGGGGGAAGGAAACGCCAGCTTTTGTGCTCCTGAGATGCTGCTTGGCCTGCTGTGTTCGTCCAGCCCCACACTTTGCTATCTTGGATTCTCCAGCATCTGCAGTTCCCATTACCTCTGCTTAAAATCCATCTTTTCAATGACATTTTCAGTCCTTTGCTCAATATCATTGGTTTATTCTAATTCCTTTTCCTTACTTTTTCTAAACCACTGAACAGGCAAGATCTTTTTCCCAGAATGGAGGTAAAAACTGAAGGACATACGTTTAAGGTAAGAGGGCAAAGATTTAAAAGGAACCTAAAGGGCAACTTTTTCACGCAGTGGGTAGGACGTGTATGGAACGAGCTGCTACAGGAAGTGGTGGGGGCTGGTACAATTACAACATTTAAAAGGCATCTGGATGGGTATATGAATAGGAAGGGTTTAGAGGGGTATGGACCAATTGCTGGCAAATGGGATTAGATTAAATTTAGGATATCTGGTTGGCATGGACGAGTTGGACTGAAGGGTCAACTTTCATGCCGTACTGCTTGACAACTCTGTGACCCTCGACAGAGCACCTCATACTATTTTCTATGCTAAATTACCTTGAAAGCCTCATCCAAATGTAAGTTGCGTGCTGGACAAGCACCAAGAAATTTAGAAATGGTTTAATTCTCTTGTCAACATGGTTCAAAGCTGATCCTGTAAGATAATAAGTTTGTACCTACTTTGCTTGCAACCCCTGAACTCCGTAAGGTTGAAACAGGTACTGGTGAACAGTCTTGTCCCTTAGTGTTCCAGCCAGCTTTATTTTCTTTCTTGATCTGTGGAGGTTGATGATGTAAATAGTAATGGATCCTCGCAGATAATTGTGACTGAAAACCAGCGAGACAGCAGAATTAGTCATTGCAAAATGTGCGGCTCTTAAGTGACTCAAGTCGCATAGTAGCTACATTTAGTTACTGCAGAAAACAAATTGTCATTGACAGAGATCATGGATCTCCTGTTATGAATCCCTCGTTTCTCCCCAATCACAGCATGCAATGAATTTCCTTAACAACTTAAGAGTTTTTTTTTAATGCCTTCACTCTCTTACTTCAAAAAGCACCACCAGCATTCATATCCCTCAGTACATCCCAACATCAGTCACCACTTTGTCTTTGTACCCATGTGTGCTCGTCCTGGTTCATCTCGAAATAATGTTTCAGAGGTGTTTTTTTTGCTTTTAGTCAGTTGTTCACAGGACATAGGTACCACTAGCAAATGCAGTCCCTAATTGCCCTTGAACTGGTTTGCAAAGGTCGTCCCAGAAGCTAGTAAAGAGTTAGCCACATTGCTGTAGGGCTGGAGTCACGTGTAGGTCAGCCTAGGTAAGGGTGGCAGATTTCCTTCCCCAAAAGGAATTTTACAGGAACTGATACAGAGATGTGATACTGAGACCAGCTTTAGTAACTGATTAAAATCCCTTTTGTTTCATTGGTGCGATTTGAACCTGTTTCCCCAGAGCAACAGCTTAAGCCCCTGAATGACTAGTCCAGCAAATATCACCATTACACCATTAACTTCTCTCCTTTTCTATGTCATTTTATATCATGTGCAGCTCACTAAGACCCACTTTTCATTGTCACTTTCAATCTTGAGTTTGCTATTCAGAGGTGTAATCAAATCAGCCAGGACTTTACACTCAGTGATGAAGAAACCACTGTCTGGTGAACCCAGAGACATTTGCCTCAAAGATCTCCACGACCCGGGTTTTCCCTTTCCTGACAGATACTTGAATAGGGCACTAAATCAAAAGGATCTCCAGTGAGGCATCCAGGATGTTGGATGATTATTTGGTTAGAAATAGAGTGGAAATGTGCGGGGAGAAAGCAGGAGATTGGCACCAGGTAACGATGTTCATTTGAAGAGCTGGTGCAGGCACGATGGCCTGAATGGCCTCCTCCTGCACTGTAACAATTCTGTGATTCTGTCAGTGTGATGGCATTAGGCATAACATCCAATCACATTGCAGCATTCTCACAGGCAACAAAGCAGGAAGTCAGGAGCTCTGAATCATTTTATTTTTAATTTGTGAATTCATACAGCAAAATCAATTACAGATTGATTATTTGAGAAAAAAAATTATTTAAAACTTATATTTTATGATTAGGGAGAAATTTGATATTCCACAGCATCTCAGGGACAATGGGAAACTTTAGTAGCAATTATGAAGTTAGTGTGTCACTTCAAACTAAGTTAAACCTCACCAAGTAAGGTGCATGTTTTTCTAAAGAAGGGTCACTGGACCTAAAACATTAACTTTCTCCATAAATGTTTCCAGATCTGCTGAGTTTCTCCAGCTATTTGTGTATTGTTTTCATAGTTTTCTGCAATGGTGTCAGAATAGAAGTTTGCATCGGTTCCGTAGTTTTCAGTCTCAAAAGTGCAAGTTTTGGAATGTCCTGACACCATTGTTCAGCAGCGTTGGGACTTCTGTGTAGATCCACTCATTTACCTCCATCAGATGCTGCTATCGGTCTCAAGGATGTAATGACAGTGAAAACTAGTAGCATCTCAAAACTCAAGCTGTTTGGAGAGAGATTTTGTTTGTGGAAAAGGAGGAATGTGATGCATTTCTGTGCGGACTTCATCCTTGTCCATGAGAAAAGACAATGCTGCGTTGTGTATGTGAAGGTCCCCTGTTAC
Organism: Stegostoma tigrinum; assembly: GCF_030684315.1. Taxonomy (NCBI): domain Eukaryota; kingdom Metazoa; phylum Chordata; class Chondrichthyes; order Orectolobiformes; family Stegostomatidae; genus Stegostoma; species Stegostoma tigrinum. The sequence goes on from NC_081373.1 coordinate 8,592,775, forward strand.
TTTAGAAAAATGCAACTGTGATTGACAACTTAGCCTTAAGGATTATAGTTGTGAAACCAAGTCCAACCACTTGGCAGTGTCTATCCTATGCGCTGTAGCATTATTCCATTCCTTGATACTTTGAAACAAATTTGGAGTTTTTATGACCAAAAATCAAAGCATAACGAGTGGAGCAAACAGTTATTTTAAGTCAAGATAAAGGTCATTGATTGATATGGAACAGTAGCTCTGTTGTTTTCTCTTGATAAACCATAGAAACTATAGAAGATAGTACAGAAGGGGGCCATTTGGCCCGACTTGTCCATGCCAACTCAAAGACATCCAGAGGTCGTTTGTATCCTACCTTCCTGCGCACTACCCGTAGCCCTGCAGCTTACATCACTTAAGGTGCAGACCCAGATACTTCTTAAGACACTTGAAGATCTCTACTTGCATCACCAACTCATGCAGAAAATTCCGGACACCCATCACTCTCTACATAAAAAAAGCTTTTCCTCACATTCCCTCCAATCCTTCTGCGGCTTGGCTTCAATCTATGACCCCTGGTTTTTGAACTTTCAGCCAAGGGAAACAGATTTCTCCTGTCTACTCTATCTCTACTCCTCACAGTTTTGTATACCTTGATCATGTCACCCCTCTGCCTTCTCTATTCCAACGAAAACGACTTCAACCTCTCCAATCTCCCCTCGTAACTACAACTCTCCAGCCCTGGCAACATTCCAGTAAATCTTCTCTGCACTCTCTGCAGAGCAGTTATGTCCTTCCTGTAATGTGGTGACCAAAAATGGTATTCTATACCTCTGCCAATGAAGGAGAACATTCCATATGCCTTCTTTACAGCATTATCTACCTGTGCAGCTACCTTTAGGGACCTGTGCACTCGCATGTCAAGATGTCTCACATCACCTACCCCTCTCAGTATGTTCCCGTTTATTGTGTATTCCCTTTTACTGCATGACCTTCCGAAATGCATTACCTCACACTTATCGGAGTTGAACTGCGTCAGCCACTTTTCCTGCCCACTCCACCAGCCCGCCTATATCATTTTGGGGCCTACAGCTAACTTCTACACAATCCACCACATGGACAATTTTTGAGTCGTCTTCAAATTTCCCAATTGTGCGCTACCTCCACCGACAACCCCCCCCCCCCCCCCCCCCACCCACAAACCACTCAAATCCAAGTCCAAAATGTTAACGTATAAAACAAGCAGCAGGGGTCCCACCGAGCCCCCGGAACACCACAAGTAACACCTTTCCAAATGCAAGGCAGCCATTGACCATTATCCTTTTTTTCTCCCTGTTACTCTAGATCCAGTTTGACACCTTATCCTGTATCCCAGAGCTTTTACTTTTGTGACTAGTCTGCCACGTGGGATTTTGTCAAATCACTTTCTAAAATCTATGTAGATAACCAGCACTGCTTGACCCTCACTCATTGTTTCCTCAAAGAATTCAATCAAATTTGTAAAGCACGACCTTCCTTTAACAAAGCCATGCTGCCTATCCCGGTCTAGCCCATGCCTTTCTAAGTGACAGTTCATCCTATCTTTCAGGATTGATTCCAACAATCTGCCCACTACTGAAGAACTTGTAACAGGCCTATATTTGTTTGGTATTTCCATTGTACCCTTTTTAAATGACAGAACTACATTTGCATTCCTCCAGTCCTCTGGCACCTCACTTGTATCTAGTGAAGACTGGAAAATAATCCTCAGAGCATCTGTTACTTTATCCCTGACCTCCTTCAACACCCTGGGAACAATCCATCCAGCCCTGGTGACTTATCCACTTTCAAGGATACTAACCCCTCAATACTTTCTCTGTCATTATGATAATCTTGTTCAATATTTCACACTGCCCCTCTTGGAGTACCATATCCACACCATCCCTTTTCTTTGTGAACATGGAGTTGATAAATGCGTTTAAAGTTCTCCCCATAACATCTGCATCTTTGCACAAGTTCCCTTTTTCATCTCTGGTAGGTCCCACATTTTCCTTTACTGGACTTTTGCTCCTTACATATTGGTAAAACAACTTTGGATTTTCCTTTATCTTGCTTCCTAATATTTGTTTCATGCCCTCCCTCTGAATTTACTTGATCCCTGTACTTTCTATGCTCCTCTTCAGTTTTTTGTGACTATCATAAGCTTTCTTTTTATGTTTAATCTCCCCCTGCATTTTTCTAGACAAACTTGGGGGTCTAGAAATCTACTGCAGGCTTTCTTTGAGAGAATTATTTAATTAGTACCAGTTACATCATTTTCAGCAAGAAACTTGCAAATTTGCATGTGTATCTTTAGACACACATTTGTCATCACATTGGTAGTGACAATATCAATAGCATCAGAGATAATGGGAACTGCAGATGCTGGAGAAGCCGACATAACAAAGTGTGGAGCTGGATAAACACAGCAGGCCAAGCAGCATCTCAGGAGCTGGAAAGCTGACGTTTCAGGCCTAGACCCTTCATCAGAGAGGGGGATGGGGTGAGGGTTCTGGAATAATTAGGGAGAGAGGGGGAGGCGGACCGAAGATGGAGAGAAAAGAAGATAGGTGGAGAGGAGAGTATAGGTGGGCAGGTAGGGCGGGGATAGGTAAGTCCAGGGAAGACGGACAGGTCAAGGAGGTGGGATGAGGTTAGTAGGTAGGAAATGGAGGTGCGGCTTGAGGTGGGAGGAAGGGATGGGTGAGAGGAAGAACAGGTTAGAGAGGCGGAGACAGGCTGGACTGGTTTTGGGATGCAGTGGGGGGAGGGGACAAGCTGGGCTGGTTGTGTGATGTATTGGGGGGAGGGGACGAACTGGACTGGTTTTGGGATGCGGTGGGGAAGGGGAGATTTTGAAGTTTGTGAAGTCCAAATTGATACCATTGGGCTGCAGGGTTCCCAAGCGGGAATATGAGTTGCTTATCCTGCAACCTTCGGGTGGCATCATTGTGGCACTGCAGGAGGCCCATGATGGCCATGTCGTCTAAAGAATGGGAGGGGGAGTTAAAATGGTTTGCGACTGGGAGGTGCAGTTGTTTAATGTGAACCGAGCGGAGGTGTTTTGCAAAGCGGTCCCCAAGCCTCTGCTTGTTTTCCCCGATGTAGAGGAAGCCACACCAGGTACAGTGGATACAGTATACCACATTGGCAGATGTGCAGGTGAACCTCTGCTTAATATGGAAAGTCATCTTGGGGCCTGGGATGGGGGTGAGGGAGGAGGTGTGGGGGCAAGAGTAGCACTTCCTGCTGTTGCAGGCGAAGGTGCCAGGTGTGGTGGGGTTGGAGGGGAGTGTGGAGCGAACAAGGGAGTCACGGAGAGAGTGGTCTCTCCGGAAGGCAGACAAGGGTGGGGATGGAAAAATGTCTTGGGCGGTGGGGTCGGATTGTAGATGGCAGAAGTGTCGGAGGATGATGCGTTGTATCCGGAGGTTGGTGGGGTGGTGTGTGAGAATGAGGGGGATCCTCTTTGGGCAGTTGTGACGGGGGCGGGGTGTGAGGGATGTGTTGCGGGAAATGTGGGAGGCATGGTCAAGAGCATTCTTGACTACTGCGGGGGGAAAGTTGCGGTCCTTGAAGAACTTGAACATCTGGGATGTGCGGGAGTAGAATGCCTCATCCTGGGAGCAGATGCAGCCAAGGCGGAGGAATTGGGAATAGGGGATGGAATTTTTGCAGGAGGGTGGGTGGGAAGTGTTGTATTCTCGGTAGCTGTGGGAGTCAGTGGGCTTGAAATGGACATCAGTTTCTAGCTGGTTGCCTGAGATGGAGATTGAGAGGTCCAGGAAGGTGAGGGATGTGATGGAGATGGCCCAGGTGGGCATGAGGTTGTGGTGGAAGGTGTTGGTGAAGTGGATGAACTGTTCGAGCTCCTCTGGGGAGCAAGAGGCAGCGCCGATACAGTCATCGATGTAACGGAGGAAGAGGTGGGGTTTGGGGCCAGTGTAGGTGCGGAAGAGGGACTGTTCCACATAACCTACAAAGAGGCAGGCATAGCTGGGGCCCATGCGGGTACCCATGGCCACATGTTCAAGTTATTTGAGTTAAACGTTGATCTTGTAGATGGTGCAAGTTGAGTTTGATTTTTAAAAAATGGAGTTAAAGCTAGTTTCATAGAATCCCTGCAGTGTGGGAGCAGGCCATTCAACCCATCAAGTCCACACTGACCCTCCAAATAGCATCCTATCCAGGCCCACAGCTTTGCATTTCTGTGGCCAATTCACCTAACTTGCACATCTTCAAACTGTGGGAGAAAACCCCATGCAGACAGTCACTCAAGGGTGGAATCGAACCTGGGTCTCTGGTGCTGTGAGGCAGCAGTGCTAAGCATTGAACTGCTGGGCCACCCTGAAGGTTTAATGACAGCCATTATTTTAAGCATCCATCTCTCACTAATATTCTTTAGGGAATAAAATCCTGCCTTTTTCTTACCCAGCGTGACTCCGGACCCACGGCTATGTTGTTGACTCTTAACTGCCCTCTGAAATGGGCTAGTTCAGGGCAGTTAGGGATGGGCAATAAATAAAGACAGCAAGACCCATTTCAAATGAATTAATTAACACCAAAAGCTCTTGATCTTTGACCTGAAGAAGACTGGACACAGTGCAGCTCAGCATTTATCATCTGACCAACACAGATAAACTGGCCATTTCAGTGCCTAGGCGCCATTGTCTACCCAGATTTTAAAATACTGCATTGGCCCTAAGTTGTTTAGAAGGCTCTGTGGATGTGCAAGGTGCCAAGACGCTCACATTCATTTATCAAGGCTAGGAAGTTCTGAAACTAAAGGGTAAAGGAGCCTTTGCTCTCTTGCCCCTCAGCAACATCACCGAAAGCAGATGATTTGTTCAGATAACATTGTTGCTCATGGGAGCTTGCTGGACCTAAATTACCTTCTGTGTTTGCTACATTACAAGGATGGTTACATGTTGTTTTATTGCTGCTCAGATCTCGCAAAGGCACTGCATCTTTAAAACAGCTGGTGGGCATCACAAAATGTGACACTACTATAAAGGCTCGCCACCCTATTCTGTGCACAATCATTCGTCAGTTGGATGTGCAGTCAATCTCTTAGTCAGCTAGTCAATTACGTTTATAATATAGTCGTAATTTAAGTAAACATGCAACCCTGATCGTGTATGTAATTGTGAGATGTCTAATGAGTCTACACAGTCACTTGTTAATAAACTTGAAGATACCTGTCTCAATAAAAGCCTGGCTCTCTGTGGTATATGTTACATGGGCTGAAGAATGAGTGCATCTATACAAAAGTCCCAACGCTACTGAACAATGGCGTCAGGGCATTCTAAAATTTGCACTTTTGAGACTGAAGTCTATGAACCGATGCAAACTTCTATTCTTACACCACTGCAGAAAACTATGAAAACAATACACAAATTGCTGGAGAAACTCAGCAGGTCTGGAGGGAATTAGTGTTTTAGATCCAGCAACCCTTATTTAGAAAAACATGCACCTTGCTTGGAGAGGTTTACATTGGTCAAGAAAACCTTAATAATGCCTCTAAAGAACCTGATTGTCTGTAAAAACCAAAAGAACTATGGATACTGCAAATCTGTAACAAAAACAGAAGTTGCTGGAAAACAAGGTGTAGAGCTGGAGGAACACACCAGGCCAGGCAGCATCAGAGGAGCAGGAACGCTGACTTTTCAGGTCTGGACCCTTCTTCAGAAAACATTGCTGGAAAAAAGTTGCTGGAAAAGCTCAGCAGGCGTGCCAGCATCTGCGGATTAATTTTTTAGGTCCGGTGACCCTTCCCCAGAACGCTGGGATGCTCTGAGGAAGTGTCACTGGACCCGAAACATTAACTCTGCTTTTTCTTTACAGATGCTGCCTTACCTCTGAGTTTTTCCAGCAACTTCTGTTAATTGTCTGTAAAACAGCTTGGAGAAATCCAGTAGTTGTCACTAGATAACTGTGAGTCTTTCCATCACACTATTATTTTCTCCTCTCTTTTTAACTTTAATGCACACTTGAAACTCGGTCTCTTTCTCTCCACAGATGCTGTCAGAACTGTGGAATTATTCCAGCACTTTCTGCTTTTATTGCAGACCTCCTGTATCTGCAGTGTTTTGCTTTAGGTTTTTATGTCAGCTTGACAGTATCATGGTCACTGATAACAGCTTTTAACTTACAAATATTGTCAAATTCAATTTAATTTTTCAAATGGTAATTGTGACATTTTCGCTCATGTTTCCCAGATAATATCCTATAATAGAATGGCTACAATACTGTAGCCCAGACATGTGTATCTGATTTAGTTTCCGTCTGGGAAAGCATAGAACTGATCTTAATGCAGTAGTTGATGGCAGGCAGTGAGGGTGGCCTGTGGAACATGCTGCAAGGCTATTGATGGGACTGAGTGTTGAGTCTTTACTTTGAAAACAGGAATTATGAAACCATTTTTTGCTTCTCTTTGGGATAGTCAACAGGAATAGCAAATTTGATTACAATCAGAAGCTTGTTTTGAAGTGGGTTTTATCAGGAATTTGACAGAACGAGTCAGAAGTTCTGGAGGAATCATTTGAGCATTTTGTATACACAGAGTCATCGAGCTGTCCAGCGTGGAAACAGGCCCTTCAGTCCAACTCGTCTGTGCTGACCAGATATCCTAAATAAATCCAGTCCCATTTGTCATCATTTGGCCCATATCCCCTAAACCCTTCCTACTCATGTACCCATCCAGATGCCTTTTAACTGTTGTAATTACACCAGCCTCTACCACTTCCTGTAGCAGCCCATTCCATACACGCACCACCCTCTGCATGTGAAAGTTCTCCCTCACGTCCCTTTTAAATCTTTCCCCTTCTCAGCTTAAACCATGCCCCTCTCATTTTGGACTCTTCTACCTGGGAAAAGATCTTGTCTATTTAGCCTATCCATGCCCCTCATGATTTTATAAACGTCCATAAAGTCACCCCTCAGCCTCTTACCCTCCAGGGAAAATAGCCCCAGCCTATCCAACCTCTCCCTTTAGCTCAAACCCTTCAACCCTGGCACATTCCTTGTAAATCTTTCTTGAACCCTTTCAAATTTCACAACATCCTTCCTATGGCAGGGAGACCAGAATTGCACTCAGTGTTCCAACAGTGGCCTAATCAATACCCTGTACAGCCACAGCAAGACCATTCTCCATTTTCATTCTTGCCCTAATGATTTGGATACACCTTAAGAGTGATCTTTTATCCAGTAAGGTACTGAAATTGTGTGGGATTCAAGAGTTAAATCATTTCCATAATTACAGAACATAGAACATAGGTCAGTGCAGCACAGTACAGGCCCTTCGGCCCACAATGTTGTGTTGAACTTTTACCCTAAACCTAAGGTCTATCTAACCTCAACCCCTACCTTATACTATTATCTTAGCATCTTCCTTCATTCCTAGCATTGCTAACCTTTGAATCAGGAATTGAAACTGCGTGCAGTGCGTATTAATTTTCATCAGAGCACCACATTTTCTGGGAAACCAGTTTTAAATGAATTGGTTAAAATATGCTGCCTTTTTCTAAACCTGTGTGGGATTCCTGGATTTGCTCTGCTAGAAAACAATCCATGTATGTAAATTGCATGGATGCCAAAAGAAACCTTTGGGCAATTAGTGGTTAGAGTATAGGGCCAATGCAGTGAATGTGACATTGACAGACTTTCACAAAGCTACTACTTGACACTAGCCAGGCAATGTCAATTTGGGACCATAGTTGAGAATGGCTGTGCAACAATGTTTACAATATTGGAGCTTCTCAGACAGAAAGATTGTGGGAAATGGTGTCTTACAGGAGTCTATGCTGGAACGAGCATAAAAACCACTGGAAAAAAAGACATATTTTGTCAAAACTTTCACCTTGTCCTCATCTGGACAATCACCAGAATAAACAGCAAAGCCAATATTATACTGTATGAGAGACAATGGTGATTGGTTGGTAAATGGCAGAGACATTGCCATGCAGAATGCAGCAGTTAGTGATGATTGATAGTTAACTACCAGACTTCGTTTGGATTTCAAACCAGCCAGGCTGACTCAGGCTGACCTGGACACTGTACTGAGAAATGAACCAGTGACTGGCTGAGATTTATTTTATGAAGTTGAAAGATTTGCAGTGCTCTCCTCTCATTCTCAATGAATATGGGTCTGCCCATTTATTGGTTTTCTTGCAAATTGTGCTGATGAGTTCAAGATGGAAAGCCCTGACAAAGTGTTTCTGTTCCAGCAATACTCAAGTGCTATACTAGCAAATGGCACTTGACGTACGTTAGTGTTTTGAACTTAAATTTGGAGGTCTTGTGTTGCAAGTTATGAACGGCATTGAATTACAGGATTTTGTTCCTGATATGGCTAACTGCATCAAAGTACACATAAGGGCATCTATGAAATTCAATACTAAGTGGCTCATTTTGGTATGCGGAATGAGGGGGCTGTTTGCTCATTAGATGGTAAGAAATTTCAGTTCCAGGGGAGGCTTGAAGCACACAGAAGAGAAATACAGTGATATAGGCACTAACAGGAAGCATTAAACAGAGCGGTAAGGGGTTTGTCTGATGTATAAACACAAGCAGAGGTCTGTTGGGTCAGACAGCCTTTGGACCTGTCCTCTGGATCTGCTGTAACTATGTAATGTCACTGTTAATGCCAACTTTCTACATAAACATCCATTGTAAGCATTGCCCACAACTGAGAATCACTTCACCGACTGAGAAGTGCATTGGTAAACCCTGACAAAGGCAAAACACTACAAATACTGGAAATCTGAAACAATCCTGGAGAAACTCACTGGGTCTGGCAGCAACTTTGGAGAGAGGGATGGAGTTGATGCTTTGAGTCTGATAACACTCTCCATAAATACTGAAATGTGATAAGCACTGTATAAACCTTCAATGCACAAAAAAGGATGCAACTAACACAAGAAAACCAGAATATGATCCAAATGCGAATGGGTTTTTCTAAATATAGGCTTTTTTAAGGACCCTCACCGCCTCATCCTTTTGTATGGTATGCAGCAATGATATGCAGCCTCAGATTTTTCTTTTTTGAACAGTAGCTGTTTCCATCAAGGTGTTGAGTGGTACAGCTGAACTCAGGCTATTACATTTGAACATTGGCAGACTGTAACAGCCTCAGGCTCTCCATGACATGCGGTGCATAGCGGGGCTTTCATGCTATAATGCATCGCATGCTATTACAGCACAGGAAACCCTCTCTTCATTTTCTTTTTGCTGTGTTTACACAATTGTCCAGCCTGTTTCCAATCTTTCCAACTGAGGTGCAACTCCCTTATTTTACTGTGGAACTCCCCTCCCTGACAGCCTCATAGCTGCAACATATTATACACGCTGGGGTCATAGGGTCATACAGCACGGAAACAGACCCTTTGGCCCAACTATTCCATGGTGACCACTAACTCCACCTGCCTGCACTTGGCCCATATCCTTCCAACACTTTCCTATTCATGTACTTACCCAAATGTCTTTTAAACATTGTAAATGTATCTGTATTCACCACTTCCTCTCGCAGTTCATTCCTCACATGAGTGCACTGCTTTCAAAAGTTGCTCCTCATGTATTTAAACTTTTCTCCTCTCACCTTAAAACGTGCACCCTGGTCGTGAAATCCCTCACTCGAGGGAAAAGACATGTACCATTCATCTTATCTATACTCCTCATGATTTTATAAACCTCTATAAAAGCACCCCTCAACCTCTACGCTCCAGTGAAAAAAGGCCCAACCTATCCAGCCTCTCCTTCCAACTTGAACCCTCCATTGCCATAAATCTTTTCTGAACCTTCTCCTTCTTAGTAATATGATTCCTATAACAGGGTGGCCAAAACTGAATACTGTACTCCAGAAGAGGGCTATATAACTGAAAGTTGTATCAGAAATAATGGGAACTGCAGATGCTGGAGAACCCAAGGTAACAAAGTGTGAAGCTGGATGAACACAGCAGGCCAAGCAACATCTCAGGAGCACAAAAGCTGACGTTTCGGGCCAAGGCCCTTCATCACCCTTTTCTGATGAAGGGTCTAGGCCCGAAACATCAGCTTTTGTGCTCCTGAGATGCTGCTTGGCCTGCTGTGTTCATCCAGCTTCACACTTTGTTATCTTACATAACTGAAAGTGTCGGGATCCGGATAAACTGCCACGAAAGCCATTTCCAGAGCTGTCCTGGAGTTAATTATGGATGGATGGTGTTCTTAATTCATTATGGTGGCATTAGTTGGGCTATCATTTATTGCCCGTCCCGAGTTTTCCACGAAAAGGTGGTGAACGGAAATTGTTTGTCTAATTTCTCCATTGTTTTACAATGTTTTACAATCTTGGAGAGTATTTAAGAATTCTTTGAGGACAGCTTTGGAAAAATAACAAGATGTTCAGCTGATCATGCTGCTCATACAATATCTGGCACTATTGTCTAGTTAAGTGTTGAAGAGCTTTTTTGAATACAAGTCTAGTTATCCAATATTTGTGAGCTCCCCATTCTCATAGAATTCCTACTGTGTGAAAAACAAGCCATTTGGTGCATCGAGTAACCCTTTGAAGAGCATTCCACCCAATCTCTGTCACCCTGCAATTTCCACGGCGAATTTTGTTTTACACAGGTGGTGTTTTGAATGTGGAATGAACTTTCTGATGAAGTGGCGGATGTAGGTACAATTACAATGTTTAAAAGACATTTGGATGATATATGAATGGGAAGGATTTGGAGGTATAGGGATCAGGAACAAGCAGGGTCTGTTTCCATGCTGTATGACTCCATACATTATGGGCCACCCAGCACATCTTTGCACTATGGGAGGAAACCAGAGCACCTGGGGGAAACCCACACAGATGGTCACCCAAGAATGGAATTGAACTGAGGTCCCTGGTTCTGTGAGGCATCTGTACCAAACACTGTAACAAAGTGTGGGGCTGGATGAACACAGCAGGCCAAGCTGCTCCTAAGATGCTGCTTGGCCTGCTGTGTTCATCCAGCTCCACACTTTGTTATCTCAGATTCTCCAGCATCTGCAGTTCCCATTATCTCTGAGTACCAACCACTGTGCCACCCTTACTAAATACTAAGCACAGCGTGTGGAAATGGAGGAATTGTCACCTTTCACTAATGTGTAACTTCATAGAAAAACTAAAACAAAAAAAGTGTGAAAAACACATTTGAAGATTATTCAAAAAATGTTGCCATTTTGTAATCCTGATCTGTAAGAAACTTCAATAAGTTCTAAACTTTGGTGCACAATTGGAAAGTCTCTCTTGCAGTACCAATAAATGTATAGAATTTATGGAATAATTAGTTATTTTTAAAAAGAAATTATACTTGTAATCTTGAAGGTTTGAGCTTAATATAAAAATAAAACTCCCACCACTATCCAGATGTAGCCACTTATCCATCTCATTGTAGCAAAGCCTTGGAAAGTGACTAAATCTCAAGTGCCTCTCAGGGCTGTTTTGAAATTGTTTGTCCTCCCTACGTTCTGTGCTTCCTTTGGAAAGTGTAACTCAGATTGGGATCTTACTTAAGAGGAATGTGTAACTCTAGGCATGACCCGATACACTATGTGTCCAAAACCACAGCTTGTAAAAACACCAACATCTGATAGGGAAGAGACTAATGAAAACATGTAAATGTTTCTAAATGGAAAAATGGAGAGAAACTACACAAAATGTTAACGCACACCCAGTGTTGAGGAAGGCGAATGGTATGTTGGCCTTTATTAAAAGAGGACCGTAGGAACAGAAGCAGGCCTTTCAGCCCATCGAGGCTGTGCCACCATTTAATGCCATTTAAGCTGATCAATGACCTCAATGCCTCTACATGCGTTATGCTTTGTTAACCAACAATGTATCAACCTGTACTTTAAATACATCCAAAAATCAAAGCCCTCTGGAGTACAGAATTCTAAGATTCAAAGTCCTGCTTTTTCCGAAATAACATCCCCTTATTTTTAAATGATGCACCCTGGTCTAGATTTCCCAAGCAGAGGAAGCAGTTTACCTGTACGCAGATAACGCAGCGTGGAGCTGGAGGAACACATCGGGCCAGGCAGCTACAGGGGAGCAGGAAAGCTGCCGTATTGGGTTGGGACCTGTCTTCGGAAATGGGGGAGGGGAAAGGGAGCTGGAGAGTAAATAGAGAGAGAAGGAGTACGGCTGGGGAAGGTAAGTGGGATGGTGATGGGTGAGTGTGGGTAGACAGTGACGGGGATTGGTCAGGGGGTGAGTGGGAGAGAAGATGGGCAGGTTGTGTCAGGTCAGGGTGGGGGGATGAGAGGGAGCATTGGTCATGGAAGAGGCCGAGGGTAGGGAGATTTCAAAAGTGGTGGAATCCATGTTTAGGCCATCGGGCTGTAGGGTCCTGAGGTGGAATATGAGGTGCTGCTCCTCCAGTTTCCGGTGGCGTCATTGTGACACTGGAGGAGGCCCAGGATGGACATGCCACCCAGGGAGTGGGAGGGGGTGTTAAAATGCTCCACGACCAGAAGGTGGTGTTGTATGTCGCGAACAGAGCACGGGTGCTCTACAAAGCGGTCTCCGAGTCTCCGCTGGGTCTCACGGATGTAGAGGAGGGCACATCAGGAGCAGCGGATACAGTAGACCCAGTTGACGGATGTGAAAGTGATCCCCTGTCTGATGTGGAAGGTTTGTTTTGTGCCTTGCATGTAGGTGAGGGGTTAGGTGTAAGGGCAGGTGTAGCACTTCCTGCGCTTGCAAAGAAAAGGTTGGTGAGGTTAGTAGGAAGTGTGGAGCGGACAAGGGACTCACAGACAGTGTGGTCCCTCCGAAAGGCAGATAGGGGTGGGGAGGAAAATATATCTTTGTTTGTGGGGTCAGATCGCAGGTGGCGGAAGTGGCAGAGAACGATATGTTGGAGGCAGAGATTGGTGGAGTGATATGCTAGGACAAAGGGGATTCTGTCCTTATTTTTGTTTATGTTGGGGGAAGGCAATGTGAGGGCAGAGGTTTGGGAGATGGTGGGCTTGAAATAAATGTTGGTTATAAGGCGGTCGTCAGGCATGGAAACAGAGAGGTCCAGGAAGGAGAGAGAGGTATCGGAGATGGTCCAGGTAAATTTGAGGTCGGAGTGAAGGGTGTTCTTTTTTTCTTTTCTTTCTCACCCCTAACCTCATCCCATGACCAACACCCCCTCTCATCACTTGATGCTTTCACTGTTTGACATGCAAGTAGTCCTGTTTAGTGGCTTCACCAGGTTGGAACCTCATCTTCAGGTATGCCTGGTGCTGCTCCTGGCATGCCCTCCTGCTTTCTCCATTGAGCCAGGGTTGATCCCCTGGCTCAATGGTAATGGTTCAGTGGGGGATCTGTGGGCCATGAGATAAAGATTCTGCTGGAGTACAACTCTGCTGCTGTTGATGGCCCACAGCGCCTCATGGATGCCTAATCCAGAGTTGAAGAAGGGTCTAGACCAGAAGCATCAGCCTTCCTGCTCCTCTGATGCTGCTTGGCCTGCTGTGTTCATCCAGCTCTACACCTTGTTGCCTGAGTTGCCAGGCCTGCGCATTGTCTGTCCCATTTAGCAGGGTGATAGTGCCACACAACACGATGGGGGTTATTCTCAATATGAAGGCGGGACTTTGTCTCCACAAGGACTGTGCAGTGGTCAGTCTTACCCTGATACTGTCATCGACTGATATATCTGGCAGATTGGTAAGGATGAGGTCTAATATGTTTTGCCCTCTTGGTGGTTCCCTCACCACCTGCCGCAGACCCAGTCTAGCAGCTATGTCCTTTAGGACCCAATCAGCTTGATCTGTCATGCTGCTGCCTAGCCAGTCTTGGTGGTGGGCATTGAAATCCCCCACCCAGAGTGCATTTTGCATCCTTGCTACCCTCAGTGCTTCCTCCAAGTGTTCAACATGGAGGAGTACCGATTCCTCAGCTGAGAGAGGACAGTACATGATAATTAGCAGGAGGCTTACTTGTCCATGTTTTAAACTGAAACCATGAGACTCCAGAGACAATGTTGAGGACTCCCAGGGTAACTCTTTCCTGACTATATCCCACTGTGCCCCCACCTCTGCTGGGTGTATCCTGCCTGTGAGACAGGACATATCCAGGGACGGTGATGGTGGGGTCTGGGATATTGTTTGTAGGGTATGATTCCGTGAGTGTATCTATTTCAGGCTGTTCCCCAGTTTTGGCATGAGCCCCCTGGTGTCAGTAAAGAGGGTTTGGCAGGGCTGAAAACATTAGTTCCAAACGATCAGATACCACATATTGTTCTTCTGATCTGAGATCCTCCCTTACTAACATACTGACCCCAGCTCGTATTATCACCAGCACTGATAATTTCCTTTCCTTTTTCCTTCATGTTCGTCCTTCCTAAATGTCAGATATCTTTGAATCTTCATCAATGTACAGCCATAAAGAGCAGGGTCACCATGCTGCAACTGTACAGGGTGCTGAGATAAGACCCCAGCTTAGAGTACTGTGCACCATCATGATCTTCTCACTGAAGGGAGGATACATTTCCATGGAAAGAGCTTAGAGATGGTTCACTCAGGGGATGCCTGGGATGAAGGGGCTGTCTTATGAGGAAAGATTGAGCAGCTTGTGTCTAGACTTATTGGAATTTAGAAGAATGAGAGGTGATCATATTGGAACATGAAAGATATTGACAGGATGCTTCCCCTTGTGGGGAAGTTCAGAAATAGAAGCAGCAGTTTCTGGGTAAGTGTAAGATAGAAGTGAGGTGGAATTTCAACGATCAGAGGGCCAGGATCCCAGGGATCTACATCATCAAAATCATTGAAAATGTTCACGACTGAGATAGACTGGGGCAAAGTCAACTTTTACAAGGAACAGGATAGAAAGAGGATTCAAGGCCAAAATTAGACAAAACGTGATCTTATTGAAGGGACTGAATGGCCTATTTCTGCTCCTGTTTCATACATTCTGAAGCTCTTATGTTCTGAGAGTAGCAATCCGTCTCTCTTATTTGAAAGTTCTGAATAAATGTAGTTAACTCAGCCACATTAGGGGCATTTAAGCAGTCCTTGGATAAGCATATGGATGATGATGGGATAGTGTAGGGGGATGGGCTTAGGTTAGTTCACAGGTCAGTGCAACATCGAGGGCCGAAGGGCCTGTTCTGTGCTGTATTGTTCTATGTTCTAAATCCCTGTAGAAAGTATGGACTGTATACCATCATGCCAGTCTCCTTTATCAGAATTAGAGGGGGGACTTCTGGTGCTGTTGTGGTGCCACTATCCCTGAGCCAGGAAGCCTGGGTTCAGGTCCCACCTATCCCAGAGGGTGTGCAATAACATCTCTCAACAGTTCAATTAAAAAATATTTCCTCTGCCTGGAGGAAAAAGGGTTAAACAATAAACTTTAACAATCACTGCCTCCCTCAAAATTTAAATAACTTGTCAGGCCAAAGGATCCGAAGCAAACATCATTATGCATTTGTCATTTTTTGATTAACTCGATTGCAATTCAGAGAAGGAGTTTATTTTTCTCTTGACTGGCCATTTCTAAGCTTTCAGATGGGGTGAATTAACAGATACGCAATACTTCAGGAAAGGGACAATATGAACGATGGCAGAGAGACAAACCAGGTAAAATCATCAGAAGGAACAGTCATTAGCTTTAATGTGTATCACATCATCTAACGCGTGTATTCATGTCACTGGCACTGATGAAAGTTCTGGGACACTTATCTGTCAGAAAATTACCTTCAGCAAAGCTGGAACAATAGTGACTTCTGTCCCTTTGACAAGACAAAAAAAGAACTATGATGCTCTTTGATGGCATTATTCACCTGCGAGGGGGCAGGGGGTCAGTGGTGATGCAAAACAGAGATTTCTGGACGTCAACAATGGCATACATTTACTTAGCTTTCAGAGTAATCCAGCTGCCTTTTGTTCTGGTGTTTGGCAAATCCTCTATTCCTTTGATATTATCCAAACTTGGCATTTGAAGGGTTTGGATGTGCATTTTCTCTTATATTAATGAAGAGCAAAGACGCTGCAAATGAGACTTACTTGCGGATATGTGTACAGTGGGCGTAGATTCTCAGCTTGTCCCTTATCACTCGCCCGGGCCTATGTTTCCTCTGCAGGCCTGCCACTTGAACAGTGAGCACTTTGGTTCCCACCAGCCGCTTGTAAAGCAGTGAAAGCCAATAGTCCTGCAAGAAAGTCGAGAAGAAAAGGATATTTGTAGATATTTTAAACTAATGTCAAATGGGAATTCAGAAAGAAGATGAAGGTACGGTACTGTCTGATAGCAACGCATGATAACAAAGTGTCAACGCACAGCCTATGCATTTGCAAACATTATGACCTTACACCTTGATGCAGTGTGGAGCTGGAGGAACACAACAGGTCAGGCAGCATCAGTGGAGCAGGAGAGTCGAAGTTTTGGGGCTGGGCCCTTGGATGGGCAATAAATGCTAGCTCACCAGCGACACCCTTATCCCGTTAACTAATAAAGGAAAAGGATTAGGTTCTGTTGAAGTGTCTAGGTCTGAAACGTCAACTCTTCTACTCCTCTGATGCTGCCTGACCTGCTGTGTTCCTCTAGTTCCACACTGCATCAACTCTGGCTCCAGCTATCTCCAAATGGCTTTACACTTCCCTGATTTTGACTCCATTCCTATTTCTGGACTTTGCCTGATCCTCATTTCCTTCTTTCTGAGGCAGTTGTTTGCGGACTTCTCCAAGTTTTCTGGAAAGTTGCATGATCAAATGCCCAGGGATAGCAATCTGCATTTTGATTTCTTTCTTTCCCACTTTTAAATACTTTTGAGGGATGGGTGGCATCTCAAGGGAAAGCAGCAGCAGCCATGACTGGCACTGTTGTGCTGCAGGGAGGGTCAAAGTGGTGACAAGCAGTAATGGAAGGGGAACACTATAGTCAGGGGCACAGGTAGGCACTTCTGTGCCTGCAAATGAGATTCCAGAATAGTGTGTTGCCTCCATGGTGCCATGGTCAAGGATATCTCTAAGCGGGCCAATGGCATTCTGAAAGGGGATGGTGAGCAGCCATAGGCTATGGTCCATGTCGGTCAGAATGACATAGGCAAAAAACAGAGAGATGTGGTCCTGCATAGGGAGTTAGGGAGGAAGTTGAAAAGTAGGACCTCTAGGGTTGCAGTCTCGGGATTGCTTCCTATGCCGCATGCCAGTGAGGCTAGGAATAGGAAGATAGTATGGTTAGGCACATGGCTGACCAGCTGCTATAGGAGGGAGGGCTTCAGGTATATAGATAATTGGGAGGTCTTCCGGGGAGGTGGGGCCCATACAAGAAGTGGAGAGGCACCAATATCCTGGCAAGGAAGGTTTGATAGTGCCACTCGGGAGGGTTTAAACTGGTGTGGCAGGGGTTGGAAACCAGAGTAGTAGGTCAGCAAGTAAAATGACCAAGCAGGAGTCAGAGACTAAAGGCCAGTAAGATGAAGAGGGAGGATAGACAGGGAGAGATTACTGAACACAACAGCACTGGCAGTCTGAGGTGTATCTGTTTTAATGTGAGGAGTATGACAGGTAAGGCAGATGATCTTACAGGTTGGATTAACACATATGGCTATGATGTTGTAGCTAATACAGAAAATTGGTGGAGACTGGTAGCTGAATGGTCTGGGATTTAGATGTTCCAGGCGAGACAAACACAGATGTAGAAGAGGTGGTGTTACTGATGAGAGAGAATATCACGGCTGTACTGAGAGAGGGATCATCCAGTGTGACCAAATGGATACAGCTCAGGAAAGTGTAAAAACAGCAGGGTATTTATGGTGAGATCGTTAAAACTGCCGATGCTGGAGTGAGAGATATCACAGCGTGGAGCTTGGAGAACACAACAGGTCAGGCAGCATCAGAGGAGCAGGAAAGCTGAAATTTCAGGTTGGGACCCTTCTTCAGAAGTGGGGGAGGGGAAGGGAGCTCAGAAATAAATAGAGAGAGGAGGTGTGGGGCTGGGGAAGGTAGATGGGATGCTGATAGGTGAGTGCAGGTAGGGAGTGGCAGGGATTGGTCAGTGAGGTGGGAGAAGCAGATAGGCAGGAGAGAAGATGGACAGGTTGTATCAGGTTAAGGAGGCAGGAATGAGAGGGAGGGTTGGACATGAAATGAGACCGGGGGTGGGTGGGAAGAGTTTGAAACTGGTAAAGATCACATTTAGGCCATTGGGCTGTAGGGTCCTGAGGTGGAATATGAGGTGCTGCTCCTCCAGTTTCTGGGTGGCATCAATGTGACACTGGAGGAGACCCAGGATGGACAAGTCATCCAGGGAGTGGGAGGGGGAGTTAAACTGGCTTGTGATCGGAAGGTGTTGTCGTTTGTCGTAACAGAGTGCAGGTGCTCTACAAAGCGGTCTCCGAGCCTCCACTTGGTCTCGCCAATGTACAGGATACCACATCAATAGCAGCGGATGCAGTAGATCATGTTGACAGATGTAGAGGTAAACCCCTGTCTAATATGGAAGGTTTGCTTTGGGCCTTGAATGGAGGTGAGGGGGCAGGTGTAGAGACAGGTGTAACACTTCCTGTGGTTTCAGGGAAAGGTGCTGGGGGTGGTGGGGCTAGTGGGGAGTGTGGAGGGGACAAGGGAGTTGCAGAGAGCGGGATGGGTGATTTTAACTTCCCCTTTATTGACTTGGATTCACTTAGCACCAGGGGTTTGGTGGTAATTTGTTAGTTGTGTCCAGGATGGTTTATTGAAACAATATGTAAACTGTCTAATTAGTGAAGGAGTCATTCTGGCACTGGGGAATGAGCCTGGCCAGGTGATCGAAGTTTCAGTGAGGGAATATTTCAAGAATAGTGATGATAATTCTATAAATTTTAGTTTACTTGTGGTTTAAGGATAACAGTAGTCCTTGGATGAAAGTAATAAACTGGGGGAAGGCTAACTACCAGAATATTGGGCAGGAAATGGGGAATGTAGATTGGGGGGGGGTGCATATTTGAGGGTGAATCCACATTTGACATGTAGGAATCTTTTAAAGGTCAGTTGAAAGTTCAGGACCAGCATGTTACTCAGAAAATGAAGGATGAGGATGGGAAGATTTCTTGGGTGACAAGACAAACAGGAGAGGTGATGGCCTAGTGGTATTACTGCTGGACTGTGAATCTAGAACACACTCTGGAACCCAAGTTCAAATCCTGTCATGGCAGATGGTGGAATTTGAATCCGATTTAAAAAATAAATCTGGAATTAAGAGTCTAATGATGACTGTGAATCCATTGTTGAGGGAAAAAACCCAACAGGTTCACTGATGCCTTTTAGGGAAGGAAACTGCCATCCTTATGGCTAGGCCTAAATGTGACTCCAGCCCCACTAGCTGACTGATAATTGCCTTCTGCACAATTAGGAATGGACAATAAATGCTCACCTAGGCAGCAATGTCCTTATCCCCTGAATGAATAACGGAAGAATGGCAAAGTGGATAATCTGAGAAATTACAGTCCACTGAACCTTATATCAGTGATTGAGAAATTACTGGAGGAGATTTTTAGGGATAGAATTTACTCACGTATTGAAAAATATGGACTTATTAGCAAAGTCACAATGCAGAAGACACAAGGATTGGGGGAGCTGCAGGTAGTGAGGAAGATTGTCAGCAGGATACAGCAGGATGTAAAAAGGCTTCAGACTCGAGCAGAGAAATGGCAGGTGGAGCTTAGTCTGGACAAATGCAATATGATGCATTCTGGAAGGTCTAATGCAGGTGAGAAGAATACATTAATGGTGGAACCTTAGCAGCATCGACATACAGAAGGATCTCAGTGTACTGGTCCACTGTTCCCTGAAAGTGGCAACACAAGTCGATAAGGTGGTCAAGAAGGCATATGACATATTTGGTCTTCATTAGTTGGGGTGTAGAGTATAAAATTTGGTAAGTCATGCTGCAGCTGTATAGAACTTCAGATTGGCCACATTTGGAATATTGGGTACAGTTCTGGTTACCACAGTGCCAGAAGGATGTGGAGGCTTTAGACAGGGTACAGAAACAGTTTGCCAGGATGTTGCCTGGTCTGGAGGGTATTAGCAATGAGGAAAGATTAAACAAACTTAGTTTGTTTTCACTTGAATGCCGGAAGCTGAGGGCTGACCTGGTAAAAGTTTACAAAATGATGAGAGGCATGGACAGAATGGATAATCAGGTTTTTTTTCCCCCTAGGGCAGAAATGTCAATTGTTAGGGGGCATCGATGTAAAGTAAAATGGGGAAAGTTTATAGAAGATGTGAGAGGCAGATTTTTTACACTGAACGTGGTAAGTACCTGGAACACGCTGCCAGAGGAGATGGTGCAGGCAGATACAACAGCACCGTTTAAGAGGCATCTTGACAGATACATAAATAGGCAGGGAATAGGGGCTATGCACCACATGGAGGTAAAAATGTTTTAGGCTAGAAAGGCATCGTGTGTCAGCTCAGGTTTGGTGGGCCGAAGGGCCTGTTCCTATGCTTTACTGTTTTTTGTTATCCCATCCCGAAATCCAGCTCGCCTACCCTTAACTCTCACAGTTTTGTCCCTTTTTCGCTTAGGCAGAGAATAATGTAACATGGAACAGATAAACAAGCCTTCCTCCTATCTCTGTAGGATAGATGATGACCAAGAATTCTGATGGGAAAGAATGTCCTGATGCATTTGTACGACTGCTGTCCATTGGATTCACTTGTATTAAATACTCGAGCTGGACCTGAGTTTGATGTGTTTCCATGCATTTGGGCTCCATCAAAGCACAAACTATGATAGCAGGTGAAACACCACTCACAAATGGAATATTTGGACCACATGGACTGCAGCAGTTCAGGAATGGGTTCGTCACCACCTTCTCAAGGTGCTGGGAAATAAATAGTATCTCAGCCAGCAATGTTCACAATCCATGACGAACAATTAACAGGAAAATAATGTGTGACGGAACTGTAAATGTTTGCTGTAAATGATTAATAAGCCACACTGTGACAGCAGCACTTGACTTCAGGGTGGGAAGGACAGGTAAATAAAATGGGCCTGATGGTTGACTGTGCACATCGAGAGACGATCCGCTTTCAAGCATTTATTCCTGCAGTGACAATCTCAATGGCGAATATTAACAACCCATTAGCTCCCCTGTGCCCATCTTCAGACCAGGTGAGTATATGATTTATGGGATTGGAACACGTCATTCAACCGTCTTTAATAAAACAAGTGAAGTGATGCGACAGAGCCCTATTTTTATACATTTTATCATTAACAAGCTAGCACCAGCTCCTCTGTCATGCTTACGGCTTCTCGTCTCTTGCCATGTACAGCGTTCAAAGCAATGATAGTAACTATACATCCTACCCATCCTAAAGAGACAATGTTCCGCAGGAGTTGACATTGAGTCACATAGAGGTCATTCAGAACCAAACCTGCTGGCTGGTTGTATTTTATATTGTGGGTGGTGTTCCCTGAGAATAAACTGGGGACAAGGAAAACCAGAGGAGAGGGAACAGCAGCAACAAACAGAACTATAAAGAAGGTACATTTTGAAAAAAATAATTCAAGGTGGTCTCGATGATTTTGGAGCTCAAATTGTGAGTTTCTGCACTTTGTGAGATATAATCAGTCAGTTTACATAGCTTTAGGACCTGTGAGTTTTCAAAATTCAATACAGCACAGGAACAGGCCCACCAGTTCATGTCGAATCCAGATTCTGTTGGTGTGAGCAGAGAGTAATCTCAACACAACACAGTTACCAATAGAGAGCACCTAGGCAGAAACTCCTGTCTGATTTCTTCCCTACAGCCAATCTCATTTATGAGGCAACATGGTGTGGAGCTGGATGAACACAGCAGGCCAAGCAGCATCAGAGGAGCAGGAAAGCTGACATTTCAGGTCGAGACCCTTCTTCAGACTTCGACTGGGACAACACCAAGATCCTGGGACAGAGACAAGCACGAGAATTCCTGGAAGCATGGCACTCCACGAAGCAGGCTATTAATAAACACATTGAACTCAACCCCATGTACATTCCTCTATGGAGGAAACCCAGAAGTGAGGCAATCCATCGCAACAGATCCCAGAGTATAAAAGCCAGGCGAGAAAACACACTGACGCCTCATCAGAGGCTGCACTGAGGACGTTACCAAGCACAGAAATGAAACATCTGCGAAACAACAAACCAGCTCAGCGAGCCAACTAACCTCAACACCCACAAATTTACTGAGCTACAAATCTACTCCTTAATAACCATACTAATCTGATATTACTACCTCTTCAGCATCATGCCATCAATTATCAATGAATTTCCTGTATCATTAGAACTACTTTAATTAGTAGTCTCAAACTTAACACGGAATATTGATCAATGTTTCTCAGAATTACAAGGCAGAAGTAGGCTATTCAGCCCAATGTGTCTGCTCCAACATGCCCATGAGTATTTCACTTCATGCTACTGTCAAACTTTTTTCCCTGCAGCTCTGTCACTGCTCCTTTTCAAAGAAAAAGCTAAATACCTCCTGAATACATTAAGTGAACTTTCCTTTGCCTCACTATCAGGTTGTGCGTTCCAGACTCACTGCATCTCTTCTCTGTTTCTTTTGCCAACTCTGTGTCCTCTGTTCTTGAACCTTTGATGAATGGGAATAGTTGCAACTTATCTGTACTGTCCAGATCCCTTACAATTTTGAGTACCTCTATCAAATCTCCTCTCAGCCTTCTCTCTTCCAACAAGAACTGCTCCAATCTATTTTCTGGAACTTTTTTCCTACTTTTGATGAGCTTTCAAAATGGTTTCTTTTTAAGTGGCAATTTTAAGTAAAAATGGGTCCAAATAAGATTTAAATCCTCTATGTGACCAGATATTATAGACAGGGAGACAGATAAGTTTATACAGAAATTTAAAATATCTTTGCACAAGGATTGGGAGCAATCATTAAATCATTATTCTATCTCAGGCTTTCTAGCAACACCAAAAACTTTTTATTGCTTGAATGTGGAATGTCTGTGACAAAAGTCACTTGAATGAGGGGATAGTATTCAGTCCATTGACCAAAGGTGCTCACCGCTGAATGGTCACTTAATAAATCCAACGTACCCAAGGGATCTCCCCTCGCCCCTTAAATCCCATGACACTGAGCTGCAATCAAAACTCACTCAGCATCCTATTTTCATGTTCTAAACTTTTATTGGGGAAATTAAGAACAAGACCTGTTATTAGCAACAATTTGGACACCGTTGTTCCCTTTAACCTCACAAAGCTGAGTGGAGCCTTCTCTGTTTGTTCTCTGGCCTCTGGTCAGAAGATTATGACTTAAACACTTCTCTAAAACTTTAAACGCACAAAATCTTTCCAGATTAGTTGATGGGCTTGGAAGGTGCTGTCAAAGGAACTCTAGTGCGTTGCTGTAGTGCGTGTTTTAGATGGGACATGGTGCCACCATTGGGTATTTATGTTGAAGGGAGTGACTGTTGAAGGTGGTGGTGGATGGGGTGGGAATGAAGTGGACTGCTTTGTGTTGAGTATGTGTGGAACCACGGGAGAGGCAGCAATGGAGTGTAATTTGGATAAATGCAAGGTACTACATTTTGGTAAAACGATCAAGGGCAGGACTTATACAGTTAAAGGTAGTACTCTGGGTGGTGTTGTTGAACAGAGAGATTTAGGGTGCACAACTCTCTGAAAGGTGCATGGCAGGTGGTTAAGAAGGTGTTTAGGACACTTGTCTTTATTGCTCAGACCCTTGAGGATAGGAGTTGGGATGTCATATTGAGGTTGTACGGGATGGTGGTGAGAATGCTGCATACAGTTCTGGTCACCATGCTATAGGAAGGATATTATTAAATTGGACAGTGTGCAGAAAAGATTTACCAGGATGTTGCCCGAGTGGAATGTTTGAGTTATAAGGCGAGGGTGGAAAGGCTGGGGCTTTTTCCACTGGAGTGTAGAAGGATGAGGGGTAACCTTATAGAGGTTTATAAAATCACAGGCAGCATAGATGTAGTGAATACCCTAGAGTGAGGGAGTTCAAAACTAGCGGGCATACTTTTAAGGTGAGAGGGGACATACTTAAAAGGGGCCTGAAGGGTTACTTTTTCACAGAGACAGGTGCTTATACATGGAAAGAGCTGCCAGGGAAAGTGGTGGATGTCGGTACAATTACAACATTTAAAAGACATTTGGACGAGTACATGAAGGGGAAAGGTTTCGAGAGAGACAGGCAAATGGGACTAGTTACGTTTGGAAAACTTGGTTGGCATGGATGTGTTGGGTCGAAGGGCCAGTTTCTGTGCTGCATGCCTCGCTGCTGTTGAGTGTGCACGTGTACTGGCAAGATTTACAGACAGAAAGATGGAAAATACCTTCTTAAAAGTGCAGGATGTGAACTTGGAAATTGGAACTTGTATTTTTTTGCATCAGCACCAGCTTTTTCCCTCACGTGGAAAGTAACACTGAGACTTCAGGAAGGGAAGACCACAAGATTCATCTCCAGTATAAAATATTGCAAATACTTAGGTATGAGGGTAGGCTCAAAGACATTGGACTGTCACAAGAGGGAAAGATAAATTAGATCAGGGCTCATATGATGGCAAAGGAATAGATTGTGTTAGCAAAGGCAGCTTCATTTAATTATTCAGTTCAGGAGGACTAGGATTGGAGTACAAGTCAGAATCCTGTGTGATGCAAGGTGTAATAAGGCTCAATGATCAGTGGTGGTCCTTTATCCTAGACAGAAGTGCACTCCCGTTGAAGAGTTGCAAATTGGAAAGTGATCCCCTGAGATGCAGATCGTGCTGAACAGAATGTAGGAACTGGATGGAACCTTCAGGGCCATACTGATTCTCGGACTATTTTCAATCATTGAAAGCCATCCATCCCAATCTCCCTTTTTCTTTCTCTCACTATTCCAGCTTTGTTTCCATTCGGTATGCCATATCCTTAAACCTTTTGAAAGTTGAGGATGCTTCTCCCTTTTCAATTCCACTTTCTGTTTTGGAATTGTATCCAAAAAATTAACCAGAGCCAAGAATCTTCCGCAAGTGGTTTATTCAACCAGTTGACTAATGATTGATATAGTATGACTAGGTCAAATTGTGGATGTGAGTTTGCTCGCTGAGCTGGATCTTCTCAAAACTCGCTAGGTCAAATTGTGACACAACTTTATGTAACTTATTAAGGTCACTGTGGCTGGATAAGTTATAACATTGTCTTCCCACATGATTCAACATTAAAACTAAATTTTACACTGGACGCAGACATATTGCTCAAATCAGTTCCAACAAGGGCCAGTATCTGTTCAGCATTTTCATAATTAATTTCTTAATTGTGACACATTCCTTAAACCATGTTACTTCCATTATTTGGGAACATGTGGGATACAAAGAAAGTATTCATCAATTTATGAGATGTGGGATTTGTTGGATGGACCAATATTTATTACCCAGAGTCAGCTGCGGGTCTGGATTCACTGTATGCCAGATCAGTCAAGGATGCTAAGTTTGCTTCCTTGAAGGATATTAGTGAACCAGATGGGTTTTTACTAAAATCGATAGCATGGTCTCCATTGGGCTAGCTTTCTATTGGCTTCAATTTTCACCACTTGCTACGGTGGGACTTGAAATTATGACCCCAGTTTATTTGAAATAAAAACAGAAACTGCTGGAGAATCTCAGCAGGTCTGACAGCATCTATGGAGAGAAAGCATAATGTTTTGAGTTCAATGACGCTTCACCAGGCTCTCAGAATATTTACCTAAGGTTTATAAATTGCTAGTAGAGTCATAGAGTCTTACAGCATGGAAACTAGACCCTTCGGTCCAACCAACCAATCAAAGCTGTACGTAATCCCAAACTAAATTACCCCCACTTTCCTGCTCCCGGCCTTTATCCCTCCATATGTTCCCTATTCATGTATCTATGCAAATATCTTTTAAATGCTGTAATTGTACCTGCATCTATCACTTCTAGTAACTATACCACTGCACTACCTCCATAACTGACACATTTCCCAACAACGGACATGATACTATGGTGAATTCTCTTACAAACAAATAGACCAAATATTCAGGCAAGAACAAAAAATCAGTCATCTCCACTGACACATTTCAATGTGTATCACCAAAATGTTGTCAGTTGAGTAAGGGCTTCTTCTCAGAAGTAGGTTTTCAGGAGCCTACTTAGGAGATTGAGAGGCTGAGAAATTCATAGAATCCCTACAGTGTTAAAGCAGGCCTTTCGGCCCATTGAGTCCATACCAACCCTCCGAGCAGCATCCTACCCCTCCATCCCTCTCCCTATCCCTATAACCCTGCATTTTACCATGGTTAATCCACCTATCCTACACACCCCTGGACTCTATGGGCAATTTAGCTCAATCAATCCACTCTAATCAGCACATCTTTTGACTGTGGGATGAAACTGGAGCACCTGGAGGAAACCCACTCAGACATGGAGAGAATGTGCAAACACCACACAGATCTCTGGTGCTGTGAGGCAGCATGGCTAATCGCTGAACCTCCATACCATCCCAAATTTACAAAGGAATTTGCAGCAATAACAGCCTCAGCTTCTGACAACATCAGAGTGATGAGAATCAGGAACGTGTTGCATATGGGTCTGGACGGGATTACTCTGAGGGGGTGGGGGTAATGGTCCATAAAGGCCACCTACTCTTGTAGTGTCGCGTGGATTTGTGGCAGAACAGCTTAGCATCTTGGAGGACTGAAACATAACATTGGGTTTCTCCTCAGAGTTACTGCTCATCTCCTTATAATCTGTCACCAGTTGCTAACATCCTTTATTTATTCACTGGATCACTAGGCTAATCGATGGATGACTATTATCCATCTCTAACTGCCCAGAATCAACCCTATTGCTGTGGGTCTGGACTCACGTAGGCCAGACCTGGTAAAGATGGCAGTTTCCTTCCCTGAAGGACATTAATGAACCAGATGGGTTTTCCTGACAATTGCCAATGGATGCGTGGTCATCTTTAGGTTCTTAATTTCAGAATTAATTTTTTATTGAATTCAAATTCCACCATCTGCCATGGTGTGATTCGAACTCTGGTCCCCAGAATGGATTCCGGGCCTCTGGGTTATAATAGTCCAATGATAGTACCACTAGGCCTATGCATTAATTATACCTTGTTAACTGTAAGAGGCTCTCCAAGTTGGACCAGGAAGTGGTTTGGTTCCAAGCAGGCTGTGTAACTCCCTACACTTGAAAGGGATGGAGGCATGAGCTAGGAAAGGGTGAGTGCTGGAGATTGCATTAGGCTCCACCCAGTCTGAGGACATCACACAGTCCCGGGTGGAGAGTGGAGGAAGTTGGCGGGAGATCCAAGTGGCTCAGACAAAACAACTCTGGCTGGTGTTAGTCAAACAGGATGATGCAAAATTGGCTGAGTGATAGGAAACTGAGAGTAACGGTTAATGGATATGTTTTCGAGCTGCAGGTTCAGACCAACCTCAAATCCATAAAACCATTTGAGGCTTCATACAAAGTATTCCCTTCAACTTTACAACACAAAATTATCTTTATTCAGATCGCCCTACAGCACAAGACGGGGACTGGTGATGACTCACTGCAGTCAAACTTACGAAATAAGCGCAAACTTTCCACTCAGGTAAAAGAAACAATGCCAGAAAGGGTTACTCATGGTCTGTCTCCTATTTAATTTGGATCACAATGATGTTGAATGAACCAACATGCTAACCCATAACTGAACACAGTGTTGTGTAGTGTTCAAGGGGGTGGTTAGCTCATTTGGTTGGATGGCTGGTTTGCAATTCAGAGTTCAATTCCCGCACCATCTGAGGTCACCGTGAAGGACTGTCCTTCTCAACCCCTCCCCTCGCCTGGGGCATGGTGACGCTCAGGTTAAACCACCCTCAGTTGTCTCTTGCTCTCTCTAATGAGAGAGCACCCCTATGGTCTTGTAAGACTATGGGTGACTAAATATAGAAGGTGATCTCCAAAAAAAACATGAGCACAACTATAATGAATTATTTACTATTGTGACCCATTCACTCACAAACACTCCAAATCCTTAACCACTATCTAGGTTTCCTTGTCAGATCTTTATTTTAAATTTTCTTTGAATTTCAAATTACCACAGAGAAAAAGAACAGTAATGAGAGAAAGGCCTAATTGAGTGTGTTCTCTCAAGGTTTACACTGAGATGCAGATTCCCATGCAATTCTGCATGTGGCAGTACTTAAGTCAGACTTTTAAAATCCCCTTATTTCAAAAAGTCTTGAAGCATTTGAAGATATTGGGCAATAGAGGCAGTTACACATTGTGGTGCTTGTTGTATACAGTTTAGCAAAGAATACAAATAACCATTTGTTAATGTGTAATTTGATCATAATTCTGCAACAAGGGCCCTGATTTCAATTTTAATCACCCTTGCCTACTGATAACAAGGCATTAGAGGAGTTTGTTTGAGGCTGAGTCAACTTATTAATCTACGTATTCACTCTGAAACATGCTAGCAATAACTCAGAATTCACATCAAGCTGAGGTAGGGCAGGCAACGGCAGTTTGAGGAAACAATCAGTGCCCGTTTAAGCAAATGAGCAAAACTCGGCAAATGGATTATAATGTTGGAAAGTATGTAGCTATGTACTTTGGCAGGCAGAAGAGGAGCTGAATATTATTTAAATGGAGAAAGACTGTTGAAAGCTATAGAATAGAGGGATTTGGAAGTCCATGCTTGTGAATCATGAAAAGCTAGTGTCCAAGTTCAACAGATAATAGGGGCAGCAAATGGAATTTTGGTCTTGTTTGAAAGGGAATGGCGTATAAAAATAGGCAGGTCTGCCTAAAACTGTTCAAGCAACTAGTTAGAAGACAGATGGAATGCTGTGAACAGTTTTGGATCCCTTATTTCAAGAAGATATTGGAGACATAGCAGGCAGTCCAGAGAAACTTCACTACGCTGACCTCAGGCATGGAGGGTTTATCTAATGAGGACAGGTTGAGTAGATTGGGCCTAAGATAAAGATGAGGAGGAATTTCTTCTCTCAGAGTGTAGTGAATCTGTGGAATTCTTTACCACAGATGACAGTCGAGGCTGGGTCATTTAAGCTGAGATCAATTTTTAATGAGTAAGGGAGTCGAGGGTGATGGGGAAAAGGCAGGAAAGTGGAGTTGGGGATTATCAGATCAGCCATGATCTCATTGAATGGTAGAGTAGATTCAATGAGCCAAATGGCCTATATCTGCTTCTATGTCTTGTGCTCATAACACGATGGAACACAACAGTTAGCCAGGAGAGGCCAAGGAAACATTTTGCGGAATCCAGTACATCAAGACAATGGTGTTACTTGTCCATGGTGAGATGGTTATAATTGTTTGAATTCAGTATTGGGTAAAAACTGTTTGCACCATCAGTCTTGACCTTTCTGAATTCTCATGTACATGATTCTTGCTTCCTCACAGTGAGGGAAGGCTGGATGATTCTTGTTCTGCTTTGGCCTGGTGGGTTGGGGGGCAGGTGGTACTTGTTTTGATGGAATCAGCCCCACCTCTGTTACACAGAGGCTGCCTCTAAAATAATGTTGAGGTGGGACCATGGCTACTACATTGGGCCAGCTGCTTTAATAGAGTGGGCAGCTCTTCCATCCCCAGTACATTCCTATCCCTGGAAGAGCTTCCCATTAGTGGGAGAGTGTTAGGGCACCATCCTGGCACAGCTCCACTGGCCCCATTCTTGCACTCCACCTCCTCAAAGCCATTACCATGAGGAGATATCTAAGCTCCCGCAGCAGCGCTAATCCAGAAAACCCAATGCACCAAGCTGTGGCCTAAGAACACGGCTTCTCAAAATTGAGGTGGAGACCGTCCCACATGAAATTCTGTGGAAATGAGCAACAATGGTGCCTATGGAGCTCTGACAGAGTTTGTATAGCTGTGTTCCCGCTTCACTGTCACAGTTCAGACTGAGAGCTCCCAACAATTTTCAAGCTCCCAAATGGGAATCACAGTGGGGAATCACTTACTGAGAAGGACTGAGTTAAAACAAATATTCCCAGTTCCATGTGTGTGCTTCACTAGGGGCAGCTCCACATCGGGGGGGAGGGGGGGGGGGTCAATATAATAAAATCCCTCCTGAATGGTAAACCCAAACTAACTCTAGTTTCTTTACAGGGGTAAGAGCTAAACCGTTTTTGTCATGGTCTGAGTTCAGATCTCCAATTTAAACCCATTACACTTAATTACACTATCAGATCTGACCTTTCCCATCTGGAAGTGTTTTAGATTACATTGAAAATAATTTACCAACTAATTATTTTGCTAACATGCCCAGCAAAATTAGAACTGAAATTTTTACTTCCCGTGAACAGCTTTATTTGTGATACATTAATTTTGCTGGCTACTTTCTCTTCTGTTTAATTCTAGTTCTCAAACAGTAGAGCAAAGTTTTTTTTTCTGACCTTGAAACAACTTAACTCTTGACATGTCTCTCTACAATTCTCTGAGTAAATAGGCCATTTCCACAGTGAATGGGTTATTCCAATCTCACCGGTGACTGATTGATCTACGAAACGCTTTTCTCTCAAAGTTAACTTTTCGGTATAATTTTGATGGGCTTTGCTTCTTTAGTGCTTTACTTTTTCATCAACATTTTCCTCTCTGTCTCTCCCCCTCCCTCTCTCTTCATTTTTACACTCATTATGGTCTCTCACTTTGTCCACTCATCAGCCAGAAAGAAAAACCAGTAATGTTGGAAATGAATATACAAGTGTTTCTGGCCTTCCAGTCTGAAGTGTGCACGATGTTTCATTCTCTACTTTAACTGCTTTTCCCCTTCCAGCCAAGCACTTACTTTGGGTTAGGAGAGAGATAACATCTCATTACTGGAATTTCTTAGGTCTCTCTTTCAGTAAGAACTTCCCTCAGTCACAGGATTGTTAAATCATCATTCTCTATCCCACCCAAGGTGGATAGAACATTAGCCTCCTAAGAGCAAAGATCACCAACCATCTATCCTGGACCACCCACGTAGATGCGACTATCAAGAAAGCACAACAATGCCTCCCTCCTCAGGAGGCTAAGGAAATTCAGTATTCCATAAGGACACTCCCCAACTTTTATAGATGCATCATAGAAGGCGTTCTATGTGCTTGGTTCAGCAATTTCTCTGCCCTGGACTGTAAGAAACTACAGAAAGTTGTGAACACAGCCCAGTCCATCACACAAGCCAACCTTCCATCCATTGACTCCATCTACACTCCTCATTGCCGCAGAAAGGCAGCCAACATCATCAAAGACTCCTCCCACCCCAGCTATAATCTCTTCCAACCTCTTCCATTACGCAGAAGATACAAAAGATTAGACACATGTACCAACAGGTTCGAGAACAGCTTCTTCCCTGCTGTTATTAGACTTCTGAATGGGCTTCTCAAATTTTAAAACCTAATGTTAATCTTGCTTTTTGAGCAGCCGTAACTTTATATCCGTCACTGTTCAATCACCTTATGATGTGTATGTCCTTGTATGTTGATGATCTGTCCGTATGCATGCAAAACAAAACTTTTCACTGTACGTGCATTTGACATCAATAAAACAAATCAACTCAAATCAAATTATCATCCTAACCAGGATGAAAGGATTGTCATTCAGTATCCTACTCAAAATGCGATTGTTGTTCTCCATCTTGACCAAAATGTGATTGTATTCCAGGAAAGATAGATTGCCAATACCCATCCTGATAAGGTGTTTCCAGACAGAGACATAGAAGCTGCAGGAACTCTTTTACCCTTATCACCACTCACATTCTCCGATATTCACCACAGCACTAAAAGCACTGAGATGAACCAGATCATACTGTTACTGCAGAAGGCTGTGTACAGTATACATGGGAGAAGAATTCCATCACTCAGGGATGCGATCAGCATTTTCATCCAATCACTGAAACTGAGTTTTAAAATTAAGTAAAAAGATTACAAACATGATTCAGGAATAAAGTAGGCATAGCAGATTTAAGGATGTGTCTCCTTACTTTTGCGACTCTGTGAACTTCAATGAGGCAAGAAAAGTTCTTTTAAAACCAGATATTTAATGAGAATGGCTTCATAATTTCACAGCAGAGAAGTTGATGTTGTTGTGTTTCTGGGGCTGTGAGAATGTGCAATGTGCAGATGATCAGGAGTTGAGTTGTTTACGGTGGAACTGTTTCAAAAGCTTGTGATTTCAAATAAACCTGTTGGACTATAACCTGGTGTTGTGTGATCTCTGACCTCCACGCAGACAGTCGCCCGAGGCTGGAATCAAACCTGGGTCCCTGGCCTGTGAGGCAGAAGTGCTAGCTACCATGCCAGCCACTAAATGACTGTAAGTGACATTTAAAAGGATTAAATTAGATTAACATACACAGGAAGCAGCAGATGAAATTGCTCAAATGTGAATGTCAGAATAATGAACAGCCGTATTCTAAACAACAAACACAGAATAACGGTTGAAATTTGCAATGAGCAGGAATAAAACGGGAACAGAGATTATGTCCATATATCATTGTAACTGACTTTGGTGATATTGATAGGACGGAAGGGGGTACTGTCATTACAATGTGAGTGGGGTTCCTCAGACTGACTTGATTCCCAGTATCTCAACCCAGTTGGAATTAAAACTCCAGTGTTAGGAACTTGTGATATATTATTAAACTGTGACTTTGCTGTTGCACTGTATTATCCTGGACTGAAGCAATCTATTATGGAAATCTTTGTCAGTCAATACTCCCCAGTAATACATAAGTAGGTCTAAATGT
Source organism: Stegostoma tigrinum (assembly GCF_030684315.1). NCBI lineage: Eukaryota > Metazoa > Chordata > Chondrichthyes > Orectolobiformes > Stegostomatidae > Stegostoma > Stegostoma tigrinum. The sequence continues at coordinate 8,625,468 of NC_081373.1, forward strand.
GCCTCAGTCTTTTATGATACATTGGGAATTAGTATTTCAAATCATCCTTTATCAGGATCTCAATCTTGCGGAGCCCCAGCTCGCCCTCAGACTTCCTTTCCCAATGTGATTCCTGAGTTTTTTTCAACAAGCACTCATTAATTTGGACAAATCTTCGACCCCAATTCGTTTCAACCCTGATGGGGTCCTACCCTACGGATCTTGGACGGTCACCTAAGTTTTGCTAATTTGAAACCAGAGCTTGCATCAATTTTTATTTTGCATTAAGTCATAATAAAAAGAATATGTGAGTGGGCTAAGGGGAGGAGGGGAAGCAGATTCATTTGAATGGGTGTGTGTCCAGGCGGGTAGACCTCACATCGGTTACTTATTTGGATTTCCTGTGTGGTTTCAACACAACTTCTCATAACACAGACGCCACCATGACACGAGACTCACCACTAGACCAAATCTGACACAGGCAAACCTCCGCTTTCAAAAGGAGCGCTTAGGAGAAATTGGATTAATTGCAGATTTACTGTGGCTTCTCTAATCCCATTATAGCTTCCTCAGGATGCAGTAGGAAAGCAACACTCCCTCCAGAGTATATGTTATGCTGTATAATTAAGTCTTTAAAATACTTTAAATTGGCTTTGTAAACCCATATATCAATAATCTTGTTCGATATAATGAACAGTTTAAGCTTGTAGTATGTCAGGAGTGAGGTAGAGTGGGCACTCATTTACCTCATCTACGATCAAGCCTGTTTCTTCCAGAAAGAATCACTTCAGCCCTCCTTTAAATTTCCCACAATGTTTTAGAGGCAAATGACAAGTCAAATTTCTAGGAATTCCTTAAGGATTCTTCCAGATATCATAGGGAAATTGACGGAAAATTCAATAATTTGAATCTAATACCTGTAAGTGTGTGTGTATGTATGTGTGTCTGTGTGTGCGCACACGCGTGTTTATTTGCATATGTGTGCATGTGTTTAGTGTGTGTGTGTGTATATGAGCGTTGTGCGTGTGCATGTGTGTGAATGTCTGCCTGCATGTGCATGTGTGTGTTTGTACGTATGTATTTGTGCATGTGTGTATATGTGTGTGTGCGCGTGTGTGTGTATGTGAATGTGAGTGTGTTCATGTATGCGTGTGTGTATACGTGTATGTCTGTGTGTGTGTTTGTGTGAATGTGTGTGTGTGCGTGAGAGTGTATGTGTGTGTGTGTGTATGCGTTTGTGTGTGCGTGAGTGTGTGTGCTTGTGTGTGTGTGTGTGTGTGTGTGCGTGAGTGTGTGTGCTTGTGTGCTTGTGTGTGTGTGTGTGTGTGTGTGTGTGTGTGTTTGTGTGTGTGTGTTTGTGTGTGTGTGTGTGTGCGTGTTTGTGTGTGTGTGTGTGTGCGTACGCGGCGTGTGTGCTTTGCTTATGCAACCACTTTTGGGAAAGTTCCCTTTGGGAATTAAAAGAGGATGTAAAATGGGAGCTGGCCAATCAGCCTCCTTTAGCCTCAGGATCCATTCCATTACCATCACTGGGAGCCTCACAGCGACTGGGCATTTGTGCTCCACTGAAGCTAAGCTCTGCAGTGAGTCACTGAGCCTTTGTTTGTTATAGCTGTGTGTACCCATAGCTTTTCGCTTTCTCCTAATCAGTTACCCAACTCTTTGTTTGTGAAGGGACATTTACCAGACTAAAGGAGACATTAATTAATACAGAAAGAACTTTTTTTTGTTGGGGGAAACCCACCAATTACATAACGACGACTAAGTATCCTTGTGAGTTTGCATGTCTGACTTTTTATGGTTGAGGCAGAGGGATAAAATTATGCTCTTTTACTGGGTATTGTCTGTATTTTTATCTTCTAAGTTAAATACCACACACCGTTTTTATGTCAGTTTTGAAGAGTGCAGGCACAATCATTGATCTTCAGTCAGATATACACTCAAAGATGTTTACCTGAGCACCCTACTGAATTGATCTTACCTGTGGAATCACACCCCTTACACATGTGGCCATGTGTCCAAGGCAGTACACTTGTCTTGTCCTTTAGTCACAGTTCCTTTCAGATGCTGTCCCCTTTCTCCTTTGTGATTACATTCCCTACAGTGTGGAAACAGGCCCTTCGGCCCAATGAGTCCACACTGCCCTTTGGGCCATCCCACCCCAGACCCATCCCCCTATAACCCACACATCCCTGAACACCACAGGCAATTTAGCATGGCCAATTCACCTAGCCTGCACATCTTTGGACTGTGGGAGGAAACTGGAGCACCCGGAGGAAACCCACACAGACACGGGGAGAATGTGCAAGCTACGCAGACAGTTGCCCGAGGCTGAAATCGAACCCAGGTTCCTGGCGCTGTGAGGCTGCAGTGCTAACCACTGAGCCACCGTGCCACCCCTTATGGTGCTGTTTAGTGGTGCCATTAAAAGTGGGAATCATATTGTCTGAAATTTGCTGAGGGATATTATCAATTCTTGAGTAAATCCTCACTTGTACAGTGCTTAGATTTGTATAAAAGTTTCATATTTACTGGTGGGAATTGGGTTCTTAAAAGTTTAGCAGAGCATCTGCTTAGTATTCACTGATGAGAGTGTTTGATTTCTGTCGCTATTTATTCTCCATCTTCCAGTGTCAATCCTAATGACACCGTGGGGCTGTAAGTAAATGCTCCTCCTCTAGGCCCTTCAGAGTCAGCAAAGAGAGTTTTTCTTTACTTCCAGTTGAGTTGAATTCCAACACTCAATCCAGATGTGAGAGAACCCGTGTTCTAAGTCATAACAACCTATAGAAGAGATTTGATGCAGGGTCTGCAGTGTTAACAGGTTATAGCACTATTTAAAATTAATCACAGGAAGACTCCCAACTGCATTTTAGTTTTATATATGTGGCTTAGCAATATTGGTTTTCAGTCTCGCAACTTCAGAAGTTATCTTGTATATTAATCTCAGTTGATAGTTATAACAAAGCATGCAGGGACTAATAAGGGACTAAATCTCTGACTGGTGGCTGCCTCTCGGTTTCCATGCCTTTCAGGAACAGTACACACAGACAAAGCCAAGCCCACATGTGCTGTTCTGGCAACAAACTCTGCCAGCTGGAGTGACATGAAGATAATGTTTCAGATTGCAGCTCTGTGATACCGTTTTACATTCCAAATCATAAAATAACACCTCTTTCATCTTTCTGATAGCTCCCACGGGAAAAATAGTAAGATATCCCTGAGCTCTATGAAGTCACTATTGCAAACATTGCACGCCAGACCAAATACACACACAATCACACACACACGCACACGACACAGACACACACACACACACACACACACACACACACACACACACACGACACAGACACACACACCCACACACACACTCTTATACACAGATGCACACACACACACTTTTACACAGACAGACAGACAGACACCCACACACACACACACACACACACACACACACCCACACACACGACACAGACACACACACACACGACACAGACACACACACACGACACAGACACACATTCTTATACACAGATGCATACACACACTCTTTTACACAGACTGACAGGCGCACACACACACACACACACACACACACACACACACACTCTGAAACACAGAGACACACATACACACTTTCATACATGTACACACAGAGACACACATACACACTTTCATACATGTACACACAGAGACACACATGCAAATGCACACAAACACAGACACACACGCACACAGGCACAGAGACACATACATACACATACACACACATAGTCTCACACACACATACACAGAGACACATGCATCAAAACATACATGCGCACAGACACACACACGGACACACAAGCACACAGACAGACACTCTCACACACACACAGACACACAGACACCCACACACACCCACATACACACACAAGCACACAGAAACAAACACTCTCTTTCGCACACTGACACACACACAGAAACACAAACATACACAGACACAGAGAGAGATACACACTTGCATGCACACATATGCACAGGTACTGTCACATGTGCACACACACAGACACACACACATGCATATATGTATGCTTCACATACACATGAACATGAGCAAATGCACACACACACATACTCACACTACAAACCCACACACAAATGCCTATGCAGACACACACACATACAGGCATATGCATAGTCAGACACACACATTCTCCTTACAATCAAAATTACTTTGTTTTATGAATCTTAAAGAACAGAGGGAGGCACTTCAGCCCATCTTATGCTGGCTTTTTGAAAGACAAACCCGGTTATGCCCACTCCCTTTGGCATTTCATCATAGCCCTGTAACACGGCAGCACCACGACCAACAGTGCAGCACAGGAACAGGCCCTTCAGCCCATTAAGCCCGTGCTGGCACACAACATCTTTCTAAATGACAAACCCCTTGCCTCTATGTGGTCCGTATCCCATTATAGGTTATCACCTATTTATACATCTGATAAGGTGCTTCTTATGTTTTTCATTTTGACAGAGTGGATGTTGTCTTGGGAAAGGGATTAGGATAGGATATAGTTTTTATAAAGCAATGTGAAACATAAAAATGTTCTTTTATTTTGTATCCTTGTTGATCAGCAAACTGGCTATTGGTTATTCAAACAAAGACTTTCCCCCATTTGAAGTAGCAACTGGATTACTATTGCAAGTGCACTCAGATCTTTGCAAGAAAAACTATTCTAAATTAATCAATGTGATTCCTAAAACTTCTCAAATTAAAGGTACAGAACTATAGCAGGGCATTTTAATCCGGAGTTTATATTCAAACACATGCAGTACACTAAGTGATGAAAAGAGCAATTTTGGGAGATTTTTAAAAAGTTAATTGCAGACTCAACATTTGAGTTAGTTCAAAAGGTTTCAGTAAGCTTTTGAATATGGAATGGGCAAACTGCAACATTATAGATCAATTGCACATCTATTGTATGAGGGGAGAATGTTAATTGATGAAATCTGAACCTTTTAAAGAAATGAAGAGAATCAATAATGTGATACAGCAGCACTCTGTGAAGAAGGACAGGAATACCAAACAGGGCAAGGGATCAAATTTCTCTTTTACTAAAAACAGGAATGAATGAGACCATTTGCTTCAAAGTTCCCTACTCTTGTAGGTGGTATTTTTAGATAGAGCAACTCCCTTGTCTCTCTCTTTATCTCGCTCTGTCCATCTCAGGTCATAAACTGAAGAAGTCAAAATGGAAGAAATCATTTCTACATCTGCAGAGAGTTATTTGGAAATAGACCAGCCCTGTGCGTGCTACGTATTGACTCTGTTTAACTAAAAAGGGGACAGAATGAGCAAGATCTGTGCGAGAAAGAAAATTAACATGAGGGAAGCACAAATCAAAGTTGTTGGTTTTCTCTCTCCCAGTCTGAATGAAGGAACATCCCCACGTGGACACAGGGAGTGAATAAATCTAATCGTGCATAAGGAAGTAGCCAGGCTGGATGGGCTCAGTAGTCTCTTCTTGTTCTGAGATGCATATTGGGGAATGAATGGAGCGTGTTTTTCTGTGTGGAATGGCTAACTCTGCCAAGACAGCCTATAAAATTTCCAGGTGAAGTTTTATAAGCCAATACACATGAAAGAGTTGTACCATAGGGACTGACTTCTAAAGACACAAGGGGTTACAAGATGAAGATGTGAATAAAATAAGCTCGAAACTACTTATGGAGATTTGATTAGCACACACATGACTCTTTGACAAGTGTAACAATAAAAGGTTTAAGTTCAAAATTGGATTCTTTTCCACATTCGCTAAATTCCAGAGGAAAGAAAATCCAGAATGTTTCACATCACCACGGCAACAATATGTAAATATATGGATCTTGTTTATAGGATTCAGTCAGGTCTGTAAATTTAAAAATAAAGAGTCCATTTGCTCCCTCGGGAGGCCCTTAAACATCCAATAGCACGATATTGAAGAGCATGGGATTTCTTCCCAATGCTTGGTCAATTTTTATCCCTCAATCAACGCCACGAAAGAATATCTCAGCGATTTCATTACAGTTTGTGTACAAATTGACTGCCTTATTTACTACAACAACAACTACCACATTTCATCAGCTCAAGAGCGCTTTGGGACATCCCAAGATTATGCCAGGTGCTATATAAAGGCTGCACTTTCTTTCCTACATGGTGCCATATATGTATTTGTCCTGCTGCCCTGCCTGTGGTTGCAAACAGTTGGATTGCCCAGTCTATGAACTCTTCTGCCTTGTGAAGGATTTGTAGGTAAGTTCATTCTATGTGCAAATTGCATGAGGGGTTGCAATTCCTCCTCCTCTCCTCCACACCAGCACAATGCCGAAGATATAATTCTGAATTTCACTTGGGGATATGGCTTTTTATCCCAAAAATTTACAATTACTCAGAACAATTGCACCTTTTATTGATATTTCACTGTTGGTTTTTTGTCAGAATTTGATGATTATGGAAGAAGACAGGAGTTGAAAGAATTCCACATAGTTTCCATTACTCTTGGAGAGTTTTGGGGACAAAAGAATTCATACCGGGCTGGGATTTCCTCCAAGCTATATAGTATTACATCTACTAAATGGATTATAGGGTGACAGAGTGGTACTGTCACTGGAGTAGTCATCCAGTGGCCCAGTGTTCTGGGAACATGGGTTCAAATCTTACTGCAGCAGATGGTGAAACTTGAACTCAGTTAAAAGTCAGCCTCAAGTTGACTGTATGAGTATTGTTGTAAAAGCCTATTGGGTTTGCTAATGTACTTTAGCGAGTGAAATCTGTTGTGCTTACCTGTAAGGACATGGTCTTGTGTGATGGGCCCAGTTGCCTATTTCTGCTCTGATGTCTTACGATCTTACATGTGAAAGAACGGGCCTATAGCAACTTTTTCTTTTCTGACTCCTACATCCTTTAAGTTTCTAAAAAGTGACACTGTAAGAAGAGAAGATGTCTCAAAGCTTACCGGTAGGGGGTTGAAGTTCTGATCCACAAGGTGATTATATCCATGGTCAAAGAAGGAATTACGAATCACAACATCTATCCCTTGCTTGGCTGACATTCCCAATGTATTTAACCACCTGTAGGAATACAAGCAGAGAAAGTTTGTCCGTGCCTGGGGCAGTGCGCTGCGGGAGACAGACTCACAATAAAGATGCAGCAACTACCACAGATAAGAAACCCTTTTCCAAATGAACCGCACAGGAATCTGGAGAAATATCTGCGACACATTTTCCACTTAATTCAGAGCCCACTCAGTTGCGTAACAGAAGAATTGTCCTAGTTTCAGTTGAAGTGTTTTGTCGAATGAGGTTTGTGGTGCTTGGCCCAAAATTAGGTGGACCAGCTTCTACAGAATCAGAGAATCACAGAAGTAGGCCATTCAGCCCATGCACTGGATCTATCCTCTAGTGCCAATCTCCTGCCTTTTCCCCTTATCTGTACGCACACTTTCCATCCAACCCTCTCTTTAACTGATGTTTTACTTGAGCCTATCTCCACCACATTTCCAGGCAGTGCATTCTAGGCCCTAATTACTTGCTGTGTGAACAAGTAATTTATTTCTGACATCATCCTTGCTTTGTTAGTACATCATGTTAAATCTACCCTCCTCTTGTTCTTGTTCTTTTTACGAGTGGGACCAGCGCTTCCCCATCCACTCTGTCCCAACCCGGTCATAATTTTGGAAACCTCTATCAGTTTCACACCTACACAGGCCCAAAACCCCACCTCTTCCTCCGTCACATTGATGACTGTATCGGCGCAGCCTTATGCTCCCAAGAGGAGCTTGAACAGTTCATCCATTTCGCTAACACCTTCAACCCCAACCTTAAGCTCACCTGGACCATCTCCAACACATCCCTCACCTTCCTGGACCTTTCTGTCTCCATCTCAGGTAACCACCTACAACCGATGTCCATTCAAGCCAACCGACTCCCACAGCTACCTAGAATACACCCACTCCACCCACCTTTCTACAAAAATTCCATCCCCTATTCCCAATTCCTTCGCCTCCACCGCATCTGCTCCCAGGATGAGGCATTCCGCTCCTGCACATCCCAGATGTCCTCATTCTTCAAGGACTACAGTTTCCTCCCCGCAGTGATCGAGAATGTCCTCAACCGTGTCTCCTGCATTTTCCGCACTTCATCCTTCACACTCCGCCCTCTCAATAACTGCCAAAAGAGAATCCCCCTGGTCCTCACATAACCACCCCACCAACTTCCAGATACAATGCATCATTCTCCAAAACTTCTGCCATCCACAATCTGACCCCACCACCAAAGATATTTTTCCACCCCACCCTTGTCTGCCTTCCAGAGAGACCACTCTCTTCACGACGCCCTTGTTCGCTCCACACTCCACTCCAACCCCACCACACCCGGCACTTTCCCCGCAACAGTAGGAAGTGCTACACTTGCCGCCACACCTCCTCCCTCAACCCCATCACAGGCCCCAAGATGACTTTCTACATCAAGCAGATGTTCACCTGCACATCCACCAATGTGGTATACTGTATCCGCTGTACCCGGTGTGGCTTCCTCTACATTGGGGAAACCAAGCCGGGGCTTGGAGGCTGCTTTGCAGAACACCTATGCTCGGTTCGCAGTAAACAACTGCACCTCCCAGTCACGAACCATTTCAACTCCCCCTCCCATTCCTTAGACGATATGTCCATCCTGGGCCTCCTGCAGTGCGATAATGATGCCACCTGTAGCTTGCAGGAACAGCAACTCATATTCCGCTTGGGAGCCCTGCAACCCAATGGCATCAATGTGGACTTCACCAGCTTCAAAATCTCCCCTTCCCCTACTGCATCCCAAAACCAGACCAGCTCGTCCCCGCCTCCCTAACCTGTTCTTCCTCTCACCTATCCCATCCTCCCACCTCATGTTGCACCTCCATTTCCTACCTACTAATCTCATCCCGCCCCCTTGACCTGTCCGTCCTCCCCAGACTGACATATCCCCTCCCTACCTCCCCACCCATACTCTCCTCTCCACCTATCTTCTCCTCTATCCATCTTCAGTCTGCCTCCCCCCTCTCCCTATTTATTTCAGAACCCTCTCCCCATCCCCCTTTTCTGATGAAGGGTCTAGGCCCAAAACGTCAGCTTTTGTGCTCCTGAGACGCTGCTATCCCTGCTGTGTTCATCCAGCTCCACACTTTGTTATCTCAGATTCTCCAGCATCTGCAGATCCCATTATCTCAGATCTTTTCTGTGCCTTCTTGTCTCCAAGGAGAACAGTTCCAACTTCTTCAATCTGTCCTTATCACTGAAATGCCCCATTCCTGGAATCATCCTCGTAAACAGCTTCTGCACTCTCTCACACAATAATTCTTCACGGCGGCTGAGCTCCTGGTTACCTTTCCTGGGCATTGAGTGGCTGCAGAGAAGGAAATGTTTGCCACTGCATTGACTGTCTGTTACCTACCTCACTGCCACCATATTTAAAGCCCACCTATGCACCACTCACAACACAGCAAGCTAGGAGCTGGCCATCATACTGCAGTGTTGACCATTGACTCCTAAGCATAGACTTATTCAGGGCAGTCGGCATTTTCTGTGGGGGAAGTCTTGCCTCAGAAATTTGATTGAGTTTTTTGAGCAAGTGGTGAAGATGATTGACGAGGATAGGATGAGGAGGAGACTTTACTGAAATATGCGACAAGATCCTCATGGTACGTTGGTCCAGTAGATCAAATTCCATGGAATCAATGGTGACTTGGCAAGTTGGATAGTAATTAAGTTCTGAGGAAGCATCACCACACCTGAAACATTAACTCTGTTTTTCACTTCACAGGCATTGCCAGACCTGCTGAGCTTTTCCAGCAACTTAGTTTTTGTCCTAACTTGGTTTGGTTATGGAAGGTAGAGGGTAGTCGTGGAGGAGTGTTTTTCTGACTAGAAACCTACAACAGTGGTGCTCCACAAGGATCAGTGCTGTGTGTGTGGCCTGACTAGTAGGCTTGTAGAGGACATGAAAATCGTGGCAGTTATGGATAGTGAGAAAGGATATCAAACAATAGAGCAAGATACAGATTCCCAAATGGAATGCCTGTTGGAAAATTAGTCAATGGAGTTTAATCCAGACCAGTGTGAGGTGATGCATTTTGAGAGGGCAAATGCATGGGGAAAGCATACAGTAAATGGCAGGACCCTTAAGAGCATTGATATACAGAGGGATCTTGGAGTGCAAGGCCATAGCTCCCTGAAAGTGGCAACATAAATGATTAAAGTGATAATGAAGGCATATGGTTTGCTTATCATCTGTTGGGACATTGAGTATGAAAATTGGGAATTCATGTTACTGCTGTATAAAATGTTGCTCAGATCACATGTGGAGTATTGTGTAAAGTTCTGGTTGTCACTCTGTTGGAAGGATGTGGAGAGGGTCCAGAAGAGGTTTACCAGGACATTGCCTGGATTGGAGCGTATTAGCTACAAGGAGTGACCGAGCAAACTTGGACTGTTTTAACCAGAGCTATCAGAGGCTGTGGGTGGGGCGGCCTGATAGAAGTATATAAAATTATGAGGGGCATAAATATGATGATTGTCAAAGTCTTTTACACAAGCTGGAAATGTCAAATACTATGGGGCACAGGTTTAAGGTGAGAGAGAGTAAGTTTAAAGGGATGTGTGAGGAAGGTATTTTACGCAGAAGGTAATAGGGGTGTGGAACATGCTGCTGTGGGAGGGTAGTAGCAGATATGATAACAAAGTTTAAGAGACATTCAGGCAGACACAAAAACAGGCAGGGAATAGGGGGATAGGGGCCATTGGCAGGTGGGTGGGATTGGGTTAGAATGGTTGACACAAACTGAAGGGCCTGTGAAATAACATCACAGAGGCTGGCATCCCATCACGAAGTCATCCTTTACTTACACGTAGAGAGTCCTTGCTCCCTCAGAACCACCTCTCAGAGTGAAGAGGATGTCTGACGCTGCTGTTTTTTTTATCTGTCAGCCAAGGCTCCCTGATTGGGCCAGGTTACCATCCCCAAACAGGGAGCTCATATTCTTTTTGTCCACCTGGCTGACCTCTTTACAATCACATCATCCCTCCCTCCCTGAGTCCAAGGAGATAGGCCAGCTCTTTTTTTATCTAGTTCCTCCTGGGGTGTTTTAGCACTGCGTCAGGTTCCTCCAACTGTGTGCCTGATATGGGGGACGTGTCATGCACAATAACTCGCCTTTTGTGCACAGAGTGTCTCTCAAGAAATTAATTGTCTTCTTCAGGCAGCAAAGGCATTGAAGCAGTGACAGCTGTCATGTCTACCTCAGATTCTGAGGTACCTTTAACACTTGATGGAGAGAGAGAACCCATGGGTTCTGCAACAGTTGGAAAGGCTGTCGTGGAGCTAGGTACATTTTGCTCCCACACCATTTGGAGTTTAAAGTTTTAATATGGTCCATACGCTTGGTCAGGACCGTCACGCCTACCCAAACCTTATATATCACTGAACGTGACTTTGCATCGAACATGCCTTCCACCCATGCAGGCCCATTCCTGTAGTTCCTACAGCAAACTTTGTCCCCTGAAATAAACTGTCTCTCTTGCTTTGAGAAATCTTGTGCCAGCATTGGCATTCCTGACACCATTTTACTCTGCCTCCCAGTCCAGGAAGATCAGATTTAACCTGGTCCTGAGCCTTCCCCCCATTTTAACTCTACTGGAGCTATCCCTGTAGTTGCATGACTGCTGATCAAAATAGCTGAATGAAATAGCTACCAGGACAGTTTGGTAGCTAGTGAAGCTGTAGCTTCTTTAAGCCTGAGTTCAAAATCTGGACTGCTCTTTTTGCCAGATAATGGATGGTATAGAGCTGTCCTTATATGTCGAATACCATTCAACTTTAGGAAATACTCAAATTCCCTGCTGGTAAACAATGGCCAATTACCTGAGACCAACACTTCAAGGAGTACGTGTCCTGCAAAACACACGCACAGTTTCTCTCTCATCATTCCCATTTTTTTATTGAACAAACTCCTTGTATGTCCAGCCACTTTGAGAGGGCATCCACAATGATTAAGAACATTGAACCCATGAAAGAACCTGCAGAGTCAACATGTAAATGAGTCCATTCCCATGAAGGTGGGGGAGGGGTTTGCAGTTATTTTTGTCCTTGTTGGCACTCTGGGCATTGCCCCATCAATGTGGCCATGCCTGCCGCCGACCTGAACACCAGACATAACTTCTTGCCAACGTCTTCATTTTGGAAACCCTTGGATGATCCTGGTGGAGTTCAGCCTGTATCTGGTGGTGACCTTTACTCACTCTTGCTCCCCATAATAATACGCCGTCTTCTACTATGATCTGGTCTCTTGGAGATTTTAATTCCAGTTGTGCCGACCCTTTGGCATCCCCATCACTGGTAGCTGTTTCAATTTTTCCAGGATCGGATCTTTCTGCATCCAAAGTCTGATGTTCTCAGCTGTCACTAAGTGTGTCCATAAAATTTAAAATCATTACGGACTGTTCCAGTGGCATTTCCTACCTGGCCTCTTGGGCTTCCAACTTGTAATTATACGCAGTTAGTATTAGAGCCCACCACTGAGTGTAGCCTGAACCCAAGAGTGGCACTGCCTTGTTCGCTTTAGGTCAACCTAGTGCGGATTTGTGATCAGTTATTATTACATATTTACATCCAAAAAGATATTGTGAGATCTTCCTGATTCCAAGTATGACCGCCAAACCTTCCTTCTCTATCTGGGCGTATTGAAGCGCTGCATTAGCTAAAATCCTGGATGCATATGCTATTGAGCGTTCCTCTCCACTGAACCACTCATGAGCTGGTGCTACCCAATGCTTTACAGAGAGGCATCACCTGTCAATACCAGATCTCACTTGAGATCTTAGTGAGCACAGCAGCTGTTTCTTCACTTCCCTGAAAGCTAAGGCTTGGCTCTGCAACCATTTCCAAGGCTGACCCTTTATTAAGAATTGAAGCAAAGGTACTAGATGGAGGCCAGATTATGTACGAACTTTCCGTAATAATTCACCAACCCACTCAAGGAAAGACCTAAACTCCTGTGCAGACATGGGAGCTGGGGCACCTTCGATTGCCCTCACTTTAACTTCCAACTGGTGTAACCCAGTCTTGTTGAAGCTGCTGCCCAAGTAGGTCACTTTGGGTGCCTGGAACACACATCATCCCTTTTAAGGCAAATACCCACCTGGGAGAAACATCCAAGGACTATGTCCGGGTTCTCGATCTGCTCCTTATTGGTCTTCCATATTATTAGCATGTCATCCAGAGAAATGGTGATCTGGATTAGACCTTGTAAAATGTTCTCCATTGTCAGCTGAAAAATTCCCAGTTCCCCAAACGGCAGTTTCATATATTGATACGAGCCCTTATGTGTATTATTTGTAGCAAATTTCTGGGAATCCTTATCTAACCACAATTGTAAGTACACATGGCTCATGACCAACTTCATGAAGGGCAGCCCTCCTGGCAGCTTTGTGTATGAATCCTCGATGAAAGGGATTGGATACTTGTCCAGAGGCATGAAACGGTTTGCCATTTGTTTAAAATCTTCACAAAGGTAAACCGATCCTTCAGGCTTCATGATCGGTACGACCAGTGCTGCCCATTCTACAAACTGTGTACTGGTTTGATGATTCCTTCACTCTTCAGCCTCCAGATTTCAGCCTCTGCTTTTGCCTGTGAGGTAAATGGAACTGGGCGGGCCTTGCAGAATCATGCAGGTCCACAAGCTGTCCAGAAGAATTACTCCTTGCTTCTCACCTACCCCAATGTCAATTTCCCAGGAAAAACATAACTCATTCTTTTCACATTCTGGGCCCAGTCTGCAACAGCATGATCGAGCTTCCCGAATGATGGTATGACGCCAGAAATGCTTACTGCAACTCAAAGATGACTGTTGTAAACAAATTTCTTCAGGGTGTACTTTCCTCTCGGCGCCACTGAAATAATTCCACAGAGGATGGTATCCCATCACCAAGTTGCCCCTTATTTACATGTGCAGAGTCCTTGACAGCTCCCTCAGAGCCAGCTGTCAGAGTGAACAGGATATCTGACCCTCCTGATCTTATCTGTCAGCCAGGGCTCCCTGATTGCGAACGTTAACTTGGTCCAATCAGGGGACTCGTATTCTACAAGGCTGACCTCGTCACAATCATTGCAGCCGGTTCCTGTGCTGGACTGTTCAATGTAAAACATGTGCTGTGTCCATGTTGTTCCCAAACCCGTGGCCCAGAGGAAAGGAAAAATTGCTCTCTACCCCCCGGGCTGGCACAAAGTGCTGGAGAGCAGCTGCACTTCTTCTACCAGCTGACTGCCTCAGGGCCCTTGCAACCAGATGTAGTCAGTGTGGGCAGAGTGCAGCCTGTGTGCGAGGTGATTCAGGACGCCCAGCAGTGCCAGAAGAAGGCCAATGGTCTTCTAAACTCCACAACAGCAAGTGTCAACTTCTTCTCTATGCCACCATTCTCTCACACTTTCAGCACTCTCTCGGTCACCACACACTCCTCTCTTTGAGGCTGACAGACTACAGCTCTCACTATCGCCTCTGTTCTGTCCATTCAATGACTCTCACCAACCTCAGCCTCCAACAACCACAAACATTTCCTTCTACCGGAATACAATGGCTGAGCCAACTGGAGAACAGTTAAGATTGAGCTATATTGCTATGGATCCAGAAGCACCAGGCAACGACAGAGAAATCTGTCCGTAAACGTGAATCAGACGGGCTTTCATTCAACAAATTGTGCGTTCACTATTACTGATTTTCAGCTTTCTTATTCCTGATTTATTTCATGTGGATTCCCCAACTTCCCTGGTGAGTTTTAAACTCCAGTCTCAAGATCATTCAGCGTCGAACTTTAATGTTATTAGTCCAGTAACATAACAACTGCAAAACCACACCACGAATCAGATTTGATTAAAGATAAACAGGTTTAAGCAATTCATGACTTCATAGCCATGTACATCACTGTTTGAGTTATAAAGGCTGGAAGGTCTCAGGCTTAATGGTCTGTCTGTGTTGAGTTAGCAGATGTCAATCAGCCTAGCAACGGGGGGGGGTTATTATAGTCTCAATGACCTTCTATTCAGGAATAATTAGAATGGGGTTCCCACGACTGGCTGAGACTGTTGTTAGGTAGGGGTACTAGGGTATGGAATATAAGTTGGGCTGCTGACATTAAGTCCCTGGTTTAGCCATGATCTAATTGAGTGGGAGCTGAGCATTAAATGCTGATGACTAATTTTGAGGGACTACTGCTGGAAATTGTGCCTTGACATCTAAACCTCTTTCCCGAAAGTGGCTCAATTGTTTGTTGCTTCAGCCCAAGATTGTGGAACTGGCATTAACGGTGACAGAAGCAGTTAGCAACTGGCGTCTGAAGAAACCGATCTGTAGTTTGATTTCAATGTCAAAACACTATTTGCGTAAACCTGCCTTTGGAATGCACTGCTCGTGTTTTTAATTTCTCCAATACTCTTAACAAAAGATTCCAAAATAACGTCATTAAAGCAAAAGCAAAAAACCATCAACAAATCACAGACTTCCCTCATCTTCTGTAGGGATTACCAAAATCTCTAACCGACTCTGTTCATATGTTAGGAGCAAATTACTGCAGATGCTGGAATCTGCACTGAAAACAAGAAGTGCTGGAGATCACAGCAGGTCAGGCAGCATTCATGGAGAGAGAACAAAAACAGCAGTTGCTGGAAAAGCTCAGCAGATCTGGCAGCAATGTGGAGGAGAAAACAGAGTTAACATTTCCATGTCCTGTTCTGAGGAAGGGTCACCGGACCCGAAACATTAACTCTGTTTTCTCCTCCACCGATGCTGCCAGACCTGCTGAGCTTTTCCAGCAACTTTGTTTTTGTTCCTGATTTACAGCATCCGCAGTTCTTTTGGTTCCATGGAGAGAGAGCAAGCTAACGTTTTCAGTCCAGCTGACTCTTCACCAGGGCTCTGATGTGGCAGTTGGTTAGCCAAGTTGGCTAGCTGGTTGCATTGTGATGCCAACCGTGTGGGTGCAATCCCTTTACCACCTGAGGTTACTGTGATGGAAATCCCTCAGCCTGAGATGTGGTCACCCTCAGGTCAGCAACAGTCATCGCTCTTGCTCTCTTCCTAATGAAAGAACAGCCCTATGGTCCAGCAGGTCTATGACAACATTTTACTCAGGCATGTCACACATTAAGAAACTATTGGATCATGGTTAAAAACTCAACTGGTTCAGTAATGTCCTTTCACAAATGAAATGGACATTCCTGACCTTCTGTCAGACTCAGCCCAAAATGACTCACACCTCTCCTTTGGAGATGCCTAACAGACTCTTTAATTGTATCAATCTGCTCATCAGGTGATGAAATCCCATCACCGTCACTGACACCCACATCCGAAGAACTGATGCATAAAGTACCTCATTAGTACCAAGCAATGGATCACACCTCCCGAGTCCTTTCCTTCCCTTTGTTGTTGTTTGAGCCTATGTAAATATCCCACCAACAGTACTGCAGTCAGACAGAGGTATTTACCACACATTGTCCAAAAAGTCATTTATTGTTCAGCACCTCACATCATAGAATCCCTACAATGTAACAAAAAGGCCATTCATCCCACAGTGACCCTCTGAAGAGCATTCTGCTCAGACTGATCCCATCCCTTTAACACCTCAACATTTCCCATATCTAACCCACCTGGCCTGCTCATTCTTGGAGACTAGGGGGCAATTTAGCACGGCCAATCCACCCTAACCTGCACATTCTTGGACTGTGGGAGGAAACAAGAGCACCCAGAGGAAAGCCACGCAGACCTGGGGAGAACATGCAAACGCCACACAGACAGTCACCGGAGGGAGGAACTGAGCCTAGGTCCCGAGTGCTGTGAGGCAGCATTGTTAACCACTGAGCCAAGATTTTGCCGCTGTATTTAACAAAAGGGCAGTATTTTAAAGAGGTAATGGGAACTGCAGATGCTGGAGAATCCGAGATAACAAAACGTGGAGCTGGATGAACACAGCAGGCAAAGCAGCAGCTCAGGAGCACAAAAGCCGACGTTTCGGGACATCTCTTCAAAAAGGTTCATGCAGTTTCAATGTACTGAACAGTCTTCACCGAACAATTCAATTCCATTTCTACCTTAATGCTGTGTAAGCAAATGAGGAAAAGAGGCACAGCCAACATCAGGCCCTTGCCGCAAGGATGAAAACTGAGAGATCGCCTGCTGGTTGTGATTGTGAACACTGGAGCTCCTTTGACATGGCTCAGATTGTTTCTTTTTTCGTTTTTCAGAGCATCTGGACATCCAGTTCACGTTCAGGTCCAATCGCGACACAACAAAGTCTGTCCGACAATGACTCTTTTCAACAAGTGCTGAAGGGAACTGTAATGTGGTCACCGCTGACCAGAGTTACCCACTAGCCTGGCCCTGCACTGCATTCCAGAGAGACTGACAATGAAAGACTATCAATATACAATAACAAGTCACATAAAAACAGGGAATTGCTTACCTCAGCTAGCTGAACAGCTGACTGACAATGCAGAGTGATGCCAGCAACATCAGTTCAGCTCCTGAACCCTCTCTAACTGCCCTGAGGGCATTTAGGAGTTGGTGTGGGCCGACAGTTACATATAGGCCAGACCTGATAGATTCCCTACAGGGTATTAGTGAACAAGACGGGGTTCTTCCAACATGATCATCATTATTCACTTCTATACCTCCTCCCTCACCTAAGGCACGATGACCCTCCAGTAAAAACGCCCCCAGTTGTCTCTCTAATGAGACAGCATCCCATGACATGCTAAGACCATAGTGGCATTAC
Source organism: Stegostoma tigrinum (assembly GCF_030684315.1). Taxonomy (NCBI): domain Eukaryota; kingdom Metazoa; phylum Chordata; class Chondrichthyes; order Orectolobiformes; family Stegostomatidae; genus Stegostoma; species Stegostoma tigrinum. Next base: position 8,643,266 of record NC_081373.1, read on the forward strand.
CATTTAATGAAAGAACAATTTCAATCCTTAGAAAAATTGACATAATATAGACTCCCACAGGATATAGAAAGCAATTTCACAGGATTGGTCTGCTCAATGAAAAACCTTCATCACATTCCCGTCTGCATCTTTCGGATTGTTGACCTACCATGTTCTCACAGGGTCAAATATTTTCCAATAATCCTGGTAATCTGACGTTCATTCCTGTTCCTGATCTCCAGTTTTCTAAATATGTTTTATTAACCAGCACCAGACTTGGCCACATAGAGTCATAGAGTCATACAGCATGGACTTAGACCTTTCAGTCCAACCAGATCATGCTTAACATTATCCCAAACCTAACTAGTCCCACCTGCCTGCTCCTGGCCCATATCCCGCCAAGCCTTTCCTATTCATGTACTTATCCAAATGTCTCTTAAATGTCAGAATAAAACATCCAGTCCTTCCTCAGAAAGTTAATTCCACATGTGATCCACCCTCTGTGAAAAAACTTTGCCCCTCCTGTCTTTTTCAAATCTCTCTTCCTCTCGCCTTAAAAATGTGCCCCCCAGTCTTCAAATTTATCTGTATCTCGCACCATTGCCTTTGTTATATTGTAACAACTTTGCTGGGAAGTCTCTTCAGGGCTTGGCTAGATTAGAGTGGCTGAGTGGCCTGTTCCCAGTCCAAACTCCTATGTTTGTACGTAAAGCCAACACTTTTAATGTAGCCCTGATGGCATAGAGAGAGCAGGCATCAAACCTGACACTTTAGCGGTTCCCACAGAGAACATTGGGAATGTTCTCAAATTCACTCACAGGACATGGGTATCACTGGCTAGGCCAGCATTTATTACCCATTCGTCATTGTCCACAGAGCAGTTCAAAGTCAAGCAGGTCGGTGTGGGTCTGGAGTCACATGTAAGCCAGACTTGCTTCCCTAAAGGGTATTAGTGAACCAGATGGGTTTTGCCCCCAACAATGACCATCATTATACTCTTATTTCCAGTTTTCATCGATTTCAAATTTCACCATCTGCCACATTGGGATTTGAACCCTGGTCCCCAGAATATTACCTGGATCTCTGGATTGTCAGTAGGCTATCATCTCACCTGAAACTTGCTACCACTGGAAGTAGTTAGGGTGGGGATGGAATAGCAGAGATGCATTTGAAGGATAGAGGGTTCAGATAGAGTGATACAGCATGGAAATAGAAGGATATAAACTGGAGCATGTTCAGAAAAGATTTACCAGAATGTTATTGGGAATGAGGGGTTTGAAACATAAAAATAAACTGAAAAGGGCTGGGACTTTATCACTGGAGCATGGCAGGTTGTGGGGGGGAGGGGGGAGGGTGGCCTTGTAAAGGTTTATGAAATCCTGAAGGGCACAGGTATGGCGAATGATGAGGTCCTTTCCCAAACGCGGGGATTTCAAGACTAGGGGGCAAGGAAAGGAGAAAGGCTTAAAAAGGACACAAGGAGCAACTATCTGACGCAGAGAATGGTTATTGGATGGAATGAACTTCCTGAGCAACTGGTGGCTGCAAGTACAATTACAAGGTTTAGAAGACATTTGGATAAGTTCATCAGTAGGAAAGGTTTAGAGGAATACAGGCCAAGGTAGGACTAGTTTAGTTTGGGAACAAGGTTGACTTGGGCTAGTTGGACCACGAGTTACTTGGGAACAGGACAGCGTCAGTATAGGCCAAGTGGGCTACATGTTTGTTTCGTGTGTGAACAGCATGAAGTACCTGGCATTTTTTGGTAGTAAGAATTGCAGTTTGGGTTTGTTTATGAGATCAGATGACTATATTGCTTGCATATGTACTGCCCATTGCCCTCATTTGGAGCGGATGGCCTAGTGGTATTATCACTGGACTGTTAATCCAGTGACCCAGCTGCTGTTCTGGGGAACCCGGGTTCGAATCCCGCCACGGCAGATGAATTCAATAAATATCTGGAATTAAGAATCTAACGATGACAATGAATCCGTTGCCAATTGTTGGGGTAAAACCCATCTGTTACACTAACGTCCTTTAGAGAAGGAAACTGCCGTCCTCGTGGGCTGAAGGGCCTGTACTGTTCTATGTTCTACATATTACCTGATCCAGCCTACGTGGGTCTGCAGCAACGTGACTGACTCTTAACCGCCCGCTGAGCAGTTAAGGATGGGCAATAAATGCTGCCTAGCCAGCAACAGCCTCATCCCATGAATGAATGAAGGAAAAAAAACCTCACCTTTGGCGCACTATTTGATGAAATTTATCCGATTAATGCCGACACACGACAATTCCTGGTCAAAGAATTTAAGTGTACCCAGGAGATACTTACAGAAACCCTGCTGCGTAGGTATCCGAAAGATTGGTAGTTCCTCCAGCCCATGCTGGCCCGACTCCCCCAAGCCACACCTTTTTCCCTGGTGCATGAGAGTTGACCACCTGTCGCAGGGAAATAATTTTTGGTGCATTAAAAAGAAGCAGGATTTAAATGAGCTGCGTTTGAACAATGGAGATCAATTGGCTGAGTGCCGCAGCAAGAGAATCGGCATCCTCTATCTCTCGTTTATTGAGTATGTCACATTACTTCGATAAACTGTTTTTTAGTAATTCGTTGCAAATAACAAGGGAGTCATGGTGCAAAATGTAGAGTTGATCTTACAGTTTGATCCGCCAGGATAGCAGCGAATGGCCTATGCAATTTTTAAAAAATCATTCATGATGTGAGTGTCTCTGGTACGGCCAAGATTTATTGCCTTATCGCTAAACGTATTGTGCAAAGAGCAGGTAAGTTGGTGTTGCTGTGGGTCTGGAGTCACATGTAGACCAGACTAGGTAAGGATGGCCAGTTTCCTTCCCTGTATATTAATAAACCAGTTGGGGATTTTTTTTCCCCAAACAACAGTTTCATGGCCATCATTAGACTTTTAATTCAAGATTTATTATTGAACTCAAGTTCTTCCAGGGCAGGATTCAAATCTTGAGCCCCCAGAACATTTCTTGTGTTTCCAGGTTAATTTTCTAGTGATAATATCCCTAATCACATCCCTCAGGATCTTACACATTTTAGCTAAGTCACCTTTGACTCTTCTAAATTCCAGAGGATAGAGGCACAGCCTGTCTAGCTTCTCCTCACAATAAACCTTCTCTGAACTGTTTCCAATGCATTAACCTCCTTCAGCAAGTATGGTGAGCAACAATGTACAGAGTACTCCAGTTGCAATGAGTGAAACTTGAGCAGGGGAATTGAAGCCAAGTGCATTTTCTCTTTCCTTAATTCCTGCCGCTCCCACAGGCCCAGCCACTGCCTCACTGGGGCTTTGAGATTGTTGGATCCCTGTTCTCTCTCAGTCTCTCCTTCCTGAGATTCATGAACTCTGAGCTACCAACACAACTGAGCAAATCACTGACTGGTGGGATGCTACAGTATCCTTATGCCTTTCCACAGATTCAGCCTACCAATGCATATAAGAGGTATACAAGCACACAGACACTGTGAGTTGTGGGTGACTTTCATTTAGTACAGGTTAGGAAAACAAACTCAGAAATGAGTACGAAATGACCAGGAACTCAGTGATTAGGAACCGAGACACCACTTGTTTTGATTCACTGGAAGCCGTGCTCAAAGTCTGTTGACTCACTGGAGGGCCAGCACATGCTGTTCAGCTTTTAAAAACACCACACTCAGCCAGTCACACATCAGCTTATTTTGACTGTTTCTCGTAACCATTACATTCTTAGCCACAGCAGGAGATGTCTATTACATGAGATGCCCTGTAGTAACCGTTAATAACAAGAGATTCTTTTTTTTCGGAAAGAAACCTATCAAAGCCATCCCACTAAATTCTTAGGCAGTTGTAAACTTGTTTCTAAAACTCCCTAACTTCTATAAAATCTTAGCAGGCACTATTGATGGGAGCCTTGCACATATGGAACACTTGCAAATTTTTAGGAGCAATGCATTTGTATATAGTGAGGCAGCTGGCTTGCCATTGTCATGTGACTTCCGTCCCTTCTATAACCTGCTCTCACTTTAGTTTGTTGCAGTAATAAAATGTAATTTTTGAAACACAGCCCATGTTTGAGCTGCTGACCTCCAGTCGTACCAAATTTCACCAGCCCTTGGCTCCTCCTGTTTTCTTCTGATCTCTTGCAATCATCATTCCTTCTTCCTCTCTGCCACTGACATTTAGACTCACTGCCCCATTACCTTTTGAGTGGCTCAGTGGTTCGCACTGCTGCCTTACAGCACCAGGGACCCATGTTCAATCCGACTTTCGGGCAACTGTCTGTGTGGAGGTTGCACATTCTCCCACTGTCTGAATGGGCTTCCTCCCAGGTCCAAAGATGTGCAGGTTAGAGTGGATTGGCCACAGTTAACTGCGTGTAGTGTCCAGGGATGTGTGGGCTAGGCAGGCTAGCCATGGGAAATGCAGGGTTATAGGGAAGGGGTGTGTCTGGGTTGGATGTTCTTCAGAGTGTTGGTGTGCATTTGATGGGCTGAATGGCCTGCTTCCACACTGTAGGAATTCTGTAGTTCTATTTGTTTCTGGTCAGCACTTAAAATCTGTGCAATTCCCTCATTCCTCTCCTTTAATGACAACCTTTCAACATCTAAGCCTGGCATCTTCTAATCGCTGCCTGTAACTCAAGTCTTCCTTACCACAGAGAGCTTCAAAATAGACAGCAAGAGTTTTTAACAGGTATTTGTAAAGGAAAAGAGTAGATTGTGTTCTGGGCTGTGCAGAGATACAGGCCCGAAACACTAACTCATATTCTCTCTCCCACAGACGCTGTCAGGCCTGTTGAGTTTCTCCAGCACTTTCTGTTTTTATTATAAATGATGTGTGTGTTGGTCCTGTAAAGACTGAGAACGAAGAGTTAACTGATAATAGGGGATGGCAGTTGAAATGAACAAATATTATGCTTCTGTCTTCTCTGTGGAGAAATCAAAGAGCATTCCAGAAAAGGCTGTAGATGAGGAAGGCAGCAAGGAATTTGGTGAAATTATAATCCTCAGGACAGCAGTACTGGAGCAAATCGAGGGAACTGCATGCTTACAGTCCCGTAGGTCCAGATACAATCATAAGATACAGCAGCTGAATTAGGTCAAGCAGCCCAATGATTCTGTGATGCCATTTGATCATGGCTGAAATGTTTCTCAATCCCATTCTCCTGTCTTCTCCATGCTGAACATAATCCCAAACTAGTCCCAACTGCCTGTTCCTGGCCCATATCCCTCCAAACCTTTCCTATTCATGTATCTATCCAAATGTCTTTTAAACGTTACAATTGTACCCACATCCACCACTTCCTCAGGAAGTTCATTCCACAAGCAAACCACCCTCTGTGCAAAAATATTGCTTCTCATATCTTTTTTAAACCTGTCTCCTCTCACCTTAAGAATGTGCTCCCTTGTCATGAAATTCCCAATTCAAGGGAAAAGACAACTACTATTAAGTCTATCTACACCTCTCTATTTTATAAACTTCTATCAGGCCCCCTCTCAACCTCGTATGCTCCAGTGAAAGAAGTCCCAGCTTATCCAGCATTTCCCTGTAACTCAAATCATCCCTACCTGGCAACATCCTGGTAAATTTCTTCTGAACCCTCTCTGGCTTAACAATATCCTTGCTACAACTGGGTGACCAGAAATTCTATTCTATGTTTTTGTTTGTTGTTGAATTGGGCAGATTCTCCTGCTATTTTGAACAATGACTATTGTGACAAGCTGCTGATTGTTTGGTATCGTCTCAAATGTGATGCTCTAACCAAGTGCTGGTTTGCAGATATGAAATCATTGTTGGAGGGAAAGGTTGGAGGCACTGGCACTGTTCTCCCTGATTCTAGACGGACCTGGGTCTGCTCTCTTCAAACATTGAGATTGCTTGGTGATAGAGGCGTTTCTATTTGTCCTGAGTATTTCTTCCTTCTTTTGCTGGGATCCAACTTCCAGACTCTGAAATTGGCATTTAGAATGTCTTTGCGCCTGAGTTTGGGATTTCTGTTATATGGGTTCCTCAGCTCTGTAGGCTGTAGAGTACTGCCTTTGGTAGGTGAGAATCTTCCTTCTGAACCACATGGTTAACTAAGCAAACCCGAGCTTTGCTGAGCATGCTCCCAATATCGGGTATGCAGCCCCTTGCATTTCATGTTTGACGCATCACTTGACATACCTTAAGCAGTGAAGGTGGAATGCTTTTGGCTTCTTGATGAGTTGCATAGTGTTTGTTCAAGGCTCACAGAGGTAGAGAAATGACCTGACGACTGCTACCTGGTAGACTTTGGTCTTTACCTTTTTGACAAATTCCTCAGTCTGTAGGTTCACCATGCAATGTGTTGCCTTTGGAGATGGCACACTCTGAGTAGCAGAGCATCTGAACTGTGTCAAGGGCTGTGTTTTTTTAAATCTCCCTCACCTCCTTTAATATCCTCTAGAAACTTCACTCTTTGTCCAAACTTTAGACCATCGGACCTAATCTGATTCCCTATCAAAGTTTGATCATTCTTCTGTGAAGTGCTTCAGGGAAATTCACAATGTTCGAGGTTCCATATAAATGCAAGTCATTGTTATTGCATTTGGATAGGATATAGTGAAGATAAAAGACAGATCAAACTAAAATGATGAATTATTACGTGATTGCTGCTCTATTTATGGACCAGTTAGGGAGAAAACGCAAAGTGAAACATGCTTTTGCTTTTGAATAGGCAAGATTAAAACAATGAATGGTGGTTAACTCCCTCATGAGCACCATAGTGTGAATGAGTTACCAAGACATGGCTACACCACAAGCCAATAGAGGGCACTGCAGTCAGTTTAATGGCCAATAGAGATGACAGATTAGTGAACTATTTCCTCTCAGTGTAACACCACGCTGTGTGATGCTCAATAAAAATATTTTACATTGAATATCACAGAACTATACACAAGGTTTTAGCAGACAACATCAGTCCCGTGAGTCTTTTCCTTCATTACTATAATAAAATTCTCTGTCTTAAATGAAACACTTCAACAATGCAGGAAGCATGAATTGTGAAGCTACCATACACTGAGAGGAAAGGCCACCTGAGGGAAAGGAGCAAAGCTTCAGGCTGATCCTTAGTTTTAGGGGGAGAAGGTGTCACTTGTTGCTCTCTGCAGTTGCATTTTTTCATTCAGTTGTGGGATATGGGCATCTCTGGCTGGGTCACCATTTACTTCCGGTCCCTAGTTGTCCCTTGAGAAAGTGAGGGTGAGCTACCTTCTTGAACTGCTGCAGTCCATGTGCTGCAGATAGATCCGCAATTCCCTTAGGGGGGGATTTGGATCCAGTGACAGTGAAGGAAGGGCGATATATTTCCAAGTCAGGATGGTGAGTGGTTTGGAGGTGAACTGACAGGTGGTGGTATTCCCAAGTATCTGCTGCCCTGGTCCTTCTAGATGGAAGTAGTCATGGATTTGGAAGGTGCTGTCCAAGGATCTTTGGCAAATTTCCGCAGTGCATCTTGTAGATAGGTCACACTGCTGCTACTGAGCATCGGTGGTGGGGGGAGTGGATGCTTGGGGATGTGGTGCCAATCAAGCAGCTGCTTTGTCCTGGATGGTTTCAAACTTCTTGAGTGCTGTTGGGGCTGCACCCATCCAGGCACATGGGGAGTATTCCATCCCATTCAACAGGAGCCTACAGTTTTCCATTGCTCAGCAACGAAGAACAATCCTAAAAGCCCTGGCTCTCTCAGAAATTGAAATGCAGTTGACCATTGGACTTCTGCTAAGGTTGCTGAATTGACAGACTTGCTGAATGACTAGAGACCTCTTGTGTTCCCACAGTCTATTTGACAACACATTAGTAAAGCCTACCAGGCTGTCTGATACAGGCCACAAAATATACATCAGTTTCAATGAGAACCAGAAGGACACAGACTGTTTAAAGTGAATTGCATTCGTTGCAGAGGGATATATTTGCAAGTCTAAAGGAAAAAGTGGGACTAGCTGTATTTCTGTTGCCAATATGATTTGTAACCATTTTACTCTATGACATAATCCCATGGTTATAAAGATATACACAATGCTGCACTTCGCTAACGTTCCTGATTAAATTGTGAGCATTTGCAGCACAGGAGCGGAGCTGTATGGTTAACTAGACGAGTGATCTATTGTCACAGAGTCATTGAGATGTACAGCACAGAAACAGACTCTTCGGTCTGACTCATCTATGCTGACCAGATATCCGAAATTAATCTTGTCCCATTTGCCAGTATTTGGCACATATCCCTCTAAACCCTTCCTTTTCATATACCCATTCACATGCCTTTTAAATGTTGTAATTGTACCAACCTCCACCACTTCCTCTTTGGTCCTTTTTACATCTTTCCCCTCTCATCTTAAGCCTATGCCCTCTAATCTTGGTCTCCCATATCCCAGGGAAAGGACCTTGAATATTTACCCTCTCCATGCCCCTCATGGTTTTATAAACCTCAATAAGGTCAACCCTCAGCTTCCAATGCTCCAGCTTATTCAGATTCTCCCTGTAGCTCAAACCCTCCAGTCCCAGCAACATCCTTGTAAATCCTTTCTGAACCTTTTCAAGTTTATTCCAAAAGTGGCCTAACCAATGTCCCGTACAGCTGCAACATGACCTCCCAACTCAATGATCTGGCCAATAAAAGCAAGCATACCAATCCTAAATGAATACTCCAGCAACTGAGTTATCTAGGAATCCCTACAGTGTGGAAACAGTCCACACCAACCCATAGAGCATCCCAGACCATTCCCCCTATAACCCACCTAATCTACGCATCCCTGGACACTACCGGCAAATTAACGTGGCCAATCCACTTAACCTGCACATCTTTGGACTGTGGGAGGAAACAGGAACACACGGAGGAAACCCACACAGACACAGGGAGAATGTGCAAACTCCACACAGACAGTCACCTGAGGGTGGAATCGAATCCAGGTCCCTGGTGCTGTGAGGCAACAGTGCTAGCCTCTGAGCCACCGTGCTACCAAGCATTCAATCAAATCCCACCACAATGGAATATAAATTTAAGAAATAACACTTGAACTTGCAACTATTGTCATTGATAACAATCAAACAGAACTAGATTGTTGTAAAAAGCTGTCTGATTCACCTATGTCCTTCAGGGAAGAAAATTTGCTGACCTGGCCCAACCTAGTCTGTACGTGACTCCAGGCCCACAGCAACATGGTTAACTTTAAACTTCCCTCTGAAATCGTCCTCAGCTTGTTTTGAATTGCTACAGTGTAAAAACATTTTGTGTGTCCCTCAACCACTGGAACTGCAGCATTTTGAATAAAGTCACTCCCAACATCTCCTCAGAGGCAATTAGGGACGAACAATAAATGCCATCCTTTTCAATGCTGTTCATATCTTAAGAAGGCATTTCAAAAATATGGATTGGATGTGAAGCTTTAACAAGCAAACAGCATCAGATGTTCATGTAACCTTTCTTAGTTCCAGACAGATCTCCAGGCCAGGAGACAGGCTGAAATGTCATTCAGTTTGATTCCCGTTATCTGGGGTTTACTGGGTGTCGAAGATAACTAAAAGATGTGAAGAAACTCACCCTGTGTACCTTGGCAATCTGATCCGACAAAGTGTCCAGCAAGCGGGTTTTCATAAAATCAGCCACATTTGCGGTCTGGTCATCAATGTAGTAACTGCAACAGGTACACAGCAAGAAATATTAGCAAAGTGGCGGATCACTGTCCAGGTCCACTCAGAAACAAGGGAGTTGCACCTTCTTCATGATTAAACAAGACTGTAGTAATTGGGCATTGCATCATTCTATAAGAAGTATAATCTGACTTTAGTCATAGAGTTTTTACAGGATAGTGGATATCCATTCTTCACTCCAGTTCTCTGCACTGAAATCCAGTCACCCACACTCATATAACCTCGCTCACTTATTTCCCTCAAGCGACTATTCAATATCCTTCTCAAATCAGTCTTAGTCTCCAGTTCTCCCAATCTCTGAAGCAGTGAGTTCCAGCTTATTGCCACTCTTGCCACAAATGTGAAATGCTTCATATTTCATCTCCGTTAACATTTTTTTTGTTGCTTTCTCATATTCCTGCCCCTGTGTTTTTCTGAAAATCTGAAATCCGTGTCCCACAGCCTTTGACTGTCAGTTATGAGAAACAACTTCTCTTTTTACAGCCTTTCTAAACATGTAATAAAAATGTTCATATCTACCATTTGTGAGCTGCCCAACCTGCTTGCCCTATGGGCTAGTTGAAGACTTGACTTTCAGACTCACATATAAAGACCCTTGGGACAGCATGGTGTCTCAGTGGTTAACACTGTTGCCTCGAAGTGCCAGGGACCCGGGCTTGAATCCAGCCTCAGGTGGCTGTCTATTTGGAGTTTGCACATTCTCCCCACAGTACAAAGATGTGCAGATTAGTTGGATTGGTCGTGCTAAATTGCCCATAGTGTGCAGGCTAAGTGGGTTAGCCATGGGAAATGCAGGATTACAAGGATAGGGTGGGGGAGTGAGTCTGGATGGGATGCTTTTCAGAGGGTCAGGATGGGATGAATGGCTTGCTTCCACACTGTAGGCACTCTACGAAACCTTCAGAAATAAAGTCTACAGTTTCCAAAATCATGCAGGTAGCAGAAACCATTAAAGGCTCAGTAAAAAAAATCACTGCTATGTTCTTCTTCATATTTTATCTCTGTTAAAATGTTTTTAACAGGAATGGAGAAATGGAAACATTGAACATTCTGTGCCTGACTCTAAGTCAGAAGGCAATGGGGCTGAAATCCCATTATAAATATTTGAGCACAAACTTGACAGTATTAACAGAAGGCTGCATTTTCTGAGGCGCTGTAACAATAAAACCAGGCTGCCTTGTGCTGTCTCGGCTGGACATGGAAGAGCCGTGATGCTGCTTTCAAGAAAAGCTAGGAAGGTCTCCTGGAATCCAACACCGGGAAAAACATGATCGACTCTTTTCTATTTTTCGTTCTTTGTGGAAGCTAGTTGTCAAAAATTGGCACTTCCGAGATCACAATATTTTGAAAGTATTTAAGTGGCTGCAAAGTGCTTTGGGACATCTATCATGACATAGCATCATTTCATTTAGAATCCCTTTAGTGTGGATGTAGGCCATTCAGCCCATTGAGTCCACACTGACCATCTGAACATTACCCATGACCTATCCCATTCTTGCAACTCCGAATTTCCCATGGAGAACCCACCTCGCCTACACATTCCTGGACACTATGGCCAACTGAGCGTGGCCAATCCATGTAACCTGCATATCTTTTGATTGTGGGAGGAAGACCACCAGGAGGAAACCCATGCAGACATTGGGAGGATGTGCACACTCTACACAGTTGCCCAAGGGTGGAATCAAACCCAGCTCCCTGGTGATGTGAGGCAGCAGTGCTAACCACTGAGTCACCGGGCACCCCAATTTAAATCCGAGATGGGCAGCATCACCCTGAGGTTCTTACAGAGTGTTCACATCACAGATTCAGGCCATTCAGGTCTACAATCCAGTGCTGATAGTCTGAATGAGCCTTCTCACACACCTCATCATCAAGATCGACCAACATATCCTTCTAGTCTTTCATCCTTCATATCTCGCCAACCCTTAAATGCATTTATGCCTCACCTTAACCATTCCCTGTGGTTATATGTTTCTTTACTACATTTCTACTGAATCTCCTCATGAATTTAGCAGTGACTTGTCTTACTTCCATACCTATCCAGTTCTGGTCTTGCTGACACAGCTTGTCCGTAACTTGCTTGCCAAACGCAAAAACTTGAAGAACACTATTTCGTCATTCCATTAACAGAAAAGATCCACAACTTATCAGGGAGAACTTTTTGGTATCATTCTGGTCATTTTATTTTCACTTTCTTCGATGCCTCTCTATACTTTTCATACAATGGTGACCAGAATTTAACACAAGCTGAACTTCCCTGCTTTTCTATTCTATCCCTCTATAAACAAACTCCAGAGATGTTTTCCTTTTAAGTTTTTTCATTGCCTTATTAAACTACATTCTTAGTGCTGTGTGTCTCTCCATACTTTAATCCCTTAGTTCCTCTCTACCCCATTGAGATACTTAGCTCCCAGAGAATCTGTGATCTCTTAATTCCTGTTACAAAAATAAATCACTTCACACTTATCTGCATCGAAGTGAATTCTCCAATGACACGATTATTCTATGAATTTATTAACGTCTTCCCTCAATTTGCTGCACTAACTTGTATCAAAAACACCTCAGCTATCCTGTTAACATTGGTAATGGTTTCATTATACCATGATTGATGCCAACATCAAGTAGGTACTGAGACACAAATGCTAGAATTCTTTATTTGTTTTAAAAAAAAATCAGGACTGACACATTTGTCAAAAACACATGCTGAAATTGAACAGTTGGCAATGGTAATTGGGTATTTACAATTCTCCATCTATCAACAGGCCTCTCAATTGAACAGTAGCCAGTTTAGTTATGAATTCCTGTGCCCTCTAGCATAGACTACATTCCTGGAGTTTAATGTGTCTTGTTCCATTATTGGCTCACAGGTCTGGTGTTGACATGTCTATTGATGGCTTGTTTATGAATCTTGAAAGACAAGTAAAGGAAGCCTTTATTTAGGCCTCAGGAGGAAATTCTTAACCAAAGCAAATTGTTCAGCAATGAGTAATTAACGAAGAGGGATGAGGTTGGATAGAACACAGGGAAATACTCCAACAGTCGGTAGCAATTTCACGGGAACCAGCAACAAGAACAAACTAACCAGTTCCGTCAAACTGGCCAACTGAGGGACACCAATCTCAGCGCCTTGACCTGGTTACCATTAGCATATGCCACTCAGGCAGAAGTCAACTAAATGCCTACCAGTCAATAAATTGGGATGTAAACAAGGGCAAAAGCTTTTCTCTTCATTTCCCACCTCAAACTCAATGCGCAGCCTGGTACCAAAATCAACACTTCTTTTCTCCTCTTGTCACATGATAATGAGGTCCATTGTTACTGCAATCCCGGATCTTATCGTTTTTGCATTCATAATGAATAAGGAGAGAAAATAAGGTGCACTTCAACAAGCAGAGAGATTCTGAGGCAGTGAAGTGTTAATGGGAGTGGGTATTGCTGTCTGGGCCAACATTTATTGCTCCTTGCTAGTTGCCCTTGAAAAGATGTTGGTGAGCTATTTTTTGATGATGGCATAGAACAGTGGCTTTGTACACATTTCACTGTAATCCTGTATTCCTGTACCTGAGCACACGTGACAATAAAATCTAACACTAATTCTAATTCTTGAACCACTGCAGTCGATATGCTTTAGGTAGACCCGCCATGCCATTAGGGAGGGAATTCCAGGATTTTGTCCCAGACACATTGAAGGGACAGTGATATATTTCCAAGTCAGGATGGTGAGTGATTTGGAGGGGAACTTGGAGAGGGTATCTGCTGCCCTTGTCCATCTGGATGGGAGTGGTTGTGGGTTTGGAAGGTGCTGTCTGAGGATCTTTGGTGAATTCCTGCGGCGTACCTCCAGATAGTACACACTGCTGGTACCGAGCGTCACAAGGGGAATAATCATTGTTGCAGCTGGGAACAAGGTTTAGCAGCAGTTACTTTTATTTATTTTTGACATTCTCAAACTAACTTGAGGCAGCGTAAGATCTTTGGGAGGTTTTAACTCCAGCTCATGAGGACTCCTCAGAAGCAAGTGTGGATGTGCTTATGTCAGTCACACCATAAATGAGAGAGTGTGTATCAGAGAGTGAGAGAAAGGACACTGCGCTTTATAAAGAGGACATATTCCATCAGTTATGATTCCCCCTCTCTCACAATGAACAGAGAAACATAGGCATAGGAAATAGGAGCGGGACTAGGCCATTCAACCCTTCGAACCTGCTGCACCACTCAATGGTCCATTGTCCATCTCTGTTCCTGCTTTCTGCCCATACCCTTTGATTGCACAAGCCCTAAGACCTACATTTAACACTTTCTTTAAACGTTCAATGTTTTATCCTCAACCATATCATGTACCAGCACAGAAAGGCAACACCGTTCCAATAGGCCTTCTGTCTGGTTATTGATATTGGCAGAGAGCATTTCATCAAATAGGCAACAGGGAGAGCTCTGCTCCACCATCTACTGCTAGGGTCCTGCAGCCATGCATGTCCTCCACGCTGTACTCACAGAGATAACACACAGTGTTTAAGGTCAGTATCAGGCAGTGACAAGGGGCACTCCCAGGCTACCGTACAGACATTGCCTGATCACTGACACCCATTGCAGGAGGGCTGAGGAACTCATCGACATAGGAAGCTAGCACTTTGTTATGGCAGATAACAAAGTGTGAAGCTGGATGAACACAGCAGGCCAAGCAGCATCTGAGGAGCAGGAAAGCTGACATTTCGGGCCTAGACCCTTCATCAGAGCTCTTGGCCCGAAACATCAGCTTTTGTGCTCCTAAGAGGCTGCTTGGCCTGCTGTGTTCATCCAGCTCCACACTTTGTTAACGTGGATTCTCCAGCATCTGCAGTTCCCATTATCTCTGATCACTGTGTCATGGCAGCTTTGCTTGCCTTATCAAGACATCAAAGTAGCTTTATAAACTTAGAGAAATAATCAGAAACATGTAGAAATTAGGAACAGGAGTAGGCCATTCAGCCCCAAAGCTGGTTCTGCCATTCAATATGATCATGGCTGATCATCCATCTCAGTACTCTTTCTCCCTATACCCTTCTAGCCCAAAGAAATATATCTGACTCCTAATTGAAAACACTCAATGTTTTGGCCTCAACTGCTTTCTCCCTTTTTAACTAGAGAGGGAAGCAATTCCCTGATGGTAAATGACAACAGGTGAATACAAGATATTGTTGCATTGTATTAATTTTTCAGAATATGGCTCTCTCTGATCTTGCTCCAAAGAAGGTGAGCAATCTTTGTATGTTTTGTGAGTAATCCAATCTAGCTCTGCTGTCATTTTGTTTTATAAACCCTGTGTTAAACATATAGAACTGTACAGGAACAAGCCCTTTGGCCTACCATGTCTGTGCTAAATATGATGCCATCTGCCTGCATATGGTCCACATCCCTCTGTTCTCTGCCTGCTCCTGTGTCTGTCTGAATACCTGTTAAACATTGCTAACGTACCTCCTTCTGTCACCTCCCCTGGCAGCGCATTCCAGGCACAAACCACCCTCTTTGTAAAACACGTTCCCCACACATCTCCACAAAACTTTCCCCCCCTTACCTTAAACCTATGTCCCCGAGTATTTCACTCTTCCACCCTGGAAATAAGACTTCGACTACTCAGATTTATAAAGCTCAAACAGGTCACACCAAAGCTCCATATCTCTCCTATTGCCTGGAGACCAGAACTGCACACAATACTCTAAATGTGGCCTAACTAAAGTCTTATATAGCAACGTGACTTGCCAACTTTTATACTCAATGCCCCTACTGATGAGTTTGTTACGTGAGTTCTCTAAAGCTGTACTTCGCTTTGCTGCGCATCTGTTCCATGTAGCAGGAATTTAGTAACATGTGAGCTGGTTGTACAATAAAAGGTTCATGGTATTGACTGGCCTTCCTCTAAAGGCTTGGTCCTTGCTCCACGGTAGAGCTTACATCCCTAGACCTTCTTCCTGGGTACCCTGATGTTACCACTGAAGCAGAACTTCATCCACCACTTTCAATATTCACTCCCTTCATCACCAACGCTCAGCAGTGTGTAAAATCTACAAGATGCACTGCAGTAACTCAGCAAGACTTCCTAGTTCAGCACCTTCTAAAGCACCCCCTGCAAGTTCCCCTCCAAGCCACTCACCGTTCTGACTTGGAAATATGTCGCCATTCCTTCACTGTCATTGGGTCAAATTTCTGGAATTCTCTCCTCAGGGCACTGTGGGTCTGCCTACACCATATAAACTGCAGCAGTTCAAGAAAGCAGTTCACCACCATCTTCTCAAGGGCAGTTAGGGATGGGCAATAAATGCTGGGCCAGCCGGCAACATGCACATCCCAAAAGTGAACATATAAATTTTTTAAAATTCTGTTTTAATCTCAGATTTATGCAAATTACTGGATTCATGGAACTATTCCATTTGGTTGGATTTAAATTGATTTCCAAACTGAATAAGCCAATGTTGAAATACGACATTTAAAAAATTCATTCTCAGTGTGTAAGAATCAATAGCAAGGCTGGCATTTGTTGCTCATCCCTATATGTCCTTGAGAAGGTGCTGGGGAGTTACACCCACAGTGCTGTTCGGGAGGGAGCTCTAGGTTATATATCTAAGTGCACAACAGTATCTCAATGTATGTAATTCTTGCAGCAGGAATAATTTTTACTTTACTTTCAGATGTTCTCCAGGAACATCATAAATTATTCTATCCCTTCGTGATGACTGAAAGATATTAAACTCAAACATTTGATTGACATTTCTCTTTTGGCACCAAACTGTGCTAGTATCTTTCACTCCCCTGTAAAATTTTCAACAAATATTAACTTTGAGTTTTAAAACAAATGTTGTGATTGTCCCATAAGAGACCACACATAACAGCCTGGTACAGCAACTGCTGTGCCCAGGACCACAAGAAACTACAGAAAGTTGCATACAGAGCGCAGACCATCCGGCAAGCCAAACTCTCATTCATGGATAGTAGGAACTGCCGATGCTGGAGAATCTGAGATAACAAAGTGTAGAGCTGGATGAACACAGCAGGTCAAGCAGCATCTGAGCAGCAGGAAAGCTGACGTTTCAGGCTAGGCCCTTCATCAGAGCCTTCCTGCTCCTCTGATGCTGCTTGGCCTGCTGTGTTCATCCAGCTCTACACCTTGTTATCTCTCATCCATGGACTCCATTTACACTTCTTGTTGCTGTGAAAAGGCTGCCAACATCGTCAAGGGCCCCTCCCACCCCAGTAATGACCTTTCCCGCCAGGCTAAAGACACAGAAGCTTGAACGCACGCACCAGCAGGTTAAAGAACAGCTTATTCCCTGCCGTTATTAGACTGATGAATGGATTTCTCTAACTTCAAATAATGTTGATCTCACTTTGCGCTCCTCCTGTGCAGTGTAGCCCTGTAAGCCTTGTTCTGTCTAAGCACTCTATGATCTGTATGCCCCTGTTTGCTCTGATCTGCCCGTACTGCTTGCAAAACACTGCTTTTCACTGTGCGTAGGTACGTGTGACTGCAATAAATCAATTCAAATATCTGACACTGTGCAAATAATAATTTTTAGTTGAAACCACAGTGACCACAAACTTGTCAGCAACGCATAATCTGTCAGCTTTTGAGATACAGAAAACAATATTTAATTGACTCACCGGACTGAGAATTAGTGGCCAGGCCAACATTTATTGTTCATCCCTGTTTGGTTTGGAAAAGCTAATGGGACACTGCTTTTTTGAGCCACTCAGTCTACACGGTTTAAGTGGACGCTGGAATAGTGACAATATTACTGGATTCTAGCTGCTTGGGCAAATGCTCTGCAGATTGAGTACAAATCACACCATAGCTGCTGAGAAAGTTACGTTCATGTAATTAAATAAGAATCTGAAATAAAAGCAAATTATCAAAAATTTCATTAAACTACTAGATTAAAACTAATTTGTTTAATTGGTGCCCTTTGAGAAGGTGATCTGCTGTCCTTTCCTCATCTAGCCTACAGTTACCTCCAGATCCACAGCAATGTGACTTTTGCATTCACTGGAATGGTCGAGCGTAGCAACTCAGGTTATAAAACTGCCTAAGGGCTGGTAAGTTGGATATAGGAGAACGAGAGCAAGGAGATGATGCTGGACTTGTACAAAGCACTTGTTTGACCTCAGCTGGAGAACAGCGTACAGTTGTGGGCACCACATTGTCAAGAAGAATCAAACGCATTGGAGAGGGTGCGGAAGTGATTTACCAGCCTGGTTCTCGATTTAGGATAGGTTAAACAAGTTGGGAATGTTCCCTCTAATAAGAAGATGGTTGAGAGGAGATCTGATTGAGGTTTTCAAACTCATGAGGAGGCTAGAATAGATAGGGTGAAGCTGTTTCTGGTTGTCAAAGAAGCAAAGACAAGAGGGCATGGATTTAAAGTGATGTGTGATCGAAGCATAGGTGATGTGAGAAAAGGATTTCTCACACAGTATCTGGAATGCATTGACTTGTAATGTGCTGGAGGCAGATTCATTCAAGAGGGACATTGGTTGGCAATTTGGATAGAAATGACGTGCAGGGATATGGGGAGATTGGCCCTAGATTTTAGAGCGAGACTGAATAACAGAGGTTAGTGTAGGTCTCCTTCTGCACCATAATAATTCCATGAGAATTTCACAGATCTCCTGGCATTGACCTAGGTGCCAGAAATGGCAAATGTTGCCAGTTGTCTCTGCTCATTAGCATCTGGAGTTTGGTTTGAAAATTGGGAGAGCTCTCACAGAAACAGGAGGCGGCCATTCAGCCCCTCAAGCCTGTTCCACCACTCAATGAGATCATGGCTGATCTGTGGCCGAACTCCATGTACCATATCCTTTACTACGTTTGCGCAGCAGGAAGTTGTCTATTTCAGGTTAAAATTAACAACTGTTCCAGCATCCACTTGCCTTTGTGGAAGACAGTTCCAAGGCTCTGCCATCCCTTTGTGTGTCGAAGTGCTTCCTAGCAATTTTCTTGAATGATCTGACCATAATTCTCAGACTATGGCCCTGTTTCTAGAATCCCCCACCAGGTCATCTTTCTGTACCTTGTCGTTTCCAGTTGATAGCTTGAAGATTTCGATCAGATTACCCCTTAACCTTCTAAATTCTAGAGGGAACAGTCCAAATTTGTATAATCTCTCCTCATAGCTTAACCCCCGAAGTCTAGGTATCATTCTTGTAAACCTACACTGGATTCCCTGTAAGGCCAGTATATCCTTCCTAAGGTGTGGTGCCCAGGTCTACGCACAGCCCTCCAAGTGGGGTCTCACCAGGGTTTTATAGCTTCAGCATGACCTCTGCATCCTCATACTCCAGTCCCCTGGATAAAAAGGCCAGCATTCCATTCGATAACAAGGTGTACAGCTGGATGAACACAGCAGGCCGGGTAGCATTAGAGAAGCGGGAAAGCTGACATTTCAGGTCTGGACTTGCCTCCCCCTCTCTCTATTTATTTCAGAGCCCCTTCTCCTCCCCCATTTCTGAAGAACGGTCCAGACCCAAAACAGCAGCTTTCCTGCTCCTCTGATGCTGCCTGGCCTGCTGTGTTCATCCAGCTCCACACTGTGTTATCTCAGATTCTCCAGCATGAGCAGTTCCTACTATCTCCCAGCATTCCATTAGCTTTCTTGCTTATTTTCTGCACCTGTTCATGATATTTTAATCCGAACTCCTAGGTCTCTTTAAACATCCTGTATATTTAACTTCATGCAATGTAGAAAGTACCCTGATCTATCCTACTTCAGTTCTAAGTGAGTTGTTCAGGAGTCCTCAATGGTGACTCCATATCCACGGTTTCAGCAAAAACATGGAGCGGGAACCCACCAACAACAACCCATCTGTCCTCAGCTCATGAATTAGAGCTCCTCCATGTTGAACATAGAACATTACAGCACAGTACAGGCCCTTCGGCCCTCGATGTTGTGCCAACCTGTCATACCGATCTCAAGCCCATCTAACCTACACTATTCCATGTACGTCCATATGCTTGTCCAATGACGACTTAAATGTACCTAAAGTTGGCGAATCTACTACCGTTACAGGCAAAGTATTCCAATCCCTTACTACTCTCTGTGTAAAGAAACTACCTCTGACATCTGTCCTACATCTTTCACCCCTCAATTTAAAGCTATGCCCCCTCGTGCTCGCCGTCACCATCCTAGGAAAAAGGCTCTCCCTATCCACCCTATCTAACCCTCAGTGAGTGTAACAACATATACACTGGCCGAGGCACATTAAAAATCATCACATTAGAGACATTCAGTAACACATGAATATTTGCCACAATAATCCTGCATCAAGTAGTGAGAACGCTCACATATTGAATAAAAACTATTGATGTTAACGTTAGATCTGTTTAGACAAGCATTAATGTAAAGAAGCAAGAAATTTATCCTGCAGCTTATTTATACCCAACTTGATAACTCCTGGGACAAAAATCTCATCACAATTATACAACAACCCTCTATCAGAATTCACCTCTCCAATCAAACCCAAAATATTAAAGGACAGGATGAATGCAGTCTGGAAGACATTTTTCTGACTGAGTTATTTCATCCCACGAGAGATTGTTACATTAGATATAAAGATGCTGCATTTGATGTAACGACTTTACATTAGATTATAAAGTTTTTACATTAGGTGTAAGCAGAGGAAGGTTTTGCCTAGGTTCTGAAAAGCATGATCACTGTAAAGCACTTGTCCAAATAACAATAAATGAATGTTATCAAAGGTTAAATACCTACTGTTGCCATGTTACTGCACTGACCACTGTCCCTGCTGTTCTCATGAACCTGTAAAACAGATTGGAAAATGAGAAGTTTCACTTATTAAACAGCATGTTTCAAAACCTTGATGGATTATTGCTAATCGATCCCAATGGCCTTGTTTGCAGTGCTTCAGAGCATGTGCAGCTTCAAGAGGAAGAAAGCAGGAATATATTAAAACACTGGATTATCGCATTAACGATGGAGCAGTCTCCAACTGAAGGCTGCAAGGTTTAACTGCTCAGTGAATGGAGACTCAGATAAAGTTGGAGGTTCGAAGTTGCTTGACGAGGTGAGGGAACATGAAAAGAGCTTGGAAATTCATGCTCCTGCATGGAGGTGCTATACTTGGGCTCTGATATCTCTGCTTCCTATGTGCACTATTTCCACTATTTAATGAATATTTAGAAGAGATCAGTAACCCATTGTAAACCAACATAAAACTCCTGCTACAGCCTGTCAGGGTCCATTATCTGGATATCTACAATATCTTGCGTGTGCAAAATACCATTGGAGGTGCTGGATGTATGACAGTGTCTCCAGAGACCCATTTATACATTGGAAGATGTGATAATGAATAAATATTCTGCTGTTTTGCCTAAGTTCTTAGGGGATCAACAATGTACACTTATAAAACACCCCTCATTCAGTAACATAATCAATATTATTTAGAATCACATTCAATCCATCAGGTTTTTTTTCTTTATTCATTCACAGAATGAGGGTGTCACTGACCAGGCAACACTTATTACCCATCCCTAGCTGTCCAGAGAGCGGTTAAGAGTGCTAGGTCTGGAGTCAAATGAAGGCCAGACCAGGTGAGAATGGCACATTTTCCTTCCCTAAAGGGCATTAGTGAGTCAGATGGGTGTTTCCCCAACAATCAACAATGGATTCATTGTTATTGTTAGGTTCTTAATTCCAGATATTTTGTTGAATACCAATTTCATCATTTGTTGTGGTGGGATTTGAACCCAGGTGCCCAGAACGTTATCTGGGTCTCTGGATTAACAGTCCAACGATGATACCATTAGGCCATCACCTTCACGAGCCTCTGAAAAGCATCCCACCCTGACACAAAACCCTAACCTATCCCCATAACTGCACGTTGACCATGGCTAATCCACTTAGCCTTTGCATCGCTGGACACTATGGGGCAATTTAGCATGGCCAATCCACCTAACTTGCACATCTTTGGACTGTGGGAGGACACCGGAGCACCCACGCAGACAGAGGGAGAATGTGCAAACTCCACACGAGGAGAGAAGGAATTGCAAAGGAGACTGAGCTGGGACGAGCCTGAAAACTACCCAGTGAGGGTATCCTTGAGTAGATAGGCAATGTGAAACATCTGAAGCAGGAGAGTGCTTTAGCAAGGTAAACAGTCAAATGAATGGAATTTCAGGGTGTGGGGTCATGAATAAATGAGGCTCTGCCACCATAATGGAGCAAAGGTAGAGGGACACTAAGGAGCTTATAAAATGTGTGAATAGTTTTGAAGAACAAACTAAATGCACCAAGACTTTGTGAGATTTGTGCTCATTCCACTTAAGTTTAACAGCACGTCTTCTGAGAAATTAGACCCCAGTTCAACACATCCCTCAATTCAGAAGAAGTTGCAAGTTCCCCCAATTAAAATCAGTTTAAGATTTGAGTCCCTAGGCTTTGAAAATGCCAATGAGCTGGCTGACTGATCTTGTCTGTGGATGTCTGATAATTACATGAAGGGTAAGATCAGTAAATGCATTATCACAAGCACCAAGACCTTAAGCCCAGGAAAAATTACCAGGAGCCACCACATATTGCTCAGCATATCATGCTTAATGTCACGTAATACAATCAACAAATACAAATGTGTGCCAGACATGAGCACTGCAAACTAATAAAGTTATCAGCAATATTAGTGCTCTCCTACACCCCTGTGCCTTCCAGGCAGCACAGTGAGTGTCAACGGTGTGATCTGCACCAGCTATCATACAAGGGGTGAATACTACCATGTTCATTCTACTAATTACAGACCCCCTAATAAGACGAATGATTTGGGCTTTCCCTATAACAGCTGGGTCTGCCAGTAAAGGATGACAAAGTCAGGCAGGTTCTAAAACTGAGTGGAAGTTCAATTGATACAAGATGCCTTAACCAGATGGTGATCTATGTGTCTCCTTTCAACTGCTGCTAACTGAAGAGAACGAGTCACTGGTTATAGATTTCTCTGTGATGCCTCCTTTAGTAATGCTCACAATGTCATACAAAACTAGAGTTTAATAACAGCTGTTAGTTCATTCTTGTAATTCAAATTTTGCTGAATTCAAATTATCTGGCATTTAGACTTTGAAGAACTAAAGTCTTACATTTTTATAGTCAAATTATTGGTAAGTTCAACTGTTGATGCAAAAAAAGACATGAAGTTGTCCACATTTTGCAAGCAATATGACATTCTATTCGTATGAAGAGTTTAATTTGGGTTTTTACTTTGAAAGGTGTTCATTCTGAGGATGCAGGTGTCACTGGTAAGGCCACTGTTGATTGCCCATCAGAAGGTGGTGATGGGTCATACTGCCAGCAGCATTTTGATACCCTGGAGTTTGTCAGGCCATGTAAGGGAACAGTTACAAGGTAACCTGATTAATGAAGGGCTAGAATCACAGATAGGCCAGACTCGGTGGCAGATTTCCTGCCGATCTAGCACACTTGGGGTACAATTGCACCTTCCACAATAAGCTTCACATTCTTCTAACTTATGTGTTTTATTGACAAAATTTAAAAATTGCAAACATTCACTGAGGCGTCACAGTCGTGTTTCAAGCTGCCATTGTATTTGCAGTACCATTTTGAAACACTGGGTGGAATCTTTCAGGAGCCCGAGCGACACAAACTACGACAAGACACGTGGCTGAATCAGGTGACAATCTTAACTTCGGGACCAATGGGCGCCATCTTTTCATAAACGGCATGGTCATCCTCATGAGGCACCGATGAGTTGCCGATTGACGGGGATTATTGATCGTTAAATGCCGTGTTAATAGGCCAACTCAGCTTATTGATATTCAACCTCCCTTCTCAGCAAACTCACCAAACAAGATCAACCTTGGTGACAAGCCATCCAAAACAACTGAATGTAACTCGACCCTAAACAACAATAAATCATAGTGAGGGGCATAGATAGACTGGATAGTCAGAAACTTTTTCCCAGGGCGGAAATGGTTAATACGAGGGGGCATCATTTTAAGGTGATTGGCGGAAGGTATCGGGGAGATGTCAGAGGTAGGTTCTTCACACAGAGAGTGTGGAATGCGCTGCCAGCTGTGGTAGTGGAGTCAGATACTTTAGGGACTTTGAAGTGACTCTCGGATAGGCACATGGAGGATAGTAAAATGTAGGATATGCAGGGTAGTTTGATCTGAGTAGGCTAATAGGTTGGCATAACATCATGGGCCGAAGGGCCTGTGCTGTGCTATGTTCTATGTTCATAAGAAAGAAATGAACACCCATGGTGCTACTGGCTACCAGAAACCAGACAACCAGCTCACACCAATTTTGTTTTAAGCAGTGTGACAATAAGGTTCCTCTACTAGAAATCCGGCTCTTATATAAAAGTGCAAAACCATGGCAGTTCTGATTTTTTTGTACTCTTAAATTATCTGTTGGTTACAATCCAGATGTGGTGAGTGATGGACAGAAATGCACTGACATAGTTCCTTTCATGCCAACATCAGGTGCAATTATGTCAGATTGTTTGATTCCAGTGGGGCGGTCCATTCATGGGAACACATACTGGGAAATAAAATGCATCATAGAAACAGCAGTAGGCCATTCAGCCCCTCAAGCCTGTTTCACCATTCAATGAGATCATGGATGATCTGTGGCCTAATTCCATATACCTGCCTTTGGCCCACATCCCTTAGTACCTTTGCTTAATAAAAAGTATCTATCTCAGATTTAAAACTAACAAATGATCCAAAACTCACTGTCATATGTGGAAGAGAGTTTTTTTCTGAAGAAGGGTCCAGATCCGAAACGTCAGCTTTCCTTCTCCTGAGATGCTGCTTGGCCAGCTGTGTTCATCCAGCTCTACACCTTGTTATCCCTGATTCTCCAGCATCAGCAGTTCCCACTATCTCTGAATCAACTATATCCTAGTCACTTTACACTATCAAGGATTTAATTTTCTACTTGTGCATTTGATTCATGTTCCAATCTGTGTGACATTAACATAGTCACTATATCAGTTAAAATTGAATCTTCCACTTAAGTGTGGACATTAGAAATTGGAAAACTTTCAAATTGGCACCTCTTCCACCAGATTCAACATTCCCTCCCTCTACCACTAATGCTCAGTAGTAGCATACAGTCATACACCCTGTATAGCACTAAAATAGGCCCTTTGATCCAACAGATCCATGCCAACCAGATATCCTAAATTAATCTAGTACCATTTGCTAGCATTTGGCCCATATTCCTCTCAATCCTTCCTATTCATATACCCAACCAGATGCCATTTAAATGTTGTTATTGTGCCAGTCTCCTCCACTTCCTCTGGCAGCTTGATCTATACATGCAACACCCTCTGTGTGAAAAAGTTGTCCGTTAAGTCTCTTTTAAATATTTGCCCTCTCACCATAAATCTATGCCCTCTTTGGACTCTGTGCCCTGGAGAAAAAACCTTGAATATTCATCATATCCATGCCCCTCATGATCTTATAAATAACTATTTGGTCCTCCCTCAGTCTCCAATGATCTGGGGAAATTAGCCCCAGCCTAGCCTCTCCCTACAGCTCAAACACTCCAACCCTGGCAACATCCTTGTAAATCTTTTCTGAACCCTTTCAGATATTACAACGCCCTTCCTATAGCAGGGAGACCAGAACTGAACGTAGTATTCCATAAATGGACTAACCTATGTCCTGAACATGACCTCCCAACTCCTATACTCAATACACTGATCAATAAAGGCAAGCATACCAAATGTCTTCTTCACTATCTTGACTACGTTCAACTCCACTTTGAAGGAACTATAAACTTGCACGCCAAGGTCCCTTCATTTGGCAACACTCTCCAGGACCTTACCATTAAGTATGTAAGTTCCTGCACTAGTATTAACACAGGGGATTAGTGGCAGCAGATCTACCCAAAGGACATCTGAGCAGAACCAGATGTGAGGTAACAAGGTGTAGAGCTGGATAAACACAGCAGGCCAAGAAGGATCGTCTGCTTGGAGGAGCAGGAAAGCTGACATTTCAGGTCTGGACACTTCTTCAGAAATGGGGGAGGGGAAGGGGATTCTGAAATAAATAGAGACAGAGGGGGAGGCAGATGGAAGATGGATAGAGGAGAAGATAGGTGGAGAGGTGACAGACAGGGCAAAGATGCAGGGATGGAGCCAGTAAAGGCGAGTGTAAGTGTGGAGTTAGGGTGGGGATAGGTCAGACAAAGGGAGGATGGACAGGTCAAGGAGGTGGGATGAGGCTGGTAGGTCAGAGGTGGGGGTGCTGCTTGAGATGGGAGGAGGGGATAGGTGGGATGAAGGATAGTCAGGTTAGGGAGGCGGGGATGAGCTGGGCTGGTTTTGGGATGTGGTCAGGGGAGGGGAGATTTTGAAGCTGGTGAAGTCCACATTGATGCCATTGGGCTGCAGGGTTCCCAAGCGGGAATATGAGTTGCTGTTCCTGCAACCTTCGGGTGGCATCATTGTGGCACTGCAGGAGGCCCAGGATGAACATGTCGGCCAAGGAGGGGGAGTTGAAATGGTTCGCAACTGGGAGGTGCAGTCATTTGTTGCAAACTGAGTGTAGGTGTTCCGTAAAGTGGACCCCAAGCTTTCGCTTGGTTTCCCCGATGTAGAGGAAGCCACATTGGGAACAGCGGTGAGCTGGGGGCATCTCTTACAACACGCTGCTGTTTAAAGTGCTTCTTCACTCAGTGAGAGCTTTCACTTTGAAACAGGTAAGTGCCAGCTTCTTGGATGGCATTTCAGCTGGTGAACCTTCACCCACTTCCAATTATATGTCCCAGCTATCAGCTTTAACTGTGGCATGGGATTGCTCATATAGCTCCATCTTCCAACTCCACTCTGGAACAATTGCAGATACCTGGCCATCAACAGCAGCAGCAAAACCTCCTCAGCTGGATACCCCTTTACAGGGCAAGTGGGAACAACACTGAGATCCCACTGAAGAAACTTGAGAACCCCAGCACAGCATGTACAAGTGCAACAAGGTGCACTGAGGTATGGCGATGTGTTGTCTGGAACATACTCGTAAAGGCACATGTTATGCGTGTCGCCTACTGCTGGATTAGTCCAAGAAACAGCTTTGACACAAGCTCCCAGATGTTATTAAAGAAGACTTTGCAGGGTTAGCAGGGCTGTGTTTATTGCTGTCATTTCCAGTACCTTAGTTCATAGGATCCTCAAAATGTGGAAAGAGGCCATTCAGCCCATTAGGTCTTGCACTGACCCTCTGAAGAGCATCCCATAAAGATCCAACCCACCGCCATATCTTTGTGACCCTGTGGCAAATCTGTTTTGCCCGCACATCCCTGG
Organism: Stegostoma tigrinum; assembly: GCF_030684315.1. Lineage (NCBI taxonomy): Eukaryota > Metazoa > Chordata > Chondrichthyes > Orectolobiformes > Stegostomatidae > Stegostoma > Stegostoma tigrinum. Next base: position 8,670,223 of record NC_081373.1, read on the forward strand.
ACACTGCAGGCAATTTAGCATGGACAATCCACCTAACCTGCACATCTTTGGGCCTGGGAAGAAACCAGAGCACCCAGTGGAAACCCAAACAGACATGGGGCGAATGTGCAAACTCCACACAAACAGACTGACAGTCACCTGAGGCTGGAATCAAACCTGGGTACCTGGCGGTGTGAGGCTGCAGTGCCAACCACTGAGGCTCAGTGACACCCTGAAAATAAACTCTTATTCCCTGACCGGGAATTAGTCTCAGGCCACAGTGGTTGAAGCACTGAATCTTACCCACTAGGGAAGGTGTTTATTTACTGCCCCTTCACTATTGTGCCCCAGGAATGTTCATTTCCTTTGGTGGCCAGCTGAGTTTCATTCCAAGCCAATAGTTAGTGAATAAACCGCAAGACCTCTGTCGCAACTGTCTAGCGAATCCAAAAGTCCAGCAATGCCGCACAGTACATCTGAAGAGGAATGAACCAGAAAGAACACCATAACTATGTCCTTGGTCCACATGCATGTCAATGAAGTCAAAGAGGCATGTGCAGCATCGCCGTTTCCTTTATTCATTCGCAGGATGAGGACATCACTGGCCAGCCAGCATTTATTGCCCAGAGGGCAGTTAAGAGTCAGTCACATTGCTGTGGGTCTGCATGTAGGCTAGACCAGGTAAGGATGGCAAATTTCCATCCCTAAAGGGCATGAGTGAACCAGATGGGTTTTTCCCTACAATCGACAATGGATTCATGGTTATCATTAGGTTCCTGATTCCAGATATTTCATTGAATTCATACGCCACCATCTGCTGTGGTGGGATTCAAACTCAGGTCCCCAGAACATTATCTGGGCGTATGGATTAACAGCGCAGAGATAATACCACTAGGACATCACCTCCCCACTTTTTTACCAATGTCAAAAAAGTTGAATACCTCTATCTAAGTGGTATAGCCTGAAAGAAATATAAAACATGCCACAATGCCAAGTTTGACACAGGTGCAAGTGCAAATGTTAAGAAAATGCAAGAGATCTACACAGAAAATTGCTGCAATGTGGGGCAGTCCCCTTAAGCAATAAGCTAACTGTTTATAATGGGACTGGCACCCTTTGCATTATCTGGCTTCAATGTCAATACAGCTCATAGGGACAGCAGGGCCTTCTGTGTGTGGTCGACCGGTATGCATGGATTTTTATTACGACTCATCCATTCTTTGTGTCACGGAAAAGCTTCCAGATCTCAACACTGATCCCACACATTTCAGTCACGGATGAGCAGCGTAGATTGAGCAAACCCTGTCAGGAACAGACCTGCTTCAATGGCTGACAAAAATCATCATCAAGAAGCAGCCTGCACACATCCAATGGGTCCCTAAGCTAGCACCTTCTTTCTCAAGTCATACAGAGATGAACTAGGAGTTTCTAAGGATGTAATTTTCAAAGACAAGGAAGTGGTAAATCTACAAGCTTAACATCAAGATCTGCTACATTGTATACAGAAGGAGATTGGTGCTTGAAGCTATCCGTCAGCCCAGAATTAATAAGGATGCTGATGAACTGATCAAGATGTATGAAATGTGGCAACTCCATCAAGCTGGTTTTCTCCAATCAGCAGAAAAATGTAAGATAACACAGTGCGGAGGAACACAGCAGGCCAGGCAGCATCAGAGGAGCAGGAAAACTGATGTTTCAGGTCTGGACCCTTCTTCAGAAATGGGGGAGGGGTAAGCGGACTCTGAAATAAATAGAGAGGATGGGTGTGGGGCTGGCGAGGGTAGGTGGGATGGTGAGATGGTGATAGTTGAGCGCAGGTAGGGAGTGGTGGGCATTGGTCAGTGAGGTGGGAGGAGCCGATAGGTGGGAGAGAAGATGAACAGGTCAAGGAGGTGGGGATGAGAGGGAGGGTTGGTCATGGGATGAGGCCGGGAGTGGGGAGATTTTGAAACTAGTGAAGTCCACATTGAGACCATTGGGTTGTAGGCTCCCAAGGCAGAATATGAGGTGCTGCTCCTTCAGTTTCTGGATGGCATCATTGTGACACTGGAGGAGGCCCAGGATGGACATGTTGTCCTTATCCTCCTATTTGAGGATAAGGATCAAATTAAAATTGAATTAGAGGTGGAACATTTTTGTTTAAATTTGTCAGCCAGGATCCCCTGATTGGACCAGGTTAATAACCCCAATCAGGGAACTCTGTGAGGTGCACCTGGCTGATCTCTTTCCACATTGCACACTACATCTTTCTCCAGACTTCCTTTACAAATACATATTCCAGGAGGAGATGTATGAAAGTCTGTATCCCCCTGCAGCCTCTTCAAGGGCCAATGTACAATATTGATCCTTTCATCTATCTGATCCTCTCTTCTGCCTCCAACGTATGTAGATACAGTCGTGTATAAGTCCAAAATGTCTTAGGTTTGTTTTGTTCGCCAAACTCTGGACTTACTGGACTAAATAATCTTCCTCAGAACCATCTTGACTCTATATTGCATTTACATTTTTAAATTTAAAGAACTGGAGAGGCAGCAGTTTACTGCAACTTCACAGCACATGTGTGAGGGGATTAACTCAATGACCAGTCTGTGTTAATCATCAATAAGTCCGATAATGGGCCAACAAATGCTTGGGACTGGATTGAAAAAAACATGTAGTTAAGTTTCAGTTGGCATGGAGCACTGAGGCACTTTAGCACAGGGAAAAATAATCTTCTTAAATGGGGAGGTTCGCATTACCTCGGCTTTTACAAGTGAAATTATTACAAGGGTTTTAATTAATTTCAAGGCCACCTTTTGCGAATTGGGTAGAGCAAGCTAACAGATGGTTTGAGCTAAACGTATTTATTTAATTTACATTTTTGTGTGCGTGATCATTAAGATACAGACAAGGAAAGCCAGAAACTGAAACACATGATTTTAACAAAATTTCACTGGGTAAGTGCTCAAAATGAACTCAGGTGGATAAAATATGCGGCTGTCTTTCACCTGCACCAACACTTTGTCTCGATTCATACCACAATTAAATGCATGTCAAGGAGAATCACTACTTACCCTTAGAATTATCAATAAGGCTGTGCAGTGTTGAAAAATGAGGCATATCACCATGGTGAACACAAGAAAGTTATTAAAAGCAAGAGATTTACCTTCAGGGAACCTTGCCCACACAATCACATCTGTTAGCGCTTGATACCCATTTCAACGAAGCTGACCCTGAGATTAGTTTGAGCTTTTCTAATATTTTGACATGTAAGAGGGATAGCTAATGACAAATCTCTCTCTAAGTTGATTACCTGTGTTAAAGAGAAACATGAGGCTGATCCTGAGTGTAACAGGACTGAGATCTGAGAAAAACTGGTGAGATATAAGTTTCTCTGCCTGGAACCCAAGAAATGGTTTTTCCAAGTCATGCACATTTGGAAATGATGTGGCAATGATTACATCTGTATTGAAGAGCAATGAATAAAGCAGTGGGAGCGGGGATAAGGGTCTTTAGGTCTGATATCAGAAAGCACTCTTTGCCAAAGGAGGGACAGTGAAGCAATATACTTTCCAAGTAGGATAGTATGGGTAAAAAATATATATATTTACAAAACTGGATGTGATAATGTTGGAGTGGGACTTTTGTAACTGGTGATTAAGAATGAACAAAATGACCTTGGAGATAGCAAGAACTGAAGATACTGGAGTCTGAGATAAAAGTGTGGAGCTGGATGAACACAGCAGGCCAGGCAGCATCAGAGGAGCTGGAAAGTTGACGTTTCAGTTCGGGACCCTTTTCCAGAACTGGGCCAGTTCTGTTACAAAAGCAAACTTGTAACCAACTGAGCCACAGCCAACCCTGTGGCACTTGATTCCCGAAGAGTTATCTTATTATGAATGACCATCTCATATATTAGAGTTGATCTTTCTCTGTACCTTCTCAGTGGCTGTAACACTACAACGTATTCTGTTCTATTACCATGATTGAGTCATAGAGTCATACAGCATGGAAACAGTCCCATCAGTCCAACCAGTCCATGAACATATTCCAAACTAAACTAGTCCCACCGACCTGCACTTGGCCCATATTCATCCAAAGTCTTTTTTATTCGCGTACTTATCCGAACGTCTTCTAAACGCTGTAACTGTACCTGTATCCACCACTTTCTCAGGAAGTTCATTCCACACACAAACCACCCTCTGTGTAAAAAAGTTGCCTCTCATTCCTTTATTAAAACTTTCTCCTCTCACCTTAAAATTATGCCCCCAGTCCTGAAATCCCCCACCCTGCCTTTCACCTTAACTATACACTTCATGATTTTATAAACCTCTGTAAGGTCACCCCTCAACCTCGTACGTTCCAGTGGGAAAGGGTCCCAGCCTATCCAGCCTCTCCTTATAACTCAAAACCTTATGTCATGTTGATTTGCCTGGTTAGCATGCAAAACAATACTTTTCACTGTACCTCAGTACACGTGAAAAATGTGTAAACCAAATCAAATCAAGAATTCTGGGGGGCCTTGACTGGGTAAATCATAGAGTCATACACCATAGAAACAGGCCCTTCGGCCCATCATGTCTGGGCCCGACCCTTAGGAGAGTGCTGAACTAGGGGGAACAGTTTCAAAATTAAGGGGTGTCCCATTTAAGGTGCATGTGAGGAGGAATTTCTTTCTCTGGGCAGTTGTCAGTCTTTGTAATTCTGTACCCCAGAGAGTAGGGAGGGCAGATTACTGAATCCAATATCTCTGTCCCCTCTCATGTCGTTCGTGTTTTTGTGGAGACTGATAAATTTAGTAAAAGAAAACAAACATTTCCATTCCCTCCTCATCGAGCTCCCCTACTCATTAAACTCCAAAGTTCACACTGACTCGAGTTTCCTCAATGGCTGAGTATTTCCAGAGTGTTTTTGTTTCGGCAAGACCAAAATAGTTTTCAGGGGAGGTGATGGCCTAGTGGTGTTATTGCTGGACTGTTACACCAGAGACCTAGGTAATGTTCTGTGGACCTATATTCAAATCCTGCCATGGCAGATGGTGGAATTTGAATTCAATAAAATACCTGGAATAAAGAATCTAAAGTTGACTGTGAATCCATTATCAGTTGTCAGGAAAAACCCATCTGGTTCACGAATGTCCTTTAGGGAAGGAAACTGCCATCCTTACCTGGTCTGGGCCTACATGCGACTCCAGACCCACTGTAATGTGGTTGACTCATAACTGCTCTTGGGGCAATTAGGGATGAGCAATAAATGCCTAGCATGTGACACCCTCATGCCATGAATGAATAAAGGGAACAAAATTGCACGTGCATTTAAATCACAGTTCTTCACAATCTCAGCCCAGCCCAATAGTACTGTTGCAAAGTAGAAAAAGTGGCCTGGGGAAGCAAACAAAGCCTCACCTGAATGTTCGTCCCACTGACAATGCAGCACTCACTTCGTACTGCTCTGGAATGTTAGCTCAATTATCAATTCAGCTCTGAGTAAAACCTGACACCCGAAACCAAAAGAACGGCGGATGCTGTAAATCAGGAACAAAAGCGGAAGTTGCTGGAAAAGCTCAGCAGGTCTGGCAGCATTTGTGAAGTGAAAATCAGAGTTAACATTTTGGGTCCTGTTCTGAGGAAGGTTCACCAGACCCAAAACATTAACTCTGATTTTTTGTTCACAGACGCTGCCAGGCTGGCCGAGCTTTTCCAGAAACTTCTGCTTTTGTTCCTGACCCCAGAAACCCTTCATTCAGAGATAAGAATATTCAGAGCTTTGCACCATAACTACAGTTAAGATAAACCCATATTTAAAAGCATTAAAAATACCCATTTCTAAACACAGACAGGTGAAACTTTGCCTGTCATTGAGCTCTGCAGAAACACAGCCCCGGTCGGGTGATTAAATTTTAAATTCCTTTGGTATCAAGAAGAGTATCTTTGCTAAAATTTCAACCGTAGCATTATTACGGTATATTTCTCAATGAGGATCTAATGCATCAGTAAATTTATCTCTTGAGAGTTACGCTATTTCAACTTAGCCAATTGTTAGGAGCAGATTACACTAATGAACGTTGGTCTGCCAATATCGGAAACTCTTCGTTGCCAGCATTAAAAGCCCTGTCCCAACCAGATCTACTCCCAGTAGAAATGGTAACCATTTGCACAACTCATTTGCTTCCAACTGCAATGATAGTTAGCCAAAAAACTGCAGGATTTGGAGGGAAAATTGCTGGGAGCAAGCCGTCTGCATATTCTGATTATTATCAGATTTGGTGCATCGAGTTAATTTCAGCTTTGCGGATGCTTTGAAACTTAGACACATTCTAAATTGTCAGCAGGGCAATGTCGAACTCTAAGAGGACATGAACAAGTTATTGGGTTGGCAGACAAGTAACAGATAAAGATCCATGGTATGTGATGCATTTTGGTAGGAGATAAATATGGAAAGACAATACTTACTGGAGGCAGGAGCAGAAGGACTTGGTGGATATGTGCATAGATCACTTAAGGTACGAAGACATGTGCAGAGAGCAATTATTAAATCACTCGTAACCCTGGACTTTATTAAGAGGGTAAAGAGTACAAGGGCCTCGAAGATGGGCTGAACTTATACAAGATAGTTGCTAGATCTCAGCTGGAGTATTGTGTCAATTCTGGATACCACACTCTAGGAAGCTTGAGAAACCATTGAAGAGAGTGCGGAAGAGATGTACAAAAATGGGAAAGTACAACGAACTCCACAGTTCTGAGGAAAAGTTGGGACTTCTCCTTGAAGCGATGAAGGCTGAGGGGAGAAGAAGTTTCCAAAGTCATGAGCAGTCTGGAGAAAAACTAGGTACGGAAAAACTATTACTGAAGGAGGGTCCCAACCTGAAATGTCAACATTCCCTGCTCCTGTGATGCTGCCTGGCCTGCTGTGCTCCTCCAGCTCCACACTGTGTTATCTCTGACTCCAGCATCGGCAGACCTTGCTATCTCAAGGGGAAAATAACTGTTCCTGTTCATTAAAAGGATTGAGAATGAGAGGGCAAAAAATTAAGAAGAACTTTTTCACATAATGAGTGGTTTGGCTCTGGTTTGGCACAGTCTGTAGATGAAGAATTATCTGAGGCTCTTAAGTGGGCATTGGATAATTATTTGACTAGAAATAATGTAATAGGGTGCGGGGAAATGGCAGGAGAATGGCACCAAGTCATAAAGTTCATTTGAGAGCCAGTCCAGGCACAATGGTCTGAATGGCCTCCTTCTATCCTGTAAGAGTTCTCTGACTGTATGGAATGCAAGGCTACTGAACTTTTTACTTTGACCCAAAATTCTTCCTTCACTTAAGGTACTGGTTCAGCTAATGATGTAAACCTCCACTACAAGCCCTAACTTAAGACACACTTGGCGTCTTGTCTGATTGTAATGCAATACTCCACGTTATCTTCCTCTATCTACTTGCAGACACTGTCGCCCACACCATTCTACACCAATGCTTTCTCTCTGTTGCCAACTCAGGTTGGTTGTGCCAGCTGTATTCCACTTTTTGGCCATCATATTATAACTGGATCATCGTTGCCAAAGATACCTCCACTGACCAGCCCTGGGTGTGTCCATTGTCCTGCCTATGACCCCTACTGCTCTTTCACTAACTCCCAAACTTTGTCGTTTTAAGATACTGTAAACAATCAAAATTGTTTCCATGCCTGTGACAACCATAAGTTATGAGGTTATCACATCTCTTGCAGTCTTGGTCAAAGCAGTTTGCAACATTACTGATGAATCATGAATCTCAGAGAACTGTTTACTGGTGACCATGACACAACTTTTATTGTGCAATCAGACCGGAATCAAATTGGACTTTGAGCCTTTCAGAATTTCCAGTCATGTAATCAAACAATGTATAATTAATGGGTCTTACATTCTTGCCTCTCTTGACACATATGCGCCAGGTCTATTGGAAAATCCCCAGTGTGTGAATGTATGCTCGTCTCCTTTCTTGGTGGTGTAGCAGGGGGTTGGAGGAACTACCGTGTATAGAAACTTCCCCAAGCATTGACTTATATAGTGTGAATTTCACCCTAAACCCATACACATCTAGAACAAAAGCAGAGGTTGCTGGAAAAGCTCAGCAGGTCTGGCAGCATCTGTGAAGAAAAATCAGAGTTAATGTTTTGGGTCTGGTGATCCATCCTCAGAACACATCTTGGCATTCCAATCCATTTAAGAATTGTTACCTTCTAATCATTTGTTGCCTGTGTTACACGGTGGGGTGAACAACGTAATTTCACTTCAGCTCTGATGGAGAGTCGTCTAGACTCAAACAGTCAGATTGGTTTCTCTCCACAGATGCTGCCTGACCCACTGGGACCTCCAGTGGAGTTTTTTTTTTGTTTTCAGTACAGATACCAATATCTGAAGTAACTTAGTCCAATTTAATTTCTGACTCAGGGTAAAACATATTTTTAACATCTTGGAATCAAGGACCAACATCCATGACTGTGTGCGAGAGAGACAGGGCTACAACATTGTAGCTTCAACACTCAAGCCATATCTTGACAAGGCAGAAAAATGGCCCAAACTCTTGGAAGATGCTTCATTGGCTAAGATCTTAAAGTGTCTTTGAAGGGTCTATCCCAAAACATCCGCCTTCCTGCTCCTACGATGCTGCTTGGCCTGCTGTGTTCATCCAGCTCTACACTTGTTATCTCGGATTCTCCAGTATCTGCAGTTCCTATTAGCTTTGGAAACTTTCCGTTTGATAGAACCTGACAAACAATTCGTAAATTGGTGATGTTGTTTTCCATGTTCTTGCATAAAGCCTTTATGATACAAAACTGGTTTCGTCAAACCCTACACTCTCCTCCAACACCAGGAACAGTTTCACAATTAATCACCAAACCAAATTATATCCTGAGCTCAAATGGTCAAGCTTAAGCTTTCTGTTTATTGGAGTTGCAAAACAAGGGCTAGACATCCTCACACAGGCCAAATACGTGCAGGTTAGGGTGGGTTGGCCATGCTAAAGTGTCCAGGGGATGTGCAGGCTATGTGGGTTAGACATGGGAATTGCAGGATAGAGCAGGGGATGGGTCTAGGTGAGATGCTGTTTGGAAGGTTGGTGTGGACATGATGGGCTGAATGGTCTCTATCTGCACTGCAGGGATTCTATGAACTGCAGATTTTGTAGAACAGAAATTGCAAGAGTAACTCAGCAGGTCTGGCAGCATCTGTGGAGAGAAATCAGTTCATGTTTCAAGTCCAGTGACCCCTTCAGAGCTAGGCCTGGAAAGAAAGGATATTAAGAAGTTTCTGTTTTTGTTGTTGATAACTACTTTCCTCCCCCAGTCTGGGGGTCCTGAGGGCAGTTTTTGCCCCTAATGAAACCAGCCGACTTCGCACAGACTCGGTGATCATATCTGCACCTCCTCACTCTTTTCAACTCAGTACTTCACCAGATGGAGTATGCGTCTGAAAATGCCGCTGGACAAGCCTAATTATCCACTTCTCTCAAAACATTGTTTTATGGAATACTGCAGGGTATAATCAAACTGATTTAACAGTTGTTTTCTGACCATTTCTCATTCAACTACTGGAGAAATTCAGTGGCATTGTTCAAAGTTTCCTTCATTAGGCGAGTTCAGCAATTAAGTGGGAGGTGCAGGGAGGAAGCACCCGCGCTATATTTTAATTTTGGTTCGGGGGACAAGAAAAATGAGCCATAAAAATAACAGGAAAGTGTTTTGTTTTAAATTAAGGCTCGAGGAGAGGGTTGATGTTAAAAGTTGCTTGTGTTAATGGTTTTCATTAGAGCAAAAATAAAGGACATGATTTCCCAAAAGCCCCATTGATTTATTACAAATTTGTATAAGCCTGTGGGTTACTCGGGTTGTGTTTCAAGTCACCGTGGTTAACCCATTCCTCAAAGTTGGGAGCTGGCCCAGGCAGGCTCAAACAATTTTGTCTGGTGGCTTTGAAATAAAGGATTCAGCGTTTCAGCAGATATCTCACTGAACAGGAAAGAGAAACTTCAGTGAGGAGGATAGACTTGAGACATTACGAACATTATCCTTGGAGAGGTCATGGCTGAGAGGAGATCTGATCAATGTTTTCAGATTTGAATCTGAGCTGGATAAAATAGATGGCGAGAAGCTGTACCCACTCATGAATCGAAAAAGAACAATACAGCACGAATGTAAATTAACATGTAACTGAAGCAAGGAAGAAATGAGAAAAACATTGTGTTTGCACAGCGAGCGAGGTATGGAATTCACTGCCTGGGGAGATGTTCAATTGAGGCATTCAAGAGGGCATTGGATGGCTATTAAGATAGAGATGGTGTGCAGGGGTATGAGGAAAAGGCAGGAAATTGCCGCAGGGGGATAGAACCAGCACAGACACTATGGGCTGAATGTAAAGTTTGCCATTTGCACAGTCCTGCAGGGAATAAGCATGCCAGCAGAGTGAACCACGTCCCATTTCATGTGCTGGGTGTGGGTGAAGGCTCAGCTGCTTGCTCACATTACCACTAAGTTAGAAAGTTACAGGTTTGAGATCCACTCTGGGATTCGAGTACAATAATCCAGACTGAACTCCCAGCATGGAATCGAGTGAATGCTGCCTTGTCAGAGATACTGCTTTCCAGAAGAGGGGGTGGCATGGTGGCTCAGTGGTTAGCACTGCTGCCTCACAGTGCCAGAGTCCCAGGTTCGATTCCACCCTCAGGTGACTGTCTGTGTGGAGTTTGTACATTCTCCCCACGTCTGTGTGGGTTTCCTCTGGGTGCTCCGGTTTCCTCCCACAGTCCAAAGGTGTGCAGGCTAGGTGGATTGGCCATGGGAAATTGCCCGTAGTGTTCAGGGATGTGCAGCCTAGATGGATTAGCCATGGGAAATGCTACAGAGTTACACAGATGGGTCCAGACAGGCTGCTCTTTGGAGGGCCAGTATGGAACTTGATGGGCCAAATGGTCTGCTTTCACACTGTAAGGATTTTTATGATTCTGTTCTATGTTCAACCCTGTCTGCCCTCTCGGGTAAAAGATCCCATGAAACTTTGCTGAATAAGAGTGGGAGTGTTATTCCTGATATCCTCACCGATCTTTATGTCTCGATCAACCTCCCAGAAACAGGTTAGTATCGCACAGCTCTTTGTGGGATCTTGCTGTATGCAAATTGGCGACTGCATTTCCTACCCTGCAACAGGGACCACAGCACAAAGGGTATTTTTAAAGTGCTTTGGGACATCTGGGTAGACATGAAAAATGCACTATAAGCACAAGCCCTGGACCTTCCTTTTACATAATTCAGAATTAAAAATGGTTGCCTTTTTTTTGTGTTATGAGTCTTATTTAAATGCAATGTTGAAAGCTGTGGGGCAATATCATTAGAATCTGGTCAGACCACAGCGTTCTGAGTTGTTCTAGTGCGAGGGTCTTTTACAAACTGGTGGGATTCTCGATGTGATGGTCATAGAAACATCCTTTTATGAGTTAGTAAATCTCAGAAATCTACAGCACCGAGGAAAATTGATTGACTATCTCAGAGGAAGGAGTTATCTGTTCCCCTTGTTCATTCCCTGTTCCCTTTCAAATCTTTCTTTCAGCAATTATTCACCCATTTCCCTCTTTAACAGGCCACAATGGACATTGCTCCCAGCTCTGTTTCCAGTAGGACATTCCACATACTTGACATTACAGAAGCTAGATAAATATCTGTGAGGGAAGGCAGAAGGCTATTTGGGGGGATTTGATGGAGTTGGGTGGAATAATCTTGGGAGTTTAAGCGCCAAGGTCTTTTTCCAAGAGTGGGGGAGTTCAAATCTAGATGGCATAAGTTTAGGGCGAGAGGGGAAAGATTTAAAGGGGCCTGAATGGCAAGTTTTTCCTCACAGAGGGTGGTGTGTATTTTGAACAAACTGCTGGGGGAAGTAGTTGAATCATAGAATCCCTATAGTGTGAGCAGGTAATTCAGCTCATTGAGTCCACACCATCCTTCCAAAGAGCATCTGCCTCAGACCCATCCCACTACTCTATAACCCTTCATTTCCCACAGCTAACCCACCTTGCCATGCACATCCCTGGACACTCTGGGGTAATTTCCCATGGCCAATCCACCTAGCCTGCACATCTTTGGACCATGGGAGGAAACAGGAGCCCACAGAGGAAACCCGCACAGACACAGGGAAAATGTACAAACTCCACACAGACAGTCACTTGAGGGTGGAATCGAACCCGGGTCCATGCCACTGTGATGCAGCAGGGCTAGCCTCTGAGCCACCATGTCACCCCGATGGGAGGACAATTACACACATTTGAACTACATTGGGACAGTTACGTAGATAGGAAATGTTTAGGGGAATGGGGGCCAATTGCAAGCCAATGGGACTAGTTCAGAGTAGGAAACTTAGTTGGCATGTTTGAGTTGGACTGAAGGATCTGTTCCCCTGTGCTTTATGACTCGATGATCAACCGCTTGGCTGAATGACCTGTTCCCATGCTGTGCATTTCATGCAAGACCACAACCATTACTTGCTTATCTAAATACAAAGACAGATTTGTAGGGACTGCCTTTCAGTTCTGGCCCCTCCAAAGACATCACTGCAGGGAGAGAAAGAGAGCTGGAAAGAAAGGTGGAAAATGAGGAAGGAAGGGTGAGTGGAAGTGGTAGGGCAAGGGGAGTGAGAAAAAAGGATGGGGAAGAATGAATAAGGAACAGCGAGAGGAACAGGTAGGATAGAGAGAGAGAGAAAGGGAGGGAGAGAGATGAAGATTGTAAGGGAGAGAAGAGACAAATTTATCCACACCCATGCCTATAAGCCTCGTTTCCAGATATGAGAAGCAATTCCATAATTTACCTGGGTTCCTAGCCACATTTGTGTGTTCTGCCCTGAAGGAAATCATGACTGCAGGCCATCGGTAGAATGTCCAGGACAGCTGATGAGAACATAAGTTCTTCACAATCATTCAAAATAACTCAGGGTAATCAATAGCTTCTGATTTTTAAAGCATCCTCTACATACAATACACCCTGGGGGTAATTTTGATTTTTGGGATGAAGTTATAAACCAGGTTTTTTTTTAATCCAAACACATCTCTTGTGCTTTCAGTTCCATTTTCTGTTGCTGGTATACAACATGGCTGGTCTGGCGTCATCAGTTTCGTTCCCAAAGTCAAAGTGATCTCCAATGTTTCCAAGGATTATCATTGCTATGTTGTGAAAGGCAGGAAATGAATTGTGTGATATTTTCCTCTCAGCAAAGATCTTTAGACAGCACCTTCCAAATCCATGATCACTTCCATCCTGAAGGGCAGTAGATAGAGGGTAACACCATCTCCTTCAAGTTCCCCTCTGAACCACTCACCATCCTGATTTGGAATATAGATCATTCCTGTTGCCGCGTCAAAATCATAGAATTCCCTCCCTCATGGCATTGTGGGTCAGCCCACAGCACATGGGCTGCAGCAGTTCAAGAAGGAAGCTCACCACCGCCTTCTCAAGGGTAACTAGGGACGGGCAATAAATGCTGGGCCCAGTCAGCAACACCCATATCCCTAGAGTGAACAAAAAATATTAATTTTAATTTCAATAAAATTCCCAGCCTCCTTAAAGACTGCTGTTCAACAGGAAACAGTATCAGTAATGGGTAAGAATCACCTTTGCTGGGCGATTTGTGATGAGGGACAATTTATTTATCAGCTTGAAATCCTTCACTGGGAGCAGCCTCCAGTATTGAATTATCAGTGGTGACCTGATGGATGAAATCAATTGAGTGCATTGTACGTGGGATGTTTGAGAGATGGTGATAACCATCAGCCATTTCTCTCTGAGACTATTCTTTACAACACATAAAAAAAGGATTATAGCTTGAACTTCTCGTGTGATTTTCAATTGGACTGACCCGTTGTGATCAGAGGAAGCTTTTGGTCAGAGTCCTCTGATTTTCCAGTGGCAGTGGCTGTCAGTGAACCAAGGGAGTTAGGAGGTGCTAGCCAACACTGGGAAAAATATCTCGCTCTTGTTCCGCACCCTCGCAGTCTCCACTTTGACCCGCTCAAACTTGCACTTGAGTAGGGCAAATACCCACTCACTTAACGTCGCTTAATGCTGCCATGCCCTGATCTCCATGAGTTTTCCTCCAATACACACACAGGTTTCAAATCAGCTCGGCAGCTACAAAATCTTTTTTGTTTTGGCTGTTCACATTCACCAGTTTTGAGAGCATAAGAACTCAAGCAGGTGGCTTTCCATCTGGAGTCATGCTATCACCACTTAATCACATTGGTTAGGCCTACTCTGGGTGACCTCCCATTTCCCATAACCCACCTTCTTCCATCTTGTGCCTGTCGAGCATTGACCTTGAGTGTTCAGATCAGCAGTTTAACCACCGTCCTGGCCCCTGACCATAATATCCGCCTCTCAGTGACAATTCAAATGTGCTCTCTCCTTTAGCCTCCTGTGTTACTGGAAATGACTGTAGTGTCCTTCAACTCGAGAATCCCCAGGTAGGAGCTGAACTGATGTCATTAGGTTGTCCCAGGAATCAATCACATTCAAGTCTTCTCACAGACAGCCCAATCAGGAAACAAAAAGCAGCTAAAATAAAACACCTTTTAAAAATGTTTACAAGACTGAATTAGAGATGGGTGAAAGTAGAAATTAAAATATTCTGATTTTATTTACAAACATCATCAAAAAAATTTATTCAATCATCATTTAAGACTGTTGTGAATATAAAATTATTATTTCATGGGCAGTTTGGTGTTCATCACATCATATTCATCACTGTTCAAAGCTCAGCGAACAAGGTGTAACCTTTTACCAGAGTTCTCACAGTGATGTAAACAGGAAGTTCTCACTAATTTCAGTGTTTTTTTCATTCTGGGCAGGTTCCTCTCAAGCCCTGAGCAACAGAGTATCTGCAATGAACAACCTATTCCTGACCTCCTGCATGGTCAGTTTCAGAAGGCTAATAACGATGGATGCTGATGATTTTGGAAATTAACCTTGCAGCTGTTTGCTTTCAAGGGCTTTTTGGTCCAGGGGTATGATTCTCACTTAAGGTACTATGCAGTATTGACATGCGAGATGTCCCAGGTTCAACTCCCAGGTGGGCCCGGGTATCTTCGTTTAGAGGGTGACATGGTGGCTCAGTGGTAGCACTGCTGTCTCACAGTGCTAGAGACCCAGGTTCAATTCCACCCATTCTCACCATGTCTGCTTGGGTTTGCTCCAGATTCCTCCCACAGTCCAAAGGTGGATTGACCATGCTAGATTGTCCTGTAGTGTTCAGGGATGTGCAGATTACATGGGTTATAGGTGAATGGGTCTGAGGGTTGGTGTGGATTTTTTGGGCTGAAGGGCCTGTTTCCATACTGTAGGGGTTCTATGAGCTGCAGAAGAGGTAGAGAGAACATGATGAGACATATAAGACCTTCGGTGGTTGAAATAGAATGCACTTCGAAAGGGTATTTCCTTTTGTAAGAGAATTTAGAATGAGCGGTCATAGTTTAAAAATAAGGGTCTGCCCAATCACAGAAATGTAGAAAATAAGAGCTGGAGTAGGCCATTTGCCCTTTGAGCTTCTTTGCCAAACATTATGATCATGGCCCATCATTCAACGTAGTTCCATCTTCCAGTTCCCCTCATGTCCTTTGATCTCTTCAGCCCTAAGTGCTATATGCAACTTGTTTTTGAAACAGTACAATGTTCTGTACTTGTATCAGAGATAATAGGAGCTGCCGATGTTGGAGAATCCTTTGAAGGGTCCAGGCCTGAAACATCAGCTTTCCTGCTCCTCTGATGCTGCTTGGCCTGCCGTGTTCATCCAGCTCCACACCTTGTTATCTCAATGTTCTGAACCTGGCTGCTTTTTGTGTTAGCGATTTCCACAGGCTCTCCACTCTCTTGGTGAAGAAGTTTCCCCTCATCTCCGTCTTAAGTGGCCTAAGCCGGGTCCTTAGACTGTGGCTCTGGAAGGCAGCGATGAGATGAAGTCTTCTCTCAGAGTGGGTGGGGAGTCCTTGGAACTCTCTCCCTCAAAACGAGTTAGAAGCAGAGTCTTTGAATTTTTTTTTAAACTGAGGTGGATAGATATTTGGGTTGGTGGTAGTGTTGGTGAAAGGTTATAGGGGCTAAGCAGAAATATGAAGCAATCAGGTCAGCTATGATTTTACTCAATGACAGAGCAGGCTGGAGACACAGAGTTGTCTACTAGAAGGCCATTGGTACACTTGCCTTTATTGGTTATTACGTTGAGTGTAGCAAATGGGTTGTTATGTTGTGGCTGTTCGGGACATTGGCTAGGGCCACTTTTGGAATTCTGCACTCAATTCCAGTCTCCCTGCTTTAGGAAAGATGTTGTTCAATTTGAAAGGGTTCAGAAAAGATGGACAAGGATGTTGCAGGAGTTGGAGGGTTTGAGCTACAGGGAGAGGCTGGATAGACTGGGGCTATTTTCACTGGAGCGTCAGAGGCTGAGGGGTGACCTCACAGAGGTTTATAAAATCCTGAGGGGCACAGATAGGGTGAATAGCCAAGGTCTTTTCCCCAGGGTAGATGAGTCCAAAACAAGAGGGGCATAGGTTTAAGGTGAGAGGGGAAAGATTTAAAAGGGACCTTAGGGACAACTTTCACACGCAGAGGGTGGTCCGTGTGTGGAATATGCAGCCAGAGGAAGTGGCAGAGGCAGATAACATTACAACAGTTAAAAGGCATCTGGAAGAGTGAATGAATAGGAAGGGTTTAGAGGGAGATGGGCCGAATGCTGGCAAAATGGGGTTAGATTAATTTCGGATATCTGGTCAGCTTGGACGGGTTGAACTGAGTGATCGGTTTCCGCACTGTACAGCTCCATGACTCTACTTCTAATTTGTACATTCATGATTTGCCATCAAGCCCTCAGCTCAAAATCCAGACCATTAGTCCTTGTATGCAGTGCCCCTTTTAAGAGGAGGCATTTGGATTCATTTGGTGCTCTTGTTTCATTGTGAGGTTTTCGGGGGGGTGGTGGGTTTCATCTGGAGGCCACACTGTGTCTGCGCTGATGTGTTGGAGCCATAGACTGTTTGCTCCTTGTTGGAAAACTCGCTAAAAACCCTGTAACTTTGGTTTATGGCCCAGCCTCTATTTAAGTGCAGAGTGAGCCAGTCATTTGCAGAAAGGTCTGAGTCATTACGCAGCAGGGTGAACTGTCCCCACTCGCTTTCACATGGGATGGGGTTTGTGCAGATAAACTTACCCGTCCAGCAAGGTCGCAGTGTTTCTCCGAGGCCTACCAATGTTCGGGCCATACAGGCTGGCTTTCGTGTAGAACCTCACAGACTGCAGCAAGTTCTTGAACTGGATATAGTCCCTGCCCAGCTGGCTGCCATTAATGGTCCTTCCCACCATCGTCCGGTAGCTGTTGGGCTCTGCGGGAATATCGAGAATCGCGGGTTTAAGAGGATAATATGGTTCAGTTTGTTCAGGTGTTCTAATCCATGCACAAATCAAGTGGCCATTAACTGAACCCTCTGCATTCTTCCTTCCACCCTCCCTTATTTCTCACATGCATTTGAGGAGCAGTCCCTCAGCAATTAGTCTCCCATCATATAGCGCTTTACCACAAGGGGCAGCCGGTTTGCCTTGTAGGATGACACCAACATTGCAAGTTGAATTCCCACACCAGCCTGAGGTTACCATGAAGATCTCTCCTTCTCAACCTCTCCCCTCATATGAGGCATGGTGGCCCCCAAGTTAAACCACTTTCAGTCATCCCTCTCTAATGAGAGAGTGGCAACTTCTTCTTTTACCGCATGGGCTGCAGGGGTTCAAGAGGTGGCTCACCACCACCTTTCCCAGGGCTGGGCAATAAATACGAGCCTAGCCAGCGAAATCGTGGGAATGAATGAGAAGAAAAAGCTATGTTTCTGAAGCTTCGTCTAACTTGCCAGCAGAATGTGATCAAACATACATTTATGATTGTTAGAAAAAGTGAGTTGGAGGATTTCAGAAAATATTTGTATGTGGCTCGATTATCAATACAAGATTTTTTGAGGTACCCAGAGTTATACTTTCCGTAACTACATCAAAGAACACACATTGTTCTGCAGCTCTCCTCAACATTCTGGAGATTTAATCCCCACTGCTTCTGACATCCTCCTTTATCATCTTCATTAACACTGCATGACCCTCTAGTTTTCCATACAGTTTGTGCCAGTTTCTATAAAATTCATATTGTAACTCAACATGAAGGATCTTCTGAAGTAGAAAGAACTCATATTTGTTAAGTTTTTTTCAACATCAGCTGTGCAACTGTAGGTGCTACGCAGCGAGACAAGCATTCACAATATATCACATTGCTTTGTAGGTGATTTGCAGTTAATTACAGTAACGTTGCATAAACAGCATGTGCTATAAATGGGCACTTAATGTGTGGTTGCCGGCAATGTTTGAGGGTAGAATGTTGGTCAGGGCATGAGGACAGTTCACCTTCTCCGGAGTCCTTTCCAGCTCTTTTTGGTAAAAAAAATTGAATTCTCAGATAAGGGCATCATTAGAAATGCATTTCTTGTTCCATGTTAGGTTTCCTCAGCTTAATATAAGTATGGGTAAGTGTAGGATATTATTCCTTTGGAAGAAAAACAAGGAAGAAAGATGCACCCTCAATGGAAAGATGCTGATGGGGGTGAGTGAACAAAAGGCTTACAATACACAAGGTGTCAGTGGGTAGCACACTTGTCTCTCAGTCAGAGATGGTAGGACCTGCTAATGTTGGAGTCTGAGACAACAAGGTGTAGATCTGAATGAACACAGCAGGCCAGGCAGCATCAGAGGAGCGTTTTCCACAACTCATCCCTTGCAGCCCCTCCCCGCAATAACAACAAAGACAGAATTCCCCTCATTCTCATGTACCACCCCACCAACCTCCGGATTCAACGCATCATCCTCCAGCACTTCTGCCATCTACAATCTGACCCCACTACCAAAGATATTTTCCCCTCCCCACCCTTATCTGCTCTCTGGAGGGACCACTCTCTCCGTGGATTCCTCGTCCGCCCCACACTCCCCTCCAATCCCACCACACCCGGCACTTTTCCCTAAAACTGCAGGAAGTGCTACACCTCCCCCCTCACCCCCATCCCAGGCCCCAAGAAAACCTTCCACGTTAAACAGATGTTCACCTGCACATCTGCTAATGTGGTATACTGTATCCGCTGCTCCCGATGTGGCCTCCTCTACATCAGGGAAACCAAGCAGAGGCTTGGAGACCACTTTGTGGAACACCTACGCTCAGTTCATGTCAAACAACTGCACCTCCCAGTCGCAAACCACTTCAACTCCCCCTCCCACTCCTTGGACGACCTGACCATCCTGAGCCTCCTCCAGTGCCACAATGATGCCACCCGAAGGTTGCAGGAACAGCACCTCGTATTCCGCTGGGGAACCCTGCAGCACAATGGCATCAATGTGGATTTCACCAGCTTCGAAATCTCCCCTTCCCTAACCACATCCCAAGAGCAGCCCAGCTCATCCCCGCTTCTTTGATCTGTCCATCTTTTCTCTCAACTATCCACTCCTCCCACCTCACTGACCAACCTCCACCTCCACTTCCAACCTGCTAACCTCATCCCTACCTCCTTGGCCTGTCTGTCTTACCTCCCACCTACCCACTCATCCCTCCCAACTGACCACCCTCCCCAATCCCTACACCCTACCTACACTCACCTTTACTGGCTTCATCCCTGCCTCCTTGACCTATCCGTCATTTCCCCACCTATCTGCTCCTCTATCCACCTTCCAGCATTGCCTCCCCCTCTCACTAGTTATTTCAGAATCCTCTTTCCCTCCCCCATTTCTGAAGAAGTGTCCAGACCCGAAACGTCAGCCTTCCTGCTCTCCTGATGCTGCCTGTCTCTCAGTCAGACAAGATTTGATTTATATCAGTGACTTGAGCATATAACCTACACCCAGCATATCATTCCAGTTCTATGAGAGTGTTGCACTGTCAGAATTGTTTTTATTCATTTATGAGATGTGGGCATATTGTCCGTCCCTAGTTGCCCCTTGAGAAGGTGTTGGTGAGCTGCCTTCTTGAACTGCTGCAGCCCATGTGCTGTACTTTGATTCACAATGCCAATAGGGAGGCAATTCCAGGATTTTGACCCAGCAGCCATGAAGGAACAGCAATATATTTCCAAGTCAGGATGGTGATGGGATTGGAGGGATCTTGAAGATGGTGGTGTTTCCATGTCTCTATTGAAGGTGGAAGTGATCATGGGCTTTGGACGATGCTGTCTGAGGGTCTTTGGTAAATTTCAGCTGTACATTTTGTAGATAGTACACACTGCTGCTACCGAATGCCTGTAGTAGATCGAGTGGATGCATGTGGATGTGGTGCCAATCAAACAGGCTACTTTGTCCTGGATGGTGTTGAGCTTCTTGAGTGTTGCACAGGGCTGCATCAATCCAGGGCAAGTGAGGAGTGTTCCATCACACTCCTGACTTGTGCCTTGTAGATGACGGACAGGCTTTGGGGAATCAGGAGGTGAATCGCTCGCCGCAGTACACCTAACTTCTGGTCTTCTCTTGTAGCCACTGTGTTTATGTGATGAGTCCAGTTGAGTTTCTGGTCAATGGTAACGCCCAGGATGTTGATAATGGGAAATTCAGTGATGGTAACACCATTGAATGTTAAGGGATAGTGGTTGGATTGTCTCTTATTGGCAATGGTCATAGCCCGGCATTTGTGTGATTCGAATGTTACTTGCCCAAGCCTGGAGATTGACCAGATCTTGTTGCATTTGGACATGGACTGCTTCAGAACTGCTGGCTTTTGGGTGATCCTTTAAACTGAGGCCCCATCTACCCTCTCAGGTTATGTACGAAAAAGTCCTAAGACACTTATTTAAAGAAGAGTCACGGTATCACTTAAATCCTGACCAATCTTTATCTTTCAATATTGCTAACACAGATTGTTTTGTCCTTCTGCTGTTTTGTAGGATCTTTCTGTTTGCAAATTAGCTACAATGCTCCCTACAATTACAGCGACGACTATACTTCAGTGTACCTCAGTTATCATCAGAACGCTGGGGTGTCTGGAGATTATAGATGCAAATATATTTTCTCTATAATTCTTTGGAGGTATGAATGCTGCCAGATATAATCCTAAATAGAGTCAATAGCGTTTTGAGTTATTAAGTAGAGGCATAAGAATAAAAATGTAATAAAGTGCTGTATGACTCTTTGATTCTATAACCCCCATATCAACTTGCACTTATGTGGAGCGCCTTTAACACAGGAACATTTTCAAACAAAACATGATTCAGCTGGACGATAAAAAGTTTGGTCAGATATGGGTGCCAAATAGGGTCTTGAAGGAGGACCAAGTTGGGTAGGTGGAAAGGTTGAGGAAGGAACTACAATGACGTTATCAAATTATAACCCAGCGAGACCAATGGTCAATGGGCAACAACGGGCCTTCCCCATGCCACAGAAAGGGGTAACCAGTCCAACATAACATTATAAAGGAAACAAGCTAACAAGCAATGATGGTGAAATGTTGATTCAGCTCTCTTTCCTCTTGTATTGAATCTGAGATGAGTTTACAAATCAGCAAATTCAGGAAAGGCTGGTGTAATGATAACCCTTTTCAAATGCTGACTGTCAATCCACAGTGAATTTGGGAGTCACTTCAGTTCCAAGTGGGCACTGCTGTTAATTCGGGATTGGTTGGCATTAAATTAGCAGAAGGTAATGCTGTGGAAAAATTGAAAATGTCATGTCAAGTGCAAGGTGCTGAGATTAGAACAGAAACACAGTGCTGTAGAGAGCAGCATTTTCTATCAACCTGGGCAGTTCCTGACTTAGGTTTGCCTAAGACTAACACTTGAGTAAATCAACTGTAAAGTGCAGAATTCAGTTTGAAAAGTACAAATTATTGAGATATGCTACTCCTTTAAGTAAATGGTCATTAATAAAAACCAAAAGAACTGCAGATGCTGTAAATCAGGAACAAAAACAAAGTTGCTGGAAAAGCTCAGCAGCTCTGGCAGCATCTGTGGAGGAGAAAACAGCAGCATCTGTGGAGGAGAAAACAGAGTTAATGTTTCGGGTCCGGTGAGTTCTGAGGAAGGGTCACCGCACCCAAAATGTTAACTCTGTTTTCTCCTCCACGGATGCTGCCAGACCTGCTGAGCTTTTCCAGCAACTTTGTTTTTGTTCCTGAAATGGTTATTAATCTCTTGTTCTCCATTACTGTTCCTCATTATCACCAAATGTAATTGGATACTGATCTAACACCTCATTATTCACTAAACTTCTGCAGTCTGGCCAATATAAATAACGCATATGGAAGCTCTTTAAATAATTTAAAAGTATGCTGGTACTAAAAATATAAAAATGCACATTTCTAAGTTGGTTTTATGTATGACAGCACATTTTACGTACACCTCCTATTGTTTAAGCTAAAAGGCTAGAGGTTTTGTTAGTTTAAAAGGAATGTGTTGTCACCGATGTTGAATTTTCTGTTTTCTGTAAGCTCTGCTCTTTCCCAGCAGAGATGAACTTGCATTTAGAAACAAGATGCTTCTCTGCTGTGGATGCTTTCATGTCTCATGTGCAGGCAGCAGTAATGATTTGCAATTAAATAAGAGGAAAAACAAGGGAAATGCTCAGAAATTCGGACAGCAGCTATACTTCAAAGTGATCAGCCTTCAGCTGAGGAAATTTAACTAGTTTTGACCAGGTGAAAGAGGAGGTCAGAGTTGGAGAGAGACAGGATGACAGTGAAGGTCTGTAGGAGTGATTAAAGGTTAAAAAAAAACAAAAAGTCTGGAATCAAGAGTCCAATGAAGATCGTGAACCCATTGTCAATTGTCCGAAAAACCCATTTGGTTCACTAATGCCCTTTGGGGAAGAAAATCTGCCATCCTTACCTGGCCTGGACTACAAATAACTCCTGACCTACAGCAATGTGTTTCACTCTTGACTGGCCTCTGGGCAATTAGGGATGGAAAATAAATGCTTCCTGGCCAGTGATGCATTTATCCCATCAATAAATAAACAAAAGGCTGACACTGCAAATGCCAAAGGGGGTACCATTGAGAATAGCGTAGAAAGATGAGTGGTGAGCAATTGCACAGAAGCCTACCAAATGCAAAGTGGAAGAATAAAGGGACAAATGAGGAAAAGAAAGAGACCAACAAAACTAAATTGAGACGAGGCTCCCATTTAATATTGCTGAACTCGATGCTGAGTGCTGAAGGCTGGAGACTGCTAAGTTGTAAGAAGAGTTGCTGCTTCTCAAGCTCCCACCGAGCTTCCTTGGAATATTGCAGCAGACCAAGGACAGTGATGTTGGAATGGAAGCAAGGTGGAGAATTGAAGTTAGTTGAAGGCTGTGTTGCCATCAAGCCTAATGCTGGGGTGAGCTGCCATCCATGCGTCGATACCGATAGGGGCATTGTGATAATGTCATTGGGCTGGTAATGGTTGTGATTCTTGGGTGTCAGCCATCCCAGCTCCAGGACATCACTCCAAGGAGATCCTCAGTGTAACGTCTTATGCCGGACCATCTTCAGATGATTCATCAATGACCTTCCCTCGATCATAAGGTCAGAAATGGAGATGTTCTGATGATTGCACAATGTTCAGCATCATTTGTGATTCCTCAGATACTGAAGTAGTCTATGTCAAAACACAGTAAGACCAGGAAAACCTCCAATTTGGACTGGCCACTGGCAAGTTACATACATGCCTTCACAAGTGCCAGGTAATGACTGCCTCCAACATGAGAGAATCTAACCATTTCATTTGACATCCAATGATATTAAAACTGCTGAATCTCTCATTTTTAACATCCTAGAGGCTCAGCATGGACTAGGAACTGAACCTGAGGAGCCATATAAATATTGTGACTATGAGATAAGGTCAAACGCTCAGAATACTGCAGTAAATAACTCACCTCCTATATCTTTAAAACCTGTCCACCATTTCAGAAATCACATGGCACCAGGTTACAGTCCAACAGGTTTATGTGAAATCACAAACTTTCAGAGCACTACTCCTTTTTCAGGTGAAGTCATTCAACTCATCAAAACTCCTTACACAGCCCCTTCCAAACACACAGTCACTGCCATTTAGAAGGACAAGGGCAGCAGATACAAAGGAAAACTACCACCAGTAAGTTCCCTTCCAGCCCACTCATCATTTTAACTTGGAAATATATTGCCATTCCTTCAGTGTTGCTGGATCAAATTCCTGGAACTCCTTCACTAGCATCATTGTGGAGGTAACCCTGCACCAAATGGACTACAGCAGTTCAAGAAGGCAGCTCACCACCACCTTCTCAAAGGCAACTAGGATAAGCAATCAATTCTTGAATAAAAAAAACCCAGAGGGCCCAGGCTAGTCGAATGGTGAAATTTAAATGTTATTAATAAGAAATGGGACATAAAGCTGGCATTAGTAATGATGATCAACAAACTATAATCATAATGCTCATAAAGACCCAAAGGATTCATGACTGTAATTTAGGGAAGGGAATCTGCCATCCTTGTGTACTAGTGACTCCCAACCCTCAGCAATATGCTGATTCCCAACTGTCCTCTGAAATGGCAAATCCAAAGGGAAACAGGGATGGGCACCAAATGCTGGCATTGCCAGCGATGCCCACTTCCCATTAAAATAACAAAGAGGAAGAACCTTTGCTACAAAAACCAGATAACTTCAGTTGAGAAAACTTTTCTTTTAATGCTTTTTGAGCTCAAGGTGCTGAGGTAATCTTAAGTGTGCATATCACTGATCTTTCAATGAAATTGGGACCCTCTTGATTGGCACAGCTCTATGCTGAGCAAGTCATTCTATCAAATGAGTGTTTGGGAGGATGGTGCTGGCTGAAATTTATCGACTCAAGATTGGTCCTTTAAGCGACAAACCAAGTGGTCACTAGCGCGATCCACTGAATGCATTGGTGCCTGAACTGCAGCCAACTGGCATAACTTGACCACATAGAGTGGACATTACTGTACTCAAAGACCAGACAACTGTGTCCTTACGCTTGCTGATTGCCCCAGTTCGAATTTCAAGGGCCCAAAGGAAAGGTCATAAACCCTAAAGGAAGACCCCAAGATCTGTTTATATCAGCATCTGGAGATGTCCATACATTTGAAGGCATCAAATTGGACACCAGAAAGACATGGCAGCTTCAGGAGACTCAGTCAATATCTGCCCCAAGGACAACAGGCATTAAAATGACCATATTAAAATAATCTTTTGAGAAAAAGAATAGGGAGAAGCTAGAGTTGAGGTGAAGTTTGTGTTTTGTGGATCAGGTTGAAAAAAGGGAACATGTAAAGAGCCTATCAAGTATTAATCCAGCAATATAATTTGTTTTAGTTTAAAACAGTTCATTTTCAAACCCAAATGGATATAAACAGAAAGTACTATTAACAGTAATAAATAGATAGCAATATTTGTGAAAACATGACATGTATAGAGCGGGGACACTGCAAAGCAAAGACACCCAACCCATTAATTTCCAGCATGTCAGAGGGATCCAATGAGCATAAAGTATTTCAGAGCAAAAAGTTCATCTGAAAAGAGTGGAGGGGAAGCATTTTTTTCTGCAAAAAGTTGCTTAAAATAACAGTCCTGGGTATTTTTCATACTGCTGTCATAGTTGGGCATGGCAAATGCTAACAGTACAAATATATCACCGGACTGTGTAAACACTTAGGGAGCAATGATTTGTGAACTGAAATTCTGCAACTGCTTACTTTGCTTAAGATTAAACTACCATGATCTCTTCATTTAAACATGATCCATATCAGATTGGTTTGCAGAGTATAATGTTGTCTTGGTGTCAAATGTTACATTGATGGAGTGCTGACTTCGAGATCAGACACAAAATGAAAGCCCTCTCAGCCAGAAGTAATAGATCCAATGGCATTATTCTGAAAGAACAGGGAAATTATTCACATATCTTAGTCAATACTGACCCCTCGTCCAACGTCACTCAAAATCAAATTGTGTGTTGATCACATTTGCTGTTTGTGAGAGTTTGCTATATGTAAATTGGCTGCCACCTTTCTTACGGCACAACAGTGACACCTCAAACAAAAACAGAAATTGCTGGAAAAGGTCTGGCAGCATCTGTGGAAAGAAATCAGAGTTAACGTTTTGGGTTGAGTGACCCTTCATTGGAACTCCTCAGCGATACTTCAAATGTATTTCTTTGGCTATAAAGTACTTTGGAATGTGGTGAGCTCCTGTAAATGCAAGTATTTTTTACTTCTTCGATGTTGCCTGATCACAAATGCGTGATGGCTATTAAATTCCAGGAATGTCTTTAGAAGTAAGTGCCTTTTTATCTGGCCCTTGAGCTGGGGAAGGAAGGGAAGATCAACAATAAGGTTCTTTCTTTTTAATGGAGTGTGATGACAGAACTGGACTGAGTCTCTTTGCCTGCAGTATTCAACTATTTAACCAATGCCTATTGCTTCGACTTACAAATAAAGATAGAATTTTCAACTCCCTATCTAGCACAACACCCACGAGTTCTAAAGTACAACCCCTTCCGGTAGCGATCGACAGCAGAAAACAAAGCTCCATCCTTCTAGGAAGGTAGCACAATAAGATTGCAAAATGATTAGGGCCTCTTTCTTGAAAGCACAGATTTTTGCTGGAACAAAATCTGGCCTCACAAAAAAATACTCCTCCAAATCCTGGGCAAAAAAGATTAATTTTCCTGTGCCATGCTGTGCGTCTGGAATTCCTGAACACAAGATCAGGCAGGTCCTTTCAGGGTCTTAACGTTCGAACACAAATCAGTTTTACTTCAACGAGCCTTGAAATTTTACCATCTACATAATAACTGTTGAAGAACCATTAAGAAAGACTGCTGGATTAAATAGTGTCAATGAGGATTGTCAGTGCATCTGTTCTCATTTGGAGTGGAGTTGGAAACTTGTTGCAAAATCGCAAATGTGTTTTTATCAGTATTGTTGTGACGCAAAGCACTAGGACAAACCTTAACCCATTGCTCTTAAGATGATTGGTGGTTTGTGTCTCTGTTACTGTAACCTGTACACTGCGTGCCATTCAGGCCAAGTGACTAAAAGGAAGATAACAAAGTGTGGAGCTGGATGAACACAGCAGGCCAAGCAGCACATTAGGAACCCTTCATCA
Source organism: Stegostoma tigrinum (assembly GCF_030684315.1). Taxonomy (NCBI): domain Eukaryota; kingdom Metazoa; phylum Chordata; class Chondrichthyes; order Orectolobiformes; family Stegostomatidae; genus Stegostoma; species Stegostoma tigrinum. Next base: position 8,697,323 of record NC_081373.1, read on the forward strand.
GAAAATGACTAAAAGGAAGTCTCCTCTTTTCGTGGAGTGGCTTATTCAAAAAAGTTGACTCCCTTATTCAGTATTCAATATTCGCTCAATGTATTTCCACAATTCTATAGGTAGAATGAGACGCTTGTCTGCCATCAAATGCACATTCAAGTCTCAGGATGACGGGAAGAAGAGAGCTTTGCAATGCAGTAAATTGGATATTTTGAAAAGCAGTAAACAATCGGGTGTTACAGAGAAATTATAAGAAGCTCTGGATATGAAAGAAATTCGTAAACTGGCTAATTTTACCCTGATATTGGATGCAAGGAACAAATATGGGAAACTTGGTGGTAGGATATTGGATTGTTGGTAGTATTTTTCTTGATTATAAATATCTTGAGAGTGTTTTCAGTTGATTTAGTGTTGCTATTCTGTTTATTTTGCACATTCCTCAAGTTACATTTGTTTAATTTGCAATAATTCAATGACTCATGCTCTGTAAGTTTAATATTCACTCTCAGCCAAAAAAAAATTGCTTTTGACCCAAACTCAATTGGCACGTAAACCGAGAGTGTAAAACTCCTGCAGCGAAGAGGAGTGGGACTGTTAGAGAAGGTTTGTCCACAATCCTGGTTCAGAAAAGTTGCTTCTTGCTTAGACTGTGGTGAATGAAGCCCAGGTGTTTCAGAATAAATACCTTCTGAAGAAAAAGAGAGAACTTGACTGTACAGGAGTGCAGCAGAAGGTTGCATGGTTGAAATATTGTATGCAATTCTGGTCTCCTTGCTATAGGAAGGATGTTGTGAAACTTGAAAAAGTCCAGAAGAGATTTAAAAGGATGCTGCCAAGGTTGGAGGGTTTGAGCTATAGGGAGAGACTGAATAGGCTGGGGCTATTTTCCCTGGAGGCTGAGGTTTACAAAATCATGAGGGGCATGGATCGGGTAAATAGTCAAGGTTTTTTCCCCAGGGCAGGGGAGTCCAAAACGAGAGGGGCATTGGTTTAAGGTGAGAGGAGAAAGATTTAAAAGGGTCCTAAGGGGCAACTTTTCACACAGAGGGTGGTGTGTGGATGGAATGAGCTGTCAGAGGAAGGGGTAGACGCTGGTAAAATTATAACATTTTAGAGGCATCTGGATGGCTACATGACAAGGAAGGGTTTGGAGGGATATGGGCCAAAATGCTGGCAAATAGGACCAGATTGATGTAGGATATCTAATTTGCATGGACAAATTGGACCAAAATGACTGTTTCCATGCAGTGCATCTCTACAACTCTCTGACTGTAAGAAAGCAGGGAAAAGACCACTCAGCCCATTGACTTGTACATGAATGGCATTCTATCCTAACTCAATGGATCCAATGGATTTAATATTTGAGGGAAAGTGCTGGAGAAACAGTCCAATACAACCAAGTTTGGTTCATCTGCTCACAAGATGTGGTGTCACCGCTAAGCCTAGTGTATTTCCAACACAAAGTCCCTTCAGGGGCCCTTTTAAAAGTTAAATTTTCCTCTGGATATCAAGTCACATATAAGTCAGGTGAGAGTAGCGGATATCCTTCCCCAAAGGACATGAGTAAACAGAAGCTTTTCATGACTAGTAATTTCACAGTCAGTACTACTCGTGCTGGTTTCGTTTTTCAGATTGAGTCAATGAATTGAAGTTTCTTAGCTGCTGTGTGGCTATTTGAATTCATCATATTTCTTCATTACATTAGCCCAGGTCTCCGGCTTTCTAATCCTGTAATGTAACAGCCATTCCGCCCAAACCCCTATATATCAGAATCTGGTCCACACACAAACTATTCAACCTTCATATCTTCATTCAAGTCTTCCAGTCCCAACTAAGCACTAGAACCACCACTGGCAAAGTCAGACATTTGCCACAGCTTCAAATGGGCAATAAAATCAGCAGCTTGTTTTACAGGATAGGAAGCAACTAGAAAGGGAAATGAGCAGAGAACAAGCTGACAACTCACTAGATGCTGATACTGCTAGCCAACTCCACGGCCACGGTATTGTACAATCATCTCAGTCTACAGATATAGGCAACAGGCACAGGGAGATGGTGGCATAGTGGTAGTGTCATGGGCTTAATAATTCAGAGACAAACTCTCCATGGACAATTAATTCAAATCCCACCCTAGGTAGTATTTAAATCCAATTAATTCATGATCAGTTTGGAGTCCTGTATCTAAGCAAAGATGTGCTGGCCTTGGAGGGATCCAGAGGAGAACCACAGGTATAATCTCGGGGATAAAGAGCTTGTCATTTGAGGAGCAGCTGAGGACTCTGGGTCTGTATTTGATGGGGTTTAGAAGGATCTGATTGAAACTTACAGAATGCTGAGAGGCCTGGGTAGAGTGGACATAAAGATGTTTTCACTTGTACAAGATACTGGGATCTGAGGGCACAGCCGTGGAGTAAAGGAATGACCATTTAGAACTGAGATGAGGAGGAATTCTTTCAGCCAGAGGGTGGTGATCCTGTGGAACGCATTGCTGAAATGGACAGTGGAGGTCAAGTCACTGAGTGTATTTGTGACAGAGAAAGATAGTTTCTTGATTAGTAAGGGGATCTAGGATGATGGGGAGAAGGCAGGAGAATAGGTTTGAGAAGCACATCAGCCATAATCAAAAGATAGAACAGACTTGGTGGGCTGCATGGCTCAATAAGCCAAAGGGTCTCTCCTGCACTGTGCAATGCAATGAATAAATGTAGCAGGATCTTTTAGGGATGGAAATCTGTCATTGCTACTTAGTCTGGTGTAAATGCAACTCCAGACCCATTTATCTGCTGTCTAAAATGGCTCTAACAAGCTACTCACCTCAAGGGCAATTAGACATTGGCATTAAATTCTGCCCTTGCCATTCCATGAAAGAATAAAGTAAGGGAAATCAGCCTCCATTTGGAGCTAGCCATCTCTAAATGCAGTGGAAACCGTCAATTATTTAGGACAAGTGACGCTGAGTGCAGAATAAAGACTTGCATTTATTTTCAGGGAAGGATTTTTGTTTTGTTTTGCCAAGGAATTATTTACAGCTTTACGAGGTCTCACGAAACTCGATGGTTATATGATCTGTGTATCTGCCACAGTGGGATTCCCAGAATGATCCCATGACAATATAGGACGCGACCTTTCTTAACAATCAGGAAGAAACCAATGGCTGGCCAAAGATAGCTCTGCAGATGGGGAGGGGATGACTTGTATTGTAATGGTCAGAACAGGGAGAAAGATGGCTTAAATAACTTGTCATTCTTCCTGGTGTAATTAAATCACCTTGGTGCAGCAAGGTAATTCAGAATAAGAGGATCACAGGTCAGAAATAAGAAGTTTCCTGATTTTCAACTCCATTTATAGATGGACAATCAATTTGGGCAGCACAAGGACTCAGGGGGTTAGCAGTCGTGCCTCACGGTGCCAGGGGTCTGGGTTCAATCCCACTCTTGGGCAACTGTCTGTGTGGAGTTTGCCTGTTCTCCCTCTCCCTGTCTCTGTGTGGGTTTCCTCCGGGTGCCCCAGTTTCTTCCACAGTCCAAAGATGAGCAGGTTAGATGGGTTGGCTGTGCTAAATTGCCCCTTGATGTTTATTTACAGATTTTTGACCCGTAATGCAATCAACAAACATGTGGAAGTAGACCCCATATACAAACCAATACAGAATAGAACCAGATCCTCGAATGCCCTGTGATGTGCATGCTGGGTGGGTTACTATGGGAAATGCAGGGTTACAGGGATAGGGTAGGGCAGTGTGTATGGGCAGCATGTTCTTCAGAGGGTTGGTGTGGACTTAATGGGCCAAATGGCCTGTTTCCATGCTGTGGGGATTCTATGAATCAGGTGTATCCCTCATGGGCCTGTAGTTCTTCCCAAACTACTCTCTGTATGCTGTATCTACAGTCACCCAAGGTTAGAATCAAACCCAGGTACCTGTGCTGAGAGGCTGTAGTGCTGAGCACTGTGCTTCCTTATCAATAGTTGATAGCTAACCTTGTTATATTGTATTAATGACCGATTGTCTACAGGAAGCCATGCCTTGGTACCTAGGCAATTCCAGCAAAGATATAGCTGCAGGCCATTCAGTCGCTTAAGTCCTTCACTTCAACACAACTTCAATACACAGGATACAACAGGAGGAAAAAGCATCATAAAATGTGCCAAGATGAAAAGCTACTCAATATAGGACGCTCAAGAACAATCAATCAGTCTCTCTTTCTGTGCTGCTGTGTCCAATGCAATATTTGAAATGGATTTAAGCTGGCCTCAATCTTTTCACAATGGCAACCAGAGTCCTCTTTCACATTTCCCAACTATTGCAGAAAGTCATTGTGAACCCTCCTTTCTCCTTTACCTACCCTCCCACTCTTGCCAATACCCCCTTGCCAACCATACACCACCACACCCTTCCCCCACCTTGCCAGGATGGGTCAGAGATATACCTGGTGATAAATGACACCAATACCATTTCAAAACATGACAGACTGCCGAAACCTCAAGGCTGTGTAGAGTGAAGGGATTCGATTTCAAATAAAGTAAAATGCTCGAGGCACGTGAAAATATTCTTCCAGCATTCTACATCAAACACCCGAGTGATATTAACGTGGGCCATGCTGCGAAAAGCCATTCTTCAGCTGAATCCCTTCTTCCAGATGACAATTATCTGCACTCACCCTTTAAAGTAAATATATTCCAAAGATCAAGCACACTGTTGTTTGACAAAAGTGTCACTGCAAGGAGCAAAATGAGGTGTGCCTGTTCCAATAGGCTGCTAGATGGAATTCTGACACAGTCCAGCCATGAACTAAAGGACTTAAGTAAATGAAAGCCCTGTACCTATTTCTTTGCTGAAATTGCTTAGGAACCAAGGCAGGGCCTCTCTAACAACAGTAGAAAACAGGTTATTAATACATTCCTACAACTAGCTATCATATATTAGACGGGCAGCACAGTGGTTAGCACTGCAGCCACACAACACAGGGTCTAGGGTTTGATTCCAGCCTCAGGCGACTGTCTGTGTGGATTTTGCACATTCTCCCTGTGTCTGCGTGAGTTTCGTCCAGTTTCCTACCACAGTCCAAAGATGTACAGATTAGGTGGATTGGACATACTAAATTGCTAGTAGTGTCCAAAGATGTGCAGGCTAGATGGGCTAGAAAAGCAGAGTTACAGGGATAGGGTAGTGGGAGTGAGAGATAATAGGAACTGCAGATGCTGGAGAATTCCAAGATAATAAAATGTGAGGCTGGATGAACACAGCAGGCCAAGCAGCATCTCAGGAGCACAAAAGCTGACGTTTCGGGCCTAGACCCTTCATCAGAGAGGGGGATGGGGAGAGGGAACTGGAATAAATAGGGAGAGAGGGGGAGGCGGACCGAAGATGGAGAGTAAAGAAGATAGGTGGAGAGAGTATAGGTGGGGAGGTAGGGAGGGGATAGGTCAGTCCAGGGAAGACGGACAGGTCAAGGAGGTGGGATGAGGTTAGTAGGTAGCTGGGGGTGCGGCTTGGGGTGGGAGGAAGGGATGGGTGAGAGGAAGAGCCGGTTAGGGAGGCAGAGACAGGTTGGACTGGTTTTGGGATGCAGTGGGTGGGGGGGAAGAGCTGGGCTGGTTGTGTGGTGCAGTGGGGGGAGGGGACGAACTAGGCTGGTTTAGGGATGCAGTAGGGGAAGGGGAGATTTTGAAACTGGTGAAGTCCACATTGATACCATATGGCTGCAGGGTTCCCAGGCGGAATATGAGTTGCTGTTCCTGCAACCTTCGGGTGGCATCATTGTGGCAGTGCAGGAGGCCCATGATGGACATGTCATCTAGAGAATGGGAGGGGGAGTGGAAATGGTTTGCGACTGGGAGGTGCAGTTGTTTGTTGCGAACTGAGCGGAGGTGTTCTGCAAAGCGGTCCCCAAGCCTCCGCTTGGTTTCCCCAATGTAGAGGAGGCTGCACCGGGTACAGTGGATGCAGTATACCACATTGGCAGATGTGCAGGTGAACCTCTGCTTAATGCCATCTCAGGCAACCAGCTTGTAACTGATGTCCATTTCAAGCCCACCGACTCCCACAGCTACCTAGAATACACCTCCTCCCACCCACCCTCCTGCAAAAATTCCATCCCCTATTCCCAATTCCTCCGCCTCCGCCGCATCTGCTCCCACGATAAGAGATTCCACTCCCGCACATCCCAGATGTCCAAGTTCTTTAAGGACCCGCAACTTTCCCCCCAAAGTGATCGAGAACACCCTTGACCGCATCTCCCGCAACACATCCCTCACACCCCGTCCCCGCCACAACCGCCCTAAGAGGATCCCCCTCGTTCTCACACACCACCCTACCAACCTCCGGATACAACGCATCATCCTCCGACACTTCCGCCATTTACAATCCGACACCACCACCCAAGACATTTTTCCATCCCCTCCCCTGTCTGCTTTCCGGAGAGACCACTCTCTCCGTGACTCCCTTGTTCGCTCCACACTGCCCTCCAACCCCACCACACCCGGCACCTTCCCCTGCAACCGCAGGAAATGCTACACTTGTCCCCACACCTCCTCCCTCACCCCTATCCCAGGCCCCAAGATGACATTCCACATTAAGCAGAGGTTTACCTGCACATCTGCCAATGTGGTATACTGCATCCACTGTACCCGGTGCGGCTTCCTCTACATTGGGGAAACCAAGCGGAGGCTTGGGGACCGCTTTGCAGAACACCTCCGCTCAGTTCGCAACAAACAACTGCACCTCCCAGTCGCAAACCATTTCCACTCCCCCTCCCATTCTCTAGATGACATGTCCATCATGGGCCTCCTGCACTGCCACAATGATGCCACCCGAAGGTTGCAGGAACAGCAACTCATATTCCGCCTGGGAACCCTGCAGCCATATGGTATCAATGTGGACTTCACCAGTTTCAAAATCTCCCCTTCCCCTACTGCATCCCTAAACCAGCCTAGTTCGTCCCCTCCCCCCACTGCACCACACAACCAGCCCAGCTCTTCCCCCCTACCCACTGCATCCCAAAACCAGTCCAACCTGTCTCTGCCTCCCTAACCGGCTCTTCCTCTCACCCATCCCTTCCTCCCACCCCAAGCCGCACCCCCAGCTACCTACTAACCTCATCCCACCTCCTTGACCTGTCCGTCTTCCCTGGACTGACCTATCCCCTCCCTACCTCCCCACCTATACTCTCTCCACCTATCTTCTTTACTCTCCATCTTCGGTCCACCTCCCCCTCTCTCCCTATTTATTCCAGTTCCCTCTCCCCATCCCCCTCTCTGATGAAGGGTCTAGGCCCGAAACGTCAGCTTTTGTGCTCCTGAGATGCTGCTTGGCCTGCTGTGTTCATCCAGCCTCACATTTTATTATCTAGGGTAGTGGGAGTGTCTGGCTGGGATGTTCTTTGATGGGTTGGTGCAGATTCAATGGGCTGTACGGCCTCTATCTGCACTGTAGGGATTCTATGAGCTGTTAATACAACTCAGCAGCAAAGAGGGTCCGGTGTGCTCGGCCTGAAGATTTTTGTTTATTTTGTCACTCTTCTAAGCAAATCTCAGTATTTTGGAATGAATGGATTAGACTGAAAGCAGCTCATAGTTTTCCTTGAACTGGTACAATGCGAACTCCCAGGAGCCTTCCATTTCTCGCTGGTGCCTGATGATCAGTGCATAAATAAAATAATCCCTTCTTCAAAACGCTTTCCTTCATTTTGAGCATTAGTCATTGTTAGCCCAGAAAGTATTTGTATTCACCCTCTGACTGTGCTGCTTTCAGCTGTGACCTTTCGGGGAAGCCAGAAAGCGTTTGCAGTGTAAGATCATTCAGCCTAATCTGGTGTGTCCCTGCATTGACTCCGAGGGCAAAAACAGATGTAATGTCTCACCGATGCAGACAAATTGGTGGAGCATTAACCAGAATGCGAGCAAGTTTGCCATTAAACTTGTTGCCGCTCTAACAGTGCAGACATAAAATTAGAACGGCTCTGCTTTGATTAAAACATCGATGTTTGTTTGTGTGTGTGCATGATGCATGTACATGTAGTAACAACCAAACTAAGTTGATACTAAAGTCTAAGAAGAACTGTGCGAGTTGGAAGAACAACACCTCATTTTGCACTCAGGGGCTGTGCAGCCTTTTGGACTCAATGTCAAGTTCAATAATTTTAGGCTGTGAGTACCTTCACCCATCTCCCTACACCTACCCCCAACACAAACAGGCCTTTTCACCATAAACAATCCATTATCAGCTACTAGTGGTCCCCATTAACAACTATTCATTGTCCCAGCCTAACCTTTACCCACTCCTTTGTCTGCCCGACTGCTTTTCTCTCTTCTGGGCTCCATGTCCACCTTATGTTTACTCCTTCCCCCTCCCCTTTACCCCTTCTCTAGCATTACACCCACCTTTTCCTACCTACAATTGGTTCTGAAAAAGGGCCACTGGACCCGAAATGTTAGGAGTCAAAAATAGAAATTGCTGGAAAATCTCAGTGTGCCTGGCAGCATCTGTGGAGAGAAATCAGGGTTAAAGTTTTGGGTCGAGTCGCCCTCCCTCAGAACTCAAAATATTAACTCTGTTTTCTTTCTGCTCAGACCTGTTAGATTTTTCCAGCAATTTCTGAGTTTGAAGCATTAATGTTATGCTACTTCTCTCTGGATAAATCCAACCCATTCTTGTCCATTTGCTTCTTGACGCGTTTTTCCAATGTAAGGGTGAATTACAGTGTAAGTGAAATTTTCAGGTTTCACATTGAGATTATCCCTAAGAACGTAAGGAATAGGAACAGGCCATTTGGACCCTCCAGCCTGGTTTCCCTTCATTAAGATCATGACTGAACTAGTTATATAAATTGGCAGTGTCACCTTCCTTTTAAATTCAAACATTGTAGTGGGTAGTGGAGGAAAGAGTCAAGGAAAGGAGTCAATCCACCCCGTCCTGCCCCCAATATGTCTCAAGACTGGTTTGGGAGGATAGCTTGCTTTGGAGATGGATAGTTGATAGTGCAATAACAGCAGTGAGAGGGTAAGCAGTGGGAGGCCGGATGTCATGTGCTCAAATATTGAGGAAGACAACCGAACCACAATTTTCTCCCCAACTACACCTTCTGTTGGTTTTCTAGAGTAGTTACAAAGTCATCTTTAATAGAATATAAGAGCAAATATTAAAACTAAAAGCAGAGAAGTCCCCAGGACCTAATGGGCATCGTCCTGGGGTCTTAAAAGAAGTGGTTGCTAAAATAATGGATGCATTTGATTACATTATCCAAAATGTCCTCGATTCTGGAATCGTCCAATGAGATTGGGAAACAGAGACTGTGACATTACTATTTAAGAAAAGAAGGGGATAGACAACAGGAAATGACAGTGCAGTCAGCTAAGTATTGTCGTAAGGAAAATGCTGGAATCTATTCATAAGGAAGATATAGCGGGGATCTGAGAAATCCCCAACATAATCAGGCAGAGTCAACATGGGTTTGTGAAAGCACAATCATATTTGCCGAAGATATTGGAGTCCTCTGAGGAAGTAACAAGTAACTTAGATATGTGGTACCTTGTGGATGTGTGGTACTTAGATTTGCAGAACACATATACAAAATAACAGCTCACAGTGTAGGAGGTAATATGATAAATGATTGCGCGGCCAACAGGGAACAGACAATAGACATTTTTTTTGTATCCCTACATGAGATTTGGGCATCATTGGATGGGCCAACATTTATTGCTCATTCCTAGTTGCCTCCTGAACTGATTGGCTTTCTAGGGCCATTTCAGATAGCAGTTAATAGTCAACCACATTGCTCTAAGTCTCAAGTTATATGTGGGCGAGACCTAGTAAGATGATATATTTCCCTCTCTAAAGGATGGTGGTGAACCAGATGAGATTTTACAACAATTAACAATCATTATGTGGTCATTATTAGGTGAGCATTTAATACCAAATTTTCATTTCCACAAACAGCACCATCTGCAATGGTGGAAAAAGAACCCACGTGCCCACAGCGTTAGCCTGGGATCCCCTCCTGCCACCTCAAGCCACACCCTCATTTCCTACCTACGAACCTCATCCCGCCCCCTTGACCTGTCCGTCCTCCACGGACTGACCTATCCCCTCCCAACCTCCCCACCTATACTCTCCTCTCCACCTATCTTCTTCTCTATCCATCTTCGGTCCGCCTCCCCCTCTCTCCCTATTTATTCCAGAACCCTCTCCCCATCCCCCTTTTCTGATGAAGGGTCTAGGCCTGAAACGTCAGCTTTTGTGCTCCTGAGATGTTGCTTGGCCTGCTGTGTTCATCCAGCCCCACACTTTGTTATCTTTGTGGTGACCGTTGTTAGATGGGCAAGGTATTACGAATGGTGTATCATAGTGATCACTATTAGGGCCTCAAAAAATGACTTGGATGAAGGGACCAAACAGTTGTTACATTTGATGATGATACAAAGATGTAGGAAAGAAAGTAGTGAAGAGTCTTCAAAGGGATAGGAGATAGGCCAAGTGAAAGGCAGATAAATGACAGATGGAATGTAATGTAGGCAAATGTGAAACTGTCCATTTTAGCAGGATTTAATCCCAGACCATTACCTGGATCTCTGGATTAATAATCTAGCAATAATACCATTAGGCTATCTCCTCCCCTAAAGTCCACAGAATTGATTAATTCATTTGTGGGATCTGGGTGTCAGTGGCTGACCCAGCATTTATTGCCTATCCCCAGTTGGGGAGGCAATGGCCTAGTGGTATTGTCACTAGACTATTAATCGGGAGACCCTGATAATGTTCTGGGCACCTGGGCTCAAATTCCACCAGGGCCGATAGTGGAATTTGAATTCAATAAAGTATCTGGAATTAGGAATCTAATGATGACCATTGTTTATAGTAGGAAAAGCCCAGCTGGTTCAGTAATGTCTTTTAGGGAAGGAAACTGCCATTCTTACCTGGGTCAGGCTTACATATGACTCCAGACCCACAGCAATTCCCCTCTGGGCAATTAGGGATGGGCAGTAAATGCTGCATGACCAGCAACGCCCTCATCCCATGAATGAATAAAGGAGTTGCCCTTTAGAAGGTGGTTGTGAGCTGCATTCTTTAACTGCTGCAGGGCCAGGTGCTATAGATCGATCCACAACACCCATAGGTAGGGAATTCCAAGATCTTGTGCCAATGACACTGAAGGAATGGTGGACCATAATTCCAAGTCCAGATGGTGAATGGTTTGGAGAGGAACTTGCAGAAGGTGGTGTTCCCATATATCTTCTGCCCTTGTCCTTCAAGATGGAAGTGGTCTTGGGTTTGTAAGGTGCTGCCTGAGGATCTTTGGTAAATTTCTGCAGTGAATCTTGTAGATGGTACACACTGCTGTTACTGAGCATTGGTGGGTGGAGGGAGTGGATGCTTGTGGATGTGATGTTAATATTACTGAGAATTATGCAGAATGTACAACGCAGAAAGAGGGCATTCAGAGCAACAAGCTTTCCCTTCAACATGACTCCTTGCAGAGGCAAATTTCAGGATTTAATCCCTCCCTTAGTAAAGAAATTTCTCCATTCGTTGGTTGCTAGGTTTAATCTCTCACGCAAGCAGAAATATCATCTCACTATGTCTACCCACTTGAACCCCATCTAATTTTGGAGACCCTGATTTCTTGGATCACCCCTCGACATTCTCTGGTTCCTGAAGACGTTGCGAACGGCGCAGAGAAGCTCACTTACCATTTCCAAGCTCCCAGGATATGTTATACTTCTTGCCAGCACAGTACTTCAGGAGACTCAGGCCACTGGAACCGTTCCAGGAGTTGTCTGGGTTCCGCAGCAGGGCATTCAAGCCAAGAATCAGGTGCAAGCCGGAGCACTCGGCAAAGTTGTAGAGTTTGTCTAGAGACCTGGCTGGGAAAAACGAGACACAGTTGAAATCTGGTCAATGGAGAAACAAGCATTCAATCCCAGACGTTTTCATGGAGAGAGGAGGCGGGTGGTGGTGTGGAGGGGCATGTGTATTGAAACTTTGATTGAAATTTGGTTGGAACCCCAAGAAAAATCTAGTTGGTACCTAGATCTCTTCCAGCAGATTCTTACAGATCTTTGGCCAAATTCACAATGGCCTATGGGGAGAAACACAGCAGCAGGGCAAAGCCAGTTTATTTGAAACATATGTTGAAAATGGAAATACCTTCCTGCACTCACCACTTATCCCCAAAGAAAACCTTCTGTAAGAATTACACACATTGAACTCTGTTGATGACATAACAGTTAACTGATTAAAATGAAGCATGAAATATCAATGCAATATCAATAGCAGCAAATTACTGCATATGCTGGAATCTGTACTGAAAACAAAACTGGAAATCACTACAGGTCAGGCCACATCCATGGAGAGAGAGCAAGTTAATGTTTTGAGTCTAGATGACTCTTCATCAAGGCAGAAAACCTTTCAATATAACACATGGGAATAATGTTGGACATGGATAGACAGGGTTAATATATTAGGGTCAATGGCTTTGTCCTTTCGGTCAGTGGTACAAGATTTCAAAAGATGTCTGAGCACCAGAAATCCAGATCAGCTAAAGTTGGTCCTGATGAAAAAGAATCGCAGTTTGTTTATAATGTTATAACCCATATTAATGAAGTTGGACACAATTTATTAAAGCAACACATCCAATGCAGCTAGAAAAGGAACTGTGAGTTTTTAATCCAGATTTGCAGCACATTTTTTAGAACTGGTTGGTATCGTTTAGCCTTTCCTATCTTTAGTTTTTTTTTCTCTCGTTTTCCCTGTCCTTTTTTACAGGGAGGTAAGGCTTATGCATAATTTAGAAGTAAGAAACTAAGAAAGACTTGCATATCTATAGCACCCTCCAATACCTCAGGATCTTCCAAGCCTATTTACCTCCATTTGATCTAATGAGTCCAATCTCCCATAAAGCATAAACAATCCAATCTACTATAGATTACTGAATTATACCACTTTTGCATTTGAGCAAATGAAGCAGTAGAATCATAGAATCCCTACAATATGGAAGCAGGCCATTTGGCCCATCAAGTTCACACTGCCCCTCCAAAGAGCATCCCACCCACACCCATCCCCCTACCCTATCCCTGTGACCCTGCATATTCCATTACTAATCCACCTGCCCTGCACATCCCTGGACGGATCCCAGTTCCAGTTCATCTAGCCTGCACATCTTTGGACTGTGGAAGGAGACCGGAGCACTTGGGAAGAACCACACACAGGCATGGGAGAGAATGTGCAAGCTCCACACAGACAGTCACCTGAGGGTACTCTCAAACCCAGGTCCCTGGTGCTGTGATGCAGCAGTGCCAACCACTGAGCTACTGTGCCACCCTAGTAGTTAGTGTACTTTAGTGATGCTGATTGAGGGATAAATATTGGAGAAACTCCTTCACTCCTCATCAAATGGTGCTATCTACTTGAACCAGAAGAGAGAACCTCAATTTAGGATCTCATCTAAAAGACAGTACTTCCAGCAGTGAGGCATATCCTCAACGCTCTAATAAACTGTGCAAGCCCAGATTGTGCTTGAATCTCTGAAATATGGGAGAGACATGAATGAAAGAAAACATGAAATTCACCACAGCCCCTTTCTCATTGGAGAGAGTCAACTGATAGCATGTTTTACCAAAGGGTCAGGTGAGGGGCAAAGTCCTTATGATGACCAGAGCTGGGGACTGAACCAACATCTTGGCATCTCTCCACATTTTAAACCCCTTTCCAAGCTAACAGTAACAATAGACATGCCAGTTACAAACACATCAATGCATGACTGTAATGGAAGCCTTAACTAGAAATGAATACATTAAAAAGGGACATGCACGAAGGGGATTTTTTAAATAGAATTGGATTGAAAAGGCAAATAACTAAAGAGTTCATCAGCAGTCAGCATATCATGCTGAAATAATGATCACAATTAGGTTTTGCAACACAATGCTACATTTCACAGGTTAGAAGTAATATAATTGGAAGTGGTCATGGCAAGTAAAAAGAAGGCACAAGAACTAGAGGGATCAAATGTCTAGTTGGCTACATCAACCTGAAACTGGCAGGGTACGTTCTGGATTGGCACAGGCTGTCTGTCGATCATTTGGGGGTCACTCTCTCATCAAGCAGCACAGAATCTAGTCATGGTGCAATGATGGGATTATTTTCAGTTACAAAACTTTTTTCTTGGATTATTGACTCATGGGATACAGCATCAATGGCTAAGTCAGCATTTTTTGGTCATCCACCTGGCCCTACTACTGGGTGGCTATTTCAAAGGGTAGTTAAGGGTCAACCACATTGCCATGGATTTGGAGTCATATGTAGGCCAGACCTGGATAAGGACAGCAGATTTCCTTCCCCACAGAGCATTATGAATCAAGTGGGTTTTTTAATAGTAAGAAACAGTGATTAACATGAGGCTCGCTTCTAATGCTAGATTTTGTTGGATTCAAAAGTTTACCTTCTGCCCCAGGGGGATTTGAACCCATGTCCCTTGAGCAGTAACCTGTGTGTGGGGGTGACTGGCCAGGGACATTATCACTAAGCCACAACCTTCCAAGCTCTGCACAATACGGGTTTTACTACTTTACAATGACACAGCCGTCCTGTTGGATAAGGGCTTGACATGGGTCCTTACATATTGAGGCATTCCGCATGCAGATGGCCTCCAGGCCCTCCGCTTCTTCCTGTCCTGCAGGCCCGACCAGTCCCCCTCCACCGAAACCCTCATCCGCCTAGCTGAACTCGTCCTCACCCTCAACAACTTCTCTTTCGATTCCTCCCACTTCCTACAGACTAAGGGGGTGGCCATGGGCACCCGCATGGGCCCCAGCTATGCCTGCCTCTTTGTAGGTTACGTGGAACAGTCCCTCTTCCACACCTACACAGGCCCCAAACCCCACCTCTTCCTCCGGTACATTGATGACTGTATCGGCGCCGCCTTTTGCTCCCCAGAGGAGCTCAAACAGTTCATCCACTTCACCAACACCTTCCACCCAACCTTCAGTTCACCAGGGCCATCTCCAGCACATCCCTCACCTTCCTGGATCTCTCAGTCTCCATCTCAGGCAACCAGCTTGTAACTGATGTCCATTTCAAGCCCACCGACTCCCACAGCTACCTAGAATACATCTCCTCCCACCCACCCTCCTGCAAAAATTCCATCCCCTATTCCCAATTCCTCCGCCTCCGCCACATCTGCTCCCACGATAAGACATTCCACTCCCGCACATCCCAGATGTCCAAGTTCTTCAAGGGCTGCAACTTTCCCCCAACAGTGGTCGAGAACGCCCTTGACCGCATCTCCCGCATTTCCCACAACACAACCCTTACACCCCGCCCCTGCCACAACCGCCCAAAGAGGATCACCCTCGTTCTCACACACCACCCCACAAACCTCCGGATACAACGTATCATCCTCCGACACTTCCGCCATCTACAATCCAACCCCACCACCCAAGACATTTTTCCATCCCCACCCCTGTCTGCTTTCCAGAGAGACCAATCTCTCCGTGACTCCCTTGTTCGCTCCACACTGCCCTCCAACCCCACCACACCCGGCACCTTCCCCTGCAACCGCAGGAAATGCTACACTTGCCCCCACACCTCCTCCCTCACCCCTATCCCAGGCCCCAAGATGACTTTCCATATTAAGCAGAGGTTCACCTGCACATCTGCCAATGTGGTATACTGCATCCACTGTACCCGGTGTGGCTTTCTCTACATTGGGGAAACCAAGCAGAGGCTTGGGGACCGCTTTGCAGAACACCTCCGCTCGGTTCGCAATAAACAACTGCACCTCCCAGTCGCAAACCATTTCCACTCCCCCTCCCAATCTTTAGATGACATGTCCATCATGGGCCTCGTGCAGTGCCACAATGGTGCCTCCCGAAGGTTGCAGGAACAGCAACTCATATAACGCTTGGGAACCATGCAGCCCAATGGTATCAATGTGGACTTCACCAGTTTCAAAATCTCCCCTTCCCCCACCGCATCCCAAAACCAGTCCAGTTCATCCCCTCCCCCCACTGCACCACACAACCAGCCCAGCTCTTCCCCTGCACCCACTGCATCCCAAAACCAGTCCAACCTGTCTCTGCCTCCCTAACCTGCTCTTCCTCTCACCCATCCCTTCCTCCCACCCCAAGCTGCACCTCCATCTCCTACCTACTAACCTCATCCCACCTCCTTGACCTGTCCGTCTTCCCTGGACTGACCTATCCCCTCCCTACCTCCCCACCTATACTCTCCTCTCCACCTATCTTCTTTTCTCTCCATCTTCGGTCCGCCTCCCCCTCTCTCCCTATTTATTCCAGAACCCTCTCCCCATCCCCCTCTCTGATGAAGGGTCTAGGCCCGAAACGTCAGTTTTTGTGCTCCTGAGATGCTGCTGGGCCTGCTGTGTTCATCCAGCCTCACATTTCATTATCCTTACACATTGATATTGTTTTTCCATTTGTCTTGCCAGTGATGTCTTTCACCTCCTGCAAATGACAGTTTCCAACAAATAAAAAGAGCATTTCTGATGTCCCCACCATTATCCTGGCTACTGGGCATTTGAATGCACCAGACTCTTTGAGGTACACTGAGCCATCCTTTGAAATTCACGCTCGCTTACCATGGCCCATTAACAAGTCTGTTCCCTGTTCTCTCCTCATCTGCCACAGTGCTAGGAATGGTCTTACCAAAGCCCTACTCAGTAGTATAGGTGGAGTAGGATACTCCAGCTGGAGTTCGCCTGCGCTGCCCATTCTTCTTCTTTTTTTCTTCTCTTTTTGTTCCTCCTAGCATTTTATTTTTCTTCTTTTTTTCCCCTCCTTCAACTCCCAACCTCCAACAAGTGATAATTCCCAGACTCTGGCCAGCTAGGCTTCCCAGCCTTCACCAACAATGCCTGGCCTGGCACGGCCGCCTCCCAGCATAGGCATGGTGTCGTCCTGGCCTCCTGCAGCGGCCTCCCAGCATTGACATGGCAACCTTCTGGCATGGCACAATGACATCCCGACCTGGTGCATCAGCCTTCAACAGTGGGATCTCCCGGCATTGGCATGGTGTCATCCCAGGCTCCTGCAGCAGCCTCCTGGCATTGGCATGGCAACCTTCTGGCATGGCACAACGACATCCCGACCTCGTGCATCAGCCTCCACCCGTGGGGGCCTCCCGGCATTGGCATGGTGTCATCCCAGGTTCTTGTAGCAACCTCCCAGCATTGGCATGGCAACTTCCCCAGCCTGGTGCTGTGGCCTCCTGCATTGGGGTAGCAACCGATTGGCCTCCTGCAGCAGCCTCCCAGCCTGGCGTATCACTGGCACAGTCTGGAGCCAGGGCCCAGTGCGGACTGGAGGCTAGGTGCCAGCCTGATCTGCTATACTAAACTTTTAGTGACCCCCAAATGATCGAAAGACAGCCTGTGCCAAAATGCTGGACACTTTATTTCTGTATTGTCTAAAATCTTCTAACTAAAGATGCTGCACCTAGGTACTTTAGTATCTAAGTCAGTACTGTAACTACAACATATAAACTTTTCACTTATTTCATTGACTATGTGACAGTAAAGGCTGTTCTACTCTAGTAGCAAGACTTCTTTCTCCCTGTAGTCCATTCCCTTTGCAATTAAGGGTAACATCTTTATTGCCTTCCTGATGGCTTGCTGCACATGTAAGCCAACTCGCTGTGTTTCTGGTAGGAGTATGTCTGTCATAATTTAAGAGGTTTTACAACTTTTAAAGATTAATCCACTTTTTTATTCCTATTAGCGAAGTGAAACTCACAGCTCCCCAGATAATTATCATTTGCCACTCTGTTGCCCATTCAGTTAATTTGTGATTTTGTTTAAGATTGCAGGATCCCAACACTGAGAACTCATTAATCCCAAACAAGGGGGAAGGCTTTGAATTTGCAGGAAGTTTTATTTGACAGATGCTCTCCTTTACTCTTCACATTGCTGGGTTTAAATATCTGTACCTGACTGCTGTGAAGGAAACGATCAGGGGATGTTGTCCACTTCTGATTTAGTCCAGGAACAATTTCAATTCTCATCAGATGAATTCCACCCCGGTTCCCTTTTCAAACATCTCCAGCGACATCAGTGCAGAAATGTGAAATGGGAAATTGACATGAACAAACTTACTGTACAGGTTTTTCTTTCACAACCATTGCTACTAACTGCTTAAAAACCATCCGAGGCCTGAACTGTCCAAGGATGCCTTCACTCTGGCTGTGATTGTGGAGCTTGTGTATGATTGTGTGCATCATCAGGCGGTAAAGAGCAGGGATGGGAAAATCAGAGATTTTAAAGTGGACATTGGAACTCGATCATTTTAATCCTCAGCATTTCAACACCAAGATGCTGCTCTTGCTTCACTCCCAACAACCGGATTTGCTCCTGGGAAAAAGTGCCCTAAGTTTTACTGAAGAAATCGAGTAATGTGGTAGAACAGACTATTACGAGGGGGCATCATTTTAAGGTGATTGAAGGAAGGTCTAGGGGAGATGTCAGAGGTAGGTTCTTCACACAGAGAGTGGTGGGCGTGTCGAATGCACTGCCAGCTGTGGTAGTGGAGGCAGATACTTCAGAGACTTTTAAGCAACTCTTGGATAGGCACATGGAGGATAGTAAAATGTAGAGTATGCAGGGTGGATTGATTTTAGTAGGATAATAGGTCAGCACAATATAGTGGGCCTGTAGGGCCTGTACTGTGCTGTACAGTTCGATGTTCTATGTTCTAGGAGGACCTAGGGGTTTAGGTACTTCATAATTTGAAGTTTTCTCCAGACATAGACAGGATGGTTAAAAAGGCGTTTGGCACACTTGCTTTCATTGCTCAGCCCTTTGAGTAGAGAGGTTGAGATGCCATGCTGAAGTTGTAGAGGACATCAGTGAGGCCTCCTCTGGCATACTGTGTTCAGTTTTAGTTGCCCAGTTATAGGAAGGATATTATTAAGCTGAAGAGGGTTCGGAAGAGATTTACCAGCATGTTGCTGGGTATGGAAGGTTTGTGTTATAAAGAAATGCCGGTTTGTGATTGGAAGTGGTGGCTACGAGAACAATTACAACATTGGAAAGACATTTGGATAAGTTAATGAATAGGAAAGTTGTGGAGGGATATGGGTGGGTGGGACTAGTTTAGTTTGGGATGACGTTCGGCATGGACTGGTTAGTCTGAAGGGCGGCTAAATGGATAGATGGATAGATGACTGCTTTGAAATGTACAGTAATAACAGCAGCTAGGGTTCTAATTCCCACAACCAGCTGGGATCACCATGAGGGGCTGTCCTTCTCGGCCTCTCTCCTCACCAGATGTGTGGTGACCCTTAGGTTAAACCACCATCAGTTATTTCTCCCTAATAAGTAAGAATCTGGGGAATTAAAGTGGAACTTTATTTGGTTTGTGGTTAGTATGGAAATTTAATGCTGTCATCACAATTGGTTATATACTGTACTGGTGTATCTGAGGCTGGATATACAGTGTATTGGTGTATCTGAGACTGGGTTATACAGTGTATTGGTGTATCTGAGACTGGGTTATACAGTGTATTGGTGTATCTGAGACTGGGTTATACAGTGTATTGGTGTATCTGAGACTGGGTTATACAGTGTATTGGTGTATCTGAGGCTGGATATACAGTGTATTGGTGTATCTCAGGCTGGGTTATACAGTGTCTTGGCGTATCTGAGGCTGGGTTATACAGTGTATTGGCGTATCTGAGACTGGGATATACAGTGTATTGGTGTATCTGAGACTGGGTTATTCAGTGTATTGGTGTATCTGAGACTGGGTTATACAGTGTATTGGTGTATCTGAGACTGGGATATACAGTGTATTGGTGTATCTCAGGCTGGGTTATACAGTGTCTTGGCGTATCTGAGGCTGGGTTATACAGTGTATTGGTGTATCTGAGACTGGGTTATTCAGTGTATTGGTGTATCTGAGACTGGGTTATTCAGTGTATTGGTGTATCTGAGACTGGGTTATACAGTGTATTGGTGTATCTGAGACTGGGATATACAGTGTATTGGTGTATCTGAGACTGGGTTATTCAGTGTATTGGTGTATCTGAGAGTGGGTTATACAGTGCATTGGCGTATCTGAGGCTGGGTTATACAGTGTATTAGCGTATCTGAGACTGGGAAATACAGTGTATTGGTGTATCTGAGACTGGGTTATTCAGTGTATTGGTGTGTCTGAGACTGGGTTATACAGTGTATTGGTGTATCTGAGTCTGGGCTATACAGTGTATTGGTGTATCTGAGGCTGGGTTATACAGTGTCTTGGCGTATCTGAGACTGGGTTATACAGTGTATTGGTGTATCTGAGACTGGGATATACAGTGTATTGGTGTATCTGAGACTGGGTTATTCAGTGTATTGGTGTATCTGAGACTGGGTTATACAGTGTATTGGTGTATCTGAGACTGGGATATACAGTGTATTGGTGTATCTCAGGCTGGGTTATACAGTGTCTTGGCGTATCTGAGGCTGGGTTATACAGTGTATTGGTGTATCTGAGACTGGGTTATTCAGTGTATTGGTGTATCTGAGACTGGGTTATACAGTGTATTGGTGTATCTCAGACTGGGATATACAGTGTATTGGTGTATCTGAGACTGGGTTATACAGTGTATTGGTGTATCTGAGACTGGGATATACAGTGTATTGGTGTATCTGAGGCTGGGTTATACAGTGTATTGGTGTATCTGAGACTGGGTTATACAGTGTATTGGTATACCTGAGGCTGGGTTATTCAGTGTATTGGTGTATCTGAGACTGGGTTATTCAGTGTATTGGTGTATCTGAGACTGGGTTATACAGTGTATTGGTGTATCTGAGACTGGGTTTTACAGTGTATTGGTGTATCTGAGAATGGGTTATACAGTGTATTGGTGCATCTGAGACTGGGTTATTCAGTGTATTGGTGTATCTGAGAATGGGTTATACAGTGTATTGGTGTATCTGAGAATGGGTTATACAGTGTATTGGTGTATCTGAGACTGGGATATACAGTGTATTGGTGTATCTGAGACTGGGTTATGCAGTGTATTGGTGTATCTGAGACTGGGATATACAGTGTATTGGTGTATCTGAGACTGGGTTATAAAGTGTATTGGTGTATCTGAGGCTGGGTTATATAGTGTATTGGTGTATCTGAGACTCGGTTATACAGCGTATTGGTGTATCTGAGACTGGGATATACAGTGTATTGGTGTATCTGAGACTGGGTTATACAGTGTATTGGTGTATCTGAGGCTGGGATATACAGTGTATTGGTGTATCTGAGACTGGGTTATATAGTGTATTGGTGTATCTGAGACTGGGATATACAGTGTATTGGTGTATCTGAGACTGGGTTATACAGTGTATTGGTGTATCTGAGACTGGGTTTTACAGTGTATTGGTGTATCTGAGAATGGGTTATACAGTGTATTGGTGTATCTGAGCCTGGGTTATACAATGTATTGGTGTATCTGAGAATGGGTTATACAGTTTATTGGTGTATCTGAGACTGGGATATACAGTGTATTGGTGTATCTGAGGCTGGGTTATACAGTGTATTGGTGTATCTGAGACTGGGTTATACAGTGTATTGGTGTATCTCAGACTGGGATATACAGTGTATTGGTGTATCTGAGACTGGGTTATACAGTGTATTGGTGTATCTGAGACTGGGATATACAGTGTATTGGTGTATCTGAGGCTGGGTTATACAGTGTATTGGTGTATCTGAGACTGGGTTATACAGTGTATTGGTGTATCTGAGGCTGGGTTATACAGTGTATTGGTGTATCTGAGACTGGGTTATACAGTGTATTGGTGTATCTGAGACTGGGATATACAGTGTATTGGTGTATCTGAGACTGGGTTATACAGTGAATTGGTGTATCTGAGACTGGGTTATACAGTGTATTGGTGTTCCTGAGGCTGGGTTATTCAGTGTATTGGTGTATCTGAGGCTGGGTTATACAGTGTATTGGTGTATCTGAGACTGGGTTATACAGTGTATTGGTGTATCTGAGACTGGGTTATTCAGTGTATTGGTGTATCTGAGACTGGGTTATACAGTGTATTGGTGTATCTGAGACTGGGTTTTACAGTGTATTGGTGTATCTGAGACTGGGTTATTCAGTGTATTGGTGTATCTGAGAATGGGTTATACAGTGTATTGGTGTATCTGAGACTGGGATATACAGTGTATTGGTGTATCTGAGACTGGGTTATACAGTGTATTGGTGTATCTGAGACTGGGATATACAGTGTATTGGTGTATCTGAGACTGGGTTATACAGTGTATTGGTGTATCTGAGACTGTGTTTTACAGTGTATTGGTGTATCTGAGAATGGGTTATACAGTGTATTGGTGTATCTGAGACTGGGTTATTCAGTGTACTGGTGTATCTGAGAACGGGTTATACAGTGTATTGGTGTATCTGAGACTGCGTTATACAGTGTTTTGGTGTATCTGAGACTGGGTTTTACAGTGTATTGGTGTATCTGAGACTGGGTTATTCAGTGTATTGGTGTATCTGAGGCTGGGTTATACAGTGTATTGGTGTATCTGAGACTGGGTTATACAGTGTATTGGTGTATCTGAGACTGGGATATACGGTGTATTGGTGTATCTGAGACTGGGTTATACAGTGTATTGGTGTTTCTGAGACTGGGTTATTCAGTGTATTGGTGTATCTGAGACTGGATATACAGTGTATTGGTGTATCTGAGACTGGGTTATACAGTGTATTGGTGTATCTGAGACTGGGTTATACAATATATTGGTGTATCTGAGACTGGGTTATACAGTATATTGGTGTATCTGA